>NW_006262139.1:12647891-12693650 GCF_000493195.1 Citrus x clementina | reverse complement strand
AATACCTTGATCCCTAAATAATGAATATATTTCTCCCTGCATGATCGGTGGAGTGTACCATAAGTGTTAAGAAAAAAAAATCAATTTATGTTAAAAAGAAAAAAAAAAGTGTCAAAATGCTTATAAGCACAATGTGTGACGCGACTAGAGAGATTATATGCTATCAATAGAAGCAACAAATAAGAAGCCTACAACATTATTCAGTGTAGCGCCAATGTGAAAATGGCAAGAATCAAAATGTTGTCCCTAAATGTTAATCTGAAGTGTTTGGCATGGTGATACGTCAGGTTGAAACCTACCGGCCTTCAGCGTTGACCTAAACTCCTACTTCAATCAACGGCCCCATTCATCAATAAAGGCACAGCTCATTAATTGACTTCATCGTCTAGCACCATTAATTACTTTGACATCTTCCAACATCTCACTTTTTTTTAAACCTTTTTCCCTAAATAACACCTCATTTTAAAAAAAAATTAAAAAAAATGAATGAAAATGAGAGGATTTACTCAACATTAGTTACTCATGATATATTTATCAATTAATAATTGGAATAGGACAAAATGAGAATGAACTTGAATTAGGTGAGAAATGAGAACTAAAATAAATTATTGTATTTTTTTGTTTAAAAAGAAAATATGTCTTTCATTAACGATGAAAACTAGTCCAACTATAAAATGTCATAGAGACATAAACACACGATCACTAAGCTTAAATATAATAAATAGGATAAGACCTATAATTTAAGCCTAAGATCGAACAATTCCTAAAAGCAAATATAATTACAAACCTAAAGAAAAAAAGAATTTCATCTATTAAACCTACTTACAATGAAAAGAAATTTTACGAACTGTTGCCAACCTCAACTAATGGAGATCCTTTTCTAATCAGAGAAGGAAAATAATACTACAAAATTAACATAGAGTGCCATAACATAATACTAACTACTAACTACAAGCACACCAAAAATCACAAAAACTCAACAACATAATCAAACTATATCTCTCAATGAGCCCTCAACCCAAGCCATCAGTAACTTGCACCAAGTCATCAGAATATAAATGCACAACTATTAGAGCTCTTTATCAACTCCAATACAGGCATATCCTTCCGATTTGAACATTGACACAATTTTGAACCGAACTCTAAGTTGACATCATCAACGACTATACAAGATATCAAGAGGAGCAGATAGACAACACCCAACAGTCAATAATAAAACCAACCACCATAAAAAAATAAAAAATAAAAACTAAAAAATTGAAACATTAAATAAGCAAGACTGAAAAAAAAATAAAAACAAAAGAAAAAAGCCAAATAAAAAACACACCAGCCGGAGAGGGTATTTTTGTTTATGGCTCTCAGGTGTTGGGTCGGTGGTTTGGTGACTAAAGGCTGGTGGCGGCTGGAGCGGTGGTGACGGCAGTGAGCTCCAGTGGCAGTGACCTTAGCTTTTTGACCTGAAGTCGCCGTCGTGAATAACGGGATTGAGTTAATGATCGATAACTACAGGTCAAAGCTTAAAATGATGGATCTAGATCTAGAGGATTCGATAAAGTAGCTTGCGCGACTAATGATGAGTGAACAAGAGATTGATGCAGTAACAACAACAACTAACAAGGGAAATCAGACGTTGAAAGAGATACGTAGGAATGACATAAATTCCGACGAGACAGGTACTCTCAAGTATTTTTCTCATTCGGAGAAAGAGTACGGGGATAATTTTATACTAAATTTCTTAATTGATGAAGGGACAAAAATAATTTATTACTCAACTTTTTATTTGGGAAAGGGATGTGGATAAGGTGGAATCTCTAAAACCTCTCCACTTTTTCATTTTAATTTTTATTTTATATTTTAAAATTATAAGTAAATAAATAAAAAAATTGAATTATAAAATATTAAATATTGGTATAAATAATAAATATTAAAATATTTATATTATTAAATTTTTAGACTTAATTAACTAATTGTAGTCTTAAATTTTTATTTAGGATATTAAAAAGGCTGGATAGATTCTGTTGGCCCAAAAATTTTGTCTTAATTATAATATTCATTAAACATTTTAAAACTTAAATTTAATAAAACAACGGCTAATGCATAGTCATAAACGTAATAGTTAATACCTAATTTTTATTTTTCACTAGCCGTCTTGAAGCTCCACTACAGCCATAGCCATTCATGATCATCACCCACATCATGCCACATCCATTCTTATGACACCATTTATATGCACCACATCGCCATCGTTCCATAGCCATTCACGATCATCACCCACTAGTAATTCTAAATTCTCTCAAGTTATTAATTTTTTTCATATTGATTTCTCTCATTGTCACAACTCACAATTAAATCAAGATTTTGTCATTTTGTTTAGTTGAAGTGGTGGCCTATAGTTGAAGACAGCTCTGATACTTTAGTTGATTTTATAAAATTCTTGTGCAAAAATCTTTCTTAAGTGAAAATTTCAATTGGTATTGTATTGAATTTATTTAATTTTGTACATTTTTAGGCTAATGGAAGCAAACAAGTTAAGTGCTACACCATAATTAGTGCATGTAGTCTATGTGGATGATGATGGTCAAACATGAAATGCCATTCCAGATGGGACATCAAAAAGGGGAAGAACATGAAAGCTAAGATCTATTGTCTGGAATCATTTTGAGAAAAAAATAGTTAATGGAGAACAAAAGGTAGTATGTAACTATTGCAATTCCAAGTTAGTAGAAGGTAAAATGATGGAACAAAGCATTTGCATGTCCATATGAAATCTTGTTTCATGAAAAAGCAAAAAGTTATCAGTCACTACATAGCAAAGTTGAATATTGTTAAGGATGATAAAGGGCATTTAAAGGAAGAAACTTTTGTTTTTTATCAAGATGTCACAAGGAAAACAGTTGCACATGCAATTGTCAAGCATGAGTATATGTTAAGTATTGTTGATCATGAGGGATTTAGTGAGATTATCCCCACTTCACTCAATGCAAAAGCATTTGTCCTGAAATACAATTAAAAAGTAGATATTAGATTTGTACGAGAATGAAAAGGCTAAAAATTTGAATGCCTTGGCAAGTAATCAAAGTGGGTTCGACATTACAACAAATATGTGGACTCCAGATACCCAAACAAAAGGGTACATGGCAGTTACTACACTTCATTGATGACTATTGGACGTTACGAAATCTAGTTTTGAGGTAAGGTTTTCATTTTTTTTTTGTATTTAACTTAATTTTTTCTTAAATGTTAATTAAAACAAAATTTGACAAAATATATATATTTTTTTCTTTTCTTCTTGTAGGTTTCAGCCTGTAAAAGGTTCACATACTGGCCTAAAGTTTTGTGACACATTATTGAATTACATGATGAATTTCAATCTTGAACATAAAGTATTTTATGTGACTATGGACAATTGCTTTGCCAATGACCGCATAATGGAATATCTTTTGATTAAGCTTAATAAAGATAATCTCATCTTGTGTGGACAATTATTTCACATTCGTTGTTGTGCCCATCTATTAAATTTGATTGTCAAAGAAGGGATGAGAGTGATTATTGATGGAATTGCAAAAATTTGTTAGAGTGTTGTTTTCTGGACTGGATCATGAAAAAGAAATCAGAAGTTTGAAGAATTTGCTAGTTGTTCAAATGTTAAATATGATAATGATGGGCATATTTTATATACATATTTTACTCTTAATTATATAATTGCTAGTTATGTTTATTTGTTATTTTTAATTAATTGAATTATTTTATTGAATAGAGAATTAATTGGAGATTATGGATAAAAAGGCATAAGGAAACTCAAATTAGGAAGGGAGATTAAATTGAGAATTAATTGAAGGATAAGGAATTAAAAGAATTAATTTATTGAGATTTAATTCAAGAAGAGAATAGATGCATCACATGAGAAGCAATTGTCATTATTGTCAGCATGTGCATGGCATTCAAAAAAGGAATCCTAATGCAATTCTAAGTGGTGGGCACATGTGAGAGCAGAACAAATTAAAGGCCAACCCTTTCGGCTTTAGAATTGAAAAGGTGGGGCCCTTTTTGAAGCCTATATAAGCAAGTTTTTGGCTTTCGGACGAAGGAGGAGGGGCTGCCACCAAACGCAAAAGGAAGCAAAAGGAGACCTGATTCGAGACAGAAGACAGGAGCGGCAGTAGTTGTTTAGTTTCCATGACTGGTGTTATTTATTTTGTTGCTCCCAATTCAAGTATGTCTAGCTAATTTTCTTACACTGAGGTTAATGATGAAATACTATTCAGTAAAATAATTATTTTGTAATTAATTCCCTATACATGTTCTTTGATAATTATGGTTCTTATTTCACATGATTTGTTGGATGTTATTAAATTCTTTTCACTAGTTCTGTCATGCATTATTGATTGTTAGGATTAATATTCGATTAAATCTATATTTGAGTCTATAAAGTTTATATATGATTATCTTTGATTCTATCTTTCATTAAATTGTTTACATAGAGTGTTTAGAAAAACTTTGACTGTTTGTTATTCAATATGTTTACATAAGATGCTTAGATGTCATACTATTAAGCAGAAAAAAGAACCTACATAAGATTAATTTTAATTGGGCTTAATTGTTATATCTATGAGGTGACATAAATTGATTTCGAGTTGTCACTCTAAAATTGGGGATTAATTAATATTTAGATAATTATTAGTTGAATAGTGATGGATTCGGAAACCTTGGTAATTTTTGTCTTATTGAATTCTCCTTTACTTTAATTGTTTTATTAGTTTAATTAGTTTAATTTCTCTTAAAAATTCAATTGCTCAATTAGGTTAGGATTAATATTAATTTTAGATTTTAATTATACTTTTCAATTTATAACAATCTCTATGGGTTCAACCTCATTACCATTATTCTATCTCTAGATTCGTGCGCTTGCGAGTATATTAAAATTTTTCACAACAAGTTTTTGGTGCCGTTGCCGGGCATTGTGCCAAAAAGTCAGTTTAATCTAGATTGATTTGATTCTTCCACTAGTTATAATTTAGGTTGTCTTTTATTTTATATAAATATATATACATTTATTTATTTATTTGTCTTTAAATTCATTGTTTGGTTGTTTAATTTATTTTATTTTAAATTCCATTTATTTTAATTGTTTTTTATTTTTCTTTCTTTGTCAAGTTAGTTTATGAGTATTTGAGAACACGATTCAACAAATCGTTTGGTCAAAAAAGAGTCTAAAATTGAGAGTAGTCAGGCTAGTTCCTCTGAAGTGATGGATGACCCAAATAGAATATTGTCAGTACTACCACCAGTGCAAGCAAAGAAAACCCTTAGAGAATATTTTTCACCACTTGCAGCCAACACTACTAGAAAAATGGTCTTTACTGATACTTAACTTGTGACACTTTATTAAAAAGTATCAGTATTTACATACATATGGACCATTTTCCGTGTTTAACATATAAGTATCACAAATTACTGATACCATAGTGTTTGCAAGTCAGACATAAGAGATTCCTGACACTAAACTATCAGTAAAAAAATCAAAATAATTCTAATCTTATTCCAAATAGAACTCGAACCCAAGACTTATGGAAGTCAAGCTTTTTAAGTTAAAAGGAAAAGAAAAAACCATAATATAATACACAAAAAATGTATATATATAAAAAAAACCCTAATTCCGTAAATTCCTAAATCTAATCTAGGTCAATTTCATCTTCTAAACTCTCTTTCTCTTTGAGTCTCAGCAGCCGCGGTCTCTCTCTCAGCATCACAATCATGGAAACAATTACATAGCCACGATCTCTCTCTCTAGCACGTCGTCACTCACCCAGTTTGTTGTCAGCTAGTCCATCGTGACCATCAGCCCGTGTGCAGTCTGCCAGCGTGTCACCACTCTTTAGGTAGTCTTCGGCGAAGCATCCACACTGTGTGCCGTCATTGTCGATTTGTGCTTTCTTCACTGTGCGTTCGCAGTGTCATGGTGGTTCTCACTCGTTAGCTTCAGCCAGTCTCGCATCCTCACAGTCATCACTCGTCAGCCGGGGCTCGTCGTTGTAGTCACCACAGACACGGTCATCTGCTGCTGTTATTTTCGAATTTCAATTTTCGTTCATAATAAAGGCATAATAGTAGAAAAATTACTTTAATTTATTTGATTTTTGTATTAATGTATTCAATTGAAATCGAATACTTGGTTAAAAAAAATTAAAATTTTTTCAGTTATGTATTTGATATCATTCTTGTTTAAGAAGCACGCATTTCAGTAGTTGATTTCATTTAGTCTGTGTTCTTTTTGGTTGCTTTATTTGACAGAGCAGAGCAAAAGGCTTTTGAAACCTCAGCTTCCTTTTTTTTTAAATCTTTTATGCCGAAAGTAGGGTAAGAATAGTATGAAAACATGTTTTGCTTTCTTCTTGGATGGCTAGCTTGGCTTGCCGTGGGAGAGTGGGAAGCTGATTTATATCATATTAATTACATCACATGGTTATATAATAAAAGTTATATTTTTTTAGGAATGTGTATTTGTGTCATATTTTGAGCAGAACATTTACTTGTTTAAATAGGGACTCATAGTATACTGACCTTGATGGGAGCTGTGGATATTTCATGGTCCATGGGGATGATTGGCTATTCAAGTATTGAATGTTGCTTTAGTGGTAGTTAGATCTTTCTATTATGTCTTTTTTATTATTTAATAGTGTTTATATAATGAATAATCAACAGTTCTTTGACTAGAAAGTTGGTGGTAGCATCATGGACCCAATTTGTGAGTATATCATTTCTCCTAACTTGCAAATATTTGTTCATTAGCAGTATTTATTTGGGAATATTTTGTACCTATAACGATTTGTAATGTTTTTGGATTCTATTTACCCTTTGAGGACCTTAGAATGATTATATATGTCAAATTCTTTGTTAGATTTGTTCCTTGATTTACTAGTGTTAGATTTCTTTTGGATTCTAGTTATTCTCACGTGGCTTTGACTTTCTTTTATTATTGTACTTTCTTTCCCTTTTCTTTTGGAATAAATTTCTTCGATTAATTGGGGCCCTAAAAGAAGTTTATACTAAAACCTTTATTCTGCCAAGTTATAATTTGCTAGGACATATGGAGTGAAATATATCTTGGAAGAAATTGTAAAGTAGATAGTTTGAGATGCATGCTCAGATGTGGGGAGAGTTCTCTTGTCAATGATGAATTATACTATGTATTAGATGCACTATTGTAGCATGTCCTTTTAGGTCATATATTAGCAAGCCTCTTGTATCATAATAGCAGGACGTTACCACGTTGGTCAAATTACATGCTTGGTTTAACATGTACTTTAATGCATTAAAAAAATATATTTGTCATTCAAGTTTATCCATGAAGCTTAGGAGTATTCATGCGCATTTATGAAGTTTACGTATTTAGTCTCTATACTTTTTTTTTTGGGTTAAATTTCAAACAGGATTTAAAAATTTCTATTATATAAATGTGCAGTAAAATTCTTCAGCAAACTCCGGATAAAGTCAAAATAAATCCTTCCTAGCTAGCATGTGCTGACTTTTATAAAACTTGCATTTTGTCTTATCTCCTATGGGGAGGAGTTGAACTCTTTTAGGTAATGCTTTATTTAATCATTGCTTGATGGTTTATTTAAATATAGCATATATGTTTTATTGTCTTATATTCTGTATCTGTATTTTGGATTTAGAATTTCTATTAATGGACTTCACCTCTCAACCATAAAATGAGAATATATTAATACTCTTGTAGCTATTTTGACAGACAAACATAAAGAATCATCACCTTGGCAAAAATAAGCTTCATCCTTTTTAAATAATTGACAGTGCATTGTGTCTAAGTGAATGATTGAGAGATCTCTATATATAATTGATCTAGTGATCTTTCTTCAATCTTTCCTTTTGGTTTCTTTATCTCAATGACCTTAAGCCTTTTTGTATTGCTTTACCTCTATAACTGAATATGTTTAGTTTTCTATTTGCTGAAGTGAAGTTTCTAAGAGGTTGATGT
Source organism: Citrus x clementina (assembly GCF_000493195.1). Classification (NCBI taxonomy): domain Eukaryota; kingdom Viridiplantae; phylum Streptophyta; class Magnoliopsida; order Sapindales; family Rutaceae; genus Citrus; species Citrus x clementina. The sequence continues at coordinate 12,685,654 of NW_006262139.1, read as the reverse complement.
TGTATTTTGACTCGTGATTGTTATCATTGTGTCTTGAAGATTTGATAGAAAATTGGAAAGTATTGCAAGAGTTTGGTACTATACCTTTTTCATTTTTCGGCTTAGGGATACTTATTTAATTCATTAGTGATAGCCTAAGAATACTTGAGATAAAAAGGATTAATATCAATTCTAAGATTTTTTAGGATATTTGGTAACTACTGTCAAATGGTACTGTTTATTACTATGTTATTGCTTTTTATAATTTCTAGAAAATGTCAAGTGTTTGGTTACAGATTATTGTTTAGTTTTGAGGTTAGTAATATATACTTGTTAGTAATTGGAGTTGATGTTGAATGTTATGAATACACTGTTGATGATCTTTCGTATGTGTAGGCCGCATATGTTGTCAAGTTATTTTTAGCATTCAATAAACATGTAATGTATGAGTACATTTTTGCTTGTAAATGTCCGACACTTAATTTGTGTAGCAAACTAATTAATTCTATATGTTACACTTATAGGTGGGAAAACAATTAAGTTCAAGGTGTAGAGGCAATAAGGAGAATTTTGTTGCAAACTAAATACTTGCATTTTTTTTTCAATCTGAATATCTACTTATGGGCATTTCAAACTATATTTGAGATACTCTAAATTTGTATGTTTCTTTTAGTACTTGTTTTAATTTGTATTTGGTATAATTGTGACATATTAATAATATTTAAATATGAAATGAAAGATTTTGTAATATAAATTAAGTTTTTTAAATTTTATGGCGCCTTTTAATTTTACCAATAAATCAATAGCAATTATCCAATTCAAATTTTTATTTTTTAAATAAATTAAACAGTGATACCATGGTAACAATAATTATACACACTAATATAATATCAACAACTACTAATACTATGGTGTCATAATATTAGTGATACTGTAGTAATAGTAATTGCTGACATTACTTACAAGTGTCACTATTTTTCTGACTCCCAATTACTGACACAATTAACGAGTGTCACTGAAAGTAATTACTGACACTATTCTAATGTCAATAAAGACCATTTTTTTAATAGTGCAACCAACCATCTTGTATTGTGTTGCCACAAACTACAGCAACACACTTTGAACTTAAGCCCTCTGTCATTCAGCTTTTACCATCTTTCCATGAGTTAGAGAGAGAGGATCCATATTTGCACATTAAGGAATTTCTTGACATATGCTCTACATTTTGTTTTCAAAATTTTAATGCTGAGTCAATTAGCCTTCGTATGTTCCCTTTCTCATTAAAAGACAAAGCGAAAGTTTGGTTGAATTCACTTCCTGCTGGGTCTATTACTACGTGGGATGAATTGAGTAATAAGTTCCTCACCAAGTTCTTCCATATGTCTAAAACAAATGCCCTTAGGAGAGAGATAAGTGATTTTTATCAAGGAGAGGGTGAGCAATTTTATGAGTGTTGGGAAAGATTTAATGATTTACTCATCAAGTGTCCCCACTATGGTTTTGAGAAATTGAGACTTATACAATGTTTTTATAACGGTTTAACCATGTTGAATCGTCATATGGTTGAGTCTATGAATGGTAGGAGATTTTTTAACCTACATAAAAGGGGCTGCATAGGATTTGTTTAATTCACTTTCTGACAATTCTCAACAATGGGGATTTTTCAAATCAAACCCAGAAATTACCTCTAGTTTCTAGAAAGGGGTTATATGAAGTTAAGGATGATTTTGATGTGAAATCCACTCTAGCTACTCTTTCTAAGAAAGTAGATGTCTTAGCTCTGAACCAATCAATGAATCATCATCCTAATATAGCTAATGAGGTTTGTGCTCTTTGTTCCAACCTATCTCATACAGCACAGAATTGTCCGTCATTACTAGCCTATCAATGGGCTTATTTTGAGCAGGTACATGCCCTACAATCATATGAGAAAACCTCCAATAGTCCATATTCATCCACATATAATCTTAATTCTAGGAATCACCCTAATTTTTCTTTAAAACAAAATCATCCTTTATCAAACCAAGGAGGACAACAATTTAGCATGCCCAAACAAAAATTTGTCCCTCCTAACTAAGTATATCCTCCTACCCAACAGCCTATGTCTCAATTTATTGCACCCCAACAAAGAAAATCTTCTTTAGAGGATACACTTCAAAGTTTCATTCAGTCAACCTAACAAGCCTTTCAGTCAAACACTCAAGTTATTCTAAAGCTTAAACATCAATTGGGTCAATTAACAACTACTGTGGCTGAGAGAGAAAAAAGAAAATTTCCGAGTCAACCAATTCTTAATCCTTAAGGAGTGCATGAAGTTGGATCGAGTTCAAGCCATTACATGAAGAAGCCAAATCAATTATGACCTTGAGAAGAGGAAAATTATTTGACAACAAGGTGGAGGTTCGAACAAGAAAGACATCTGAACCTACTTCTTCAGATCTAGTTCCATCACAAGACTCATCACCTAATGATCTAGAAGAAAGTGTCCCAAATTATATTCCGAAGGCTTCTTTTCCTCAAAGATTAGGAAATATAAAGAAAGGGACTTCAACAGGTGAGATTAGAGAAATCTTCCAACATGTAAGGACAAACATCCATTTACTTGATGCTATGAAGCAAGTTCATTCCTATGTCAAGTTTTTGAAAGATTTATGCACTAAAAAAATAAATTTGCATGTCACTAAAAAGGCATTTTTAACTGAACAAACTAGCAATTTACTTTAATGTTAAATGCCACCAAAATTTAAGGATCCTAAGTCTCCTACTATCTCATGTGTTATAGGGAACCAATTGTTTGATAAAGCATTATTGGATTTAGGAGCTAGTGTTAATCTCTTGCCTTATTCTGTTTACATGCAGCTTAGACTAGATGAATTAAAACAACTTCTATTATTTTGCAACTTGTAGATAGGTCAATGAAAAGACCTCGTGGTATTGTAGAGGATGTGTTAATACAAATTGAAAAATTTTATTATCTTGTTGATTTTATTATTATTGATACTCAGCATGTACAAGATCCTAAGAATCACACCCCAGTTATTCTAGATCGTCATTTCTTAACTACAGCTGATGCTCATATTAGTTGCAAGACTAGAAATATACAATTGTCTTTTGGTAACATGACCATGGAATTAAATATTTTTAATGTTCCCAAGCAGGCACAAGACGATGATGAAGTCGTTGAAGTAAATATGATAAAAGCATCAATTGATGACTCATTTATTTCTAACCACTATGACAATCCATTAACATCATGCACAACTGACTCTGATTTCTCTGTTGATGTTGACAGTGGTATTAAAGAAGTTAATGCTTTACTTGATTCAACTTTTATCATAGATCTAATTAAGTGGAAAGAAAAGATTGACCCACTTCCTCTTGAAGAGAAAATTGAATCATTCAACTTGGAGCTACTTCCTAAAGAAGTGCAACATATGTCACATTCTGACATGAAAAAGGTGGTAAAATATAAAGTTCTTAGATTGTTAAATTTTTATACTACTTCAAATAACTCTCAAGTAAGCTTGGAATAGAAGAGATCAAATCAGTGCGATATTGAGGAGTTTCATTACCATCATCCTTTTATTAATAAAATGCTCTTGTGCTTAGTCTATTACGTTTTTTGGTATTTTCTATATAATTGCTTTGATTTTCACCAAATTCTTATTGATCCTGGTTGATTTGCTGTTTGCATTAATTAGTTAGTTTTGTAGGATTTTATTTATTTTTCCTTTTTTATTTATATTTCTTCTAATGTTTTCTTTTTAGTTGTCATTTTATTTTAAGTTTCCCCAACCCATTAAGGTGTGATCTCTCCAACTTTTTCTTTTATTATTTATGTTTTTATGTTTTTCATCTTTTTGCATCTTTTTGCATGCATATCTTTTATTTATGAAACATTGAAGACAATGTTCTGAATACGTTTGGGGGTGGGAATAGTGTGTGCTTTGTTTGTTTAAAACAAAAAAAAACCAAAAAAATAATTTTTTTTTTTATGTGAAAAGCCAATGATAAGAACTTGATTGACAATGAATATGATTCTTATAAAGGGTTGAATATTATCTTAATTTATACTTGATTCTTGTGTTAATTCCTCTTAATTGAGATTCTTTAAACACAATGAGCACTAATATCAATTCTTTCATAATTTTGACTTGAAATCTAAGATTGACGCAGCCTGAGTTAAGAATTTTAGATAGAGTAAATGACTGTTTGTTTTGATTCTTATCTCTACAATACAAAATAGTATACACAAGCGCCAAAGTCAGAAATAGCTACCTATAACCCTTAAGAGTGAAGTTATCCTTGAGTAATTTGGGCCTATGTACTACTAGTGTGTAGAAGATAATCTACCATGAGAAGAATGCTACTTTAAGGAGTAGAGTGAAAGTTCCTGATTATAGTTTAAAAAAAAGAAAAAAAAGGAAAAAAAATCAAGTGCGTGTGCTGAAATGAAAAAAACAATGCACATAAAAGCCTGTGGAAAAAAAATTAGAGATTAAGATAATAAGATTAATTTGACTTACTCTTTTTTTTGTTCGAGGTGAAGGTTGTTGATATTGAAGATTTTGGAAATGGATTTGATTGAATTGATTTCACACACACACTACAAGAATTAAAAGAGAGATAGGATTAACTGTTGAATTAAAGTTAGAACTTTGCCAATATTTGAAATTTTCTTTGAGCTATATAATTTATGCAATCTTTGAGGCTATCTTCATGTTTTGTTTAAAGTTTATTGTTCTTTTCATTTTATTTTAATTTTTTTAAAAAAATAATGTTTGTGAGTATCATCACTAAAGCTCTCACGAGACTATAACTCATCCACTAGGGCTGCCTAGGGGTTTAAAGGCTTATTACATACACTAAATGCAATCGTGATTACATGTGAAAGTGGTTTAGTTAGGATTTACTTTTTATTTTCGTTACTTTTATTTTTATTTTTTTGTTTTATGTTTTGCTCGAGAACTAGCCAAATCTAAGTTTGGGGGTATTTGATGGGCATAATTTATATACATATTTTACCCTTAATTATATAATTACTAGTTATGTTTATTTGTTATTTTTAATTAATTGAATTATTTTATTGAATAGGGAATTAATTGGAGATTATGGATAAAAAGGCATGAAAAAACTCAATTTAGGAAGGGAGATTAAACTGAGAATCAATTAAAGGATAAGGAATTAAAAGAATTAATTTATTAAGATTTAATTCAAGAAGAGAAGAGATGCATCACATGAGAAGCAATTGCCATTATTATCAGCATGTGCATGGCATTAAAAAAATGAATCCTAATGCAATTCTAAGTGGTGGGCACGTGTAAGAGCAGAACAAATTAAAGGCCAAGCCTTTTGGCTTTAGATTTGAAAAGGTGGGGCCCATTTTGAAGACTATATAAGCAAGCTTTTGGCTTTTGGACGAAGGAGGAGGGGGAGCCGCCAGACGCAAAAGGAAGCAAAAGGAGACTCGATTCGAGAGAGAAGACAGGAGCAGCAGCAGCTGTTCAATTTCCATGGCTAGTGTTATTTATTTTGTTGCTCCCAATTCAAGTATGTCTAGCTAATTTTCTTACACTGAGGTTAATGATGAAACACTATTCAATGAAATAATTATTTTTTAATTAATTCCTTATATATGTTCTTTGATGATTGTGGCTCTTATTTCACATGATTTGTTGGATGTTATTAAATTCTTTTCACTAATTTTGTCATGTATTATTGATTGTTAGGATTAATATTCGATTAAATCTATGCTTGGGTCTATAAAGTTTATATATGATTATATTTGATTCTATATCTTTTATTAAATTGTTTACATAGAGTGCTTAAAAAAACTTTGACTTTTTGTTATTCAATATGTTTACATAGGATGCTTAGATGTCATACTATTAACCAGAAAAAGAACATACATAAGATTAATTTTAATTAGGCTTAATTGTTATATCCATGAGATCACATAGATTGATTTAAAGTTGTCACTCTAAAATTGGGGATTAATTAATATTTAGATAATTACTAGTTGAATAGTGGTGGATTCGGAAACCTTGGTAATTTTTGTCTTATTGAATTCTCCTTTACTTTAATTATTTTCTTAGTTTAATTAGTTTAATTTCTCTTAAAACTTCAATTGCTCAACTAGGTTATGATTAATATTAATTTTAGATTTAAATTAGGCTTTTCAATTTATAACAATCCATGTGGATTCGAGCTCGTTACCATTATTCTATCTCTAGATTCGTGCGCTTGCGAGTATATTAAAATTTTTCACAACAGATAACCAATTAGTGCTTGATTGTTCTACTAGGTGGAATTTCATATATCTTATGGTTTCATCTACCTTGCAATATAAAATGTTTTTGTTTGATTAAAGCATATTGATGGATAATATAAGTTTTACATAGTGAGGAAGATTGGCAATTTGCCACTATTTTGAAAGAGAATTTGAAAAGTTTTTATGACGTCACTAAGTTACTTTCAAGAATTCAGTATCCAATATCGAATGTATTCTTGCAACATGTGTGTGAGATTAAATTATCTTTATAAGATTGGTTTTTATCACATTTTGATATGATTCAACACATGGCTCAATTGATGTTACTGAAAATATTGGCAAGATATGAGTGGAATTTTAGGTGTGGCCTGTATATTGAATCCAAGGTATTAAAAGGAGTTCATTTTGTATTACTTTTCTATGATTTATTGTGATGACAAAAAGTTCTATGTTGGCAAAGTGGTAACCTTTTGCTGGGAATTAATGGGAAAGTATCAATGAAGTTTCCACCAACTGTTTATTACTCTGATTATACTTGTAATAGTTTTTCTTCTACTATATCTACAGGGGATTCTTATAAGAAAGCAATCAAATGAGTGATAGGGTTTGATGATTATGTAAACAATGGAGATTGTGTGGCTATTGCAAATGAATTAAATTCATATTTGGATGAGAAAGTCATGCCATGGATGGAAGATTTTAATATTTTGAGTTGGTGGAAAACAAATACACATAGGTATCTTATATGAGCTCGAATTGCTAGATATATTTTGGTAATTCCAATTACAATTGTTGCTTCCAAATCAGCTTTTAATACAAGTGGTAGAGTTGTGAGCCCACACCATAACAATCTTCATCCAAGCACATTGGAGGCATTAATGTGCTATCGAAGTTGGCTATGAGCTTACAATGGCAGTATGAGTTTATTTTTCACTATATTTATATTATATAATTATTAATATATTCACTTATAAGTTACATTACTTATATTTTATTATTTTAGATTTGAAACCTGACGCTATCTCTCAATTCACCACATTCCTCGAGGAAGAACAAGGGAAGCAGGAGGCATGAGAGATAAATACTTTTATTAAAAATATTAATTAAGTATCCATATCCATTCCATTTATTTTATTGTTGATATAAAAATAATTTCTTTTTCTTTTTATTGTAGGATTTTGAAGGCTGACGAAGATAATTATTTTGGTGATTTGTATTTTATAATGTGACATTTGTAATGGATTAATATTAATGTAAGATATATTGTCAAACTTTACTTTTATTTAAATTTTTATTTTATTATGATTAAATTAAAATAAAAAACAACAAATGTATCAATTATTCGAGACCAGGGACCCCTTGGGGATCCCCTATTATTATTCAGGAAGGAGACGTGGATTCTCTCAAGCAATTCTGACAGCGACAAGAATGAAACATGGACATATGCAAGATATCGAGGATGGGTATAAGGAGGTCGGTCCCCTCCCCTCCCCCCCCCCCCCCCCCCCCCCCCCCCCCTCCATTGACATCCTTAGAGATACGACATTGGGAAGGTGTTTGATGAAGAAATGGTGTCATCAGAGTGTTTTGAAAGTTTCTCATATCTACTGTGATATAAATTGTTGTAATTACTTGAGCTATACGAATCATAATTAGAATATGCTGTAATTTCCTTAACATATTTACTTCATCTTTGAATCAGAATATATTATTATAAGTTACTAAAATTTTCTTAGTTAAGTATTGTCCACATTATTATTATCAATAATAATAATAAAGGACCTATTTACAAATAGAACTTCTAAGCATTTTGATAAATTCTGTGAGGTATTGAAAACAGGGACCAAAATGTAAAACTTAATTGAGACTAATTTGGAAATTTTGAAAATTGTATGGTGTAAACTGATCAATTCAGAGAATGGGAACTTGATTATCACACCCCCAGGAACCAAGTTCTCATTCTCTAATTTTAAAAACATGTGGGTTCTACATGTTTTATTCTCATTCTCCCTTCTATTTTAGTAAGTAAACAACATCATCCATTTTAATTACAAATTCTGATTCTTCAATCCCACAAGTAAACACACCACAAATAAGATCCTCAATACAATTATAGAAAATTCAGCTTTGTTTTAACCTATTATTTTTCCTGTAATTTTGCTTTTATGAATAGTTTTGTTATTAAAAAATTTCAATAATTATATATTTTTGTAATTTTTTATTAGATATGTAAAATAAGTCATATTGTTTTGACCTAACTTAAATAGTATTACGCCAAACTGTTGAGGGCCCAAGCAATCAAGTTTATGAATTAGGATGAAAAATACTAAAACATAATTTTGGAAATGGACACGAAGTTTGTAATAGTTCATGCTTAACAACTTAGTAGATATAGAAATTTCTGTTTTGGACACATAACCTATACTATGTTTATTATTTGACTTTGCAACTTAAAACATGTTTGCCTAGTTAATCTATAAACTAGGTCGAGAATTCGCTTGCTATTGATATGTGATATCACAATCTTATCTCTTAGATAATTTTGCATTCTTGTGAGGATCAATAAAAACATAAACGAAAAACATGTTTGACCACACATCAAGTCATAAATCAGTTTTGATATTAATTGTAATAACTTGAGCCTAGCGACTAAGTAGATATTGTTTGCTCTGGACACACAACTAGTTACGATTTAGTTATTAGGCTATGGAATTCAGAACTCATTTATTTAGTGAGGTTTATACTACACTAGGCAGTGACTTAATAAGAACATCGAATCCACATGGTTGTTGTTGTTATTATTATTATTATTATTTGCCAATATAAAATGCAAACAAGAAATAAAACATACAAAATGTCAAAATATTTACATAATGAGTTTAATTGATTCCATTCTATAGGGCATTTGTTTAATGGTAACTATTTAATTAGGCATTGGGCTTAATTTAAATTTTACTATTAGGCTAAAAGTTATAAGCAGATATATTTTTAAAAATTCAGCTTAAATTAATGAAATAATAAATCCAACAATGGCAAATTTATAATTTCATGTTGAAGAAGAAACAACATATTTTCTAGAAATTTTAGAAAATACGAGCTACCCCGCAAGTCGCTTGGTGGCTCTGCTAACGATTTTAGGAGCTCACTTCCACCCAATATGTGGATGCATATATGTTGTCATTTCGTTATATTTTCACCGACCCTTACGAAGAGGTCTTTGAGGGGAAAAGATTATAATATCTCGCTATGCTAGAGAATAAGTTACTAGACTAGATTATACATCATGTATTCATCTAATTAAATAAACATTATTGGGTTCCAAAGCCAAAAAATTAAATCTATAACAATTCAAATATCCAAAATTAAGAATATCTACAATTATTAGACTGAGTAATTAAGTATAAATTATGTAAATGAAAATAATATTTGTGAATTTAAAATAAAAGTTGTAAATTAACATTAACTATAATATAAAACGGAAATTATGTAAATGGAATATATAACTTGTAAATAAAAAAAAAGGTATTATTGGTGTATTAATATAGAAGCAGTAAATTGATATATTATTAGTAAACAAAACAAAAAAATACAAATATAACATAAAACTTATAAATCAATATTAATTACATAAATACATCATAAGACTTGTAAATATAAGGTAAAATACGTAAACTAATAAAAGAAGGGTAAATTGATATATTACTGATAAATAAAATAAAAACTTACAAATATTCTTAAAATCATCATTTGAAAAAAATATTCTTTTAATGCTTTTCAAAGTAGTTGTCAAATGATGAGATTTTGCATCCTTCAACATCCTCTACAACAATTAGGGATGACAAAAAAGTCAACTTGAATTTTGGCACAATTGACTTTACTCAAAATTTTTGGACTTTCGCCCGAATTTAAGGTTCAAAATTTAGGCTTGGACTTAAAAATAAAAGCCCAATCAAATTCGGGTCAGGGTTCGGGCCTTAACCAACCCGACCTAACCTGACTACTTAATAATAAAAAAATGTGTTTTTATTTGAACTATGTGTTTTTATTTAAATTAGACATATTTTTTATTTTAGTTATTTATATGATTTTATGGTTGGGATATTGATTAAAGTAATCTTTATATTTAATTTAATATATTCAAGGAGGTAAATTTATATTATTTAAATATTAAAAAAATTAAAAAAAAAGTTTGGTCGGGCTTAGACAAAGCCCGAGCCCGACCAGAAGGTGAAAATTTGGGCTTTTTATCGAGCTCGAGTCCTTTATTTATGTTGTCGAGCCCAATAATAACCACCCCAAATGATCAATAAGTATAAGTAAGGAGTTTAACACTGTACGAAATATACATAAGACTTCAAATTAGACTTAATTTTATTACTATATCATATATGTATTTAGTAATATAAGAATAAATATTTGTATATATAATTTTGTTTTGGCTTAATCCTCATCAAGATGAATAATCTCGCCAAACAAATGGTATGATAGAAAATAGAAAAAAAAATTATAATTTTCTAGAGTATAGAATTTATAGCTAAATTAATTCAATAAAACTCATTCTACTAAAGTAAATGATTTTTTTCCTACAATTATTTAGACAGCATGTAAATTATTTTAATAGTTAATAGTTTTACATTAATTTATTTATTTTATTTTTCATTTATTAGTGTTATGTATAATTTATAAAATTTACATTTATCATGATATTAATGCTGTAATTTTAAATAATACAGTATAGAATTTTCCTTATTTTACATCTGAATGAACATAATTGACTGTTGTTGCATCCTGCTTGATCAAATTTCTTATGATCAAGATCAACGTTAGCCACCCAAACACCTTCCCATTGTGGTATAATCTCTTTGTTTTTCATCTCTAGTCCTCACAGGCACAGCTAATACTTACTATAGGACCAAATTCCTATATATTTATTTTTTGAAAATTACAGTTTCTTAGAGCTTCAACAAATCACATTATTTGTTACATCGGTGTCACCATCCACGCAAGCTTCAAAATGCTGCTTCTTTCCATAACCGATAATTGCATCAGGCAACCACTAAACCGTGTCCTTTTTCTTCACAATCATTCCAAGCATCAATGGCGTTATGGCCCCAACTGATCAGATATTGGAGATATTAATTTGATGGATCTTGCAATGTTACAGCCTCTGCAAGCAACATAGACATAGCCAATGGGAATCCTCCACGCGTGTTGGTGCTGATGCAACCAGGCTAAGGCAGCAGTTCATGCAAGGTGAAAATGCCGAGGCTGTTAGTTGCAGCTCCTGCAACCTAGCCTTGTCCTAATTTGATTAGATCAAAGTGGAAAAGTCAATAATTAACCATCTTTAAAATCCTACTCTACACGTGGGAATACGAAGCTCTATCCCCTCACAACGTGTGGGGTTGTAATACAAAGAGCAGTAGCGGCACGTTTTCTTGCAAAATGTTTTTAAAAGAACTTATACAAAGCCGCTTGTTACTGCACTAGCTGACAAAACCCACCTGCAAGTTGGCATTACGTTTTTGAGTACTTTGATTTTGATTGAGCCCCACTCAATTCTCATCAACTGTTGCTCTACTTCTCTGTGAGTTGTTCACGTTTACGCGTTTCATTGGAGCCCCTGTATTTGTTTCTTTTTTTCCTTCAGTTTCTGGAACAGAACACGGGAGGCTGAGAGGCAGAGCAGCTCTTGGTTTTCAAAGCCAAGGTCAGTTGATAATTAGTATTTATTTTACTAAAGTTTGAAATTTTGGTTTCTTTTGACCTTATAAGATTTCAATTCAAGCAGACATTTGAATAAAATTTTCAACTTTGGTTCAATTTTTCAAGATTTACTGTTTTGAACATTTGTTTAGTATTTACTATTTACATTTTCTTTTTTTTTTCTTTGTTTTCTTTCGTTGATAACAATGATTGATGAAGAAATGGTGCTAATATGATGTTGATTGATTAAAGGACAAGGGGGTATTAATTTAATACTAAATTTTGCTTGCAGAACATGTAAGAGATTTGATTAGTTTATCAAAGGAATCAAACTCCCGGGTTTCCCTCGTGCATCATCTTTATCTAATATCGTTATATCAATTTACAAGTTGCCTATTTTGGTTTTGATCTTGGCATGTAATGAATAATTGAAGTTCTGATAAGATCAAAAGAATTATTAAAAAAAAAAAAAAGACCCTTGTTATTAATAGGGAATTGATTAGGATGGAGCCTCCTTCGGAGCAGCAGCAAAGCTGGAAAAAGATGAAAAAACAGTTGACAGCAAAGCGAGATGACACACCATTGCAGTCTCTGGTGAGAACAGGAAGTGTTGAATTGGTTTTGGATATGATTTCTAGTTATGGGGATATGGAGTTGAGAGAGATGTTGTCGAAAATGAACCAATCTGGTGAAACTGCACTGTATGTCGCTGCTGAGTATGGTTATGTTGATATGGTGAGGGAAATGATCAGGTATCATGATACTAGTTTGGCTGGTATCAAAGCAAGAAATGGCTACGATGCATTCCACATTGCTGCTAAGCAAGGATGCTTGGGTAAGCTTTTCAACTTCCATTTAAACATGCAATATCCAGTTTTCGCAATTTTATGTTTGATATATTTCAAGTGTTTGAATGTGGTTGATGTTATGTCATTACATCTTTAGTATGAAACTTACCTTGTTAAGTAGGGTACTAGCATCTCAGTTTGCCCCTTTTCATAATGACTAATCATTGTTGGATTCGAGCTGCTGTTCTGAATATTCTCCATGCTATGCTGTAGAGGTATTGAAGATTCTCATGGAGGCACTTCCTGAACTTTTGATGACTTTTGATTCCTCGAACACCACAGCATTACACACAGCTTCCTCACAAGGCCATGTTGAAGTAGTGAAATTTCTCTTGGAGAAAGGTAGTACCCTAGCCACCATTGCTAGAAGCAATGGGAAAACGGCTTTGCATTCTGCAGCTAGGAATGGACATCTGGAGATTGTGAAGGCCCTTTTGAGTAAAGAACCTGGCATTGTTTTGAGGAACGATAAGAAGGGTCAGACAGCTCTCCATATGGCCGTTAAAGGACAGAGTATTGAACTTGTGGACGAGCTGGTAAAGGTTGATCCTGTTATAATCAACATGGTTGATGCCAAGGGAAACTCTGCATTGCATATAGCAACCCGTAAGGGCCGGGTTCAGGTGATTAAATTCATTTCCTTTGAACACAATTGTCTTGTTTTCAACTTACCTTATCAGATTATGAACTTAAAAAGTTTTATCGTGTGTTTTCAATCTTTAATGAGAAATTTGGAATCATCATACCTTGTAATATCTTAGCTTGACTAGGATCATTAACATATGTAGAGCATCACACAAAAGAAGATCTATAAATTGAGTATTTTAACTGATATATATTGCAGATTGTTCAGAAGCTGCTGAATATCAATGGAGTTGACAAAGCAGTCATCAACAAATCCAGAGAAACTGCTCTTGACACTGCTGAGAAAACTGGGCATTCTGAAATTGGAGTCATCTTAAAAGAGCATGGTGTCCCATGTGGCAAATCCATCAAGCCCCAAGCAAACTCAGCTCGAGAACTAAAGCAGGCTGTTAGTGACATAAAGCATGAGGTTCATGACCAGCTCGAGCACACACGTGAAACACGTAAACATGTGCATGGTATAGCTAAGAGGATCAACAAAATGCATACGGAAGGGCTTAACAATGCAATCAACTCCACCACAGTTGTAGCTGTCCTCATTGCCACCGTTGCCTTTGCTGCCATCTTCAGTGTCCCAGGCCAATTTGCTGATAAACCAGATGAACTTCCTCCAAAGGTCTCCCCTGGAGAAGCGCATATTGCTCCAAAAACACCCTTTTTAATTTTCATCATCTTTGACTCCATTGCCCTCTTCATATCATTGGCTGTTGTGATAGTTCAAACCTCAGTTGTAGTTATAGAGAGAAAGGCAAAGAAGCAAATGATGGCAGTGATTAACAAGCTGATGTGGTTGGCTTGTATTATGATTTCAGTAGCATTTCTTGCACTGTCATACATTGTTGTGGGAGATGACGGGAGGGGGTGGGCTGTTGCTGTAACATTTATAGGGACCGTGATTATGGTATCAACAATAGGAACAATGTCTTATTGGGTGATTGTCAACCGAATTGAGGCTTCCAAAATCCGGAGCATCCGGAGGTCATCAATGGATAGTGGGTCCCGATCAATGTCAGCATCAGTAATGTTGGATTCAGAGTTTCTGAACAATGAAATTAAACTCTATGCAGTCTAACAAGTGCTACACCACCTCTGTTGCCCATGGTTTAGCTCTTTATACATGAACTTCCCCCTCATCTCTCTCATACTGTATATAAGTATTTAACAAAGTGACGGCATTTATGCTTCTTGCTGAAGTAACTGGCAGCTTTGCTTTACAAGGAGCTCGTGCAGCATGTGGAAGAAGCAGAGAACAGTAATCTCCCTACTAAAAGTTTAATTTTTCAGAATCAATTTAGTCAACGATTTGACTCTATTTTGTAACTTAAGGTACACAAAATTTTTAATTATAGTTCTTATATTTTGAAGCACCTGAATCTTTCTTTCTGCATTTGTTGAAGATTAAACCTGTGCTTGTGTCAACGGCAAAAGTTCTTCAAACATACCCAAAAAAGCATTGGTTTCGGCGTCCTTCAGAAACATCTAACAATGTTAATATTTTCTTCCAGACATTTCATATCATGAAGTGAGCCAATTGAGTTAAGATGATGACGTGATGGTATCAACACCACTTAATTAATGTTGTGTTTACTTGCTGGAGTGGGAGTGAGGAGTGTGGATTCCTCCCACTCCAGCGTTTACTTCCTCTAAATGAGAAGGGAGTGGGAATCCCACTCCGTGAGCCCCACCCATTTTTGGAGCGGGGAGTGGGAGTGGGAATCCACTCCCACCTCTCCCTTTTTTATCCTTTTATTTTTTTTATTTAATTTAATTTAATATTTTATAATTAATAAAATAAAATAAATATTATTATATTTATTTGAATAATATTATTATATTTATTTGAATAATAATATTATATTTAACTAAATAATAATTTACATTGATTCTAAGTTAAAATTATTTTAAAATAATATTATTATATTAATAGAGAATTAATAAATATAATATTATTATATTTATTTTAAAAATAATAGTATTATATTTATTTAATATTAATAATAATAAATAGTTTATTCTAAGAAAATATTAATTTTGTACTAAATAATATTATATTATTATTTTATATAATAATAAATTTAATATAATTATATTAAATAAAATAAAATAAGGTTTCATTTTGTATTAAAATTAATAATTTATTGTTCATAATTAAGAATATTAATAATTATAATAAATTTACAAATATAATAAAATAAATATTATTCATTAAATATATTTTTTATTAGTTTTGTAATTAAAAACTATAATTCTTTAAATAAGGATAAAATTATAATTTGAAACTATTTAATCCCAATCCAAGACAAAGTAAACACATAAATTGGATTCTGATCTCTAATCCATACTTCCATTCCAGTGTAAGTAAACAACCTACTCCCACTCCCACTCCACACTCCCAATCCTAGGATTCCCACTCCTCAGGATTCCCAATCCAATCCAAAAAGTAAACGCTATCTAAGACTTTTACCTTCTCAAGAGGCTTAAATGTTTCATGTGAGTCGGCACGACAAGGTGCAATTTACAACTCTGCCCTATATTTACTCAAGAGGTAAATAGTTTTGGGATCATCATATATGGACACATACATGCGTGTTCTCATAAAGGTTTTCTGACTGAGGGCTTTCTTTGGATAAGTGAAGTACAATGTACCGTTTTGTTCTGATGTTTTTCTACATTTCTTTTTCAATATGTCGCTAAAAATGTTTCTTATGATTGTTTTTTTTTTGAAAAAATATTCACCATCTACTCATTTTTTACACTTTTTTTGAAAAGACACAATTTCTTTTTTTTTTTTTTTGGAATCTACCTAAAATTACATTTTGTTTCACTTTTTCACTTTCGTTTGGAATCCGTTAAGAAAGCTAACGGAAACTTAAAAAAATAATAATTTTACCCTCAAAATGAAAATTATAATTTCACCTTAAAAATTACCAAAAATAATTAAATTAAATCTAATTATTTTCCCCATCAATCAATAAAGAAATTAATTTTACAACCATCAAATGCAGGTTTTTTTTTAAAATATGTATGTAATTAGAATGCTAAATTATAATAGTAGTATTAAAAATAGCTCAATTTCACAAACAATCAATTGAATTTAAGATAAGTAGAGTTTTATTATTCATTGAGTTATAATCTCTAGTAGTTAAGATTTTTTTGTACTTCATTAACGTACCAATAATGATATTCATCATTAAATCTTATTATTTTTTACATTTTTTAGGGTGAAATTATAATTTTCGTTTTGGGGGTAAAATGGTCATTTTTTAAAGTTTCGTTTAGTTTTCTTAACGGATTTTAAATGGAAGTGGAAAAGTGAAACAAAATATAACTTTAGGTGGATTCCAACCAAAAAATGAAGAAATTATATATTTTTTAAAAAATATGTAAAAAACATATGGACGGTGGATATTTTTCTTTTTTTTTTCCTGGTCATTCCGAATCAGAGAGACCTGAGAGTTTCAATTGACTATTCTTTCTTTTTAAGAATCAGGACAGTAGCATGGTGGACATATATAAACGGATCAACCATCGGCCGAATTTAAAGGCTACCCAAATGAATTAGACAACTCCTTGCCTCATCTCATAGGCCTGGAAAATATCTTCGGCTTATAACTTTATGTGGATGTTGGATAATATCTTTTCTTCAAAATTATTACCATTTATAAATATATTATAATTCAAAATTTATTAAGAGTCTAAACATACATATTTTATAACAGAGTGTAGAGACCTGCTGAGCATTAGCTCGAAAATCTATTCTCACTAATATTCGGGGAGAAGTATCGAAGACATGAGTTCACCACTGGACTACCAGATGATATCTTATTACACTCAATGGTTTGTGTAAATTACAACTTAATATGCACTTGTCAGCGACAGTGAGCTATTATGCTAATTTTAAAAAATTTAAGGAAAAAATAAAATTACGATAAAGAATTCAGACCTTATAATGGAAAAATAATAATAATGGATGTACAGGCTTCATTCTTGGTGCTAGATGGTCATGTTACTGAAGACACACATATGCTGATGTGCATCAGAATGAAGTGAAGGTGAGAAGTTACTTGTAGAAAATATTTTTAGCTCTAAAAAATTTTAAAAAAAAATCTTGAAGAAACATAATGTTGTTGATGCCTTGAATCTCACCTGACATTTTTCACATGCTCCACTTGCTGATATGTCCCAGCAATGCCTACATATTTCCCTTCCTACCCTAGTAGTAGGATAAGCTATACAAATCTGTCTTCAACTCCAGTAAATTCTGAAGAAAATATTATACTTTCATGTTTTTTTTCCCCTTTTTATCTTCGAAAATAAAGAGCTAGAGAGCAAATGAATTCTTTGAATCCCTTTTAACTGTACAGTAGATCATGCGTTACTCAGGGAACAGTCATGGAAAATTTCTTGAGTCATTGAATCTGTTACACAGAAACTGGTGAATTTTGCTGTGATTCATTGGGAACATAATGTTTAACGTCTTGCTCAATATCAGCAACAATATCAAACTCAAAGACTTGTCAAAAATCTCAATGACAGTGGACATAAAGACAAGGAAAGATATTTAAGAACCAATATATATATCTAATGAGTAATTCTGTCAAGTTAAGATTTTAAAACATGCACTTTGCTTCACAATCTTTTAACTTTTTGATTTTTTTAATAACCGTGCTTAGATGGGAATAATCAAAAGCAGCACAAACCCCACATTCTGAGTTGAGCTTGGCAACTAATTGTTGTCCAGAACAGTGATGTTAATCACTTGAAATCTAAAGAGATCAACACTCTCTGACAGATAGTACTGTATTAATTTGATTAAGAGCCTGTCCATTGGGTTAAATGTTTTGTCAAATCATCAATATTTTACATGTCCTAGCCTCGTATTAAACAATCAAATCAATTTTCCATTATCAGGCAGGCAGTACTTCATCATAGACTTGTGGAATTTCTATTAAACATTGAATCCACAAAGGCCACTACCTATCTCCGTGGCTCCTCGAGCTGCTATGCTACCTACCCTTGTAAAAGTTTTAGTATCATTACTGTTACTCTTTCATTGAGATGGCAATTTTGTATCCAAGAATGAATCTCAACTCTCAAGCACTAGAATTTTAGTAAAGCCCAAGTGGTGGGTTGCTACTCTCACAAATTTTATCTTTTAATTAAATATAATTGAATACATACAATCTTCTCTCTTGCGAAATGTAAGTGAAGCGGATATTTTTTGAATACTAATGAGGATAAAAAAATTTAACTGTACTTTATAGAGTTAATGTAAACTATCTCTAACAATTGTCTGATTGTAAATATCCACAGTTTTTTTACTGCGATATCAGAATTTTTTTCCCTAAAAAAAAGGCCTTGTACAATTAGTAACCATATCTCTGGTGTTCATTGTTATGAAATTAAAGTCTTTACTAAGGATATGGGAAAATTCCTCTGTACTTGATTCTCCAATTCGACCGGTTGGGGACAAAAAGTTGCTTTGCTTAGTTTTCTGATTCTTCAAAATCTACTGTTTGGTTTAATATTTACTGAAAAAATAAATAACTAAATAAATAAATAAAGAGAAGAAAGATCAATAAATTGGAGGAAAATTTGTCTGCTTTGGATAGATCTACATACATTCACTATTATTATAAAATCAAAATCAATCAATCTTGGTATAATATTTCCAATCAACTAGTTTTCGTTGACACAAATGTTATATGCGACATGCTTTTTGACGCTCTTGAGAGAGGCTGGTGAATTGCTATGATAACAATCATTACTAATACTGTTCTACTAACAGAAAAAAGCAAATCCAATCATATGAGTTTTGTATAATTTAGTCTTAATGATTAATGCAGAATGATTATCATGTGAGTCCTAAAATTAATAACCAGAGTCCAGTTAGCTAATGTTCAACTGATACAATTCATTTTCTTAAAAGCTAAATTGACTATTTTATTTTATTTTTAATCTTTTTTGTGACAATGATGGGAACATATAGCAGTGTGGCTATCTGGAACCTCTGTTGGCAATGTAGTCTTATTCAGAAATGCTGTATTTTGATTGAGATAATGACTCAATACTTTTCCTTTTCTAAAGGGGAAAGGGATGAAAAAGATGATGTCCTCACTTTAATGCAAAAACACAAATCTTCCTCAGATCTTTTTTGAAAAAGGAATGGTGGGTAAAGCCTGAAATAGCCTTAAAGAATCCAGTTAGGAGGAAAAGGACCACATGAAAACTATTACCAACAGGGGGAAAAAAAAATTAGAAAAAGAAAACAACCTAGATTTTACAGAATCCATAGAACATGAAAAGTTTTGGTCACTATACATATCATAAAGTTACATCATTCGAGGAGAAGAAAGTAGCTGTGAACTAAATGAACAGAGATGAATGGAGGTAAAACTGTAGAACTGAGTTTAAACATTAACTGGAAATCTTGAGCATTCACTCTAACATTTATGTTATAACTTGTGCAAGTACGAAAAGGACAACAGGGTGAGGCTCACACTACTTATATGAACAATAAAATTTTGATGACTAAAACTTCAATGGTTAAACTTTATTTGAACAAATCTAGGACCTTCAATGAGTTGTTCAAACATAGTACTTCAACATCACAATTCATTAAATTCATATGCTGCAAACTCCAGGTCTTTCTTGGCCCCCACAAACTGGAATCTTTGAAGCAGATAGTGAACAAACCCCAGCAGCTTCACTGACATTCTTTCTTGAACTAAGCAGCTGCTGAGACTGAGACTGTTTACAGTGAGCAATGGCTGCTTCAATTGAGCTTTCAACCTCTGAATTTGCACTGCTGCTTCTCTTGAGTAGCTGTAAATTGCAAAAACCAATTGAACTAAATGGAAAAGATGAAGATGATGATGAAGAACCAGATGAAGATGTAGAAGTTGATGAAGATGAACACTTCAACGGAGAATGCCTTTGAATTGCTCCTGAGAAGGACTTTCTATGGCTATTAGCAACATCTTCAATCATCTCCTTTTTAATGCTCTTGTATCTGCCATTATCAGTTTTCCCAAACGGAGATTTATTTGCAACTTTCATGTACTTGTTTAAACAATCACTGCCTTTCGAAATGTTCTCTACCTCGGCATTGCATGCTGCTTTGGCGCAAAACTCATCTGAACAAGTGGACTTACTGAACAATGACATAAGATATGCCCTCGAAGCTTTGAGCTTTTGACCCAGTGAAGATTTCTTGATCTGCTTCAGCTTTCTAGTCCAAGACTTCTTTGACCGATCATCATTAATGAAACCACTCATTTCATTTGACCATTCGAAGAAATACTCATCTGGGTTCAATTCACTGCTGACCCTGCAAGATTCTGAGGGTGACACATTACAAGATTCCAAAGGGGTACTGGTATTTGTAGTAGCAGCAGAGCTTGTGTTAATGAAGGGAATGGAAAAGTTTTCTTCTAAGGAATCATCTTCAATTTTGGAGTTTTGGAGAAGATTTTGAACCATTAACAAGCGAGGGGGAAGATGAAGAGGAAGGAGTTTGCCTTTGTAGAAAAGTTCATCAGCCGGGGATGTTGTTGCGGCATCTTTGTCTTTAGAAACAGAACACATTTGGAACTCAAATTCTCGGCTTTGTAGGGGAGAGCTAATGGAATAACACAAGAAGTTGTTTGATGAAGAAGAAGAGCTCACCTCCATATCAATGTAATCTTCATTATCATGATGATTGCTGGAAGCCTCCCTTAATGCGACCATCTCATTTGAACTTCTCTTTTTCTCTGTCTCCCTTTGCATGTGTGTGTATTTGTGAGGATGCTGCTTATGGTGATTTGAGAGGTTGGTGAGGAGGGGGAAGGCAAAAGCATCCTTTAAAGTGAAGATGCTGCCAAGTTAAAAAAGATTTTAAAAAATTGTATAGCAAGGCACTGTCAGATTTTTATTTTTTATTTTTCAATATCTTGAATGGCTCCAAGTAGTAAATTGCAGAAAAAAATGTGAATTGAGCAGCCACTCACTGACCCATGTGTCCTTGCTCATTCATTTCTTTATTGCATTTGAATTTGTGTGGCCTCATATGAAGTTGCTTTTGTTTGAATTCATCTCGTTCTTATGCACTTCACTTTTAGTAGGGTGGGCAAAATATCAGAAGAATCGGCGTCATCGTATTCGATTTCTAAATTTTGAAAAAATTGATCCATTCTGTTTAATGAAATTTAGAAAAATTAAATCGAACTTAATTTAATTTGATATATGTTTATTAGGAGGTCAATTCTATTCAGTTTGATTCGATAAAAAACCAAACTGAACCAAATCATGCCATGCCCAACCCTGTTAATCTCTTGCATTCCATAGTTAATACCCTTTTTAGATAGAAGATTGATTAATGTTGCGTATTTCATACTAGAGTTTCCCATATTTGCTTCCAATTGTCATGAAATAAAACCAATAGCAGTATTGAAATACCCATTTAACTTTACAAATAAAAGAAACTAATAAGTTAAAAAAAAAAAAAAAGACTTTTGGATTTTACTTGTTTTCATGAATGAGTCAGCTGATGCAAACTTTTGGAACATAGCAAGCTTATGAGACTTCAAATCATCTGATGAGAATCTTTATAATGCATGGAATACTGTTAGATAGTTGTCTCATTTTAATCTTTGAAGCCCTTCTTTAATGATGTTAATGCTTTGAATTTGAAAACCATTTCTTTTTTTTTTCTTTTTTTTTAAGAAGAGATGATCATGAGAATCTAATTTTTCACTACAAAGAACTGGCCACATTAGTTCTTGTTATTAAATGAAAGTTTCAGCGTAAACATAACATAACAAAATTTCTTCATCAGTGTTAAGAAAATGAAAGTAGAATCAAATCAAAACTGGATGAGCATTCTGCTGGAATCTTACATATGAAATTACACTATGCTGAACAATGTATATTCTTGTGAATTATATCAAAATGATTGGATTGAAGGATTAGGTTTCGACTTTATTGGATCAGCAGATAGAATTTAATTAAGAACTCATGTTAGACAAATCTTGACTATTAACTCAGTGCCACTTATAACAAGCTTACCTCAACTCAAGCCTATTGATTTCCTCAGTGCAAAACTCTTGGCTCTTACTCTTGTACACTCGTTATATGTGCTAAAGATTGTTACTAATAACGCTTTATGCCCATGTTTAGAGATTAGATTACTTTAATCATATACATGATTATGCACAGTATGGAAAAGGTTCTTTTATTTTCCCTGCAACATCCACACATTTCTCTGCAAACAAAAGTTTAAAGTACATAAATAAAAGAAAGCCCATGTCTCAAAGCCTAGTTTTTTGCACTCCCATTCATCAATTCATGACTTCAATAATAGAGACTGTGTGCTTTGTTTTTGTGCCTGGGTGTGTACACTATTTTATTTCAATAATTTGACCAGGTCAAAATAACCTTCTCCGATGGATTTCATTGTTTTTAGTTTTTAGAAGTTTTAAAATAGGGTTATTGACCAAATAAGAACAAGCATAAGGTCCAATATATTTTTTATGGTGGTGGGGGCCTTGGGGGGTTGGGGTTTTGGAGGTGGAGAAATGTTAACATTGAACAATGGAAAATGACGCATCCAAGGCTCTAGACCATTTATTTGTCTGCTCTATTAACCCAACCATTATCAGTTTCTGCTATTTGGGACCTTGGTCCCATTTGTTAAAACAGTTTCTTGAATCCCGATAAAAGATTATAATTCCACTAACACATCACTACTTTTTATCCTTTTTCTACGATGCAAAGTAGTGTTTTTGCTTCAACAAAAGTAGAGTGAATGATTAGATTAACTAAATATCAAATTCAAAATCTGTTCAAAATGTTTTGAATACTTAGAAGTGTTGGCCTGATGGGAGTGAGCGAGGAAGCACCCATAGGATTACAAAGGAATGAAGTTAAATGGTTTAATTTTCAATTTTTTAAGCACCAATTGGTTTTTGAGGGAATATAACAACGTTTACTTCAAACCTCCATTAGTTAAAGCATTTAATGATAGGTGACCTACTATGAAGTTGAAACAAGCGTCTGGATTAAATAAGTAGTATTAAAGCCTAATCATATGTTTAATAAGTGGGTTATCACTGTATTAATCAAGCATGATAGATCGAGTCCAAGGGTGCCGTTAAAAAGGAAATTGTTATCAATTTAATGATAGGTGACCCGTTATAAAGTTACAACAAGTGCCTCAATCCAACAAATGATTTCAAAGCTTGGTCACATGTTCAATAGGTGGGCTAGCATTGTATTAATTAGGCAGGATAGATCAAGTCCTAGGGAGCCGTTGAAAGGGAGATCGTTGGCCATATATGAGCAGGATAGATTGAGTTCCAGGATGTCATTGAGAAGGAGATTGTTGGCCTCATTACCTCTTGAAGTGAAAAAATCATTCATCTAAGATCAAGCTCTAAAGATTAATGTACAAAGCTCATCAAATTAAGGACAAGCTCAAAGGGTAGTAGCTTAAATAGTTTTTTTCATCTTCAAATTTCTTGTAAAGATAGTATTAATAAATGTGTATATGATTAAGCATTTAAAAGCTGAAACTTATTATGATCATGACATTCAAATTTATGTTTGTTTTTATAAGTTATGTTTTCTATAATGTTTTATCAAAATGAATTTCTACTAAGTATATGGATTGATTTGCAAAGTTCTTGAAAGGTTTTGACATATCAGAAAATATGGAAAGTCTATATGGCCTTAATCTTATTTTTGAAAATCTAAAAAGTACCCATTAGACAATATTTTCAAACATTTAGGTATTTTCATGATTATAGAAACGTTTGGGTCAAATTATGAATATTGAGAAAAACCCAAAACGACTAGCTAGTTTTAGAAATCAGCTAATCGGTTTTCTTTCTAGTGCTAAACTGGTAAGCTAGTTTGGATAAAGCGGCTAACAGATTTGCTTGAAAAGTTTTGACTTGGCAGAAAATATGAAAAGTCTTAATGTTGTTTCTCAAATTTTGAGAAGGACATATTTGATAATGTTTCAAAACCTTTTCGGCACTTTCATGATTATAGAAAATTTTGGGCTAAAACTATAAATACAGAGAAAAGGCCAAAGCAGCTAGCTGGCTATAGAAATCAACTAATCAATTTTCTTTTTAGTGGCAAACGGCTCTGTATAATCCTAACTCCAGATCATTTTTCTAAGGTTGATCAAAGTTAAAGCTTTATATATCTAAACACTCTTGAGCTATCACTTGCTCATCATATATATTTAAGCTGTCACTAGCTTATATAGTCTTATAAGGAGTGTGTTATTTGTAAACTTCATTTCAATCTTTCAATTGAGTGATTGTAAGAATAGAAAAAATAGAGTGAAGAGATGCAGCATGTACACTTTGTTGTAAAAATTTATTAACGCCTATAAAGTCAATTGTACTTATTTTGGAGTCTTGGGATATAAGGCTTTATATTAGTGGAATCATCAAGCTCAGATTGTTTGGAGATATGGATGTAGGCAGGTCTATCGAACCACGTAAATATTATTGTGTTTGTTTTTCTCGACCTTTACTTTTTAATTTACTTGTTTTATTGTTGTTGTTTGATGATAGTTGTTGGTGCTGGATTATGTGTTGTTATTAAAGAATTTTTTAAAAATCCAATTCGCGTTTCCTCTTGAGATATTTAGTTAGAATTTCAAGAAGTAAACTCAATTTGTTATAGGTACAGATATTCAATATGTATCTTTAATTTAAAAAAGGAAAGATATTCAAACTATATAGTCAAGATTAAATATATTTTAATTACAAATGTTAATAGATTTTTTTATGTAATATTCAATTCAAAAATTTTGAGAATTACATATTAATTAGGTAATTCAAAAAAATCAATTTGAGAATTACATACTAACTAGGTCTTTACTAGTAGTATTCACTATGTAAAACCCTACGTAATCCATGAGGATATTTTTTTTATCTAGATAGTATTTATTTCAATTTATAAGTCTTACATACTTGCGAATTGTAGTACATCACTCGCGATACAAACAACATATTCCAGTTAAGCAAGTGTAATATTTTTGTATCAAACACTCATTGATCCACGATTAAACAAATCCTTGCTTCTTGAGATTAAGAGTTCAAATCTCTTCGTGTGATAACTTAGGAGTAGACCTTTCCATCTTTCTTTGAGCAGATTTTCATATTAGGATTTAATGGATTATATCAAGGCAAGTGTCAGCATACCCTTGATTGAGTAATATCAGCAGAATTGTATTGTAATATTACAAAAGAAGTGGTGCAAGTTTAGCAGCACAGTAATGATGGATGATAAATCAACCAACATAACACATGGCAAATAATAATGAAACATCTCTCCAAATACAAACTTAGATAGTTTGAGCAATCATTATTATAAACTTTTTGATAGATTATTGCTGTAAATTTCTACTTTATCACCGGTACAGGTTAAAAAACGTTTCTCAAGAAGGGTGTGCCTGTAGATATATCAGAAGAGCCTTCAATTGATTTTTCTAATCAGGTCAAATGAAGGTCAATTATTGTTAATATTATTTTAAATCTTAATTAAATACTACTTAGCAAATGAACGACCCCCCTATGGCTGTTGGTGTGGATCTGAAAAATCACATCGAGTAAGTGGTCACGTGATGCAGATCTGACCGAAGCAAATACAAAAGTGATAATCACGTACAGGTGACAGCCTCACACAGTATCAGTCTTTTAACGTGGATTTAATCTCTGTTAGAGATGATGAAGAATCAAGAATGCTTGCTTGCTTGCTTCCACAATGATGCATAATTGGTTTCTACTGAGCATTCTGCAAAAGTGAATTTGCCTCTTCGCAGACGAAAAAAATATACAAAATGTTAAAAGGAAAAAGCCCAATGGTTCAATTTTGGAAAGATTCTTTCATGATTCTATCTTGTACTTATTCAAAACTTTTTGTTTTCACCCCCCTGGTGTAATAGGCCAATTTTCAACGATTTGGGGCATTTTAATGATGATACAAATTTCAAACTCTATTGTTATGTACTTTGTTGTGCTTATGTACTATTATTTATTAATGACATTTTCTAAATTGTTGATGATGGGGCGCGAGTGGAAATGTTAAGTCCCGTTCATTAAACACCAACCTTTGCCCTCTAGTTCACACGAAGTTGGGTTGAGGCGTTGGAACAAATTTTGCCAAAGAGTCCATCCTTTTCAGTACCATTGAATATAAGAAAGGAGTAAAAGGTTCTTGCTCAATCAAATCTTTCAGGTAATTGTAACAATCAAGACAGGAATTCAATTACATTTGAGAGTTCTGATCGATGATCAGGCACCCTCAGAGAAACTGGTAACAAAAATAAATATATGAATGGCACATAACTCAATAGCTCCAATAAAAAAAAAAAAAAAAACTCAATAGCTATCTACATTTGTTCATCATATTTCAGAAAATTTACACTTAAAAAAAATTCTAAGAAGTTTCAATTTCATCCTAAATTTGCATTTAACTTGAAGCTTTTGGTGAGTGATTTTGTTATCCAATGATTACGTAAATATTTGTAACCTCCGGTGGAAGAAGATCTGCCTTCCATTCTCTAGGTCTATCATAGTTTCAATGTGTTAATATTGAAATACTACAGAGATTGACGTACCAGCAAAAATCGGTAACAATCTTGGCGGGTTCAGCCACTTGGCTTAATATCTTTATCAAATGCATCAAACTCCCATTTAATATCCTCTGGGGAGGCTTCTTTGCTATCATTCTCAGATTCTGAATCTAATATGTCTACTTCTACCTTTACCTCCGGCAATTCTTCTCCCTTAGTTGAGGGAGTCTCCGTTTTCTCTCTTTTGTGTTCCAGGGTTTCGGAGACTTGTTTCGAGGTAAAGGATGGAATTTTATCAGACTTGTGATTGGACAATAAGTCTGATATTTTGGAAGGAGTCTCAACATCCAAAATGGGTCTCTTAATGGATTCAAATTCTGTTTTTATTTTCTCAAGGGTGTCAAATAGTTCTTTGACCTTTTCATTGTCTTTCCTGGATTAAAAATATATCATGTCTCAGTTTAATAGGTTCAGATCACTTGGCTATACAGTAATTATTTACAAAAGAGGAAAAATGAAAAAAAGTATGATGTAAAGTTATTGGGTACCTGTAAATGCCTTCATTCTCAGCATAAAACTGATTTTGAATTGTAGCCACTATGCTTAAGGTGGTTAAAAACTAGCACAAAAAATGGAAAAAAAAAAAATTGTGTTATCTCTTAATAAGCTGAGAGAAACAAAAATCGTGATAGCATCAGACCTCAGGCGAAACAGGTGTGATACCAAACATGTAATTGAAACATGGGTAAGGAAACTAGTTCTTTAGACATTGAAGTTAGAAAATGCACTGTTACCTGTGCTTCAAGATTCAAATATTCCTCTTCAAAAAATTTCCTAGGAAACATTGCTTTTGGACTTTCCTCCTCTAACACTGGTGCTACTACTAACCTGATATTGCAAAAAAGGGGGAAAAAATGAGAATTAGTTAACTGCAAAACAATCTGTTGAAGAATCTTGCTGATTTCCTTCCAATGGAAAAGTTTGACGAAACCAAATCTCATATTCACATGATATATCCAGTGCACAATCTTTGGACATCTAATTTCTTATATGTAATAATTGAGCCATAATTCTCGAGGACTGGTTGCAATTGTTTTGATGGAGGCAGATTGTTTGATTTGTTTCCTAGAATTAGTTGTATTCTTTTGTCATATATTTTTGTATCTTTAACAGAAATAAACAGGGGAGAAAAAATCTCCCTTTTCTACACAATCAAAAGGACAAAATATGTTACCCGTCATCTAAAGGCAACTTATCCACGAGTTTTCTAATTCTTGTAAGGGAGGATCCCAACTCTTCCTGATTAAACACACATGATGCATGAACACCACCAAAAAAAAAATCAATAAGAAAATAATAAAAGAATTACATAATACTTGCAAATGTATCTGGAGATCATTAAATTTGAAGAAACTATCTCAACTTGATGTACCTTGTATGCCGAAAGAAGACGAACAACCAAAATCACAAAACAATCCCCATATCTCTCCAAGTCACCACTTAAACATGTGCACATGTAAAAAATCATCAAATACAGAAATTTCACGTTAGACTGAGGTGGAAAAGGTAAACCAGAAACTTAAATAATAAGGCATCCATTAGATACCAATGCCACCCTCAATTTTTACTCATATACTTTCCAACAAAAAGTATTGCATGAAATTTGTCAGTGATAAGCATGAAGATAGACATACCTGACCTGCTTTTCCTTTTTCTCATTGTATGTTGTCTGGAAAACCCAGGTGCCCTCCAGGAAATTAATCCATGTATTTACCACATTTGCTTCAGTTCTACAAGAAGCAATCGATCTTGACAGCTCATCTTCCTATGATAAAACAAAGTTTTGAATAAAAAATGTATATAAATAAAACATAGCCAAAGTGAGCTCTAAATTTTTCATGAAAAGTCTGAATATGAATAATATATTCTCAGAATGCACAACCTCAGTTCCTTGAGAGATCAAAAACAAAAATACCTTTGATTTGAAGTACACAAGAATCTTATTATTTGCTTCATCAAACTGCTCTCTTTCTTCCTTGGCATTACGGAGGCGTGCACGAGTGGTAACCAATGAGGTGTTGACCTAATACCATAAAACAAAGCCGAAAAAGTAACCTCAGAAGATGATACCAAAGAATTTAAAAAACCTTTGGGACTGATGTTGTAGAACATAAGATGTAGTGCTCACACTAGAAATTCACTCACACACACACAGACACACACGGAGAATAACAGTAGTAGAAATGGAAAGATAGAAGCAACTGAAACTTAAATGGGCTAACTGAAGCTTAATTATGGGATAACAACATCACTGGATCTCCCTGTACATTATGTTTTTTTGAGTGTAGCTAAGATAAATCACAGGCAGATAAAGAAAAACACCTTCTTCAATGCAATTTCAAGTTCATCCTTTTGCTTCTCTAGTTCTTGAATCTCCACAGTTAAATCCTGGAAAAATGCAATGAGATGTGATCAATACTTTCTGAGACCATGAGTAAAGAAAAAAAAGCCTTCCTGTCAACCAATATGCTGTTATAAAAGAAATAAAAACATAACGTACATCTTCTCAGTTGTATCCAATTACCCATAAGAACGTCAAACTTTCAGTTTTTTGTAATTATTCAAGAACATAATATTTGCAAGATCATGACAAGAAATTTTCCTTTTTTTTTTTCGCGTCAGAACAGATATCTTTTAATAGTACAGGTGTGAAACTTCAAACAACAACCATTCAACTGAAGCTGGGTTGAATTTGACAAACAGGATAAAAGAGATATACAAATATTATTAAATAATGATGGAAAAGTTTCAAAGCACCCAATGGAACGAAAAAGAAGTAAAAGATTTCTTTGTCAAATTTATTAGTACTTAAAATAATGCTTTCTGATCTAGGTTTAATGGAGGCAGTCTTCAGGCAGTATACCTTCTCAAGTTGGCAAACTTCATTGCATTTAGCCAAACGGAAGTGAAGTGCTTCTTCTTTCTGTGATCTGATTAAAACATGGAATGAAAAATGTAAAAAGCATCATCAAATAATACAAAATGCAAGGAGGGTTGAGAAGCAAAAACAAAGGAAAAAGTTCGAAGGAAACCAAGAAATGAATAGTGACAAAAAACTAAAACTATGCAACCATTTCATATTCGCAGTGTCTGATATAAATAGCAGTAAGAAATAAAGATCAAATCATTTTATTTACCAGTGAACTCTTAACAAGAATTCAACACCCGAATTGACTTAACAGTGCCAGTTTTCCCTTGTTTAAAACACTTATAGTTCCTAGAGTAATTTAACATTCAAAGGTCAATCCATCCCAGAATAGAACAAACAAATAATAGAGTGGCCAGCAACATTTGTGTAATTTAAAGTTTCCATTCACTTGTGTAGGCAGTGAAGATCAAGTTTTATAGAGCCTTTGTGGCATTAGCTTGCAAGTTTCTGAGCAAGTAGTCCTGTGTCAGGTCTCAGACGTATTAATTTCAAAGACAAATTTACAGCATAATCCAGGATTCAAAACAAAGTTTTCCGAAAACATTGGGCCAAAACGTATGCCATATATGTTTATGACACAACTCCATCTGATCTGGGTTTGTGTCCCATTGGCCATTCCATATAATTAAAGCATATGATAAAATCTTTAGATCAGAGAAAGTTTAGTTAGAACATTGATTTATTATGTTTCAATATACTGAAACCTATTTTAAGTAACAATGTGGCAAATTAATTTTTAAACTGTTCTTTTATGCTTTTGTATGAGATGTTCTCTTAAAATTCTGATACCGTTGCTACTTTCCCAGGCATACTCAACAACAGTGACAGGACAATGAACTTAAACTGAGGCAGTTGTATCAGAATGGAATCCACTGTGATATCTACAAAGAATAACATTGTAGAAATTATGGAACCTACTTTGGATTAACACTAGCTAATTAAGTTGTATACTTAAAAAGATAGGCAAAAATTGTTAATTTAACAAAACTGAAGAATAAGAGAATTTATTTATCCGGGCACATGAAGGACCAGCCTGACTATACATATAATTAAAAATTAAGCCTGTGCACTGCCCACACATGCAAGTTGCTCACAAGTCACTGGCACTTCCACACTCACACAAATTCTTATGACATATCATTCCTGAAATCTGAGGTCTACATATTTCTTCCTAATTTATGCTAAGACTCTTTTCCACATACTATATCTATCACATGTCGGCATACACAATCATTGACGAACAAGGACACCCATACAAAAGAAATTCGAAGTGTTTATTTCAAACCTGTTTTCTAAAATGCGCTTTTCAGCTTTTGAGGTTGAGTTAACCAGAGATTCAGAGAAAATTTTTAACTTATGTACCTGTAAAATAAATGAATCATAGATCACTAACAATATCATAGGAGAAGACTAGTAGTGCTGAGCATGAAGTCAAAGATGAAAGAAACCATTCTCAGCCACGTGCAGATTTTCAACAAGGATAGATTGATTCAATGATTTTGATATAACATTTACTTAATGTATAAGAGGCTAGCCTCAAGAAATTTTAAACCAATTCCTGCATCAAATATCCAGTCAAATCAATCCGACAAAGTCATTATTTAGCCTGTCAAACATCAAAGTATTTTGATACTCTGTAGCTATTTGGGCATCAAAATGCCTCAATTAATCAGCTTTTCAATGTGAATCACTTTGACGTATGAAATGAGGAAAATTACGTGGCCAGAAAAGGGGTCTGCATGTATTCAGCACTATGTTACTTGGCATTCAACCTAATCCTGACATCAGATTTGATTGTACGCTCCGAACTGAAAATAATACATGACCAATGGTTGGTTCAAGTATTGGTGCTCACCCCCTCTTTTGAAAAGGCAACATACATTCGGAAGATTTTTTTTTTCCAAAAGAAAAGATGGAAGAATAAAAGTACCAATATCAAAGGAAACTCAGACCTTTACACCGTGTTGTTCTGGAGAATCCCCGTTCCTCAAAGACTTTTTCTTTAGGAAGAGATCCTCCAACTTGGAACATAGTTGAATCTGTTCAAGAGTTTCTTTCAGAGCCTGCAGCAAATCCAAAGCATTCAGGTTCAGCTTCAGTTAGCAATAGTACACAATAGAGTAATGACAGATTCACATGTGTATAAGTTACGCAACTAGGATAAGTTGATTTTTTTTTTTTGCATGCACTTTCCTAGTAAGTAGACTTAGTATATTATTGCAGCAAGGCTTTAGATAAGTTTACCTGCAATTCATTTGTATATTAATGCAACATGAGCATGCATGACTATTTAAATCGGCCTGACCTCAGTTGATACAGTTGTTGTTTCTTCTGATAATTTATCTACAACTTCATCTGAAGGCCACTGCACTGGCTTTATTTTATCAAGTTTTCCAATCAGACCGCGCGCTTCAGCATCTATTCTGAGAGCAGAGAGCAAAAAAGGTGGAAAGAAAGAATTATAATTTCGGTCTTATCATTATAGAAACAATAACAAAATGTTTTATCATTTTTCAATTTAGCACTGTCAGAAACCGACAGCTTAAGCAAGTTAAAAAAGGCCAATTATCCAACTTACACAATGCAAACTGATCTTAAAGAAGAAAGGAGGTCAAACTTGGGAAGATTTTAAGCCATAAAAAATGAGTACATATATAAATTGTCATCCACCTTGGAAGATCAGCATTAATCTTCAGCCCAGCAATTGCACCTTGAGCATATTGGAGCAATTCTTCTCGCTTCACCTGAAGAGTTGAGAACAGAAAGACAAACATTAAGCTATAATCTTTCTATTACAATAATTAACGTCTATACTTTGCAATATAAATGTAAGTGAAAATGCAAGTCTGCTCCTATTTGGATCCAAACTTTGTACGGCTCAATAATCAAGGGTCAATTTTCCCTAATATTTGGACATGCATGTTAAAGGCATGTGCTCACCAGTACTTCATCTTGATAGGTTGAGAATACTGTTGCCAGATCCTGTATGCTACTCATTACTGCACTGTGAACTTCCTTTCCTCCTGCAAGACAAAGCCTGTATATAACCAAACCAAAACAAAGGTTTATGTAGAATTCAAAATGGAAAAAAGTAAATAAGAAGAAGAAGTTAAAAGGTAGCAAAAAATATATAAGACAAAAATAATTTAGCAGCAAACGCTGTTTTCAGATATTAAAAACAAACTAAAAGTTCTAAGAAAAATACCCAAATATCTCCAATAATAGTGAAACTTCTTCCTCATCTGGTGCTTCAAGAATCTGAATCATACAAAAGAGTTAACCTGCGGTTAAACTCAATGGATCAGCAAATACAAAGCTCAGTTAAGTGCTTAATAATTATGACACTAATATCAGAGGTAAACTAGGCTTATTATCACAATGCTAAGGTCACTTTGGAGGAAAAGTTAGAAAAGGCTTCTTTTCAAGTTAATGATCAAGCAGTCATAACACATCAAAGCCCCTTAGTTCTACTGAAATCACTAATTACACATTACACTGACACAGCAGGATATATTCAGATTTCAGATTAAGAACAACCAGTTATAAACAGGAAATCATTAGTGATACATGATTAAACATTCTACATATGACAATTAGAGGCAAAATCAAGAAATACGCAGTGAAAAAATGATGAGAAAGATGCAATGAAATGGAAAGTTAAATCCACCATGAAATACCGCAACACGTTTCTTTACATTTAAAATGCAAAACGTCACAACATGGGAAAGAAATCAAAGCAGAATCAACTTCTGTCATCATGCAGATACAGTGCACAAGATGTTAGTCAAGCACATTGTGTCTCACAAGAGTTATATAGCTCAAGCAGTGGCTCATGGTTTCATTCAAGAACAAATAGTATATCACAACAAACCCTCCTATCAAATGACAAGAAACCACAATTGCTTACTTATTCCACTCTTTCATTGATCACTCAACACTTAATAAATGAAAAAACAAGAAAATTATAATATCAATGCCCTTGATATTAAAGAAAGCTAAAGACAGTAGCACTAGTGAGTTTCTTCAGCTTTTTCAACTATAGCTAGCGCCAACTAACCTGTGCAACAGGCTATAGCTATAAACAACTCAAGCTGGTAATATCCATAGTATTTTGGAGCCAAAAAAGAAAAAAATAAAAATAAAACTTACCATAGAGAGTGTTATGCCTTCAAGAGCTTGACTAAAAAGAAAAACGTCACGAAAATTCATCGGTTCGCCGCCCCCAGAGTCAGGGTCCACAAAATAAACCTAATCAACAAATTTCATATGAAAAAATCTCAATCGTCAATCATCAATCAGCATCCAAACAAGTCAACAATAAACGTATTAAATTAATGAATAAGAAAATGCAATTAAAGTCATAAATTGAAAACAAAAAAATTTAAAAAAAAAACTGACCACAGTAGGTTTCTTCGGAGAATCAGAATTTAACTGATCATCCAATTCCAGATAATTATTATCAGGTGAAGTTGAACACCTCTCGACTTCTTTTAACGCAACCAGCCACCTTCTCAGTAACTGAACTCTCTCTATTCCTCTACACGATACTGATACTTCTTCCAATCTCTTCGCCGTTTGTCTAAAATTGTTAAAATTCCTCGCTCCCTGCAATTTTTTTTTTTTTTTTTTGGCACCAGCGTTCAATTGAAAAAGAAAAAAAATTCGAAATGACAATTATATATATAAAATTGAAAATTTACAATGCGGTCCGTTATGATTTTAGCGCCCTCCGTAACGGCATTGCCGGCCGTTTGAACCACGGTGTCGGCATAGCTCCGAACGGTGCGAGTCAGGTTGTTTCTTCCGCCGACTTCAACCGCCTTATTCACCGCCGATTTTAACCAAGACATTGCCTTCCGTTACTAATTTCTTTCTTTCTTTTTTTTTTTTTTTGAAATTTTTAATAGAATGTTGCTTTTCTCTGAGGTACGTTTTTGTGAATTTTTAAACTGGCGATTTTCTTTTCTTCTTTTTTTTTTTTTCCTTAACAAAATGTTGATTAATGCATGGATTGTAAAAATTTTGACTAAGTAAGGAAAATAATTTGGCCATAAGAGAACAAGTCAAGCTATAGCGCATTCTTGAGAAGCGTTTTCTGGTTTTAGTTCGAGTCTTAAGCCTTTAGTTACGCTTCGTCTTCATCACGCCATATGCTTGCCCAAATGCCCAGTTGCCCCTTCCCCTCCCTTATTATTATTAGAAACTATAGTGCTATTATTTATTTTTAGGAAAATTTTATAATGGAGTGATTAAAATTAGGATATTAATATCGTGATAAAATAAATTTATAAATTATACATATAATTTATAAATAGAAGATAAAATAAGTAAATTAATATAAAATAGTAAATTAGTATTTTAAAATTACAAGTAAAATAAACACTTGTAGAAAGAATATAAAACTTTTATTAATATTAAATTTTTATTAAAAAAGTATTTTATTCATCTAATTTAATTAAACAAAGAAAAAGTCACTCATCAATTGAAAACAAAATTATTGTATCGAAAACAACTGGAATATGTTTTATTGAATTTGTTTAACTATAAATTTTGTATTCATTCTAGATATTCATAATTTTTTTTCTTTCATAGTATTGTTTACTACACAGGTTAATTAAGTAAAATTATTTTTCTTGATGTGGATCAAGATAAAACAAAATTAAAAAAAAATCTTTTATTACTAGACATATATGATTATGATATATATATAAAATTAGATCTAATTTTTATTTTATACATACTTTATGTAACTTTAAACTTTGTTTTTTTACTTATTTTTAAGGATAATTTGAGATTACTGTCGAGGTGGTTTAGAAGGATGCAAATACCTTTTGAAAACATGAAAAATAATAGGCTTTCAAAACCTTATTTTGAGAATAAGTTTTTATCATTATTAAAGGAGTGGTAAAACTATCATCATTATTATAATGAGTTTTTATTTTATATTTGTAAGTTTCTTTTCTTTTTTCAATAACTCTTATATTAATTTATTTGTTTTACTTTATATTTACAAGTTTTATATTTTATTTACATAATTTATATTTTATTTTACACTTAATGATGATTTACAATTTTTATGTTACATCTATAGGTTTTTGTCCTTTTTACTAGTAATACTTCAATTTACCACTCTTCTGTTAATTTACTTATTTTACCTTCTATTTATAAGTCTTATGTTTCATTTACTTAATTGATGTTTTATTTTACACTTATTCCTGATTCACAAGCTTTATATTATATTTGTAAGTTTTTGTTTTGTTTACTAATAGTACACCAATTCACCACTCTTATGTTAGTTTACTTAGTTTACCTTTTATTTATAAGTCTTATGTTTCATTACATAATTTATGTTTTATTTTATACTTAATGCTTATTACAAGCTTTAAGTTACATTTTTAAGTTTTTGTTTTGTTTACAAATAACACACCATTTCACTACAAGAAATTTGACTTTTTAATACGATTTATTATGACATTTGTATATTTTGTCATAAAATAGTACTTATTGTGATGGTTTTTTAAATCGTAGCCAATAATCTCCTTCATGCTCATAATATATTTTGTAACGAATAATATTTGTTTTAAGACCCATTAATTGGTCACCTAGTCAAATGTCTTGCGACAAACATTAAATTAGCCGCAAAAGAGCATGCTTTCTTTTACGCAAAAAAAATCCCTTCAAAATTGATCATTTTCTGACAAAATATCATCATTTATGACAAAAATATGGTAGCGAAATATAGTTATAGGTGGCATAATTATTTTGTAACTAAAAGAGGGATGCAAAATTAATCAAATCATTCGTGACAAAAAATATTAGTCTCCAAAGCTAATATGGTTTTGATTAATTTTAAGACCCTTTTTTTCACAAATAATTACCTACTGTGCGAAACTAAAAAATAGTAGTTTAAAATTTTGTCTTGAGTAACATTATATTTCATGACCAATGTTTTTCAGAGGCACATTATTTAGTATTTGATTCATTTTTTTTTGTGACGAACTTTAAAACACTAAAAAAAGGAATAATAATCAATATTTTTTTAATTATATTATATTTTGTGACCAACCATTTTTTATGTATTTTGATTAAATAATTCATATTTTATCTTATTAAAGTATGAAAACATCAATTTACTTCCATTTAATGTTAAGAATATTTCTTTTCAAAAAACAATGTTAAGAAGATTTAAAAAAAAAAAGTCATCACCGTGCCGCTCCCCTTTTGCCATCATCTTTTGAAAGAAAATGAGAGTAAATTGAAGTTTTCCTACTTTTAAGTGATAAATTTATGATTGTCATTCTAAGTAGAGAGTAAATTGAAGTTTATCTTAAAAAATATTGAAGGGCAATTCTCAAATTTTAAATAAAAACTTGAACTTGCTCTAATGGGAGCTTCACTCAATTCTAATCAATTAAATATCTTTTTCTTGAAATTAATTACGCACATTATTGTTTATTATTTAGCTTCATAAAAATTTTGTTTAACTATGATAGACTAATAAAAATTAAAATAAAAGCCTTAAAATAATTAACTTGGATTAATAAAAATGGTATTAGATTCTTCTATAAACCAATAATAACAAACTTGTAATTGCTTCTTTTTTATTTTTAGAAGAATCTTATAACAGTTAAATACATTGCATTTATAAAAAGAAAACAGTATATTGGATAGATAAAAAAAAAATTAAACCTAAATAGATCCTACATTTCTCACTTAACTTTCTCTGAATGATATCGTGAAGCACAAATA
>NW_006262139.1:12631130-12647791 GCF_000493195.1 Citrus x clementina | reverse complement strand
GCATATATCACTAGGATAAGGATAATAGCTTTATGAGTAAATCCAAACAAAACAAATTAATTCCCTCCCACTCCCTCCCTGACCACTTCACTTTGATTGGTTTTATATACCCATCTTTATCTTTTTTGTCCTTCCAATTTGTGGGTGTGCAAGTGAATGAACAGAAAACGTGCGACAAAGGAGGCAACATCATAACTCTACCTTAGCCATTGCGAGGGCCATTAGAATCACGCCCTTTGCCACTGCCCAAAAGCATGCCACCCTCACCAGTCCACTCACGCATGCTAAAATAAGCCACTCAACAAAATTCACTCTCATCTCTCCCCTACTTTAAAATTGTAGTATATATAAACTCAACCGATTTAATTTTGATTAGTTTCGTTGAGATTGAATTTTTTTAAATTCATATTTTTGTGTTTGGTGAAATTTAAGGATTGAAATGCTTAGTTATATTTTTTGAATGCTTTTAAGCTTATCAATTGGTTGATAAAATTCCTAAGAGAATATAGCAAAAGAAAGATAGAAAATATATGCAAATAAATGAAGGAAAAGCCTAGTAGGTATTGAGAGACTTTTAGGATATTAATGTAAATTTTTAATTTGGGCAATGGGTTTAGATGTGATGACGTTATTTTTTTTTTTTTTTCCTAATATTCCTTCTTAAGAACTTTAGAAAATTGTGATCTCCCTATTATTGTTCACTTCAATTTGGTAATTGATATTTAATTAATTGTCTTTCTTTATTTTTTAAAGAAAATTGTAGCTAGTATTAATGTAATGAAAAGAGTTAATAAGTTATTCAAGTCCAACCAATATAATTAGAAGTTAGAATTACAGAATATTTTACCTACAATTTTAACTAAAAAATATTATGTAACTTTGATGTGTTGGTTGGAAGGGTGGTGTTGAAGCTTGGGTTGCTATAGGTTGCTCAAAATGTTGTTAGATTTTCTAAGAAGTGTACATGAAGTGACTAAATAAAGCTTGCTCAAAAAGCTTTTTCTTTTTTTTAATGTGGTTGTTGTACGTTTAATTAAAATTAGTGTACTAATCTTCTTTTGTACTGGAATAACAAAAAAGTATGAAGAGTCTTTTGGATTACTTTGTTTCAGAAGATGCATTGAAGTGAGCGAAAAAAGTTCAAGTAGTCTCCATACAAAATCTAAATGAATTAGCTTTTTTTTTCCTAAACTTAATCTTTTATTTCTTTCAACTTTATATTTATTGAATTGTAAATGTTGATTCACTGACTGCTTTAATTTAGTTTAACTTTGACGCAAACTATTTAATAGATTAACTTAAGAGTTTTGGATGCAAAATTTGTACAAGTGAATTGAGGTTGATTATGTGCTTGTAATCTTTTTATATACTGTTAATTACTAATATGATAGCAAGTACATGCTTGTATTCTCCTGGTCTTTCATTTAGATTTTTTTTTACATATTTTTACTGGATGAAAGAATTGATTACATATATGTTTCATTGAGAAATTTAATTAGCGTTGCATTGTTACTTAAATATCTTTATTTATAGCTATTTGTCTTAATATTTACAATCCTTTTATGCATTGCTTGCAATGAGGCTTTTTTTTTGTAAGATTATTCTTCTACACCAATTAAGTGCTTTCTCAAGATTTTTTTTTCATTATTACTATTATTATTTTAATCATGTAAGGCCTAGTGATAGATGGAACAAAATGATGCACCAATAATAGATGATCAAATTATGAAATACTTTTGGGAAAAATCTTTAATTTTATAAAGATAAAAAAATAACAAGTACCTTCAAAATCATCATTTGCTGCAACATTGTCTCAGCAAAGCAAGGATAAAAAAATTAAAATTAAGAAACAAGATAGCAAATTTAAGGAAGTTGAAGCATTTATGAAACAACAACCGATGTTTACTTAATTTTCCTTTTGATTAATGTTACTTTTATTTTTCTTTTACAATGTAATCTTATTTTTAGACTATTGATTTTTTTTTTTACTTTTTAGATTTTAGATCTCTTTGTGATGGATTACATTTATGTTAATAATATTTTTCACTTTAAAGTTCTTTTTTCATTAAATTTTTAATTCTATGACTACATATTGTTATTAAAATTTATGTGGGACTATATAAATTGTCCTTAAAACAAATTTGAGACTAAATTAATTACGATTTGTATTTGCAAAAATTGTCATAAATAACAAATACTTGAGACGATTATGTAATATCACGATATGTAAACTTCAACAACAAAAAAAGTAGCATTGCTAATTGTATTTTCGAACCTCTAAAATGAAGATTTCTAGTAATTATTGAGACTATATTTACACATTCTTGAGACAAATATTATAGTCACTATAAATAACATATTGAGACAAATATTATAGTCACTATAAATTACTTATTGTGACAAATATGAAGTATCATTGATCGCATTTATAAATCTCTACTTTGACCATTTTAAGTACCATTTGTGACAATTTTAACTTAATTTTAAGGCAATGATTTTATCACAAAATCATATTTTCAACATGACGAAAAACATTTTTCTTGTAGTGTTAATTTTTTGTGATAAAATATCATTTTTCTTGTAGTGTTTCATCACTTTTATGTTAGTTTACTTCTTTTACCTTTCATCTACAAGTCTTATATTTTAATTACAAAATTTATGCTTTATTTTACATTTAATATTGATTTACAAGTTTTATGTTACACATTGTAAGTTTTTATTTTGTTTATTGATAATGCATCAATTTACTACTCTTATGTCAATTTACTTGTTTTACCCTCCAATGTACCAATATTATGTTTCTTTTACATAATTTATTTTTTATTTTACACTTAATGTTGATGTACAAGTTTTATAATATGTTTATAAGTTTTTATTTTGTTTTCTAGTAATAAACTAATTTATCATTTTTATGTTAATTTGCTTGTTTTACCCTTCATTTATGAGTCTTATGTTTCATTTACTTAATTTATGTTTTATTTGACATTTATTGTTGATTTATAAGTTTTATATTATATTTGTAAGTTTTTATTTTTTATTTTTTATCATTGATACACCAATTTACCAACCCTATATTAATTTACTTATTTTACCTTTGTTTTATAAGTCTCATGCTTTATTTACATAATTTATATTTTATTTTATGTATATTATTGATTTATAAGTTTATGTTAAATTTATATGTTGTTGATGCCGAAATATGCTTGAGTTGGTTAATGATTCAAATCTCATATTCATGCATCAACATTAAATTTATGTGGTGGTGGAACAACTTGTCAATCATTAAGAATGCCCTGCGGCCACTACTAAATAACTCAAGAAAGCTTAAAATTACAAAGAATGGTAAAAGGTGTCGAAAGTTTTTCCGGCAATAACTCTCCAACGCTTAAGTCAGTTTATGAGTTTACCAGAATAAAAATAAATAATTTCTATTTAGAACAAAAAATAGAGATTAAAAGCTCAAAAATAAAACCAAATACAAATACGAAGAATGAATTTCTTTTTTAGCTTGGCCGAATCCTTCTGCTTGAAAAAGAAACATCCAAAGAAGCAGGTAGCCACGTTGGCATAGGCAACGCCCCACTTCCGTTTTAGATTCTCCATTTTTCCCCTCCTTCTGCTCACTATCTTTTATAATGTTATGCTTGTCTTCCCAGAATGGGCTTTGAATACACAAGTAAATGTCTAGGCTTTGGTGAGGATAGTTTGGCCATTGCATTTTGCAAGTAAGATGGATGGTGGAGAAAAATGAGGAGTGCACGTAACTCTCCAGCAAATCCTACCAACAATTACATTTTCTTAATTAATTAATCTCCTTTTTTTATCCCTAGACATATGTTTTATGTTTTATTTATATAATTGATGTTTAAATACAGTACTAAAATTATCGCATCATAAAATGACCCATTAGAAGCAGCTTATATTCCAACCAAGTATAAGTGCAGTAAAAATCCAAGAGTCACTAACGTGAGTATAGTTAATTTCATTATATATCAAAAAGGTTGAGATTTTTAAACTGATTAAATCCCTCTTGAATAGGAACTTGAGAATATTAACATACGAATATACAAGGTTTTTTTTTTTTAATTCTCTATTTCGGACATTATTTAATATCATTTTTTAAAGTTCAGAATTCAGATCGATAACGATAAATAAATAAATAAATAATGTTATTGATTATGCAACTCTGTGTATATAAAAGTTCAGCAAATTTGAATTTACAAAATTTTGGGTCCAAACAAGAAAATTAACAACTATACTCATGCATGTTCCAATCTATAGAGGATTAAGAGAATTATATATATGAATTTGATAATGAAAATTACATCAATTAATCCTCAATTTCCGGTAAGTCATCAAAGAAATTTGCAAAGAGACTAACTATGACCTGTAATCAACTCATTAAGGTGGTACTGGTCCCGGAATCTCAAAATCCTTCAACCAAGATGATGAGCAATTTTTGAACAAGAACGGTGATGAAGATGTAGCAAATTTCTCACGATCTCCTCTTTTAGTTCTTTTTTTCTTTTGATGCCAATGTGCCGAAACTTCAGCAGCTACTCCAAAACCTAATGGATGTTTGGGATTTTGTTTTATAATAAGTGTTTGAAGGTTTTTGTTTTTTGATTTATTCTTTGGTGGTCTGCCTAGACCACGCTTAATTTTTTTCATAACTTCGCTTGACATGATCTAAGAAATTAAAAAAAATGATAGAATATAATTTTTCTCAAACATAAGTTATAAGAAAGGAGAATTTTGAGTTTACATTATGTAGTTTGATAATTAATCCTAATGAGACTCTGATTAGGAATCTATATATGAGCTTAGAATTTCGACAGTCCCACTCCCACTTAATTTGTTTTTCTTTAAGAATATAAATAAATAAAAGAATATATTGTTTGTTCTTAGTGCTATAAGTAAAACCATTATGTTTTGGATTACCCATTTCTTGGTTTTTAGAAACTTATGTTCATCAAGAGGAGTTAAGATTATTAATTTTCTGAAAGAACATTAAAAGCATATATAATCTTTTTCCTTTCAAAATTTGGATTTAGAAATTTGAATTGGAATTCTCTCGCTCTCCTTAATTTAAGTTTGAGGAAATTGTAAAATAATAATACTAATTTATTATTATAATAAAATACTTTAAATTTTTCTACAACTAATTTTAGTTATTTAATATTATGCCTCTATTAACTTATTAATTTTTACTAACGTAAAATAAAAATTATAATAATTTATTTAAATAATAGAATGAGTTTTGGTTAAAATTCTTAAGTTTTAATAGAACATGAATTCAATATCCTATAAAAAATAAACAGTTTAATTAATTTTGTTTATTGCTTACTTATAATATAATAGTATAACACTATAAGTTAAGCTTAAGCTTGTTGGCAAAACTGAAATAGGTGGTTACTCTACAAATATAAGTGCACTGAAAGAGAAAGTAAAAATCACACAAGTAAAATCAATTAATAAATTGATTATGGGGTTTATCAGGTCGGGGTTGATCTTGTTCTTCTCCCTTGCCACCTCCATTCACCGACTGTGTGGTGGGAGTGAGCTGAAGAAGCCATGAATGCCACCATTCAAGCCTACGATCCTATTCTTGAAACTATCATCAATTATTTTAATTTGTATCAAAAGTAAGCTAAATATCATTATAATTTGTCGGTATTATACAGTAATGAGGTTCACAAATTTCTTAGAAAACGAGATGTTTTTAATTTTTTATTCTTTTACCTCTATTAGTTAGCAATTAGCACAACATCACCCTTATGTTTGTCTTTTCTCAAAGCAGAATCTTCAAAGTAATAGTTTTGACACTTTGATCCATCTTGGTTTATATTTATGACAATATAGCCCTCATGTTAAAGAGCCTATTTTGCTTTGGGGTGCCATACATAGTGCCGAGAAGGCTGAAGCCACTGCTGACTTAAAAAGGAAATTGAAAGTTATTTTTGTTTTACTTATCATTAAAAATCATTATTAGTATTAAACAGGCAAAAAAGGGTTCATGGCTATCAAGGTTGACTTGGAAAAAGCTTATGATAGATTGAGCTAAAATTTCATTTATGAAACCTTAACGGAGTTAGCCCTGCCTATTGGTCTTATTCAATTAATAATGGAGTGCATTACTTCTACTAGTATGAATATCTTATGGCATGGTGAATTAACGGATGATTTCTCTCCCAGTAGAGGTGTAAGACAAGGTGATCCTTTGTCACCCTATATTTTTGTTCTCTGTGTTGAAAGATTGAGTCATGGGATTTATCAATCAATTCATCAAGACCATTGGAAGCCTATCCGCTTATCTAGGCTGGGTACCCCCTTAAGCCATCTTTTTTTCGCGGATG
Source organism: Citrus x clementina (assembly GCF_000493195.1). NCBI lineage: Eukaryota > Viridiplantae > Streptophyta > Magnoliopsida > Sapindales > Rutaceae > Citrus > Citrus x clementina. The sequence goes on along the minus strand of NW_006262139.1, from coordinate 12,641,435 downwards.
ATCTTCTCCTATTTGCCGAAGCTACCAGTGGGCAAGCACAGTGCATTAATTCAGTCTTAGGAGATTTTTGCTTGAGCTCGGGCACAAAGGTTAATCAATCTAAGACACATGTTTATTTCTCTAAAAATGTCCCAGATGCTGTTGCCACGAGAATAGGGCGAGATTTGGGGTATACAGTAATGAAGGACTTGGGTAAGTATTTGGGCATGCCTTTGTTGCACAGTCGTGTCTCGCAGCAAACATATCAAGGGATTTTAGATAAGACGGACCAAAAGCTTTCGGGTTGGGCAGCCTCTCAGCTTTCTCTTGCAGGGCGTATCACTCTTACACAATCTGTCCTTCAAGCAGTCCCTATTTATGCTATGCAGACTACCAATTTACCGGGTAGTATTAAGACTAAACTTGATCAAATTTGTAGACGATTTTTGTGGAGTGGAAATGATGAATTACGAAAAATGAGCCTAGTTAGTTGGCATAACATTTGCCAACCAAAAATGGCAGGCGGTCTCGGGTTCAAAAGGTTGGATATCATGAATGAAGCGCTGCTTTTGAAGGTTGCTTGGCATTTAATCACTGAGCCTAACAAACTGTGTGTCCAGGTGCTATCCACAAAATATGGAGTTCCTCCATTGGAAATCCCTCATACTCTACCTACTCGGTACGGCTCCCATTTATGGAAATCAGTTGGTCGAGTTTGGGATTATGATAAGCGCGGGATTCGCTGGATTGTTGGTAATGGGTGGAAAGTCAAATTTTGGTGGGACTGTTGGGCAACGACACCTCTTACTCTTGCGGACTTAGCCATTCATCCGATACCTCCTAACCTTTCTGATTTGTATGTTGCAGACTTTGTTTCCACAGATGGGTCCTGTAATTGGCCAAAGTTTAGTCACATCTTACCCCATCAGGCAGTAATGATAATTGCTTCAATCCACCCCCCGTCAGCTTGCAATGGTGTGGATCAAGTTTATTGGGCAGCATCACCTCAAGGAGACTTTACGGTGAAATCAGCATATGATTTGTTAGATCAATCTCGTGGGCAGGAAAGGGACTCTTACTGGAAGATAGCTTGGTCATGGAAGGGCCCGCAAAGTATCAAGATTTTTATTTGGCTGGTGTTGCACAATAGATTAAAGACTCGGGCAGAACTAGCAACACGACGCTTGAACATTGAACCATCTTGTGAAAGGTGTGGGGCTGGTTTAGAGAATACAATTCATGTGCTCCGTGACTGTCCCTATTCGAAAGCTGTTTGGCTACGTCTTCTTCGAGGGAACAATCATCAACATTTTTTCGAGTCTAATCTTGCAGACTGGATGTCTGTGAACTTGCAATTCCAGAGCACTTCATTAGGTACTAAACTTTGGCGAGTCATCTTTGGCGTTGCTATTTGGCGGCTCTGGTTTTGGAGAAATCGATTTATTTTCACCAAAGATCACTGGGAGAGTAGTGCTATAGCATTAGATATAAAAGTAAGGGCTGCTGAAATTCAACGATGTAATTCCTCCCTTACTGCCACTGACAAGAGCCGTGTCGAAAAATGAATTTGCTGGGGTGCTCCTACTTGGCCTTGGGTTAAGTTGAACACTGACGGTGCCAAGAAGCCTTCAGACCATGCAGGAGCTGGCGGACTCATTCGTGATTACAAAGGAGTTTGGCAGATCGGATATTGTGCTAACTTAGGCTTTTGCTCAGTAACATCTGCTGAGTTGTGGGGTTTATTTCATGGGTTATCCATAGCTTGGCTCCATGGTTATCGTAGGGTGATAGTGGAAGTGGATAGCAGGTGCATCTTGCAGCTAGTCTCTAATTCAAACCCCACCATCAATGAGCATCTTTCTCTAATCACAGCCATCCAAGAGCTAATCGGACGAGATTGGTTGATTCAAATGAATCATATTTATCGGGAAGCAAATGCAGCAGCTGACTTTCTTGCTACCTATAGTTTAGCTTTTCCTGTGGGTCTGCATTATTTTCAGTCCCCTCCTTTGAATTTGCTTAACATTTTAAACAATGATGTTTCTGGGGTTGCACACTCCCGTTTAGTGTTGCCTTAGCTCTTTTTCAGAGCCCTTTATTAATAAAAAAAAAATCATTATTAGTATTAAACTGGTGAGCCACATGTTTGAATGAAATTTTCTAATTTTGATACATTTTTTGAAAAATTAAATTAAATTAAATATCTATGTTTATACTACAATCGTTAAGTGAACTTGGTTCTCCTCTTTCTGCGCAACAATTAAAACTTAGAGCCATAAAATTTTTTCTAAAAATCAATATAAAAACACATGATCAACATCTCATCAAATCACAAGCAAAAAGTTCAATCCTACAGATCTTGAGCTTTTGTACATTAGAATAACATATTTGAAAAAGAAAATGCAAATGGAGCTAACTAAGCTAAGATTATTCTTTCTCTTCTCTTTTGCCGCTTTGATCCCTTGCCTATCAGCTAATATCAGTGAGGTCGATGAGGTATGGAGGAGACGAGCTGAAGAAGCCATGCAGACCACTGAGCAGTACTATGATCCAAACCCCGTAGCTATTGCCAGCCACCTGAACATGAAAGTTCAAGAGTACGTGAACTTACCTGTTAGCGTTAGCATGTTTCAAAACATGGATTTCAAGCTAAATTGTTATATTTAATTTTAATTTAAAAATGTGACTACACAGGAGAATAATTAATTCTATTAATATTTTAACATTAGATAAATATGAATACAAAGTTGATATAAATTTTTTGTGGGTTGCAGTTTGTCAAAGCAGACTGCTGCTAGGAGGGGCTTGTTGAATGCAGAATCAGGGCAATGCGAGGCAACAAATCCAATTGACAATTGCTGGCGTTGTAAAGAGAACTGGGCAGAAAATCGACAAGCGTTGGCGGGTTGCGCACTCGGTTTCGGCATCAAAGCCACTGGAGGAAAAGGTGGAAAAATATATGAGGTGACTGATCCTTCTGACAATGACATGGAGAACCCTAAGGTTGGGACTCTACGACATGCAGTGATCCAAAAAGAACCTTTATGGATCATCTTTGCCAAGGATATGAACATTAAGTTGCAACAAGAATTGATTGTCCAGGGTAAGAAGACCATAGATGGGCGTGGGGCCAATGTACACATTGCCAATGGAGCTGGATTTATGCTGCAGTTTGTGCAAAATGTGATCATTCATGGGATTCATATTCATAACATTTCTCCTCGCAGTGGTGGTATGATTAGGGACTCTGTGGATCATGTGGGAAAGAGGGGTCAAAGTGATGGGGACGCTGTTTCAATATTTGGTTCGTCAAATATTTGGCTTGATCATCTTACATTATCTCAAGCCCATGACGGGCTCATTGATGCCATTCAAGCATCCACAGCCATTACCATTTCAAACTGCCACTTCTCCAACCATGATAAGGTGACTATAATTTAATTAAATTTTGACTTTATGTGTGGTATGCTACATACTCTATAATATATCAGGATAGTTCAAGTCAACATCAAATCCAAATTCAAACTTTTGATTATTGAAAAGATTATTATAAATTGTGGTGTGCTTTGTAATTTTACAGGCAATTTTGCTAGGTGCAAGTGATACTTTCACAGAAGATAAAAAAATGCAAGTGACTGTAGCATTTAATCGTTTTGATAAGGGACTGGTTCAAAGAATGCCATGTGTCAGATTTGGTTTCGCTCATGTTGTGAACAATGATTACAATCAATGGGAAATGTATGCAATTGGTGGTCTCAAAGGCCCCACCATTCTTAGCCAGGGTAATAGGTTCTTTGCCTCAGATAACCAAAATACCAAAGAGGTAATGTATTTTCTACAAGAGATAAGATCTCTACTATTCAGAGTTCACTTAAATAATCTTTTTTCATACACATAAAAAAGACCTAAAGTTCATATCAGAAGAGAATTCAGTTCATGCATATAATGAATTAATCCTAATTATTTGTTTGCATGCAGGTGACCAAGAGAATGAATTGCAGCCCTGAAGAAGGGAAGAGTTGGATATGGAGATCGGAGGGAGATGTATTTTTGAATGGGGCTTATTTTAATTCATCTGGTGACCCAAAAAAGCAAATCGAATACCAAATGGATGATGTAATTAAACCAAAGCCAGGAACAGAAGTTGAGAGGATCACAAAATTCGCTGGGGCACTTGTTTGCAAGCCAGGCCAGAAATGTTAATATGCAAGATTTTTTGGATTGATAGAGAAACAATGGCTTAGTCATATGATAAGGTTGGCTCACTGGTGTCGGTTAAAATAATAGCCAAAACATTAGAGAGAATATCAGGACGAAAAAATGAGAGGAGGAAGAAAATAATTGAAAGATATCCCCTCTCATTTAGTCCAATTTTTTTCACTGATTTTATTGGCTTTTTTAACTAGATCCAACATTAAATTTTTTATTTTTTTTTAAAATTCAATGCAATCAATCAACATGATTGATATGCTTATTTGTAATTCTAATGGTGTTTCTTTATCAGAAACACAAAATTAATAATTTTTTTATTATTTAATAGTTAATCACGAGCATTGATAATTGATTTATTTGTTTAATTAATTACTTTGTGGGTGTTACTTCTTTTCATTAGAGTAAATTTTATGATAGCATGATTAAAATATGGCATAAATATTGTGATAAACATAAATTTTATAAATTACACATAAGACTAGTAAATGGAAAATAGAACAAGTAAATTAATACAAGAGTGGTAAACTTACTTTTAAAAATTACAAAATACTTGTAAAAAATAATATATAACTTGTAAATCAATAATAAATTTTCATTAAATAAAAAATGGTTTATTAATTTAATTTGACTAAACAAAGCAGAAAGTCAACCATCAATTGAAAACAATTTTTTTTAAAACAATTAGAATAAGTTTTATTGAAGTTATTTAACCATAAATTATGTATTCATTCTAGACATTCATTTTTTTTTCATTTTATATGATAGTATTGTTTACTACATAGGTTAATTAAGCAAAATTATTTTTCTTAATGTGAATCAAGCTAAAATATATATATATTTTTATATTACCAGACTTATTAGATAAATTAATAAAAGTTTGATCTAATTTTAAATTTTATTCATGCTTCAGGTAATTTTAAACTTTTCTTTTTACTTTTATTTAAACATTATTTGAGATTACTGTCGAGGAGTTTAAAAGGACACAAAATACCTTATCTTACAAACAACTTTGAAAACATGAAAAGAATAAGTTTTCAAAATCCTAATTTGAGAATAAGTTTTATTCTTAATAATATATATATATATATATATATATATATATATATATATATATATATATATATATATATATATATATATATATATATAATCACATGTTTTACATAAACCCAAAACTAACTATTATTGTTCAATTTAGAAACAAAATCAGAAAATTTATAAGGTAATTATTATTATGAGGAGTTTTTATTTTATATCTGTAAGTTATTATTTTTTCAATAATTTTTATATTAATTTACTTGTTTTATTTTTCATTTACGAGTTTTATATTTCATTTACATAATTTATATTTTATTTTACACTTAGTAATGATTTACAAATTTTATATTACATCTATAAGTCTTTCTTTTGTTTACAAATAATACTCCAATTTACCACTCCTATATTAATTTACTTGTTTTACCTTCTATTTACAAGTCTTATGTTTCATTTAACAAATTGATGTTTTGTTTTACACTTATTGTTGATTTACAAGTTCTATATTACATCTGTAAGTTTTTATTTTGTTTACCAATAATAAATCAATTTACCACTCATTTGTTAATTTACTTATTTTTACCTTCTATTTACAAGTTTTATGTTCTATTTACATAATTTATGTCTTATTTTATTGATAATGTTAATTATAAATTTTATGTTATATACGTAAATTTTTGTTTTGTTTACAAATAATATACTATTTTACCACTCTTATATTAATTTAATTTTTTGACCTTTCATTTATAAGTTTTATGTTTCAATAATACAATTTATGTTTTATTTTATATTTAATATTGATTTATAAGTTTATGTTACATTTATAAATTTTATTTTGTTTACTAATAATACATCAATTTACTACTCCTGTGATTTAATTGTTTTACTCTCTATTACAAGTATTATTTCTCCTTTACATAATTTATGTTTTGTCTACACTTATTTTTGATTTATTAGCTTTATATTATATTTGTAAGTTTTTACTTTGTTTACCACTGGTGCATTAATTTATCACTCGTATGTTAATTTACTTATTTTACTTTCTATTTATAAGTCTTATACTTTGTTTATATAGTTTATGTTTAATTTTACGCTTAATATTAAATTATAAATTTTATGTTAAATTTATGTCTTATATTTAATTTACATAATTTATATTTAAACATAATATTAAAATTACGGTATTATAGAATGACTTTATTATTATTAATAACTTTTTTTTATTAAGAGTTTAACTGTGCGAACGTGACTTTTTGACTTCCGTTTTAATTTTTTTTTTTAAATTTTCGTTTTATCTGGGTTGACTTTTAGTTGGACCCAAAAGCACAGAGGGCCACGGTTCTCCCAATCGAATCCATAGCGATTGATTCTTTCGCGGGGCAATAACATTATGCTCCCTATATTCTTACTTTTTCGCAGGTAAAGATATAGTCTCTTGTGACGAGACCAGGATGTCAGAGGGTCCTTCTGTAGTGTCGGCAGAGAATAGGGATAGCAATAATAGGGCACTTAAATAATGCTATCCTACTTGATTGAAAGAGCTACAGATTTAAAAAATGGCTGTGGCAATTAGTATCAATGAGTGGCGAATGAGCTTTTAATGTGTAAGAGGGCCGTATATTTATCAACTACAGTTGAACTTCGAGTACAAGATGAATCGTTTACAAATCATAAACAGGAGCCAAACGCAAACGACCCAATCATCAGATCACATCTGGCCCGGATTTGGGATCGAAATGAAGAATGTCAAGCTCATCCACATTTTTCCGGGGACTCCAGGCCATTGATCACCTTGTTCTTTTGTTGGTATAAAGGAACCGTGTCTATAAACCACCCGCTAAATCTCAATTTCCAGCAATGGAATTCTCCAAAAGTTCCATGAGTTATAATCCTCCTGCCGAAGAGGGAAAAACCAGTCTTAATAAAACCTTACTAGTAAAACTTCCAATTTTACATTCCAAAGCCTCAAGTATGTATATAGTCAGATCACTCCTCACCTGCTCAACCAATGAGGTTGGTGGAAACATGTCATTGACGAGAGTGTGTAAAGATGTATACGACTTAACATCAATACGGTGACTAATGGCCACCTCTCCCTGTGAATTTGAGAGAATTTATTAGAATCATTTTCATTAAAGAAAAAGATTGAGATTCTTTTTTAAATGAAGATGCCATGTGAGCATCCGTAGAAAAAGCATACCTTTGGGTTAATGATAAAAATTTTTCCCTTCGGGATGCCAATCTTCCTGTAGCTGAGCTCATCAGTATCTCTATTTCCAAAGCCAGCATAGAATGGATTGTAGTCAGATGGGAAGAGTTTCTTAATATCCTGCAAAAGACGAATCTCCGGAATTATATCCTCACAGAAAAAAGAAATAAGGATCCAAATGGTTGTGGTAATAATCATTTCAGTTAAATGGTATTTACCTCTAAACAAGCAATCTTGAATTCATGAGGTGCTCTTCTAATTACTGTCATCAGCATACATGGACAATAAAACAATCAATTAGTGATACAAGTACACATTCATTTGGAGAGGGCCAAAAAATTATTAAAAAAAAAAACGAGTATTAGCATGCAAGAAAAGGATGCAAGCCCAATAAATGTGGCAGAAAGGATATTGGTGAAAACTACAACTTGTATTCCTCTTGTGAGTCAATGACTTAATGATGAAGGGACAAGGTAGGCTACACATTGCTTCGAGATGACAATGAAAGTTCAAGGCCACATTAGTAAGCTTCTAAGGTGAGCTAATATAAAAAAGTTTGTTCCATAGGCACATTGCATTCTTGAAATTTAATAAAAGTTCATTAAAAATGGAGTTGCAGTGCATAAACTCATTTAATACCAGATAAACACACACACACACACACACACACACACACACACACATATATATGCAACCAAGAATTTAAAGGAACTTCTTCAGAGTAATCCGAATGTTCCCACAATGTAGCTGGAAATGAAAATATATGCATCAGAAAAGTCACTCTAATGTATTTCAATGCAAAAAGGACTTCCAAAGGAAAAAGACCCCACCTTCACGGAATAACGAGGGGAATAATCCATCCGGTGAAATAACAACAGGTCCATTGGGCAAAGCGTTACCATCCTGCAAGAATAAATGAGATAACTTTCGGCTATGCAATAGTGGCAGCAACTTAACAAAATAAACCCAGAACAACACGAGGAAAAAACCATATGTGCCAGTACAAAAGCCACATAGAGAGGCAGTAATTGTGATTTAACCAGCCATGTAAGCAAAACATATGTAAAACAACCATGATTTTTCAGGTGTAGAAGTAACGCCCAATCAGTTACCGGAACAAAATTGCTGGTCTGTGGTACATCCTACTGTACTAAACTTTTTCATTTCAGTGCCAACCTCCTTACCAAGCAATAACTTTAGCATCTTACTTCATGTAACTTTGACTCTTTATGGTTATAGTCAACAACAAAGAGCAAAACAATGCCAATCTAGATGTATTACATGAGTGTATTAAAAATGGTGTAAATTTTATACCTGCTTCAGGTTGAGTAAAAAACTTCTGGTAAGATATGCCTGAACAATAGCACGTGCACTCAGAAAAAGCAGCTGGTATCCGTTTTCCTGTGGTGAAAACAAAATTCAAAAGTCCACATCAATCTCTCAACATGAAACATTTTTGTTCCAGATGCATGTGAAATGCAACTGAGCTATATTTTTAGATCATGGAATAAGATCAGCAGTCACTGACGAGGCAGCATACCTTAATTGCTGAGAAAAGTTTTGCCACACCAGACTGTGTCCAGTCCTTCCCAACCAAAGGCATGAACTGGCCTAAAACATCGGACCTGAGAGAAATGCACAATAAAAAGTAATCTATATTATAAGAAAACATCCAGGTGAAAATATTATTATTATTCAGCTTTGGCTAAAACATCACATTTTCTCTTGATACATTGCATGGCAAGAACGCTCAAAATTTTTTAAATCTAATAATCATCATGGACCACAGTTTCTTGTACTCTAACATAGCATTTAACAATGAGATCCCAGAATTTTCTTTCTTGGAGATTAATGCACACATATCTGCATGTCTACAGCATTGATCAAGCAACCTGAAGTGAATTTTTTTTTTTAAAAAAATGTATTGTTCCTTTGAACATCTTAGAAATAGGGAGGGGAAAAAAAACACCAAGAAGGGGAAATCACCTCCAAGAGGAAAAGCAAATATACAGCAAGAATATAAATCAATTGGCCAGTAGTCCAAGTTTCAGCATGTTCCCAGGGGTTTCTAATTTAGGAGGCAAATGTCTTGAAGAAGGATACCAACAACATGAAAATAACCAAGATAACTCCAGACTGATCAACAAAGCTAAAAGAATTAAAAATACTAGTGAATACATATTAGAATCATTTTAAATGCATCCCCAACAATGTAGTAGACTGAACTATGCATAAAACAGTCATTATATCCAATGTTTTCAGCAATAACAACCACTATAAAAATTTTATGAGTTAAACTAAGAACAAGGATGAAAAAGTAGTAAACATAACATAGATAGGCTGTTACGATAAACCCAACTTCTATTCAGTAATTGGACCTAACATATTTTGGCCAAGGGATGACAATGGGCTAGATCACCGAACATCAAATAAGCGTCCTAGTCTTTTCTCATCTGATTTAGTTCCCTTGAGGCCCAGAACTTTATTTAATGTGCAGAGTCTAGAACTTTAATGTTTTGCTTATACAGTTAACAACTTCAATAATAGGGGTATTGCCATTAACTACACCAGATTATATTGTTATATTCTACAAAAACAAGCCAAACAATAAGAGATCCATATTCTATCGTAAAAAATCACAGATAAGGAAAAACCTATTAAGAAAAAATAGCATTGTAATTAACTTTAAAGTCATTGAAAGTAATAAATTACAAGTTAAAAGCCCATTTGTTGAAGAAATCAACTGCCTTACTTGGTAATTGTTCCATCAACATCTGAAATCACAATTTTTGCATTCCACTTCCACAAGTAAAGATGCGCTTCAACCTAGTTATAATGAACACCATCAGCAATTAAAAATATCAAGGAAA
>NW_006262139.1:12607175-12631030 GCF_000493195.1 Citrus x clementina | reverse complement strand
GAAAAGGCAAACCCTGTTGTGTTCCTAGAACCCGGGTAGAAAAACTGAAAAGTTATCATATTCTGACCATCTTTCAAATTCAAAGATGCTATCTGCTCACTTGTGGGAACATTGGTCCGAAATTAATTGCTTGTGAGGAGACTCAATTTTGACAGTGGATTCTGGGGATTCTTGTGAGTTCAGCAAACCACTTTCAGAATCAACAAATACCTCCTCACTTGATGAATTACTGCTTGTATGCTCAAGTGTTTTGACCCTTCTAAACGGAATAGGCCAAAGCCTCCATCTACGTCCCAGAGGGGGTAGAAGTAATACCAGAATCATTGTCCTTAGACTTTTGTGTATCCTCCTGTTCCACGGGGATTGCATCTTTTGGATCAATAGATACATCTAAACCAAATGCAGCCATTCCAAGAACAATAGGAGCGGCTTTTTCCCATGTCAAGTACCTCTCTTTAAATCTGATGACTAAATTTTCATTCTTAATAATTGATGCAGAATTGCTTTTGAATTCATCTTCAGATATACGATGTGCATCAAAGGCTTCAGCTGCAGCATCTGAGCCCATCCCGGAGCAAAGTTCACTGCCACAGAGTGAGATCTCGAACCCTACAGATATAAGATGAATGAAAAGAAAATCAGTAATCAGTAAGAATCAATCAATGATACAAGATCCACGATTTCAAGTCAGCCACATAAGGTCTTTACTTTTGCCTGGAGAAGTCAATATTCCTTCACTTGAAGTTGTTCCTTGGGGTTCCACACACTCACTTTTACTGCAGTCATCCTTGTGTACAGGTCTATGCAGACTGTCACCCATTCCTTCAACTGCCATTGGTGTACCATTTTGTTCACTCTTCCACTCTGTCTCATTACTAACAGAACCAATAGATTCATTGTCAAAAACCACATTTTCTGTATCCAATCCTGCGTCCTCAATCACATCCGGTTCAACCTGTAGATCTGGAGAGCTCTTTTTGCTAGTAGAGCAAGGACTGCATGTAGGAGTTAACCCATCATCTTTTCTATATACATATGCATCTTCGGTTTCATCAACATCTTCAGTTTTATTACCATCTTCGGTTTTACTACCTAATAAATGACTTTCAGGAGAATTCTCTGCTGAAGCCGGAATTTCCAAAGATGAATTTTCAGGAGAATTCTCTACCTGCTTGGCTAATGCTGTTAGTTCCAAACAGCTTTGAAAAACATCTTCTCTCTTAATATCAGCAGAACCAATGCCTGTTTGAGGACCTTCTTCCTTGATTGCAATGTTCTGAGTTTCGCCATCTTGACAGACGTGTTCCCCCTCTCCTTCACAAACCAGCTGACGGCCAGAAGCCAGGTCATCATCATCCGTGGTGCAGTTATTATCACATTCAACATTTGCTGTAGAAGAATTAAACTTACTAATATAATCATCACCCCACACATTATCACTTGAACTGAACTCCCCATTGTCCTCACAAAATTCAGCTCCTTCACCTGGTCCCAAATGAAACTGGGGAGTACTTAGTTGTACATTCTCAGTAGTCTGTTCTGATGCTGAGACAGGAGCCGTAAGTACATGACCATCCACACTCACCAATATGACTTCAGAATCTGAGCCCTGAGCTTCCCGATAGGGCTTACCATCCAAATTCTGATAACGATTAGACCCATAATCGGACATCTCAACTGAAGCTTCCAGAGAGGATTGCTCATCTTGGTATTCATAAAGCCTCCGATCACCATCAGATTCAGCCCTCTGAAATCTGTCTGCACTTAAGGAGTCACATTCATCTCGTATTCGAGTCAACCCAGAATCAGAGACACTATGTTCTATTCTACAAACTTCCACCGCGTTTCTACTATCACTATTACTATCAATAAAACTACCATCATCAGTTGTAAGTTCCACGCTCTCATTTGGCTCATTACGTTTACCAGAATCAACCTCTCCTATAAAATAAGCTTCCCCAGAATTATCAAGATACATATGAAAATTAGCTTCAACACCATTAACAGTTATGCGGACAACCTTTTCAGCTCCCTTGAGGACACCCTGAAATTTACCAAACCGAACATACCAAGGCGTGCTTTGAAACGATCCATCTTGCTGCTGAACCACGATCACATCAACAGCTCCACCAAAGGGATGAAACGGGGTGGCAACAGAGTATACACCTTGTGAAATTAGGCTCCCAACTTTGCCCACCACATTCATTTCATCAATCTACCAGTAACCAACCTGACCAGATTCTAGTCAAATAAAAAAAACCCTATTCCAGTTCACCTTTTCCCAATCCAATTTTTCTTTCAATCAAACAATCCCAAAAAAGATTTTAGTTCCTCCAATAATCAAAAGCCTCTTATTCAGTTGTATCTGCATTATTTAAAACTCAAAATAAATACACATGCAACAAGAAAACAAAATTGAAATCACTGTCGACACGAGGTAATTTACAGCACCAATAATCCATCCAATTGCCAAGAAAAAAGAATATCTTTGGCATAAGATTCAAAGATTTCTTACATTTTCTCAGCAACCAAACAGAACACAGATTGAGAAGAGAAACTGCATTGAGAAATTAAATTTACACATCCCTAGAAGCATGCCCAAAATTAAAAATTGTTCAAACTTTGAACAAATGAAAGAAAAATTCAAAGGCGGTTTTGAACTTACAGATTCAAAAAATCGGAAATGACGATGAAACCAGCTAATCTCTCACCAGCAGCTGAAGAAATTGAAGCAATTGTGTGTGCGTATTGTGTGTATATCTCTCTGACTTCTTGAAGGTACTTTAATTTTGTTGAATTTTCAATTCTTTGGCTTCTAATTTTATTTTTTAAAATATTTTTATATTATGTTTTGTAAATAAATTCTGGGCAGTTAAAGATTCCTGGCTGCTTCAAAATTTGGACTTTTTTTCTTTGGATAACAAGTAGACCGCCCAGAAACAGAAAGCTTCTTTAAGTCTAGCAAAATAAATATATATATGCGATCCTGAGCCAGTATTCAACAACTAGTCCTGTGGTTTGAGTTTATTGACGGAAATACCTTCGGAGGTGGTGTGTAATTGTTGACTTAATGGCTGGGTGTTTTTGGAATTACGTGCGGGCTCTTTGTAAATTAGATTTCTCACGTGTGTACTGAACCGGGCCAGCACCGCTTCTGTGCCATTATTATTGTCTTGAAGTAACAAAATTTAATCAATGAAACTTCTAAGAAACACTGGAAAAAGAAATATAATAATAAAAGACAAGAAAAATGACGAAATGCCCCCTCCACTATTTCTTAAAAGAAAAAATTTTAGGATTATAATTTTAAACGGTTAACCATGCTTAAAATCTTTTAATTTTTAATTTAAAATCCTTTATTTAAATCTTTAATTTTTGTGAGAGAGCTAGTTAAATCTTTGATTAGTTTCTTTAAAAATGTAGAATTATAAAAGTTGTCTAGAAGAATAGGTTCGATTCGAAAGAAGTAATTTCAATAGTTAAAAAATAGATTCTTTTGTAATAAAATTAAATAATTCAAAAAATGAGTAATGATTTTTTTATTAACTTTTTTAAAAGATAGGAAGTTGAGTCAAAAAATGAGTAATGATATTGCGTATAAAGAAGGGACTTGATATAAATTTTGAGTAATGATAGACGTCCCAAAACTTTTATCTTTAATGTTCTCTCAAATGATATAATATATGATGTGTCATTCATTAAGTAATTAATAATTATTTATAATATTAAAATGAATTAATTGCATTATTTTACCTTTCAATTGATGAATAGAATCTCGTTCTAGATAATTTTTGAGATAAAATTATAGGATGCGTCACACTTATATCCTAAATGATGGGTTACTAATCAATGACTATCACATTATATTTGGGAGTAACGATAAATATCTTAAATTTTTTATTCTTAATTTCATCTCAAATAATGTATCATTCATTAAATAATTGATAATTCTTTAAATGATTGATAATTGCTTACAAAATTCGGGTAAAATAATTATATTATCTCATAAACCGATTAATAAGTATCACATCATTTGAGATAATTTTTTGAAATAAAAATTTAGAATTTATAATAGTAATAGTTGATTTTTTATATACTATTATTAATGAGACAAATTTTCACCAATAAAATAATTTCTTACTAACAACTAAAATATTATATTATTTGAGATACAAACTTTATAAACATATTATTACTTTTAAAAAATTTCAATGATATGATGAATCCATTGATTCTGTAATATTCAATTATTAATCACATGCACACCGAATTCTTTTTACAAGTTTTGGAATAATTTTATCTATCACCACACTGATCACATGATTTTTTTAATTTAAAATATTAGATTATCTTTCTTTTAAATGAGTAATCCTTTAGAATATGCCATAGAAACCCATTGTAAAAGAAAAGTCAAAATTATAATGCATTATTTTTTTAATATAATTATGCATTATAGTTTAATTTAGCTCAATTTCTTGGAGGGTCGGTTAATTTCGGGTGGCCCTTGTCCAAACGTGACCCACCATATCTCGAATATTCCGGGATAACTCTAAATTAAATATACAAAGTAATCTTTCTCGATTGAATTGCTTTTTTCCCCAAAATTTTTCTTGACGGAACTTCAACGGAGCAAGAAGACCAGAAAAGAGAGGTCAAAGTTGGTAATTATTATAATAATGAAGGGCATTTGTGGAAGACGGGGAGGCATTAATGATCAGAGAAGGACATAAGTGACGTACACGTGTTGTTCGTGTGCGTAACAAAATTTATTTTCTGTTTCACGTTTTATTTTTCAGTTGTTTCAAGTAAAGTAATGTTTGTCAAGTTTGTCGACACACGAAACGTCTGCTTTTACTTCGATACACTCGAGGACTCCCCCGAGCTCCGAACAAGCACATGGTAAAAAAGAATGATAAAAAAACAATAACAAGCATATAATACGTTGGATTGTCTCCGGAGAGGTGGCAAAATGAATAAATAAAGGAAAATGATGTTTGCCCCGGGTCAAATTTTGGGTCAAACCCTGAACTAAACGCACCGTTTTATTAAGTTAAAAACGCACCGTTTGCCTTCTGTAAAAAACGCACCGTTAAATTGGTTTTCAAATCTCAAGAACAAGTTGAGGAGCAATTATTGCTCTTGCTCTTCTTGTTGGTCCAGTGGTTGTGGGGAACAGAGAGTTGGGGCGAAGGCTTTAGTAATGACTGTTGTGGGTGTGAGAGCTAGAGAGGAGAAATTGTGAGAGAATAAAAGCCGACGGGTGGGGATAGAAGTGAGGTGGGGTTTACGGAGTTGGTATTTTGAGAGGATTGTGGAGGTTGTGGATATGCAGAGGGGTCTCAACAAGAAACCCATTGTTGTCGCCATCGTCACTGCAGCGGTGCTGTACTGGCTAAGATTTTTAACAAATAAAATCTTAATGAAAAATATATTAGTTTGAAAGTCTCTGCATGACTGTGCATAACTGCAATGCTTCGACCTTCTTCATCTCATTCATAACCCAAATTTGAAGGTTTGCTGATAAGTTTCAAGACGAGGATATTTCTTCCCAAAGACATTTGACTAATTCCGGTGCTTGAGATAAAGAGTCTGTACTGTTGATGATGAACTTCATTGCTGGAACTAAAAGACACAAAATTATTGTTTTTTAATTTTTATTGTTTTTGTTTATTGAATTAAAGCATCAAGTTTCTGTCTTGCCTCATTCATGTTTTCTTTGCTTCTATCTTATTGGATGAAGTTAAAGCCAAAGATTAGTCCTTAAAACGGCATCGTTGCGTAGAGGTGGCAAAAATACCCGCCCGGTCTGGACCCGGACCGGGTATGAAACCGGGTCGGTCTTGGGCATCACTTGATAAACCCGGAACCCGGATTTTATTAAAAAAAATTATAAAATATATATTATTTTAAATATTTTATATTTATTTGACTTATTTATTATATATATATAAAGTTTTAAACACTTAAAGTTTATATTTTCATGTCAAATTTTATTGAAATAAATTTAAAACTTATAAAATTATCAAAAAATAAAAAATATATACACATAAAATATTAAAAAATATAAAATCCGGGTACTCGGATTAAAATCCGGCCCGGACCCGGACCCGGACCGGTTGCATCCGGGCAGGGTCCGGTCATGGCAATACCCGGACCCGGCCCGGAGTTTTGCCATCTCTATCGTTGCGTGAAGAAAGGAGCTCATCTGTCTTAACAAAAATTGATCCTTAAAACGGTGTCGTTTTTTCAAGTTCGGGGTTTGACCCGGGGCAAACATCAGCACTCATAAATAAAATGAGTCAAAATTTAAGGATTTCAATTTATTTATCCGGATTTGATTCTTTCATCCATTTAATTTGTTACTGTATAAAATTAAATTAATTGATCGAGCTTATATTTGTTTACAAATCGTTTAGTTTATTTATGAAAAATTAATAACAAATCAATTGAATCTGAATTTGTTTATTATTTGTTTATAAAAATAATAATAATTAATAAAAATAAAATAGGAAAACCATAAAATTTGGATCTTTCAAATTACAAACAAATTCTAAACGAATAAATAAAACGGTAACTTCAAATTCGAATTTGATTCGATTATTTAACGAATTGAATTGAATTCACTCATTTATTTAGCGAATTATTTTTCAAACATAATAAATGAATCCTAATCTAAATTACCCTATTCTCTAACTTCTTTTTTTTTTTGAAAGGAAGAAATTTTATTAATCAAAGCTTACAAACTGTTTAACAACCATAGAGGTGGAACAATATTCCACTCCTGGAGACCTGACAAAGAACCTGAAGCCCTCGCTACGGAGTGAGCGGCACAGTTCGCAGATCGACGTACAAATGAGAATTGCACTTCTCCTATAAACTTAACTAAAGCTCGACAGTCTTCAATAATCAAACCAAATCCATTTGGACTGGAGAATTCCTCAACCAAAGCCCGGAACACTTGGAGGCAGTCCATCTCTATGATAACACATGGGAACTGCAGTTCTTTCATCCAACTAAGAGCCTCTCTTATGCCAAGAGCTTCAGCCTCCCTTGCTCCAAAATTTCCTGCCACTTCCACACACCTTGCTGCCAAAAAACCTCCTTGTGAATTTCAAATCACACAGCCAATCACAATCTTCCCTTGAGAAGCAAACACAGCTGCATCCACATTGCACTTTACCTAACCAAACTTAGGTTTCTCCCAACACAATGCCCCATGAACCAGCCTGTGAGTATCATCATTAATATCAAAGACTTGCCTCTTTGCCGTTTGCCACTGATAGAGAAATTGCCCAGTAGAGTTGAGAATTTGACAAACTGAGCAGGCTGTGTTATTCCAAACTTTATTGTTTCGATTCACCTAAATCTGCCAACAAATCATCATTGCAATATTACACTCCTCCTTACTGCACCTTATAAACACTTGAGCAAGCCAGTCCAAAAAAGTAGAGCAATAGCCAACAAAACCAACCGATGAAGAATTCCAACAAGACTGAGCAAAACTGCATGCAACCAAGGAATGTAACACTGTTTTTTCATAGGCATTACATACAGAACAAGTAGAGGGAACATCCACCCTTTTAGAGATTAAATTGGTTGCTGTAGGTAACACATTGTGTGCAGCTCTCCAAATAAAATTCTTAACTTTGTTCGGCACCTGCAAATTCCATAGTTTCCGCCACACATTCGCACCAGAATCAGGAGTGATAGGATTTAATACCTTATAACAGCTACGAACCGAATAACATCCCCGGGGATCAGCCATCCAATACCACATATCCTCTTCACGGCGGGAACTAAGGGGAATCTTCAGAATCAGTTCCTTATCTCTTAAGTTGAAGATGTCCGAAACAACATCATAGTCCCAAACCCTTTGGTGAGGCATCATTAAGCTGCTGACAGGAGCTGCAGCTAGCTCCTCGTTAAGATTTGTAGATACACACCCATCTTGGAGATCTGGAAGCCAAGGATCTTTCCCAATTGAGATCGAATGCCCACTGCCAACCTGCACTCTACTCCCTTGGACCACCACTTCCTTTGCAGCCAGAATGGAACGCCATACATAGCTGGGATTATGCCCCAATGAAGCTCGAACAACAGATATTCGCGGATAGTAACGAGCTTTGAGGATTCTCGCCATTAAAGATTCAGGGCAGGTTAATAGCTTCCACATCTGTCTTCCTAACATCGCAATGTTAAATAAATGAAGCTGCTTGAACCCAAGTCCACCACACCCCTTTGGGTTGCACAAGTATTCCCATTTAACCCAATTAATTCCTTTCCCACTACTGTGATTGTTACGCCACCAGAATGAATTCATCAACCCTTCTAGTTCTCTACATAGCTCTTTAGGCAGCAAATAAATGCTCATAGCATAATTAGGCAGAGCAAGTGCCACAGTCTTTAACAAAATCTCCTTCCCAGCCCACGAAAGCATCCTCGTACTCTACCCTTGAAGTCTTTGCCATAACTTGTCTCTAATATATTTAAATACTTCTTTCTTTTTCCTTCCAATGGCTGATGGCAGCCCAAGGTAAGCCCCATGATTTGTAGTAGAATTAACCTCAAGAATAGCACATATCTCCCGAGATACACTTTCAACTACATTAGCACTAAATGAGATTGAAGATTTACTAAAGTTAACTACTTGGCCAGAAGCTCGTCCATATACTGCCAGCAAATGCTTGATTAAGTTAGCTTCATTATCGTTTGCCCAAAAGAACAGGAAACTATCATCCGAAAAAAACAGATGAGACACCGATGGAGCTCCTCTCGCAATTCTAACTCCGTGAATCAATCCATTGCGCTCTTGCCTTCGAATCAATGAACTTAATCCATCCACACATAGAATAAATAAGTACGGGGATAAAGGATCCCCTTGGCGAAGGCCTCTGCAAGGAACAATTGGACCAAGCTCCTTACCCTCACGAAGCACACGATATCTAACAGTAGAAACACAGAGCATCATTAACGCTACCCACTTTGCATCAAACCCCATCTTAGGCATCATATCTTGAAGAAACTTCCACTCGATCCTATCATACGCCTTAGACATATCAATTTTCAATGCAGCTACCCCATTTTTTCCTTGTCGTTTTCGCTTCAAGAAGTGCATAATCTCAGCTGATATGATTATGTTATCTGTGATAGCTTGTCCCGGCACAAAGGCGCTTTGTGAATCTGAAATAACCAAATCAAGCACTAATTTCATACGGTTAGCTAACATTTTAGAAATGATCTTATAAAGAACATTGCATAACGCAATGGGTCTCATATTCGATAAAAATTCAGGCCTTTGCTTCTTCGAAATTAATACAATTGAAGTATCATTCAAGCCTACCGGAAAGGAAGCATCCTGAAGAAATTTAAGGCAAGCCAAAACCACATCCTCACCAACGATATGCCAGAATTTTTGATAGAAGGTTGGGTTCATCCCATCAGGACCTGGGGACTTATCTGGGTGCATACCAAACACTGCGTCTTTCACTTCAATGGCTGAAAATGGAGCTAACAACATTAAGTTATGTTCACTTGTAACCTTTGTAGCCACACATTGAAGAACTTCGGCAGTTTGGACCTCTCCAACTGTAAACAAGCCCTTAAAGTAATCAACTATCAATGCATCCACCTCATCAGAATTGGTGCACCATTCTCCTTGATCATTGCGAAGATTCCCCAAGGAGTTTTGCCTTTTCCGTGCTGAAGCCGAGGCATGAAAGTAACGAGTGTTCTGATCTCCTTCTCTGAGCCAAAGCGATTTTGCTCGCTGTTTCCAAAATACCTCGTGACTATGCAGCAACTTATTATAACGATTCCTAGCCTCTGTAAACTCAGCCACACCATTTCTATCACGACGCCCTCGTAAGGAAGCCATTCGGTTCTTACAGTCCATAATACGCTTACGAAAGTTTCGGCCTAGGTGACTCCCCCACTCCGTTAAAGCAGACCCACAAGCCAAAATTTTGTTTTGGATAGAGTGCCCCGGATTAGAATGCCAACTTTCCCGAATAACCTCGCTGCAATCCACCTCCCGCAACCAAACATTTTCAAACCGAAAACGCCTATTCCTCGTAATATACTGGCCTGGACTAGGATCCAAAAATATAGGGAGGTGATCAGAACAGGACGATTCTAAAGTATATACCTTCGCTTTGGTGAAACGCTGCAGCCACGCCTCAGAAGCAAAGGCTCTGTCAAGTCGTTCTTCAACCCATCTATCAGTTCCCCTAGCCCTCTCCCAAGTATACTGATATCCCTCGACACCTAGATCAATCAGATTGCAATCTTCAATAGCTCTTTGGAAACCCACAAACTTCCAATTAGGATGAACAATTTTACCCCGCTTCTCATTTGCCGCCAAAAGATCATTAAAATCCCCGATGCATAGACATGGAAGAGAGGATGAAGAAGAAAGTAAACGGAGCAAATCCCACGATTCCCGCCTCTTGCTAGACTCAGGATAGCCATAAAAGCCAGTCAGTCTCCACTTTCCTATCTCCTGAACTTCAATTTCAGCATCTATAAAATTGGTAGCATACTTTAGAAGCCTCACAGAACTAGTTGCCTGCCAAAGAAGAGCGAGTCCTTCACTTCGGCCCACACGTTCAACAACAAAGAGCCCATCATAGCCCAACTGTCTTTTAATACTTTCAAGCTTGCTTTTACTACATAACGTTTCTATAAGGAATATGAAGGAAATTTTTTTTTTACGAACCAGTTCTGTTAACATTCAAACTGTCCGTGGCTGGCCCAAACCACGGCAGTTCCAACTCAAGGTACTTATTAGTCTCGGTGGGCCTGAAAACCAGGTCCCACCTCTAGCCCGTTTTTTGGATCCACTACCATAGATTGCACATCACCCTCTGATTGCCCATGCCCATCCACCACCATCTCAGCCCGTCTCCTTTTAGTTTCCTTTAGAACAATGCTTTTCTCTCTACAGTTATCAGCCACGTGAACAATATCCAGCTCATTGGTAAACCAATCCACCCATTTTCCTTTATCATTCCTTTGATTCTCACGAATTTTGACAACTGCCAATGCCTTTGATATCTCCATATTTTCCATATGCTCATGCCCATCCCTTCCAAAATTGTTAGGCATTTTCCTATTAGTGGTAACTCCCGATTTTGTGGCATTTGTATCATTAATCTCGGCTCCACTTACGAATTCCGTGGGCATACCAAAAGTGAACCCACCTTTGTTCGGAGGTACTGAACGTAGCCGCCGTTCACCGGAGGTCATTGCATTCCGACGAGTTGGAGCCTTCATCTCTGGTCCATATAGCCTAACCATATTAGTAGCCTCACAATCATACAGCTTCGGACATAATTTTTCGGTGTGCCCAAACAGCCCACAAATAAAACAAAAAACATTCAACCTTTCATATTTAAAGTCAACCCAAAACCACTCCCCCCCCCTCATTCTTCAGACGCAATCTTTTCTTTAATGGCTTCCTGACATCTATTGAGACTCTTATGAGCATAAAATTCCTCCATACTCCCATGAGATTGTTAGGATCTGAAGATTGGAACTCACCAATGTAGTTACCAATGTTTGTCAACACCTTCTCCGATTGGAATCCAATAGGTAAGTTATACACTTGAATCCAAAACAAAATATGAAATAAAGGGACCCTATGTGGTTGATCATTCTCCCTCAACCTCTGTAGAATTATAATATGTTGATCGAACGTCCACGGTCCCGAATCAATGACACGTTTTAGATCAATCTCATGAAAAAATTAAAATAAGAAAAAGGTGGATGATAAATCTTTAATACATACTCCCTTCTCTGGCCGCCATAATGCTGCCATTGTATTCTTCATTGCTGGAAAATTAATCACCTTATCAGTTAAGAACCGCCCCACCAAACAGAATCTAACATCATTCAATCCTTCCTGCCCCGTTGCCATATCATTACTTTGGAAGACAAGGCCATCCTCCTCGTCCTCTCCGATGGATAACGAATCATATGCAGCAGTCATCTCAGGCATCATTGAATTGCTGTTGGATGCCATATTACATGTAGTAAACAGAATGACCCCTCCCCAAACAAATAAAAAGAAAAAACTTAAACCAATCCTTAAAGTATACCAAGCAAACTTGTCAGTAGGACAAGACAAAACAAAACTTGCCAGAGGGCAAGACAATTGCGGGAGAGATAAATTACTTTTAGAAAACAATTTAAATCCCCTATTCTCTAACTTAAAAAGTCAAAGATTAATGTTCCGTCATGCCTCAACTCTCGGGCACGTGAGAATCAAGAATATTTTAATAGGAAATTAAATGTTTAAGACTTCCTCCTACAAGCAAACTAATCTTTAAGCTTTACAATTAAATATTTAAACACCACCCATAAGATATAAATCAATGTCGCTATACTCGCATTGGGCCTTATGCACCCATTAGCTATAAACCAAAAAAATACATTGCACCAATCAACCACAACATATACAAATTTAATCTACACAGACATCCCCTCATGAGCTATAAGCCTACCGTTACAAACAAAGCACATCACTCTCATTTACTCCAAGCTGTCAGTATCTAAGACCTAAAAAGTAGGAGTGAGCTAATACTCAATAGATAGAAATGAGCTATTGAGGTTTTAATAATATTTATTCATAACCACTGGCAGTAATCTTGATCATCCAGTGTTGCTCTTGATCATCCAGTGCTGCTGTGGCAATAGACCCCATGCTGTACAAGTATGTAAATAGAGAAAAATAGTTAGTACTTGTAGGCTATTGTTAGGGATTGGCATTCGGTAGCTGCAAACAATGAAAAGCCAAACGACCAAACTTGATCCTCAAATACCCAATTTTACAAAAAAAAAAAAAAATCATACTCTTTAGTCTTAACAACCACTGCCTAAGAATTCTGCGGGTTCTTGAAGAAGGGTGTTCTTGATAATAGGGGTATATGATTCTATTTAAACTTTGTTGCTATTCATTATTTTCAGCATTATATATAATAACATTAAACTATGAGAATGAGAGAGGGTTGCATTTTATTAATAAATATTAAATATTCTTTTGTCATAGAAGAGAAGGAAAAGGAGAATTTGTCCAAAAAAAAAGCAAAAAAATGTGGTTGTGATAATGGAAAAATCTCTTATAGATTGAGAGCTGGGCTGAGCCTGTGAGTGATTATGGCTCTGCTAAGGATCACCTCGAGTTCTTCTTTAATGGGAGCTTAGGAATGTAGTGCAGTCTTCCTGAGGTTTAATGGCTCATATGCCAATTGTAAGGATGTCTTATGAGTCATAACAATCAATAATGGAACTCAAAGTGATTGCCTTTGTGGAAGCGCAATTAGAGGAACCATTGAGGGAAGATGGACCAATTTTTGGAATGGATTTTGAATCCTTGCCATCAAATGTTGTTGGTATGCATTCTGTTATCAATTTTAGAAAGTATTATGTTTTGCTATTGACTTTGCTAGGTTTCTTGAATTTAATTGATGTAATGATGGTTCATATAAGGTCTTGTACTATGAAGATTTTTTAAAATAAAAGATGATTATTTAATGTATTTTGATTTTATTGCAAATGGAGTTCCTGTAATTTTTTTTTGTTTTACCTTACTACATATCCAGTAGCAAGCTCAGAGTAGCAAAAACTGTCTGGGCATCCTTACGAGAGGAAAATATACAATGGACATGATACCAAGACAAATAAAGTCAGTTTCTCAAATAATTTGCTTAGATGTTTCTAATGAATACATTTGACAAGTTACATATCTTAAACTTTGAGATTACATTTTGTTTAGATTATTAGTGTAGGTCATTTTACTAACATCAGTGATTAAGATTTCTTTGTTCTATTTTTATTCTCAAATAATTTGCTTAGATGTTTCTAATGAATACATTTGACAAGTTACATATCTTAAACTTTGAGATTACATTTTGTTTAGATTATTAGTGTAGGTCATTTTACTAACATCAGTGATTAAGATTTCTTTGTTCTATTTCTATACTAGTGGCTTGAATGAACTGGATATTATTATTAGTAGTTTGAGTTTTGAACCAAAACTTTTGAGTGCTTTTAGGTCAATATTATCCCCTTTTGTAATTGAGATCTAAAATGATCTCTTTCTTCAACTAAAATTATTTGGTAACAGTTAATAGTTTGATGCTTGAAGCCTAACCCATTTAATTTGAGGTTTTCTCAATTGATTTCTGAAAGGATATTTGCTTTGTGAGGCATTTGTGTTGTGACTTGTATATTTGAATTTTGAGGTATTATGTTGTTCAGTTTGTTGGTTTCTTTCGATAAATAATATGGTCCAGTTGCTGTCTAGTTCTATTTCTTTCTTTTTTTCTCCCTCTATAATGCATGGTAAAGTTGTTTCTTATGCATCTATAGATATCTTGTTATTGTATTAGAAAACAAAAACACTATATGTGGCTAATGGAATTAATAATTACTTTATCCTAATTTTGTTTTGGTGTTTTTTTCCCATGTGGATATTGTTTTTTGTTGTGTAAATGCTAGATTTTTTACAATTCATGTAAAGTTCATTATGAAGTTGTGTGAATGTAATTCCAAGTCATTCCAAGGGCTCACCACGAATATTAGTATCTCCGAGAACAACCAATTTTTATGGTTTACCAATTGATGGTTCAAAAGCCAGAACTTCTTTTGTTTATGCACATGAACCCTCGTCAAGAGCTCATGTTGTGCAATGTCAAGGTCATGTTGCTTGTGTTCATGTGTTGTCTCAACAGTATAAGAGAGAACACATTTTTGGATTTGAAGATCTTTATATATTGTAATTTCAACAATTATTTCACAAGAAAAAGGTTATTGATCTTCATATGATAATGATTTCTTAATTAAAAAGTTTCAATGTAATTTTTGTTAAAAAAAATTGTTTGTAAAACACCATTTGATTAGTGCGTCAATATGAAGTAAAACACAACAATTCTACAATTGACTAATTTTATGAACATTAAACATTGATTCTACAATCAATAGAGAGTACAAAAGACAATATATAAGGTTTGGGTTAAGTGCATACATGATTCAACAAACTTGCAACTGAGATAGAAGTCAAAATACGAAAGCATGATCATAAAGCATAAAATCTATATTATACCAAAATCCAACCATAGAGATATTGTTTTTTTTTTTTATTGTTCTACTGAGTATGTGCCATTCATATATCTACCATAATCTTCCTGCATATTAGGCCTTTATGTTCACATGTGAAATTGAAACTGCCAAATATTAAATACTTAATTACCTTTAAAACATAGGGTTCGCAATCTCCTCACCCATAATAGTGTTATAAGACACCAAATTGACTCTGCATAAATCCATAAAGATCGAAGCTTATGTTCAGATATCTCTTATTAACATAGAAGCAGGGGTAGTACATTAGAAATCGGGGCATTAGCGCACACAATGGGTGCACAGAAGCCAAAATCTCATCATCGGTAAATGACATTAAAGCTAGATTATAAATGGTAATAGTTTTGACAACGATATTTACCGTCGCAACCACCCAATGCACCCATGTATGTTTATTGGCATAGATATCTGCATAAGAAAATTGAAACTGATTAACCAAGACAAATAAATTATAATGTTCCTAAAATAATTGAAACATAATACTCATACCTCATGATATTTGTCCATGCTATTTTGCCTTTTACAAATCTTTTTATGATGCTTTCATCAAAGCAACCTTTATCAACATCAGTGACACTTTATAAATATTACAATGAAAATTACTATACTAGTTTATGCAAGTCCATGTGACATTCAACAAAACTTTGCCGAATTGTCATTAACTATACCCCAAATTCATGGTCAATTATACCACTTGTATTTTCCACATTTTTGGGATACTTCATCATCTGGTGGTGAATGATGATATTAATATGAATAGACATATGCTGTAAGTGATAACAATCTAATTATATAGTTAGTTTATTAAAAGAATATAATACTATAAACCAAATTGTGTATCCTATTTATGAGAATATTTTCAAAAAATTATCCTTCAATCCATTCATTGCCCACTATCATCCGTAGCCAGTTAAGAGACATCGTAATTTCAACATTATAAAAATTTTAACTTCTATGATGTTGGAAGGGACACTTTCAATTCACCTTCATATTCATTCTCTAATCTTTGTATTAATTGGACTATTGATATTAATTTCATTATCCAAGTCTATATGGTTCAATAATGACTCAATTGGGCCAAGTTTATTTGTCTCAATAGTTTTCTCTCCTACTAATTCAACATTTTTATTTGCATAAAGCATCCAAACTCCCTTTAATATAGCCCTTTTGGATCTTGTAAAAGAATGTAAGTTCCCACCATTGGGCAAATTGCTTGGGGGCATTTGGAAAGCTTCTTCATTAATGTCAAGTAGGCAGGCATCAACCTCGGAGTACCCAACAATATACACACATGTATTTTGTTAATTAGTTCGAATATCTATGAATTTATAGCACAAAATTATATTAAGAACATTGCATGAAAAATTATAAAGATTTATAAAGTATAAAAAATAATAAATATCATTGTTTGAAATACATTATAAAATGTCTCACAAACCTCCAATTGGTTTGGCACATCATCATCTCCATCAATAGATTATATCTCCATTTTCCTTGGCTTGCTTATCTCCTCAATAGCAATCATATGCCACAACTTCATCTCCTCCATCATCTCAACCTTGACTTGGTTCTTGAAATTTTCCAGCTCACTTCTCATACTTCTGACAATGTCTTCAATAATGTTTTCGTACATGTTATTATCAATGCCAACAGTGGGCATGTGGACATTGTTGTTTTCCTATTATAAAAGTAATGCATAAATAATCAACATCCTTATAAACTATGTTTACGAACATAATTTTTTCACACTCAGTACAAAGATTTAAATCAATGTTGCATAATCATAACTATTACAACCTGTATGAACTAAGCATGTAAATTATTGTAGAAAAGAGACAATGAACATTATTACTTTTTGGGTTGCGATTATTTTATGTTTGAAGTCTATGTTTGATACTCTTCCACCAGATTTTATGGGTAAAACATCAACGAACTTCTAAAATTTTTTTATCAAAGTGATACTTCAAAAAGCTTCACCAATATATAGTTTTGATCCCTCTATCATCAGATATTAATAACATCAAAGATTTGATATCGAATAGCTAGAATTAGAATAAGTCGTTGCCCACTAGTCTATTTGAAGGAGTATCATGTGTCCTTTATCTCAGTATATGTGGAATGTGTTGATCATTTTGACAAATTACATAGAGGCTACCAGCCAATAGGATGCTCTTAAACATCCACACCTACAAATGTAACATATATTATAAACATTTAAGATGTAATGATGTATTGTACATTTTAGAAAGTATGGTCATTTTTAAACTAATATTGTCACTTGATCTTACCGTAAGCACAAATACAAATCTACGGAGCTTGTACTTGTCTTTTTCATATACTTTATTTGAAATATTTCTGTGGATCAAATTTTACGCCCTCATAGACACTACCCTAATAATAAAGTTATAAATTTTAGTCCAAACAACAGTCCCCAAAAGGTACACATCGAACACATCAAAGTTACCCACAAGCTTCAGTAGGGTATCATTAACAACACATGAATATGGTCTTCCAAGAAGAAGTCGCTCCATGAGTAGTACAAGTGCAAATCTTACTACTTTATCAACGTCAACTTTAGCAAAATTAATGGAAGCAAAATATTCTTCAAGTTGTCACCCAGAAAAAAAGAAAACATATTATTCATAAACTTAGCTCGATTGGAGCCCACTGGACGAGATAATAACTTTTGCTCATGCTCAAATATGAGACATACACCAAACAATTACAAAACTAAACTCTTGGCATGAGAATTTAACAAACCGACCTCTGATATAGTACTAAAGTTCCTCAATGTCACCATGAACCTCCACATCACACATTCATACATTATGAACCAACTGTAACTAAAAAATCAACCTATGCATGTCCAAAAAATAACCTAGGGTTGTTCAACGAATATATATATATATATATATATATATATATATATATATATATATATATATATATATATATATATTGCTTTGGTATTAGCAGTTGGTTGATTAGATTAATAACCCTCATTTTAAAGTGTGCTGACACATGGCATGTTGAATTTTCTCCACTTGGTACTTGAATTGGGTAATAATATATACATTCTCCAAGGCATTGCATGGATATATACAAGTACATTAAAATGATTGTTATTGTATAAAAAAATAAAAGTTAATGATTGTTATAATATTTTTGTAATGTAATATTATAATGTAAATTACTATATTAGTTTATGTAAGCATGTGTAAGATTCAACAAAACTTTGCTGCATTGTTATTAATCATGCCCAAAATTCATGGTCAATTATACTGCTTCTATTTCCTACATTTTTAAGATACCTCATCATCCGGTGGTGAATGATATTGATGTAGATAGACTATGCTACATGTGATAATCCAATTATATAGTTAGTTTACTTTAAAAAATATATAATACTATAGACCAAATTGTGTACCATATTTAATAAAATTTTTTCAAAAACTTTTCCTTTAATCCATTTATTACCCACTACAATCCGTAACCAGTTAGAAGACATCGTAATTTCAATATTCTTAAAATTTTTATCTTTTATGATGTTAGTAAGGACACTTTCAATCCTCCCTCACATTCTTTCTTTAATCTTTGTATTAATTGGACTATTGATATTAATTTCATCATCCAAGTTCATATGGTTCAATAATGACTCAACTAGGCCAACTTTATCTGTCTCAACAGCTTACTCTCCTATCGTTTTTTCTTCTATTGATTTAGCATTTCTATTTGCACAAAGCATTGAAAAATCCCTTTAATATAACCCTTTTTAACATTATGAAAGTATAGATATTCCCATTAGTGGGCAAATTGCTTGAGGGAGTTTGGAAAACTTCTTTATTAATGTCAATTAGGCAAGCATCAACCTTAGAGTACCCAACAATCTACAACCATGTATTTTATTAATGAGTTAGAATATCTACGAATTTATAGCACAACCGTCCACTAAGTAGTTTAGATATACTCTCTGTCAACAACGTTACAAAACCGTCCACTAAGTAGTTTAGATGTACTCTTTGTCGACACTGAGTTAAGACGACCCATAAAATACTATAGGAGAATTTTCTCTGTGATAAATATGGTGCTAAGTACTCATCGTATAAGACAATAACGATCTTTCATTAAAGAACCGGTATACCATGTAAAATTAAATTAAGATACACTGTCTATCGACAATGAGTCAAATTAAGCCCATAGATCATGTTAAGACTTTACTTTCAACCCAAGTTTAAAATTAAATTAGTTATTCATTTTTTAAGTAGGGATAAAATATGAATTTTATTAAAATACTTATAAAGTATAAGATGGATAGAAAATTACAAAAAATGAGGCTAAAAAATAAATTCAAGAGTGTTAACTTAGGAAGAGAACCTCATATTTATATATATAATGAGTAAATCATGACCATCGAATAAAAACAATTCAAATACTTAAAATTGCACCACGTGGCAAGCTTTGATTGCGTGGAACACATCATCAGTCAATGCCACCTTAGCATTTCAGTCCAATAATATGTTGCCACATCATCAGTCAACACCACATCATCATTTTAGTCCAATAGAATCTTGTCACATTATCGATTAACGCCACATTATCAGTTAACGCTATCATTGCCACATCATTGATTTAATAGGATGCTGCCACATCATCGATCAATGTTACATCATTATATCATATATGTGAACAGTACCATACGTGTGAATAATTCCATATATATAAAAAGTACCATATACATGAACATTATTGTATACCCTTTTATGTTCCTCTTAAGGTTTTTAATTGTTTCGAGCTAAAAAATGTCATCCATTTTATTGTCCGACTTCTCGTTAATCATGAAATGACCAAAATACCCTTAAAATAACAAAATATTTAAATTATAATAAAACACACACAATTAAAGGTTAGAGGATTTAAATACATAAAAGTAGAAATGTTAGTGAAACTTGGAGTATAAAATAATAATTTTATCATTTATAACTATGCATTCTCTAGTACTCAACACTTATCTCTTTAATAACAATCATATGCCGCAACTTCATCTCCTCTTTTATCTCAATTTTGATTTGATTCTTTAAATTTTCGAACTCATTTCTCATGCTTATGACAATCATTTCAATAATGTTTTCATACATATTATCAGTGCTGAAAATGGGCATGAGGACATCGTTATTTTCCTATTATAAAAAAATGTATAAATAATTAACATCCTTAAAAGTTATATTTAATAATAGAATTTTTTCACACTCTGTATGACACAATTTTTTTACACTTAGTACAAAGATTTAAACATATGTTGCATAATCATAACTATTACAACCTACATAAACTCAATAGGTAAATTATTTTAGAAAAGATACAATGAACATTCTTACTTTTTTGTTGCGGTCGTTTTATGTTTGAAGTTTGTGTTGGATGCTGTTTCACTAGATTTTATGAGTGAAACATCAATGAACTCATAAAAGTTTTTGTCGAAGTGATATCTCAACAAGTTTTACCGTACAGTTTTGATCCCTCTATTTTTAGGCATTAACAGCATCAAAGATTTTACATTGAACAGTTGGAATTGGAATAAGTCGTTGCCTACCAGTCTATCTGAAGGAGGATCATGTGTTATCTATGTCAGTATCCGTGGAAAGTTTTAATCATTTTGATAAATTGCATTGAGGTTACGAGTTAATATGATGCTTTCAAACATCCACACCTACAAAAGTAACATATATTATAGGCATCAAAGGTGTAATGATGTATTGTACATTACATAAAGTATAATAATTTTTAAACTAATACCATCACTTGATCTTATTGTAAGAGCAAATGCAAATTGACTGAGGCTGTACTTGTCTTCTGCATACACTATATTTGAAATATTTTCATAGATCAAATTTTGTGCCATTGTAAACATTGCCCTGATAATAAAATTACAAGTTTCAGTCCATAGAACAATACCCAAAGAGTACTCATCGAACACATTGAGGTTGTTTACAAGCTTCAGCGGGGTATTGTCAATAACACGTGAATTTGATTTTCCAAGAAAGAGTCGCACCACAAGTAGTAAGTGTGCGAATCTTACTGCTTCGTCAACGTCAACTTCGACAAAGTTAATAAAAGCAAAACATTTTTCAAGCTATCCCTAGAAATAGAAAACCTGTTGTTCAAAAATCTAGTTCAAATGGAGCCTACTGGACGAGATGATAGCCTCTGCTCATGATCAAATATGAGAACATACACTAGACAATTAGAAGAGTAAACACCTAGCTATAAATTTTAACAAACCGACCTCCCATGCAATACCAAGCTCCTCAATGTCACCATTAACCTCACCCACGCATTCATACATTATGAACCAATTGTAACTGAAAAATCATTCTATGCATGTCCAAAAATAACGAAATTGTTTTTCTTCTCCAGGGTCAATAGCTAGTTGATTAGGTCAATAACCCACATTTTAGAATGTGCTGACATACGGGCATGTTGAATCTCCATTAGTTAGTACTTCAACTAAGTAGTCACATATACATTCTCCATGGCAGTGCATGGATATATACAAGTACATTAAAATGATTGTTGTTGTATAAAAAAAATGTTAATGATTGTTATAATATGTTTTTTTTTTAAATGTAACTTATCAAAAAGAATTATGCAAAATTTTTACACACTTAGCTCTTTAAGTAAACTAGTTATAAAAAAACCCATGTTAAAAATTAGGGTTTACTACCAAATATAGTCAAGCATGTGCTAACATGCAAGCATACCACTCTTCAACACTAGGCAATGAATTCTTATACTACTTCGTTGAAGATATGGAGAAAAAAAAATTAAAATTTTAGATTATCGTACCTTTCTATAGTGACCAAATGCTCTAAGTGTTGGGAAATCTAGAAATATTTGTTATATGTAAAATTGAGGCAGCAATATTAAAAAAGTAGTAGACATTATACAAATGAATGACATGCTCTTGGAATGCAAGGATGAAATATCTATAAAATATATGTTAAAAGTGGAAGAATGTTCAGAGAGTAGAGTTCACTTATAGATTGAGTGTCAGTAGTTTGGTTACTTGGGTTGGTAATTTTTCTAGTTGAATTAAATTTCTTCATCTACCTCTCTTTATTCATTGGATACTTTATTATTTGATATGACCAGTTTTGTTTGATACAACTATGGTTTCTTTCGATTTTTTATTTTTGTTTTTTCTAAAATCCACTTCAGCAATATAGTTGCAGTATTTATTATAGAGGAAAAAAATATTTTCATGATTATGATTATGGACAAAAAAAATATTGTATTTGGTTCATTAGCAAATACATAATAAGTCCAACTCTTAATTGGAGTAAGAGATATTTATAAAACATTCTTCATTTGTTGGCTTATTAACAACTAAATAATGAGTATTGTTGGGTATATATCATATATATCTAGTTTATTTGGCATTGTACGTGCGTCTTAAATAATTGAAAATGTCTTCCTTCCAATACACTTAACTTATCACAAAATTTGTAGCGTGAGTGTGTGTGTGTATAGATATATATTTGTAATAGTTCATTATCATGATAGATATATTGTTAATTGTACTTTTGATTATAGTTGATATTTGCATATTTTATTAATTCTTTTTTCATGTAAACTTTTGATGTCTTCATTGAGAATGAAGTCTAAAGCTACTAAATGCAATGAACAAATAAAATTAACACTTGTTAGCCTTGGATACTTTTATGTTCATAGTAATCAATACAACTCTTAATTTTAAAGAATACATTGACTAATAATATTTTCAGTGTGTTCTACATGCGATTGCTTGTTTTATGACTATGTAAAGGATCCCAAATATTAGCTCGCATTTTTGAAATATTAACAATAACTAAGTACCAATGACAATTCATGTATCGAAATGTAAATCTATAACAATCCCAGTCAAACAACCGTTAAAAATTATAATTTGCTGAAATTATACTACACTTTCACCATTGTATAACTTTTTAGCCATAACGTATACAGACTTTAGAACAACGAGAAAACTCCAATATAAACTTTTTCTAAAAATTAATGTCTTGCATGAAACAACTCAAGTTACTACCTCTCATCTTGCACATTGTCTAAGTCATATATGAACATAATATTATTGACAAATATTTCAAAATTGCCACATCAAAATTATTATGTGAAATACTCACAAAAAATTACAAAGGTAAGTACTAGTCCACTTTTGAATTTGGCAACTTGCATTTCTCTTGGTATGTTAACATTTTAGTCATGGTTGTAATAATCTGCAACATAAAAGATGTAAAAGCTACTTAGGATGGTATGTACAATAGAAGGATAATAAATGCAATGCATCTCGTTGTGAATCCATCCCAATGGGTTTAAAGATAACATTCCAACTCAACAAAAAAAATTCATTTTCAATTCAATAAGTCTCTCCTTAAATATTATTAATATTGCGCATTACTAAACAAATAAAGTTATTAATAAAATATATAAGACAAACATGTTGAAATTTTTAAATCTTTGTCTAGATTATCGTCCAATGCATATGATAAAACAAGTCATTGTCTGATAACAATGTCGTCACCACAAATGGCTTGGATCTATAAAGTGCAAACAATGTAGTAAAGTATATTTTCTCTAAATGTGATATTGTTAGGACTTCAGAAAAATTCACTTCAAAACTCCTACCAATATTATTTATAGGCGAGTCTAACACTACCAGCGTAACGTCC
>NW_006262139.1:12586571-12607075 GCF_000493195.1 Citrus x clementina | reverse complement strand
ATACCTTTAAATCTACTAACAATGATCAGTTGCTCATATATTTATGGTACGACATTATAACCTTTAATCTTTCTACCCTACAAGGTGAACACCTATGTCTAGAGTGTCACATATCTTAACTTCAAGTATTGCCCTTATGAGATTCATGATAACCTAATCCAGGAAACTCGCTTTAAGAACAAGTAATACTCTAATAATGTCCGCTAAGTCATGCCTTTTTGCTGCTCTATCTTAACTGAAACTATTAAATGAGTGGTCAACCGAAATAACAGTTATATTCATAAAAGCTATTAGAGTAAAATGCTACAACAATATCATACAACATATAAGAATAGTCAAGAACCCATTGGATTAATTGTCACTCAATTACAAGTAAATTTAGTTCATAATCTGGATGAGAGAAATAAACATAAACATATTGGTCTCGGAATACATCAAATCAATTAAAGGAAGAAGATAAATATAAATTGAGCATGGTGAAAATCAAAGCCAAGTAATTCTGCACGATTCTCTAATGTTGCCGAAACAACACTCTTCAACTATGATATTCTTCTTCTTCGTTCCTTCTAATTCTTTTAATGATAATTTTCCTTGCCGCCTCTCTATGTGGTGCACCTCTCCTTTTTATATTGCAAAAGCCCATGAGCGTGCATGTGCTTAAATTAGGAAACATGCAGATCACGATTTTATGGCTGACCCGAGTCTAAGTTTTCTCCCGCATTGCTCCCAGATTGCTACAACACTGGTTGCTCTAACAGTTGCTACAACACTGCCTTATTCTTGAT
Organism: Citrus x clementina; assembly: GCF_000493195.1. Classification (NCBI taxonomy): domain Eukaryota; kingdom Viridiplantae; phylum Streptophyta; class Magnoliopsida; order Sapindales; family Rutaceae; genus Citrus; species Citrus x clementina. The sequence continues at coordinate 12,606,290 of NW_006262139.1, read as the reverse complement.
TGTGCTTTACTTCTTTTGGGGTCATCTTCCTTTCTCCTCTTGCTCTTCTCATGCCTAAACATCCTTTCATGAATTTAACCCCTACAATTTAAAACCTGTTTTTAGCACAAATTACTATGATTTAAGCAAAACTTATTAAGACTCAACTAAAATGAATGTTTATGCAAAAGGTAACCAAAATGTAATAAAAACACCTTATTTATTCTCTAAGTGACCTTGATTCAAGTCTAAAATTGATGTAATAACTCTCATTTCCTAGAGTTATCACATACATTTCTACCTCTTGTCACAAATGTGTCCCAATCGCAAGGAGATTTCAACGAACCATATGACTTAACCATTGATATCATGTCATGTAAAAACATATTTTGAGATTCTACACGAGTGATTAGCACCTCTATATTCACTGACAACCTATTAATATCCTCTACCTATGAATCATGTTTTTTAATCACAAAAGTGAATCTGATAAAAAATGATTGGCTCTATTTTTTCCTTCACTATGAATGTTCACTGCATTGGTTGAGCTTATATTTAGGACTAGTATTTGTAGATATCACTTAAGTTTTAGACTATTTATTAATAAACCTCATAACAAACTCAAGCATAATGTTCTTTCAGCAAAATTATTATATTTATATTCAATGAAGCATTACATCAACACAGAACATATCTCTTTACTATAGAAACCACCATGTTTATCCAATCACTTAATGAAGCATATTATATCTTTCTTGTTCCATAATACAATGGGAACCTTCGAAAGATCTCCTTCAATATTACCATAAACAATGAAGTGAAAATATAACACTTATATTTATAAATGACCAGAATTAGCATACTTTGTGACACCCTTGAAAAACATGTTTATATTTAATGCAAGGAATATATATCCACTTTAAACAATAGACGGAAACTAACCTCTATAAGAAATAGACAACCATTAATGTATGTAGGATGCTCCTTCCTATATCTAGTTATAGCTTGCACTAACTTGTAAAAACTAAAAAGAACATGCTTCCTGTTTATTTTTTATTTTACATAAACCAAGGAAAACAAATAGGAAACACTTATATATGAACAACTTGGGAAGAAATAGGCTTACCAATTTGACCCGACCTTGTTTTTGGTCCGCTTGACCCGACCCTAATTTTTAGGGTTTTGACTCAAATTTTGGAGTCTTCGGTCAAAGTCGGGCTAAAAGTTTTAGCTCCAAACAAATTTCAGGTCAAGGTCGGGTTTTAAGATGACTCAACCCTATTTGAATTATATTGTGTATTTTTAATTTAATTGTATTGTATATTTTTTATGTTAGATTTTGAAATTAATTTGTGTGTGGGGTTGAAATTGTTGTGGAATTGAATTGTATTTTTTTTAAATTTAATCGCATTGTGTGTTTTTAAAGTTTGATTATGGAATTGAATTTAAAAAATTGTTCCTATTAATTGGTTGTTTTGTGAATTATTTTGTGACTAATTGTATTGTATATTTTGCTTTTATCTTGTTAATTAAGGTTCATGTATAGAAGAAAATATTAAAATAATATGAATAAAAAATAAAATATTAAAAAATAGTTTAACATTAAAATAATAAGAAAACTATTTTAGTAGGGTCGGGTTGGACCCAACCCGATGTTAGCCTGATTTGGGTCGGGCCGATAAAATGTTCGGGTCTATTTAGGGTTAGGCTTCAAATTTTTTTGATCGGGTCAAGTCTGAGCCCAACCCGAACTTTTGCCATTCCTACTATCAACTATTCTCGTACAAAGTGTTCATTTTAACCTCTCACATCTCACTTTCGCAAAATTTTCAAATCCTATTTCTCGTATTGCCTCATTCTACTTTTAACTAAAATTCGATACCACTTTTCCAAATCATTCCGGGGCACACCGAGTATCAAATTTCGAAACATCATTCCCTGCATTATTGCCTTTTTGTGTAATATGAATCATTATGAATATTGACATGGTCGGATATCTTTGCTAATGTTCCAATTTCCTTGTTTGACCAAATCATCCGCTATTACACAATACTTGCGAATTTAGAATTTTTTTTATATGTCACAAAAAGTTTGAAATTTTCACATCAATTTCTAAAGAAATTTAACGTTTATCTCTTCATTGGAGAATTTTTGTTGCCTCTCTTCACTTATGTTCCCCTACATTATCATTTTTGCACTACCATTTACATTGAAATAATAACATGATAAAGAAATTTGAACTCATTCATTCATTTATTTTATGTAAAAAACATACATTGTTTTGTGATCCCTCAATTTCTCTATCATTTTTTCTTTCATCACCGTTGAATTCCTTGCGTTCCACATCGCGTCTTGCACATTTAACATATTCATATATGATAACTATTTCCTTTGTCAATATCTATGCACCTCCTTCAGTAAATAACTAAACTTAAAAAGAACAATGAAACATATGTTGCCATTTTCAATATTGAATCATGGCCCGTTTCCTCATTCTTTCGTTTCACTTTTAGATTGAAATATTTTAAAAATTTTGTTCACATCTCTTCAGTCTATGATCATTTCCTTTCATTTCATTTCCACGCTTTTCTGTTTGGTGTTTGACCCCTTCAATTTCAAATGCCATTGGGTTAGATTTGCTAATGTACATAATGATTCTACAAATGCAAGAATAATCAAGTAATTCTCTGGTGTTTTTAATCATTTTTTTCCAATTTCACTTTTATTGTTTTTTCACTTTTTCCCCGATTTCACTTAAACATCACATACACATTTTCTTCTATCTCACTATAAAATCAACTGGGCCACCACTTCCTGATTCTGCTGGTTCCCTTCAATCTTTATATTCACCTTTCAGCTGTTGATCCTACCATACTTAAAATCTCGTGGCCCTTTTTTTTCCATATATTTAATTCCACATGGTCTATTAATGGAACTGGTGCATAGGAGTGGTAGATTTCATTAACAGATATAGTCGACAAACCAAGCATAAGCTAAACAAAAGCCGACCACAATCATTATTTCATAACAGATGAAAAACAATCATGCTTTTCATTTTTTTTTTTAAATCCCTAAAGGCACATAAACTACCTACCTCGCTTTAGTAGTCACTTGCTCGACCGATTCTTTTCTCACTAACATTACTTTATAAGTGAAAAATAATAGTAAAATTATCTAATTACGATGACAACTAATATCGTCCCCATTTTGATTCATGAATAAATTAAGTGGACTTTAAGAACATGCATGCTCAAAGCATGTTGAAATTTGTATTGGATAGCAAAATTAGTGCAGTGTCAGCTAGGCCCAAAATGATTCTACAAATCCAAGATACCAATTTTAGAACCATGGACAGTTGACTCACAATCACTTGATTTTGTCATCCATGACTTCATATTATACTGAAATTAAGAGACATGCACATGGTATAAAAGACTTTTAGATCCTATCAAAACATAATTCGTATTACTTAAACAACATTCAAACATGCATGCACTAAAGTTTTGGAAACCTAATTCAATGATAGAGAGTCTGTACAAGAATTTAAAAATCATGGTGGTTTTTTTCAAAATCATTTCAATTTCTTGGCAAAAATTCAAAATTCATACGTGCATGTGAAAAAGCCTCACCAAAACTTTATTGTAAAAATCCGAATTTAAATTCAGGAGACCCAATGTTAATTTATACTAAAAATCTGAAGTCTGATGTTTTTCTCTCGCAATCCAGGTGTATCAATCTCAAGTTTTCTTTTAGTGCTTTCCTTCTTCTCTCTTTTTTCTCTATAATTCTAATTTCTCTTCCTCTCCCTTTCTCTTTCTCATTATGTTTCTGCCACTCTTTTTTTTCCTTTTTTATCCATTTTTATTAGTTGTTTAATAAAGCTAATTTATTAGACTAAGTAACTATATAATAAAATTATATGGTTATTGTTTAAAAAAAAAGTTAAAATAAAGGGTGAATGGGCTTTTCTCACAGGGGCTGCATCAATTAAAATAAAGAATAAGAATAAATTGACAAAGTTAGGCTGAATTTAAAAATACTCCTAACATAATGCACCATTTTTAATGGGTGATTGTTTTAATTTTAAATTAGCTCTAAAATATTGCAGTTTCAATATTTGAACTTAGAAAGATTAGGTCTATTTTTTAATATTCAAAAGAAAATTTGGGTACTGTTTTTTTTTTATTTGAAATTCTGAAAGATCTGAATTGGTACATATAAATGACATTTTTTTAATATCTTAATATAAGTATAAATTATTTGTTTGTAAAAAGAAAACATCTTAAGTATGATATTTTGACATATATAATCTTATAAATGTTATGAATACTTATATTTATTAATTAGGCATTCAACAAATTATAAATAAATTACTTTATTAGTAAAAATAATAAAAAATGATGATGTGCACCTTAACAAAGTGTGTGTATATATATATATATATATATATATATATATATTAGCACATGTATTTTTTCGATATTATTATATGATACTTATAATGATATTTTTAGTATATTAATTACATGATTTTTCTCTTGTTAATTATGTAAGCCAACCATGAATTATTTAATCATTTGAATTAAAATTAATGTATGAAATAATATGCAAAATATAGCATAAAAATAGTAATTGTAAATGCAAAAGAGATACACCTATTATAAAACACACTCAACGAAAGTCTTGATATATTTAAAATTCTCATTCACTTGAAACAAAAAATTATAATTGAACAAGCAATGAACAAGAAACAGGAAGCTCATAAATAAAAGAAATAATAAAGAATAATTTATATAATACAAAATAAATGTATTTAATAGGGCTATTAATGAAAGAGAATATTAAAGTTTCATTCACATATTTTGCCATTTAGATAAAAATGAGAATATTTAACTTTTTTCATTCAGACATAAGCATCTTATAGTCAGACATAAGTTATAAAAAATAAACAAATTAAAAACTCTACATGTCTGAAAATATATCATTGTCATTGGACTGGATATAACCTATAACTGAGAATCACTGTGACATAGGATTTTCTAAGAACTCTCAATGTCTTAAGGTGCGTTTAACACATTGTATTGGTTTATACAGTATTGCACATTTAATGCAGATATATTGTATTATGCTATATGACATTAGCACTATATTATATTAATGATGCACAACATTGATAGTACATTTTACTATATTAATTTCCATTGTATTATATTTAATATATATTTTTAATTAATTTAAATGTTTTAAAAATAATATTTACTAGTACCTAGAAAAATATTAAATATAGAAGCGTTAAATTTTAGAATTTTTATATTTATTCTTTTAGTGTAAATATTAAAAAAGTTCTTCATAGAGCATACATAAAAGTAATAAATCTAAAATTTTCAGCATCATAACACTTTATTATCATTTTTCAAATGTATAACCTATGAAATAAAGATCAAGCAAATAATTCAATCAAAAAACCTAAAAAAATTATCACAGTATAAATAAGATAAACATACCCAACCTTGATCACTATTCATAATTTCCCACTTTGATCACTCTTCAAAAATTTAGTTTTTCTTCCCAATTGAGTCTCTACTACCAGTTTTTATTCTTTGAACTTTTCTAATGCCTCATATTTATGATCAAACTCACGTCTACAATAGTCATTAATGAAAATAATAAATCATTCCATCCCTTTATGTGTTTTTACTCTTATGGTGCGTTTACTTTTCGAATTGAGGAATCCAAATAATTAACAGCGTTTACTTCGCAAAATAGAGTTGAGAATTGGAATCAAAATAATGGGTCCTACCTCAATTTGGGAATGGGAGATTGATCCCAGGGGGTGGAATGAGTCTCTCATTCCTAAGAATGACCATTTTGGCCCCTTACAAAATCAAAAGTATCCATTTTGTCCTTAGTTCAAAAACATTATTATAATTAATTAATATATTATTATAATTAATTAATTTATATATTATAGCAATAATTATTAATATAATTATCATAATTAATATATTATTATAATTAGTTAATTAATATATTAATACATTATTAACAATAATTAATAATAAATTTTTTTGAATAAATAATCACCATAATTAAAATACAAACTAATAATTATGACAATAGTTCATTAAATACTCTTTAGTAATTTGGTACAATCTAACTCATTTTAATTATGATTCCAAGACAAAGTAAGCACATTAATGGCAATCCAGCTTATTCCAATTCCGATTTCTACAGTTCAAGTAAATAACTTATTTTAATTTACAATCTCTATTCTCATTCCAGCCCATTCTGATTCATATCTATTACAATCCCAACACATTCCGATTCTTGTTTAGTAAACACACCATTAAAGGTTCACAAATATGCGTATGAATTATTTCTAATTATTCATATAAATGCCATTGTTGAATAAATGATTTTCTAGACAACTTTTCATGTTTGCAAGGTTGACATATTTTAAAATATATATCTTGTATATTAGTTATGATACCTTATATTTTAAAATCTATATCCTATATATTATGTATAATACCTTTTTTTTTTATGCAACCTATTTATTTTATCTTTACTAATACGTCATAGTCTAAGTTGTCAAACATATGAAAGAATTTTATTAAACTTGAACTATAGCACATAAGAAGAATTAATTATTTTATTACCATTATCAATTGCAATATCAATACATGCAGTCTATTTTATCACCTCTTACATAGACTCGACGCTTTCTTCCAATAGCCACACTGCCATACTTGAACCTAACCTCATATATTTTTTAATCTAACTTAGATAAAGACATAATATGTGCATAAAATATATAACTTATTAAAATATTAGATTTGTCATAACATATTTTATAACTCTAATAACCCAACACGTCCTTATTGTATTATTTCCCATAAATTATCAATGTACTCTTGGTGTTAACTCTTTGCATGTGAGGAAGCCATCTTTAGATTTTGCCATATAATGGGTACCTCTCTATCCACCAATGATTTGAACAAGGATCTGTTATCAGAGCTCCTTCGATAATAAGAGTAGACCCTTTCATTCCTTACTCAGTTTTTCTCTCCTTCTGATTTCTAGGTAATCTTTCTTGAAAGTTCTAAAATGGATAGATTTCAAACATTCATTTTTCTTATTTTTTTGTGGCCACTTACATTCTTATTTTTCATCTTTCCTTTCTCTTGTTTCTCAAACTGCTTAGAAGGCTTAGAAAATCCTTTGATCATCAAATTTGCGCATTTTCGATGAATCTTTCTTTTTTATTCTAGTGGTCAGTTAGCGTTTAAGTGTTCCTAGTCAAAACTTAACTTGAACAATTTAAAAATGTAACAAACCGAATCCCATGATGGTGGTAAACTATTAACAAATAGCGGAGACTTGTATTTTATAAGTAATTGTATTTCCTAAAAAGATAATTCCTTACCCAATAATGCTATATCATTGATATGGTTAACTGTATCATATCCCTCTTCTATGTGCATTCCATTAAATTTTTCAGGCAATAATTATACATGAGTTTCAGATTTAGCATTATTTATAAGTGCATTTTTTTCTATATTTTACTAATTAATTTCTCCATCTTTTTTCTTATTTTGGTCTTAAATATTCTAATAATTTTAATTAATTTTTAATTTAGTTATTTTTTTAAATTATATTTTATTATGTTAATTTTTATCTTAATTTTTATATTTTAGTATTCTAGATATATTCTGAGATTAAAGAGTAATTAAATTGAGACATTTAAAAAGAAATCTACTTGAAAGAATCAGAAAGGAAAAAAAATTAAAGAAAATTAATTAAAACAAATCGAGGAAGATGCAATTTAATTATCCATCATGCATGCATTCAAGTGGAGCACTAGGAAGAAATTAAGCATACATGCAGGTGGAATTCAAGCAGATCAAATCGAAGCCAATAAAATTAATCCATGCACATGCAGACAAAGAAGCTTATCTCGTGGAGATAAATGAAGAAATTGAATCTAATTATTCGGTGGCTTACCCTTATTGGCCTTGGAACAATTGGCAATTGCACGTGCATGACATTGTATATTATGGAAAGCAAATTAGTCTATAAGAGAGTGCCTGATGGAACGAGCTAATAGAGAACCAATCACCTTAGAAAGCCCAAAACAACATAAAACTAGAAAGCCCTTATTTTCAATTTTTTTCGATGTTAAATTATCGCAATTTTGGGACGCAGTATTATGTGGCCTTGTAGAAGTCTTCCTTAAAACCCTAACTTCGGCTTGGTGCTTTTCCTACCCCTATAAGATAGATGCTTGATAGCTAAAAAACTATAACAGGAAGTAAATCTTAAGATCCTAACTCAGATAAGAAAACCCTACTTCTAACTCTTAAAAGAGGGAAAGATCTTCAAAATCCTGCCCTATAACACAATAATTCATGCCACCTCCTAGAGTAAGATTTCTAAACCTTGTTAACTAGATTTTATCTCGAAACCTATATATAAAGCACCCCATACACACGAGGGGATCTTGTTATGGCAACCTACCCTAAAATAATTATCAACAACCTGTCAGCTATTTAGAAGCCTTTAAACAACTATCGTTAGAACCATTCACCATCATCTTTTAACAAATGATCTCTTTCTTGAACAAAGATTCTACCTAAGAAAGTCTAAATTAACTATCCTGATTAACTTTATACTACCAAAAACACTATAAGAATATATATATACTTCCTAGATTGTAATCATTCCATAATAGCATCCTTAAACCTTAATGCACATGAGTGCTTTGTAATAGTTTCACAGCCACATTAGATACTGAGGCAACATCCCAAACTCGGTTCTCCATTATTCACTTGTGTAATCTGCCCCCACACTACAACTTACAGTAGATTTCTAATCGTTTGAAAAACAAAACTCTCTCCAACAAGTCAACCTTTGTCAAAACTTCAACACGAGTTTATCCAGATCAGATTAATGCCTAGATAATATTGTGGACTCTTTTGAATTTTAAATAGAAAGGCAGGTTCACAGACCATATCTAGTTCAAATCACAAATCAGGCCCAAATCCTATTCTCTGTTAAAAAAGAATTATCTCTTGTGAATTTGACAAAGACACATGCACTAATCGAAACCCCACTAGAACAAAAATTTATAAAGTTGTTCTCAAAATCTTTTAAGGTAAATATGGGAGCTACTCAAGCATATTTGAGGCCTGACAAACTGTCAATGACAAACTTACAGACAAAGATTTTTTTTTTTTATTGAACTTATTGTAGGGGCGTAGTGGCAGTTAAATAGAAACAATTACTATATTAATATATGTAATTATTTAAATACATTTTTTCAAAGAAATAAAAATAGATTAAAGGTTAAAATCATTAAGTATTAACAAAATTTATATAATCTTATTCTCCTTGTTATTTATTATTATTATTTTTTTTGTAAACACCATTGACCACACCAACATGAGCGTTTTTGTTGGGTTGGTTTCATTTTGCAAAATTGACTGGGCTGGACCCATTGACCAAGACCAAGAAAGCCAGCCGTTCTGCCTGACAAGACCAATCACGGGAAAAAAAAAATGAAAATTCCTTCGAATTGAAAAAAACGACATCGTATCATCCCACGAAAATTAACCCCAAATCCCGCAACATCTCTGATCTCTCTCCCACCCAACAACAACCAGATCTGAGATCCCAATTTCCTACGATGGCACTTTCGTCCGAATCTAACTAACTCTTAAATTCCTCACACCCCTCCTTGCATTTTTTACACTAGATCGCCTTCACAACAATTCTCCCGCGGACTTAACCCCACCGGCCAAAATGGCGAAAATACCCTTACTCCTCCCACTCTCCGTCCTCCTCCTCTCTCTCCTCTCCCTCTCCACCGCCGAGATCAAATCCCTAACAATCACGGCCGACTCCCGCCCGATGATCCTCTTTGAAAAATTCGGATTCACTCACACCGGCCACGTCAACATCTCCGTCAGCTCCGTCTCAGTCGCCTCCTCCTCCGCTGCTCCTAACCCTAACCCTTCCCGCCTTGGCTTCTTCCTCCTCTCCGAAGAATCCCTCCTCCAAGTCCTCGTCGAGATCCAACAAAACCCTAACTTCTGTGTCCTCGATTCTCATTACATTCTCCGTCTGTTCAACTTCCGCGAGCTCTCCCCGCCGCCGCACTCTCGCTTCGAACAATCATACCCGGTCACCGCTCCCAATGAGTACTCCCTCTTCTTCACCAATTGCGTGCCCGAGACTCAGGTCTCCATGAACGTCAAGACCGAAGTCTACAATTTAGACCGGGATGGTTCGCGGGATTACCTCTCCGCCGGTCTGACTCAGTTACCTTCGTTGTTTTTCTTCTTCTCGGTTTTGTACATCGGCTTTTTCGGAATCTGGATCTACATTTGCTTGACGAATAAGCGATCCGTTCATCGGATTCATTTGGTGATGGGGATTTTGCTCATAATGAAAGCTTTGAACTTGATTTGCGCAGCCGAGGATAAGCATTACGTGAAAGTCACGGGGACGCCGCACGGATGGGACGTTTTGTTTTACATATTCCAGTTTATTCGTGTCGTTTTGCTCTTCACGGTGATCGTTTTGATCGGGACGGGGTGGTCGTTTTTAAAGCCGTTTTTGCAAGAGAGGGAGAAGAAGGTGTTGATGATTGTGATTCCGTTACAGGTTCTGGCCAACGTAGCATCAGTTGTGATTGGTGAAACTGGGCCGTTTATTAAGGATTGGGTGACTTGGAATCAGGTGTTTTTGTTGGTGGATATTATCTGCTGTTGTGCGATTATTTTCCCGATCGTGTGGTCGATTCGGTCTTTGAGAGAGACGTCAAAGACTGACGGGAAGGCGGCGAGGAATTTGGCCAAGCTGACTTTGTTCAGGCAGTTTTACATTGTTGTGATTGGTTACTTGTACTTCACGCGAATTGTGGTGTTTGCGCTTAAGACCATCGCTGCTTATAAGTACCAGTGGGTGAGCAATGCAGCTGAAGAGCTGGCGAGTTTGGCATTTTATATTGTGATTTTCTATATGTTTAGGCCTCTGGAGACCAATGAGTATTTTGTTCTTGATGAGGAGGAAGAGGAGGCTGCGGAGCAGGCTCTCAGGGATGAAGAGTTTGAGCTTTGAATTTGGCAAACTGTGACTATACTTTGCAAGGGTGACAGCTGATAGCATTAGGTCTGCTGTTGATGCCCCGTGATTTTTCTTTTTGGGTATTTACTTTTTTATGTTATAATCACTCTTATCTTTAATATAGTGTCTGTACTCTTTTAATGGAATTTTTTTGTGGCATGAAGGTGATAAAGAATTCTTGATAGTAGAGTTAGTGCTAATGTACTTGTTTATGCATGTAATTTGTCTTTTCAGATTTTGTGGCTATTCATTAAATCCATACCAATTCTGATCACAGAAATAGTCTTGGCTTTCTGCTGGTTGTTCCTTGAGAAGGTTGATTACATGCCCAAACAAAATTTTTGTTGTTAATTGCTGTTGAGTTGGAAAAGTAAGCATGCAGTATTATTATTTGTTAGTTCAAACGTTATGCAGATTTTATTCTTGTTAGTTAGTTTGGAGGATAAAGTGTGTTATATTATTTTACATCTGATGTAGTGGTAGTTTATGATAATAAAAATTGGCAAAGAGCTGTTAGTGATAATGGATTGAAATGAAATAGGCGTTAAAAACTAAATGGTTACTTGGCAATGAGAGCATATCGGAATTGACAAGCATGCATTTGCACAAGTGTGTGATTTCTTATGCTTGAAATTGAATGGGTCAAATTTAATATCTGCAAAGTCATGGAGTAGAAGTTGTCTTTCTTTCCTTCCCTTCCATCCCCTTCACCATTAAGTTAATATCTTAATTGTCATCAAAGTTACCGCTCTGTTTAAACAACATTTTCACCTAATAAGTATTATTTGATATAACTGATCTTTTTACATCTCTTTTTGAATAGTCTTCTTTGAAGTTCTTCTACACACATTTTTGTTGGCTAACTGAAGAAAAGCTTTGTGCTGTAACTTAATATATATGGAGTGAAAATGTGGGTACAAAGATATTTAATTTATCATTTGCATTACTTTTACCACCTTGTTGACCTGTATCACTTGACTATTTGGGGGAGATGGGAATGGTACTTTGTTTGTTATTAGGTTAGCCTACTAGTAGGGCATGTCCACACACATTGTTTTCTTCATGATGTGCAATTCTCATACCAGTAAGCTGTGATCTTTTTTTATATATGATAACATTAAGTTTGGTCTTTAAATGTGTGTATATTTGGGGAAATGAATTACTCTAGAAAAAGGAAGGCCTAGTTGCAAATTTGGAATACAATTGCAATATTGAGCTTGAAATTTTGTTTTATTGAGATTTTAATCTGGAAGTGAGGTTTACTTATGTTAATAATCTGACTTGAAGCTTCATTAGTTGTTTTGACCATGAGAATCTCACCTCACTATTTGTTACTTTGTCTGGCTAGAGATTCCAATGAGTATTCTCCTCCCAAAATAATTATCTTGATTGTAATTACATGTCCTTCAAATTTAGGGGGTGTATCATGTGTCACTGTTTAGCTCAAGTGTGACAAACATCTTGCTGATGCGAGAAATAAATTCTTCTTAAAACCGTAAGTGTAAAGGGGGCTCTGTTGGTTAGTTGAGGTTTTGGCTGTCGGAACATTAACTACTTCCCAATGGGTCTCAGTTGTGTGTTATCAAGGTCCTGTTGCCAATTGCTTATTGGATTTACCTTAAAACTACATTTTGCCTCTACTGAAGGTTCTCCCTGTTTACCTGGCACTGAGCTAGCTTGTACATTAAGTTGCAAGTTTGCTATTTGATATATGAGGAAGCCATGCCTGATACATCCTTTTATAACTTCTATATCTTTTGCAGAGCTCCTTTGCTTCGAGTATCTTCATATTTTTTGAAACTAGGCCACCATTTCATTTTAGCCAGAGGGTGATTCACTTACTTTTTGAAGGTTTTCTTTCTAGTGGTTATTCGCATCTGGAATTGTTATTCCTAGTTAGGCTCTTGGAGGCCTTGCAATCTATATAGGGATGCGAGGGGCTCCTGATTTTCGACTGTCTTTGGATAGTGATGCCTATACATTGGTCAGGTGCGCTTAGGGGGTAAGTCTAATTCTTTTACCCAACTCTGGGGCCATTATCCGTTTTTTGCTATTTTGACACCTAGAATATACAGGACCTGTTTGGGATATTCCCCTAGAATTGGCCTGGGGGGCAGCTGCGCGGTGGCAGCGCAGCTGCCCCAAACGGATCTATAAATTTGAAGACTATTTCAATTTGGTATTGTGTCAAATGTTATACAAGGAGTTTAGCCGAGCTGAAAGGTATCTATGCTGATTTAAATAATCATTTAATTTGTTTGATCTCTATTTCTTCTTTGCATGTGATGCATGAATTCTGTTTCTTTTGTTTTCCAATTAAATGAGTTTTTGGCAAAGTTAGGGGCACCCTCGCGCTGATGTGGTTAAATTTGTTGTTTCCGTTGGAATCATGAACGATGGTGCCGTTTTTCATGTTCATTAATCAGAAGAAACTGCATCATGAGTTTCAATGTCTAAAATATCACCATAGATGTCTATTTTAGCGCCGGTCTTTGCAGATTTTCATTTTGATACCGGATGGAGCCGGCAGTGCATCTTGTGAGACCTGTCATAACTCAATTTTTAACCTTTCATATCCATGTATGTTTGGAATCACATCAGTACTGTGTTTGCCTCTCATCCAAAATTTCTGTTGTTTTTTCCCTTTCTCGAATTTTAATTTGATGGTACATGAGTATTGTAGGATTAACTTCCATTGTCTCGAAATCCTGCCAAATTGCTCAACGCCTAGGATTGGGAGATATTTGAATGCTCAAAATTGGAGCTAACAAAATTTGACACGATTTGATTTTCCGATATGAATAAATGGATAGAAATCATTAAATTTGACACAATTATTAAATAAATCGGGTCTGAATTGATGCAATTTTTTTTTTTGGTCGGGTTAGAGTTAAAGTTTTTGACTTATTTATTCAATTAATGACATGATTATATGTTTTATTTGAAATGAATTTGTAGGTTCTTGCTGTCAACAATTCAAATATTGGACATGATTTTTTTTTTTTTTAAATGATGAATATATATATATATATATATAGTGTTTCATTTACAAAATTGTATATACATTTAAAATTTTAATAGTGTAAATATAATATTGTGAGGCGTGTGTGTAGGAGGTTGTTCCACCATGTGCATCCCCGCGAGAAATGCTATTCCAATTTGGGAGTCTCATATTGGAACAGCACTATATATGTGTGTGTGTAAAGTGCAAAGTTTAATGTAAATTTTATTAAATATTTAGATATTAAGTAAATTATAAGATAATTTATGTATTTTTCATATAAATTATTTTGATATAATTATTAAATAGATTATATTTGGATCAGTTTAAATTTGACATGATATCAACATGACCCAGTAATTTATTTTGCCAGCTCTATTGAAAACTAATGCAATCGTGCATAAGTGAGAGTTTATTCAGTAAAATTGAGTATCAGCGATCCTTCTAGGCCCATTTTTCCCGTCAAGTGGAATCAAACACTAGCGAGTGAAGGCTGATTTGGTACGTAATAACCATCTTTCATTCTTCAAACGCAAAATACTATGCAATCAATCGGCTTATAAATGACATGTTTCTTGATAATTATTTTGCTAATAAACATGATATAAAATTATTTGAACATAAAATATTAATAAAAATAAACAAATAAGACGTCATAAATGCGATATAAATAAATAAATAAATTCTAAGTATTAAACAAAAAAAAAGAATATTGTTATAAATGGTCAAAATATTTTTCTCAGTCTGATTATAGGTAAATTTTGCGAAAATTGGGATTTTTAATCCTTTGATTTTAGGACTACATTTGAATTTAGTTCAGTCCATCAGTTCTACTTAATTTAATCCAAGTACGCATGCCAAAATGAGATAAATATTTTGTCCTAAAATTTAGTCTATTCCTACACTTACTCCAGTTTCCAAAGATAGCCCTACGTTTAATTATTAATTTTGTACAAGCCTCTATTTTCTTTTTTTTTTATTAAAGGGGGTTTATCAGAATGAGCCAGATAAGAAAAAGATGGGGTTGAGTAACCCCAAACATGTCTTGCAAAATAATAGAATAAATACCCACAGGTGGGCTAGAGAATAAATGTAAACCATAAGGAACTGAATGAGCCATATTAGCCATGAAATCTACAGTTGAATTCGCTTCACGAAAGATGTGAGTGATAGAAATTTGCCAGTTTCTTCTTAATAAATCTCAGATAGCAACAACTAAAGCATAGAAAGCATTAGGCAAATCCACCTACTTAGAGATCATTTAAGTAACACAAAGGCTGTCCACTTCCACCAAAAGACGTTTTATGCCAGCATTCTAGGCAAGGGTTAAGCCTTGATACAGACCCCAAAGCTCAACCATAGTCACTGAACTTTCCCCAATTTTCATACAAAAACTGGAGACCCAGTGGCCAACATAGTTTCGAATAACACCACCAGCTCCTGCATCCCCTCTATTTTTACAAGAGCCATCCATGTTCAATTTGCACCATGGTCATCGACACAACTTAAAAGTAAATTTTAACTCCCAAGTATAAGAGTGTCTTGTTGTATTATAACTCGGTGAGTCCGAGGTCGATCCACAGAGAAAAGATTTAATTAGTTTATTTTATTTTATCTAAAAAATTGAAATTAAAACTTGAATATAAACAACTTAATTTAAATGAAACTATGGAATTGAACTAGTTAGGGTTATGGATAAACTCTTAGAAATAAATAAAACTTAATAAATTCTTTTTGCCAATTTGTTTTAGATTTATCACCCAAAAGATTAATTATACAAATTATTATTATTTTCCCTTTAATTTTATGATGGATTAAGTATTTATTGTGCCAAAATTTAATTTGTCTACAATAAGTCAAAATACCATTTCACCATGCCTTATATTAAGATCTTAAGAATTTATTGTGCCAAATTCATTTGTTTGTCTACAATAAATCAAATTTTCAAAATATAAAACATGTATAAAATTAAATAGAAAATAATTTAATTTATAAAATTAAACATAGAATTTGATTAAATCATATTTATTTCTTAAGAGTTTCACCTTCCCCTAACTAATATTATTTAGTTAAGCATAATTAAAATAAAAAGAAGTAGTAAAATTGAATTACTTATAATTAAAAGAAATAAAAACAACTAAAATTGGAAATAAAACTAATTTTATTAATGAAAATAATTATACAAAATATTAAAAACACACCTGGAAATCAAGATTACAAGGAGATGGAGAGAATTTGAGAAGAAGAGAGTTGTAGAGAGATGATTAAAACATAAAAATGAGGCTCTATTTATAGAAAAATAAATTCATAATCCAGTGCTTTGCGGTCCATCATAGGCTTCATGCATGTGCTCCTCACAACCCTTAGATCAAGATCCAATGGCTGGTCAAACTTCAAAAGTCAACATCACACATGGCATCATTTGACTCGTCCGATTTACCCAAAGAACGGTTGAGATTTGGCGGGTTAATGGATGGATCGGGTCGACCCGAATACAAAGATTCGGATCCTCCAACTTGCTTCACCAACCATTGCCACGTGGCACAATCATGGCCATTGAATCATGAACGGTTGAGATTTAGTCAAGATTGCCAATTATCCCATGCACTCATATCTATTGTAAGCTCATTTCATCATCCAATCAGTGCTCGGTCAACAGGAAAAGTCAACTTTTTTTACACAAGCCCAATTTTAAGCCGATCTTGACTGATCTTAAGGTTTTCGGACCTCCGGAATCCAAATTTGACCTCCGTTTATCTGTTTGGAGCCTCGAAGTACGTGAAATTAATAATTTTCCTAATAAACACATAAAAATACACAAAATTAAATATATTTAAAACATAATTAATAATTCATAATATATTACATAAACACAAATATAAATTATAACATAAGCATAAAATAACATATTATCGCTTGATAATTAAACAATTTTTAATACTAATCACACCCCCCAACCAGCTTATTGCTAGCCCTCTAGCAATTAAAGCGTTATATTAAGATTTATAAAATTCACATGCAAGTTAATAGTTGTTCATCTATCCTCTAAATTACCAAATAAATGAACTCTCTCAAATTCCTTTACCACATTGATGTTCACTCATTATCCAGAATATCATCAAACCTTCTTTTGTGCTCAAGTAATTAACACAATACTTATGGGGCTTCATTAAAAGAAAAACAACATTTTCGTTCTAAAATTCATTAGAAATTATATCTTTAGGCAATAGATTATTCACACATTTTTTTTTATTACATTTCTAACCCGTGTAGCGAGCTTTAGGTCAATGACTCCCAGACCAGTTGGCCTTAGGGCACTAGGTGTTGAAGCACCCCTACGGACTTAATTACTCGGGTTTCTAATAAACAAACAATATATCTATTACCCATGTAGCGAGCTTTATGCCAGTGACTCCCAGACCAGTTGACCTTAGGGCACTAGGTGTTGAAACACCCCTACGGACTTAATTACTCGGGTTTTTAGATATAACAAAATTAAAAACATTTTTTCTTCTTCTCTTTTTTTTGATTTTTTTTTTGGTTTTTTTGTTTTTGGAAATATACACTTTCTACTACCTTAGATACTATTCCTAATAAATCAAAAGAACTAAATGCTATAAAACTTTAACTTACAACCCACTAGTATTTGTCATAGTGTGTGTGTGAAGAATGATTCAATAATACCTGTTAAATGAGTAAACAATTAAATAACTTAATAACCAAGTGGAGAGTTCACAAATTTGAGTAATTCAAAGAAAAGGGAACAAAAACAACTTACTATGAATCTCAAAATCAAAATATAATACAACAAGACTATTAGGATGCGTCTCAAAAGTCGTGACTCTTTACACGACCATCCTAGACAAAAAACAAATTTTTTTTTTTGGTTTTTTTTTAACAAAGAAAAGAAAAGAGAAAAGAGAAAAACAACACACATATTTAAAACATACGTCAATTATCCCCACCCCACAACCTAATCTAAACATTATCTTAACATTTTATAATTTTACAGATATGCAAAAAAATAAAAATAAAAATAAATAAAAATAAAAGAGAATAATAAAAGAAGAAGAAGAAGAGATCTCACCTGAACTTGATGCAGAAGCTTAAAAGCAAATAACAAAGATGAAGAAAAAGTCAATTTTTTTTTTAACAACACCCTTAAGATTAAGAAGATGCGTTTCTAGAGAAACTACATTCTCTATATCCTGCCATCTTCGACTCAAATTTGTCCTAAGTTAGTCTTTACAGAAAAAAAATTTTTTTTTTTGTTTTTTTTTTTTGTAAGCACATGACCAGGACTAAGACATTCCACAATTATCAACTATTCCCTCCCCCCAACCTGAAAAAGACATTGTCCTCAATGTTTTAAAAGGAAAGAGAAAGAGTGTAGAAGACATCACATGAACACTACAACAGAAAATATTTACAAACGGAGAGTTAAATCTAAATCGCACTTCTTATTACTGCTACTGTTACCGTTACCGTCATTAGTCGACCAATTCAGTGCAACAATCTGTGGATCTGGCTCTGGTGTATAAGCTTGCAAAGATCAAGTAACTCATTAGCAGTAGAAGCAGAGATAAAGAAATTTTTTACAGAATGTGGAACAAAATGATTCTTTATTGCATGGTTAATAAAAGTTAGCAAGCCGTCATAAAAATTATTAACATTTAACAAACCGATGGGTTTTTGATGAATGTTCAAGTGGGCCCAAGATGCAAATGTAATTAGTGCCTCAAAAGTTGCAAGATCTCCTGGCAAGAAAATAAAAGCATCAGCATGATTCATCATTTCAGATATTCTCTCTTGCATACTTGATACCACTAATTCTTCTCCAATTGGTGGGCCAGACATGCACACTAGCGGTTTCATGGGTTTTGGGATAATGCCGAGTACTTGGCTTCCTCTGGTAAAAACAGCTTCTGAGACAAGTCTTGATAACCCTCGTTCACCTCCTCCATATACAAGATGCAGTTTCCTCTCTGCTATGACACGACCAAGATCTACAGCTGCCTGAACGAACTCTTTGTACTTTCCATAGTGAAACCCAGAAAGCACACAAATGTTTTTGAATTGTTTACTCGAAGATGATGCCATTGGACTAATTTTTCAAAAACAAGTTGTGAGTGTTTGAAAAATGAGCTCATATTTAAAGATCTTGGTAACATAAATAATGAGAAACAGCTGTAAATGGGTTGGCAATATTTGTCAAATGACGAGTAAAGCTCGTGGCTCAATAATTCAAAAACAAACAGTAAAAAGAAAGTAATGATTAGAAAAAGCAAACAGTAAAAGAAAACCAAATATTTATTAAATACAAAATCACATCGCTAAATGCAATAATGCAAATGATAAAATAACAGTAAAGTAAAATAACAGTGAAGTGAAAGGATATTTACTGGTAGTTGTGATTGTGGCTCACATCTTCCTCTGGTTTTACGTCCAGTAACGGCTTGAACGCCCTCTATGGGTCGAGGATCGACTTCCCATCCAGTTTTCTTATAAACTGGCAAACATGGTCTTTTTGAGTCAGATTCCCACAACTTAACTGTGCACTTTGTTTTTGGAATAGTATCCACAAATTGTAAACATGAGAGCTTAGTACGTGA
>NW_006262139.1:12455055-12586332 GCF_000493195.1 Citrus x clementina | reverse complement strand
AGAAAACTCACCTGCTAATCGGACCTTTGCTTCAATTAACCAACGAATGTCAGAAGGAATGCCATTGATCATTAACAAATGCAGTCGTTCACAACGAGCTTTGTAAATTTTCCTGAGGGCATTTTGAGGGAGAGAGGGAAAATGCTTGTGGAGTTTATGTTGTATTTCTTCCATGTTTGATTTTGGGGTTTCAGTTATTGTGGGAAACTGAAGATACCAACTTAAGAAGTCACGGAGTACAGTTATCCGCCATTTATACGGGAAAATAAATCAAAACACACCAAAATCAAATCTGCAAAATCAAATCAAGCGTGAAAGCTAGCAAAAAGAAGCACACAATATAAAAGGAAAATGAACTTATATTCGTCCTCTCATTGAGTTAAACTCAAACTCCATTTGAAATTCATATACGCCACTCTCTACTGTTCTGAGTTGTCCCTCTAGATCCTCAACATAGGACACGAATTCTGGTGGTTACAGATCCCAAAGTGGATGTGATTTACAGCTTTGTATCAGGCCTCTTAAGTGAAATTTTATACGCCGAAATCTTTTAAGATGTGCGAACATGTATTTTCTCATTGAGGTGCTCATGATGTAAAATGAAAATTGATGAGAGAATGTACAACTGTCAAACAAACACGCTTACACAAGAAAAACAATGTTAAAAAAAACTATGTACAGTGCATCAATCTAAAGAAAAAAAATCAAACAATGAAACGGTAAAATAATAGTAAAACAAAAAAAAATCATTAAAGACTTAATCAAGAACTGGTGGGTCATCCAAATTAATTTCGATGTCCTCGTCACGTGGGTGATGTTCCAGATATGGTTTTAATCTTTGACCATTAACTTTAAATGTGACACCATTATTTGGATTCTCAATTTCTATGGCCCCATATGAATATACATTTTTTACAACAAATGGGCCACTCCATTTTGACTTTAACTTTCCTGGAAATAAATGAAAACGAGAATTATAAAGCAACACTTTTTGACCAATCTCAAATGTTTTTCGAAAAATTCTTTTATCATGAAATGCTTTTGTTCTTGCCTTAATAATTCTTGAATTTTCATATGCATCATTCCTTAATTCCTCAAGTTCATTCAATTGCAATTTTCGCACATTACCAGCATCAACCAAATTTGAATTAAAAGCTTTAATAGCCCAAAGTGATTTATGTTCAAGTTCAACAGGTAAATGACAAGGTTTACCATAAATTAACCGATAGGGTGACATTCCTAATGATGTTTTAAATGCAGTGCGGTAAGCCCAAAGTGCATCATTAAGTCTAAGAGACCAATCTTTTCGGTTTGGGTTAACCATTTTTTCCAAAATTTGTTTTATCTCCCTATTTGCTAATTCAACTTGACCATTTGTTTGAGGATGATAAGGGGTAGCAATTTTATGTGTAATTCCATATTTCTTCATTAAAGACTCAAATGACTTATTACAAAAATGCTTACCTCCATCACTGATAATGGCTCGAGGGATTCCAAATCGACTTAAAATGTTTTCTCTTAAAAATTTAATCACAGTTTTACTGTCATTATTTCGACAAGAAATTGCTTCAATCCATTTTGAGACATAATCAACTGCAACTAATATATACACAAATCCAAAAGATTATGGAAATGGACCCATGAAATCAATTCCCCAACAGTCAAACATTTCAATTTCAAGTATGGGATTTAAGGGCATCATGTTTCTTTTTGTAATTGATCCCAATTTTTGACATTTTTCACAACTTTTGGAAAATTCATATGTGTCTTTAAACATGGTAGGCCAATAAAATCCACACTGCAAAATTTTAGCAGTAGTTTTTCTTGAAGAAAAGTGACCATCACATGCTTCAGAATGACAAAAATTAATGACACTACTTACCTCATTATCAGGAATACATCGCCGAAAAATTTGATCTGGATAATATTTGAACAAATAAGGATCATCCCAATAAAATTTCTTTACTTCAACAAAAAATTTCTTCTTCTCTTGAGCATTCCATTGCAAAGGCATTTTACCTGTAACAAGAAAATTAACAATATTAGCATACCAAGGCATTGAAGTAACAGAAAATAAAAATTCATCAGGGAAAGAATCATTTATGGGTGTTATATCATTGCAGAATTCAGATGTGAGTCTTGATAGATGATCAGCAACAATATTTTCAGCACCCTTTTTATCTTTGATGGTAAGGTCAAATTCTTGTAGTAACAAAATCCAACGAATTTGTCTCGGTTTGGCATCCTGTTTACTCATCAAATATCTCACAGTAGCATGGTCAGTAAACACAACAAATTTAGAGCCAAGCAAATATGAACGGAATTTGTTTAATGCAAATACCACAACAAGTAATTCTTTTTCAGTTGTAGAATAATTCATTTGAGCACTATCCAAAGTCTTACTCGCATAATAAATCACAAAAGGCTTACCATCCCTTCTTTGTCCTAAAACAACACCAACAGCAAAATCACTTGCATCACACATTAATTCAAATGGCAAAGACCAATCAGGAGATTGCATAATAGGTGCAGATGTTAAAAGACAAATTATTTTTTCAAAAGATTTTTGGCAATCATCATTCCATTCAAACGGTGCATCTTTTAATAAGAGGTTACAAAGTGGTTTAGATATGGCACTAAAGTTTTTTATAAACCTCCTATAAAATCCTGCATGTCCTAAAAAGGATCGCACATCTCTAACTGTTTTTGGTTGTGGCAATTTAGATATGACTTCGATTTTTGCTTTGTCAACTTCAATTCCTTTAATAGAAACAACATGACCCAAAACAATTCCAGAAGTAACCATGTAGTGACATTTTTCCCAATTCAACACGAGTTCTTTTTCAACACATCTTTTTAAAACTTTCTCCAAATTATCAAGGCAATCATCAAAAGAATTCCCAAACACAGTCAAATCATCCATAAAGACCTCTAAACAATGTTCAACCATATCACAAAAAATGCTTAACATACATCTTTGAAATGTTGCAGGAGCATTACAAAGCCCGAATGGCATTCTTTTAAATACAAATGTTCCAAAAGGACATGTGAATGTGGTCTTTTCTTGGTCCTCAAGTGCTATAGGAATTTGATAATAACCTGAATATCCATCTAAAAAACAATAGTATGGATGTCCTGCTACTCTTTCTAAGATTTGGTCAAGGAATGGTAATGGAAAATGATCTTTTCTAGTGGCTTCATTTAATTTTCTATAATCAATGCACATGCGCCAACTAGATGTAATTCGTGTTGGAATTAATTCACCTTTTTCATTTTTAACAACAGTGATTCCAGATTTTTTAGGCACTACTTGTGTAGGACTTACCCACTTACTATCAGAAATAGGGTAGATAATTCCCACATCAAGTAATTTAAGGACTTCTGTTTTGACTACCTCTTTCATGTGTGGGTTTAATCTTCTTTGAGGTTGTTGACATATTTTATCATTTTCTTCCAAATTAATTCTATGTGTGCAGATTAAGGGATTAATGCCTTTAATGTCATTTAAAGTCCATCCTATTGCATTTTTATGCTTTTTAAGAACAGTTAGTAACTTACCTTCTTGGTCGCTTGTTAAAGTAGAAGAAATCACAACAGGATAAGTTTGTTCTTCTCCAAGAAAAGCATATTTCAATCCTTCAGGCAAAGGTTTCAATTCCATTTTAGGTGCTTCTTGTTGTTCTGTTTTTTCAATACTTCCAAGCTCCTCAAATTTTGGCTCGTCATCATAATTTTGCGAAGTCTGCATAGAATCAAGCAACGAATTTATATTAGAAATATCAAGTTCAAGTTGCTTATTTGACTCAATTGAATTAACTAAACAAACATTAGAAAGTTCAGAAAAATCCCCTTTTTGAATATTTTCCTCGATACAAGATTCAAACAATTCCTTTTGTTCATCAGTATCATCTTCATTCTCATTTTCTTCATTAGGTTGCCTGCACATGTTGAAAACATTCAATTCCAAAGTCATATTCCCAAAGGATAAATTCATTAAACCATTCCTACAATTAATCAAAGCATTAGCAGTTGCTAAAAATGGTCGACCTAAAATTACAGGAATTGGTTTGTAATTATTCACAACAGGTTTAGTTTCCAAGACAATAAAATCCACAGGATAAATAAATTTATCAACTTGTACTAAAACATCTTCCACTATTCCTTTTGGTACTTTAACGGATCTATCGGCAAGCAAAAGTGTAGTTGAAGTTGATTTTAACTCACCAAGATTAAGTTGAAGATAAACTGAATATGGAAGCAAATTAACACTAGCACCAAGATCTAGTAAAGCATGCTCAATTCTGTGGTTACCAATAATACAAGAAATGGTAGGACAACCAGGATCTTTATATTTCAACTTATTATTAGTAGACAGAATTGTACTTACCTATTCGGCCATGAAAGCACTCTTTCTTACCTTCAATTTCCTCTTAACAGTGCACAAGTCCTTTAAAAATTTGGCATATGAAGGAACCTGCTTGATTGCATCTAATAGAGGAATGTTAACTTTCACTTGCTTAAAGATTTCATAAATTTCAGAAGAGTGGTTTGATTTCTTTGGTTTATTCAATGCATGCGGAAATGGTAGTTCAGGTGGAACACTAGTTATTTCTTCACTAGGTGTAAGTTCATTTAGTCCTTCCTTACCCTTTGAATTTTCATCATTTTCATAAGGTTCAGGCATAGGTCTATCAACAACCTTACCACTACGAAGAGTTATAACTGACTTGACTTGGTCTGTGGGTGGATTTTGTTGAATTTTAGGATTTGGTTGTGGTTGGGCTAGAAATTTTCCTTTTTCTTGAATGGTGAGTGCAGAAGCAATTTTAGCAAGAGTATCTTTCAAATCAGAAAAAGTTTGTGCATTTTGATTGTTAATAACATCTTGCTTTCTGATGAATGAATGCATTGTGTCCTCCAGATTTTTCCAAGGTGGTGGAACATATGGTGCATAAGGCTGAGGATTTTGAAAATTTTGTGGAGGTGGTGCTTGTGAAGATTGTGCATTATTATTATTCCTCCAACTGAAATTCGGAAGATTTTTCCAACCAGGATTATAAGTCTGTGAATATGGGTTTGGTTTATTGAAAGTGTTAATGACATTAGCTTGATCATTTAGACATTCTTTAAGTGCAGGCAAAGTGGGACACTCTTGAGTGAAATGATCATTCGAATTACATATGTTACATGCAATTTCTTGAACAGATTTTACTTGATCACTCTTTTTATGCTCCAAAGCTTCAACTTTCCTAACTAGGGATGCAAATTTTGCTTGTAAATCATGATCTTCCCTAAGGTTATGGATTCCTCCACTAGATGGAGATGATTGTTGCTTATTTGTCAATTCAAAAATTCCAACAGTATCCCAATGTTGTGCATTTTCAGCTAATTGGTCAAGGTAATCTAGTGCATCTTCAGGATTTTTATCCCTAAATTCACCATTACACATCATTTCAACAACCTGTCTACTTTGGGGTATTAAGCCTTCGTAGAAATAAGTGACCAATCGCCAAGTTTCAAAACCATGATGTGGGCATATGTTAAGCAACTCTTTAAACCTATCCCAACATTGGTATAATGTTTCTCCATTTTTTTGAGTGAAAGAAGTGATTTGCCTTTTAAAAGAATTTGTTCTATGAGGTGGAAAGAATTTTTTCAAAAACTGTTCTTGCATGTTATTCCAAGTTCTTACTGATCCAGATCTAAGGTTTTGTAGCCAAGTTTTAGCTTTATCTTTTAATGAAAAAGGAAAAAGCTTTAATCTAATTATGTTCATGCTACAATTTTGGTCCGTGTATGTATTACAAACTTCCTCAAAATCTCTTAGATGCAAGTACGGATTCTCAGATTCTAAACCATGAAATGTTGGTAAAAGTTGGATAATACCTGGTTTAAAATTGAATCGAGATGCTTCTGGAGGAAATACTATACACGACGGTGCTCCGGTTCTGGTTGGATTCATGTAGTCTCTCAGAGTCTTTGGTTGATTCTGATCATGCCCATGTTGAGATTGGTTGTCTCCCTGATCAATTTGAGGATTAAGTTCACCCAAAACGTTTTCGCCTTCATTCTCATCCATGATTGGTGGTGGAGATTGGGATCTACGAATTAACCTGCCACTTGAAGATCGAGACCAACGTCTCATGCAAGGGTTATGTTATAAAGATAATATTTACACAAATTGATAATAAAATAAAATAAAAAATTAAATATGCAAATAATATAAGTGTACAAAAGAAAATTAAATAACAATTTTGGTGGTTGAACCCACCAGTTAACAATAAATTAAGTATAAAATAAATGCAAAAGAAAGAAAAAGAAAAAAATGGTAGTTAAACCCACCAATAAAGCAAAAAAATAAAATAAAATAAAATAAACGCAAAATAATAAAATAAATAAATAAAATGGTGGTTGAACCCACCAATAAAAAAAATAAAGCAAAAACAAAATAAAAAATTAAATAAATACTGAAAATAAAAATTAGGAGTTAGTAGTTAGTTTGGTGGTTGAACCCACCAATAAAGCAAAAATAAATAAATACGAAATTAAATAAATGCAGAAAATTAAATAACTGAAATTAAAAAAGTTAGTAGTTAGCAAGTTAAGAGTTAGTAATTAGAGTTAGTAGTTAAAGTTAGTTTAGTCCAAAATATGTCCAAATATGTCCAAAATATGTCCAAATATGTCCAAAATATGTCCAAAGTATGTCTAAGTCTTAATTATTTTGAGGAATTTCGTCTAGGGATTTTATTACAAATTATTTTTAATTTTATGGCCAAACTGTAATTTTTAGAAGTTTAGAATAGCAATTTGGAATGAAAGTGAAACAGTTGAAAGATATCGGGGTCCGAACGTAATTCTGAGAAGAGTTAGGGACAAAAGAGAATTTAAGAAAAGGAAAAGGGGGAAAACAAAATTTTACATATAAGAGAAAAATAAAAACGGAAAAACAAACCAAATAAAAAACTTTTCCCCGGCAACGGCGCCAAAAACTTGACACAACTTAAAAGTAAATTTTAACTCCCAAGTATAAGAGTGTCTTGTTGTATTATAACTCGGTGAGTCCGAGGTCGATCCACAGAGAAAAGATTTAATTAGTTTATTTTATTTTATCTAAAAAATTGAAATTAAAACTTGAATATAAACAACTTAATTTAAATGAAACTATGGAATTGAACTAGTTAGGGTTATGGATCCACTCTTAGAAATAAATAAAACTTAATAAATTCTTTTTGCCAATTTGTTTTAGATTTATTACCCAAAAGATTAATTATACAAATTATTATTATTTTCCCTTTAATGTTATGATGGATTAAGTATTTATTGTGTCAAAATTTAATTTGTCTTCAATAAGTCAAAATACCATTTCACCATGCCTTATATTAAGATCTTAAGAATTTATTGTGCCAAATTCATTTGTTTGTCTACAATAAATCAAATTTTCAAAATATAAAACATGTATAAAATTAAATAGAAAATAATTTAATTTATAAAATTAAACATAGAATTTGATTATATCATATTTATTTCTTAAGAGTTTCACCTTCCCCTAACTAATATTATTTAGTTAAGCATAATTAAAATAAAAAGAAGTAGTAAAATTGAATTACTTATAATTAAAAGAAATAAAAACAACTAAAATTGGAAATAAAACTAATTTTATTAATGAAAATAATTATACAAAATATTAAAAACACACCTGGAAATCAAGATTACAAGGAGATGGAGAGAATTTGAGAAGAAGAGAGTTGTAGAGAGATGATTAAAACATAAAAATGAGGCTCTATTTATAGAAAAATAAATTCATAATCCAGTGCTTTGCGGTCCATCATAGGCTTCATGCATGTGCTCCTCACAACCCTTAGATCAAGATCCAATGGCTGGTCAAACTTCAAAAGTCAACATCACACATGGCATCATTTGACTCGTCCGATTTACCCAAAGAACAGTTGAGATTTGGCGGGTTAATGGGTGGATCGGGTCGACCCGAATACAAAGATTCGGATCCTCCAACTTGCTTCACCAACCATTGCCACGTGGCACAATCATGGCCATTGAATCATGAACGGTTGAGATTTAGTCAAGATTGCTAGTTATCCCATGCACTCATATCTATTGTAAGCTCATTTCATCATCCAATCAGTTCTCGGTCAACAGGAAAAGTCAACTTTTTTTACACAAGCCCAATTTTAAGTCGATCTTGACTGATCTTAAGGTTTTCGGACCTCCGGAATTCAAATTTAACCTCCGTTTATTTGTTTGGAGCCTCGAAGTACGTGAAATTAATAATTTTCCTAATAAACACATAAAAATACACAAAATTAAATATATTTAAAACATAATTAATAATTCATAATATATTACATAAACACAAATATAAATTATAACATAAGCATAAAATAACATATTATCGCTTGATAATTAAACAATTTTTAATACTAATCAGTCATGGAGGAAGCAACCAACTAATAAAAATCTCCTTTCGCCATGGTTGCTTACTAATGTGAGAATTATTCATTCTATGAATTTCATTAGCTCTGGCCATAGTATCCAGATAAATTATTTTGCTATCCACCAATTTCCTAGCAATGAGAAAGTGATTCCGCCAGAACCACAACCTCTAAACAGCCACTCCGAAAATACAATCCCAAGGAAGAGTAGAAATAATCTTCCACTTATTTTGTAAGTTAAGAACAATCCAGTCACGTAAATTAGAGTGAAAGAAAGTGTAGTGATTACAATCCGGGACAAGCCGAAGCCAAAACCTTTTAATATAGCGGCAATCTCTCAAAACATGAAGAATATCCTCAACCGAGCCCCCACACCTATCACAAACAGGAATATATCACCTAGAAAGCTCATTGTGAGTCTTCAATTTACCATATAGAATCTGCCATAAAAAGAGACGGATAAATTGAGGCCCCTTCCGAGACCATGGTAAGTTCCAAACTTTATATTGAGTGGCTAGGTTTTGATGACAAAGAGAGTCATAGGCTGATAGAATAGTGAGCACACCTCTTGGATCAAAACACTAGTAAATTTTATCAGGACCAAGATGGGAAGTAGGAGGTGAAATATAAGTGTGCAACCCAAGAGGGGGGGTGAATTGAAAATTTAAAAATTAACCAAGCAAATCCACACAACAAGCAATCTAATGTCTTAACAACAATTGAAAACAATAAGTTCAATAATAGCACAATAATTAAAGAGTAAGGGAGAGGAGAAACAAACACACGAATTTTTACGTGATTCGGCAATCACCGCCTACGTCCACGCCTCCAAGCGATCCAAGCTTGAGGATTTCACTATCCAAGCCTTTCCAAGGCTTCAACGATTACAATTGACTTCGAGGTGTCAATAAACCTTTACAACAAAGAGATTATCTCTCAATCTCTTCACTCAAGTGTCTCACACACTCAAACTCTTACAAATGAATTGAAGAAATGAAAGATACAATGAAACTCACTCGATGAGTAGATATTCAAAGATGAAGAACAATGAATGATTCAATGAATTTGTGTTTTGCAAGTTGTAAGCTCAAGATATCACGTGTGCCTTTTGTTTTTGCTTGTTGGAGAGCTTTAAAATGAGTTGGATTTGAGTTCTTATAGCTTGAGCTCAAAAACTAGTCGTTACTCACATTTTGGGCTATCCGGTTTACCGTTTTATGGAATCCGGTAAGCCGGATTTATGTTACCGTTAAGGCAAAATTCAAAATTTTGCCTAACCGGTTTGCCGGATTCAGGAATCCGGTAAGCCGTTTTCGTTCTGGATGCTTACTGCCCCGAATCCGGATTTCCGTTTATCAGTATCCGGTAAGCCGCTTGCTACAGTAACTGCTACAGTAAAATATTTTCTGAAATTTATTGTTTGACCCCAAAACTTTATAAAACTGTAGTATGACCCAAAACGTTATGAAACTTTGCAAATAAATCCAATTTCAGAATTTCTTCATAATGTTTTGTTAATCCCAAAACTTTCTGAAATTATGATATTGCCAAAGATGCTATGACACTTTTCAAATAAATCCTTTTACCAAAATTTCAAGCAAAACTTGTTTATATCAAAGTTTTCAAAATTCTTTCAATTAAACCATAAGCTTTGAAAAACAACCAATTTCATAAAATCATTTTTCCATTAAATATGAAACATTTATAATGTGAAAATAATGATTTATTTAAGATGTATAAAAAATAATTTGATCTTAAAAGATTAATCATTCTTAATCTTGTTTGTTATCATCAAAATCAATATTATGGAAACATATATGTTAACAATCTCCCCCTTTTTTATGATGACAAACATTTCATGTATTTAAACAATCATTTTTCATAAAATCATTTTTCCATTAAATATAAAACATTTATAATGTGAAAATAATGATTTATTTAAAATATATAAAAAATAATTTAAGCTTAAAAGATTAATCATTCTTAATCTTATTTGTTATCATCAAAATTAACATTATGAAAACATATATGTTAACAATCTTCCCCTTTTTGATGATGACAAACATTTCATGTATTTAAAGAATGATTCCACAAATTGCTCCCCCTAAATATAATCTTCTTTTATAATTTACCAATTAGCTAAATTAATGATTTAAATACATAGATTTTTCTCCCCATCATCATCAAAAAGAAAAAAAAACTTAATTGGCAAAGAAAAAAAAATAGTAATTTTTTTTTATTAAATTCGAAAACATGAATTCTTCTCCCCCTTCATCATTAAAAAGAAAACGTAAAGGAAAAGAATAAGAGTAGGAAATTTGTTACCCATGTTGTCCGAATAGAAATTTCGACAAAATCTCCCCCTAACAACAAGCATCACCTCAAATATGAATTTAGTAATATTACTCACAAATTATCATCATCATATTTCAAAATCATCAAGTACTCACCATAATCACATATCATCAAAATCATCAAAAGAATATTCAAAGTGCATATTATTGTCCTCCTTTTGACAATATTGAAATGATATATTATTTTGTCTCCCCCTTTGGACAATAAAAAAAAATCAAAATACATATTATCCAAAATCATATTATATGCTCCCCCTAAATATATGGCCAATTAAAATTTTAACCAAAATGATTTTATCCAAAAACATATCACTTTTATCTCCCCCTTTATAAAAAAAATAGATAGATGCAATTGAAACAAAAGCATCAAAAATAATTCGATAAAGATATTACCAATTTTGTGCGAGGAAAAATTTCGGCAAAGTCTCCCCTTAAAATACACAAATCCTCAAATACACAACATGGTTAAAAACACTTCCATATAAGCTTAAACAATTATACCAAACCAACAACTCCGTCAATTCATCAAGCAACACACATATAAACATCAATAATCAAAATCACTATAAATCCATGCTTATACCAAAAAGAATATCTCAATGATTAATTAAGAAAAAAAATTGAGCGTGCAATTAACTAAAGAGTCATATTCATTCTAAGAATTCAAAAAATATAATCCAAATATAAATTATCCAAATTTTAAACAACCATCATCCGTAATCCATAATTAAAATAATTATGCATATGAAAATGTAGGTGCATAATATAATAAGGAACCATGGTAATTTAAAATACCCAAAATGCACAAATTCGATTTTATAAAATAATGAGTGAAATGAATTATTTTAAACCGATTATATTGATCCAAGAGATGATTTAAGATAATGGATGGTGTTGATATGAACTCCGTATTATCTCCATAATTGTCCTTACATCTCTTGGCAACTTGTTTGCTCATGATTTATTACCATCCACCATTGTTGGAACAAAAAAAAAAAGCTTAAAGATCCAATTTCGGGTTTACAAAAATTGAGTGAAATGAATTTGTTTGAGCCAAGAAAATCGATCCTAGAGATGAATGAAGCTAATATATGATGTAGATTGGATCAAAAATGGGCTAAAGGAAGCTTGAAAATATAGAGAGAGAAACGGGTAGTTAGGTTTTTGATTTTGGGTTTTATGTGGAGAGTTGATGAAATGAAGTTTTGAGAACGAAAATTGAAGGAGTAATGGATGAATAATGATTTGGATGATTGATTTTAACAAGAAAATGAGTGAAAGATGAAGCATTTTGAGAGAGAAATGGAGAGTTACTGTTCACGCGTGAGAGATGATGATGAAATGATGAAAAACAAGTAAAAAAATCATGATGGAGAAGTGTTTAATGAAGATGAAATGCATGGGTAATGGTTTAAGAGATTGATCTTGGCATAAAAATGGTTGAGAAATGAAGAGGAATTGATTGGAAATGGCAGAGGGTGGCTCACGGTTTTGAGAGAGAGGAAGAACAAGTGCAGAAAAATAACGAAGGAAGGAGAAGCAAAACAAAATCAGCCAAACCCGTAAACGGCTTGCCGGTTAGGCTTGAACCGGAAATCCGGTTGTGACCAGCAAGTCCTTCACTCGAATCCGGTTTTCCGGATTTACATAACCGGCTGTCCAGTTCAATTCAGTGAATGCCATATGCGAATTTGGTTTTCTGGATTGATAATCTGGTTATTCGAATATTGATCTGAAAGCAACCAAAGATGATGCGGCTCACCAATTTGGACAATTCGGTTATCCGGAATTTGTCCCAAGAGAAATCGATAAGAAAAATGATTTTTCGGATTAGAGAAAGTGATAAACTGGTTTAGACTTGAAAAACCTTTTGTCTCTAATTGAATATTGGCTAGCTCTTATACTTGTATTACACTCACCATTTTATTTTTGGCTTTTAAAATTGATTAATTTTAAATCATTTTGAGATTTAAAACTTTTCAATAAGCCATTTTATACATGAGACATAAATGCATACAAGATCAAACATATGAAATCGTATCAAACAATGATGTCGATTTTATAAGTGAATGATGATATAACACAATTAACGATACAAGAATTCACATATATAATTCATTCATCATGTATATATTTTACACAATCATGAAACATATAAGCATTCAAAGATTAAGAAAATGCAGAAAGGTCAACTTCGAAATAAAAACTGTATTGATTGAGCGAGATTTAACATGCAAGCTATATACTGTTGGAAAGATAATTAAGTTAGCTTTCCAATAAATTTTACAGAGCTGGATTTGGAGTTCTCTAGAAGGAGTTATGACCAATTCATTACAGCTTGTGCAAACTTGGGATTTACACAATAATTAAACATATAAGCATTCAAAAGTTAATAAATCAAACACACCACTTAACTATCATGCTTAAACACTTCATAAACATTAACATCAAACAAATCCATCATGATGAGTTGATAAACTATCATCATTTATATATAACCTTGCATCATGATAAACACTCAATGTTAAACACAATGATAATTCAATCATGTAAACATACAAGCA
This sequence comes from Citrus x clementina, assembly GCF_000493195.1. Lineage (NCBI taxonomy): Eukaryota > Viridiplantae > Streptophyta > Magnoliopsida > Sapindales > Rutaceae > Citrus > Citrus x clementina. The sequence continues at coordinate 12,572,964 of NW_006262139.1, read as the reverse complement.
TATTTTCGCAAATTCATTTATCATAATTTATTCAACAAAATTAATATGGCAAGAATTATTACCAAAACAATTAAATCATCTTGCCTCATCTTTTTCTCCTAGATCATGCTCAAATGATTATCCTCACAAGCTTTCATCAAGGAACTTCTCCACCATTCCTTGATTGTGGTACCTACAAAACAAATTTAAATTGTGTGCTTTGGTACCCAAATATTCTTGGGTCCTTGAGTGTTAGCAATGGTTCCTTTTGGAACCCAAATACATTTTGCTCCATAATATGCATTTCTTTTCACTGAACATTTAAAACTCATATGACCATTTTGATTGCAATAATGACAAACAATTTTATGATCATTTGTGGAGGTAGCCTTAACAAAATAATTCTTATAATATTTTTGTTTCAAATAAGGCTTATACCCAAGTCCTCCTTTATTAAACACACATTTTTGAGAGCTTAGTAATTTTTCTAAGTTCTTTTGACCATTTGTGAATTTTAACACAATTTCATTGAGCTCATTACTCTTTTTCTTAAGCACTTCATTTTCTTTCATCAACTCATCAACATGTGATTTTTCATGCTCATATGAAATACTTTGTTTACCTTTAAATGATGCAATTCTATCATGCAACATTTTATTATCTAACTCTAGTCCTTTAATCTTTTCATTTAATGAATCATTGCATTTTTGTAAAGCATCATTTTCATTTTTCAAGTCATCTACATATGATTCTAGATGCTCATGTGAAGTGCTAGATTTCTCATTTGATAATGTAACTCTATCATGCAATGTTTTATTCTCTAATTCTAGGCATGTAATCTTTGCACATAGAGATTCATTTTCATTTTTAAGCTCTACCATTTTCTTTTTAAGACATGCATTCTTTTTACCAATTTTTATCCAATTATCATGCAATTCCTTAAAAGCATCATATAATTCATCATAAGTAAAAAGATCATTTACCTCATCAAGATCATCATCCGATTCATCTCCAATTGTCATGAGAGCTAGATTTGTCATTTCTTGATGCTCTTCATCATCACTTGTTTCCTCATCGCTATCATCCCATGTGGCTACCATTGCTTTCTTCTTGAGCTTGTTGAGAAGAGGACATTCCGTTCTTATATGGCCAAGCTTCTTGCACTCATAACATTTGATTAATTCCTTCTTCTCCTTTCGGTTCTTGAGGTCTCTAAATTTTCTTCGCTCACCGGATTTCTTAAAAAGTTTTCTGAACCTCCTAGCCAACATATCCATCTCTTCCTCATCCAGCTCGCTTTCCTCATCACTCTCATGTTTCGAGGCTTTGAGAGCAATGTTTTTCTTCTTCTCCTCATTGCCTCTTTCGGCTGCCAAGTCTTCCTCATAAGAAATAAGAGAGCCAATTAAATCATCAATCGGTATTACATTTAAATCATTGGCTTCCTCAATGACAGTCCTTTTTGGTTTTCATTCCTTAGGAAGTGACCTAATGATTTTCTTGACTTTCTCACTATTTGAAAAAGTTTTCCCTAGGGCTCCTAGAGTGTTCACTATGTCCGTAAATCTAGTATACATAGAGTACCGATTTTCATTTTGTTCCATTTGGAACAATTCGTATTGTCGAGTGTATCTACTTATTTTAGATTCTTTCACTTGGTTTGTGCCTTCATAGACAACTTCAAGTTTGTGCCAAATCTCATTAGCACTTTCGCAACTAGACACTTTATGAAACTCTTTCTTATCTAATGCACAAAACAAGGCATTCATGGTCTTGGAATTTAGAGAAGCTTTTCTCTTTTCGAATTCATTCCAATCCCGTGAAGGTTTTGGAATATCTTCTCCGACTTCATTTTTAGTCAAAGGCATGAAAGGACCATCATTAACGATTTCCCAAATTTCATAATCTAAGGCTTGCAAATAAATTCTCATCCTAATTTTCCAATATGGGTAATCGTTTCCATCAAAGTAAGGTGGTCTAATTGTGGATTGTCCTTCCCTAAATATTGAGTCATATTGGGTTGCCATTGATCTTTAGCTCTAGACGGTTAAGTCTAAACAAGAGCACCTCGCTCTGATACCAAATGAAATATAAGTGTGCAACCCAAGAGGGGGGGTGAATTGAAAATTTAAAAATTAACCAAGCAAATCCACACAACAAGCAATCTAATGTCTTAACAACAATTGAAAACAATAAGTTCAATAATAGCACAATAATTAAAGAGTAAGGGAGACGAGAAACAAACACACGAATTTTTACGTGGTTCGGCAATCCCCGCCTACGTCCACGCCTCCAAGCGATCCAAGCTTGAGGATTTCACTATCCAAGCCTTTCCAAGGCTTCAACGATTACAATTGACTTCGAGGTGTCAATAAACCTTTACAACAAAGAGATTATCTCTCAATCTCTTCACTCAAGTGTCTCACACACTCAAACTCTTACAAATGAATTGAAGAAATGAAAGATACAATGAAACTCACTCAATGAGTAGATATTCAAAGATGAAGAACAATGAATGATTCAATGAATTTGTGTTTTACAAGTTGTAAGCTCAAGATATCACGTGTGCCTTTTGTTTTTGCTTGTTAGAGAGCTTTAAAATGAATTGGATTTGAGTTCTTATAGCTTGAGCTCGAAAACTAGCCATTACTCACATTCTGGGCTATCCGGTTTGCCGTTTTATGGAATCCGGTAAGCCGGATTTATGTTACCGTTAAGGCAAAATTCAAAATTTTGCCTAACCGGTTTACCGGATTCAGGAATCCGGTAAGCCGTTTTCGTTCTGGATGCTTACTGCCCCGAATCCGGATTTCTGTTTATCAGTATCCGGTAAGCCGCTTGCTACAGTAACTGCTACAGTAAAATATTTTTCAAAATTTATCGTTTGACCCCAAAACTTTATAAAACTGTAGTATGGCCCAAAACGTTATGAAACTTTGCAAATAAATCCAATTTCAGAATTTCTACATAATGTTTTGTTAATCCCAAAACTTTTTGAAATTATGATATTGCCAAAGATGCTATGACACTTTTCAAATAAATCCTTTTACCAAAATTTCAAGCAAAACTTGTTTATATCAAAGTTTTCAAAATTCTTTCAATTAAACCATAAGCTTTGAAAAACAACTAATTTCATAAAATCATTTTTCCATTAAATATGAAACATTTATAATGTGAAAATAATGATTTATTTAAGATGTATAAAAAATAATTTGATCTTAAAAGATTAATCATTCTTAATCTTGTTTTTTATCATCAAAATCAATATTATGGAAACATATATGTTAACAGGAGGCATGACTGAAGCAATTTGCATGAGAATAAAATTGGGCAGCAAGTGTTTAAAACTCGACCATTTCCAGCCACCATGTTCGTTAGTAAACTCACTCACAGTGGCATTAATAGAGTCAGGAGGGATCATTTAAAGGGCTAACCTGATCAAAGGGTCATGTTTTGTTACCCAGCAGTCTAGCCAGAACCGAATTCTAGCACCATTACACACGAACCAGCAAGCTCCATGCACGGTTGCTGACCACGTTTTCCTAATAGCCATCCAGATTCTTGACCTATTTTTCATGAAGGGAAAGCGGTAAGTTACTAGGGTCCACACCGTATTTAGAACAAAGAACCTTTATCCACAATTTCTCCAAGCTAGAAACAATTTCCCAATTAATATTCATCAACAAAGCATGGTTCATCACATCTAAATTTTTAAACCCCAGGCCACCATGGTTTTTTGGCAAACATATTTTATCCCAACTCACCATGCTCATTTTGTGAATTTTCGACTTTCTATCCCAAATAAAACGACGACAAGATTTATCAATTTTGTGACGCACCGGGGAAGGAAGCAAGGTCGTTTTCATAGCGTAGATAGGCATAGCTTGCTACACCGATTGAGCTAAAGTGACTCAACCAGCAAAAGATAAGTGAGCCGCATTCCAGCCAGTGAGTTTCATGTCCATCTTGTCTGAAATAGATTGATAAGTAGCTTTATTCACTCGCGAATGAAGTAAAGGCATTCCAGGGTAGCAGCCCAAATCATTTGTAGCTGAAAAACACAAGGCATCACCGATGAGTTGTGCATCTCTAGATAAAACATTCTTCAGAAAAAGACTTTGGTTTTCGATTTATTGACCTTTGCTTCATAATTCTGACAATAATTCTCCAGAACTGCATCAATAGTATAAGCTTGATCAATCGAAGCTTCTGCAAATAAGAGAAAGTCATATGCAAAAATAAATGGGTTAGAGGTGTTCCATGTTTGCCCAGTCGAATTAGCTTCCAGTTTCCATCCGCCACTGCTTAGGTTATACCATGGCTCAAACGCTCAATGCATAGAACAAAAATATAAGGAGAAAGTTGGTCTCCCTGACGGATACCTCTCCCAGGAAAAAATTCCTATGTAACCTCACCATTCCACAAAATGTTCATGCTAGCTGAAGTTATACATTCCATGATGAGCCTAGATAAATGAATCGGGAGACTAGTCTGTTGAAGAGTATAAAAAATAAAAGACTAGTTAAGCCGATTACACGCCTTCTCGAGATCACTTGATGGCCATGAACCATTTCTTTCCAGTTTTCCTAAGCATGGAATGAATCACTTCCTGAGCAATAACAATATTGTCTACAATATGCCGGTCGGGAACGAAGCTTGTCTGTTGAGGGCCTATAACGTTAGGCATTAAGGCTTGCAAGCGATTGGCAATTATTTTAGTCACTGTCTTATAGGCAACTGTGCATAAGCTGATAAGCCTGAACATTTTTAAACTAGTAAAATGCTCTACTTTGGGAATCAACACCAGAAGAGTCATGTTGACTTCTTGAGGGATTTTGCCAGTATTAAAAATGTTAGCAATAAACTTATAGAATAAAGGTTCAACAATTTGCCATTAAAACTAATAAAAAATAGCATGCAGACCATCAATACCCAGAGCCTTAAGAGGCTTCATGCTAAAAACAACTCTTTTAATTTTCTCTTCCAAAATCGAGTCAGCAGCACAATCAAGATCATTAGCATCCAAGACTAGAAAATAATTCAGAACATGATAAACTTGATAAATTCCAGCTTCACTTTTTAATAAGGAAGAAAAATGCCCAACTGCATGGCTACGAATTTCTTCCTTATTGTACAACAAATTCCCTGAATTATCCTGGATAGCCTCAATTCTATTTTCCCTCCTTCGAGTAATGGTTTTTTTTATGAAAGAAATTAGTATTTCTGTCCCTATGCAGGAGCTAATCTTTTCTGGATTTCTGCAACTAAAGAATCTCTTTCTAAGCCATCACCCTCTAACTTACTACGTAATCATGCCTCTAATCGAATCAGCCCTCTAGAACTATAATTCTCTAAGGCTGCTTGAATACTATTAATTCGAGCCATTAGCCTTTGTTTGCGCTGAAAAATGTTCCCAAAAACATCCTGATTCCAACCTTGAACCGCATGGACAAACTGAAAGGCCGCAGCACTATAATGAACATTAGAATCCCACACCTGCTTTACAAATGTGTTTAACCAAGATGCCAAAAACCGGAAAGGCCTGTTAACCTAATGTCTGGAATCATCTCCCTTAAACCGAACTAGCACCGGCCTGTGATCTGAGGCAACCTTCGGATGATGTAGAACAGAATTATTTGAGAACTTCAGTAACCAATCATTATTATATAAGGCCTTGTCAAGACGTTTAAGAAGAGTTCCACGTGACCAGGTAAACCGTGGACCTTTAAACTTTAAATCAAATATTTGATGCCCATCAAACCACTGTCGAAACAAGCCACACACTCCAGAACGCCTTGCAATGCCCCCTGCTTTTCAGAAGCATACAAAATAGAGTTAAAATCCCTGCCAATCAACCAAGGACCTTAAACTGAAAGAGCAAGGCTATCGATATAATTCCATAGCTGTCTCCGCAACATTGGATTTGGGCTAGCATAAATAGTCATTGCCCAAGGCACAAAGACATTATTCATACAAATTCTGAAATGACTAAATTGCCCATGATTAAATAAAATCTCTACCTCTATAAAATTTCCCCAAAAGAGCCAAATTCTTCCAGAGAAACCTTTTCCACTCGATGAGAATTATCAAAACCACTTTTCTTAATAAACTCATCTGCTTTAATCCCACTAACATGAGGTTCCATTAAAACCACCAGAGAAGGGTTATAATTTTTAACAACTGTCTTAAAAGAGCTTCTAAAAGTAAATGAGGCCGCCCCTTGGACATTCTAATAAATGATGCTAATTGACATAAAAATAATCACATTAAAGAGGACAAAAACCTTAATGCTGCTGATTATTGACATCAGCCATCAATGCCAAAAGCGTTTTTTGAACCATCGAATCTTCATCGTTAGGCATCCCAGCCCCATTAACTCCACTAATAGGCACGACATGATGCATATGAACATTCTCAACTTCATTCACACGAGAGGTATTATGAACATCTAGAGGGTTAACCAAATGTTGAGGGTCCGGACCTTGCGGATCTCTATACTCAGTGACCACATCCCTCACATCCCCATTAGGAAGGGTTTGAGGAGAACAAAAAACCACAGTATGTTTAATTAGGTCCAATGTGGTAACTAAAGGGGAAACTTGTTAAGTACTAGGGCCAAATTGTGGAATATGACGTGAAATTCTAACTGGGGTGGGGATTCTATACCCTTCTCTCTTATGTGAAGAGCATTCGACTGAAAGGGATTTCAGGTAGGGTTTATTGACGTAGTTGGTTTCCTATTTTGAGACTTTGTAGCAATAACTTTGGTATGTTGGTTGTGTTGTGCAGGAGTCTTTGTTATGATATCATTATTGGAGGTAAATGAAGAGTTCAAGATGGGTATAAGTGGTTAACGTGAAGTGGAAGGGATATTTTTGGGAGCTGCATGCTAGGATTTACACGTTCATCTGAAACGTGAGTTAAGATTTGGAACCTTGAGGCACCGACCCCAATAGGCTCACGGTTTCGGTTTGAGTCATTGATATATTTTCCTTACCACTATTAGGTTTTCTTCATTTTCTAGTTGCAATCATCCAAGGTCCAAAAGACTCTACAATATTAACATCATCACGACCAACTTCCTGTTGGGCAAGGACCTTCTGACACTGCACATCAGGTTGAGGCTGTACAACATTCTCAGAATTTTTCGCTGTACCAAATTCCTTGCAAGTATTATTATTATGTCTGTATCTTCCACAAGTAAAACAAATCACTGGCAATCCCTCATACTCCACCTTTTGAATCTTCTCATCCAACTCAAATTGTGATACTAATGGCTTAGTCAAAGACATATTAACTACAATTCGAGCAAATCTACCACGAGTAGAGCAGGCTGTATTCGAGTTAATTTTGATCACAGTACCCACCAACTGTCCAAGCTTCTGAGAATTTTCTAATCATAAAGATGAACGGCAAGGCTAGGTAAGCGGATCCATACATTAACTTGATCAAAAACTGTATTTGGTAAACACTAACTGTTGTTGTTTGGAAGTTATGTTAATGTATCTTTTCACTTGTATTTTGTCACTTGTAGCTTGGAAATTATTATTTAAAATTTATATTTACTACATATTACTAACTTTTGTTTCATAATTATAGTTCTTTTTCCATAGCAGTTACAGCTTAAAAGTTACAGCACCTCAATCCCAAACATACCCTAAGTAATGACCCATTATAAGCCAAAGGCCCTTAGTTAAAGCATTAATAGCATCACCAGCAAAGCGAAAACGAACCAGAAAGTAATTGTTATTTAAATCAATCACTGAGTAGCTCAAGGTTGTTTTCCATATTACATTCAACCTTGTACATAGAGTTATGTATCTAATTGTTCGGCCAAGCAGCTTAACAACAACTGAGTTTTTCCATGATTCACTCAACTTTTCATGAACCCTAGCTGAAAAAGTGATTGACGGCATAGGTCCATCATTGTTCTCAATCACATATCCTTCCTCAAACTCCCAATCCACTGCTCTTCCTCAAATACTATTCTCCATTGCTTGTAAAGAATTCACGAGAGTTTCTTTGTACGAGATCTGCTTAGGGTTGTCACCGTCTTTTTCCTCATCACGAAACCGTACTTTCTTGGTCGTTCTAGCCTTCCTAAACGGCAAACGAAAAGCCTCTCCGAAATTAGGGTTTTCGCCATGTCTGAGATTTCGGAGCTTTCAGTCATACTGCTAAAAATTGTGTCTCAAGTTGATTAGTGTTAAAAATTGTTTAATTATCAAGCGGTAATAATGTTATTTTGTGCTTATATTATAATTTATATTTGTGTTTATACAATATATTAGGAATTATTAATTATGTATTAAATATATCTAATTTTGTGTCTTTTGTGGTTTATTAGGTAAAATATTAATTTCACTCAATTCGAGACTCCAAATAGATAAACGGAGGTTAAACTTGGATTCCGGAGGTCCGAAAACTTTAAGATCAGTCAAGATCGACTTAAAATTGGGCTTGTGTAAAAAGAGTTGACGTTTTCTATTGACCGAGCACTGATTGGATGATGAAATGAGCTTACAATAGATTTGAGTGCATGGGATAGCTGGCAATTTTGACTAAATCTCAATCGTTCATGATTCAATGGCCATGATTGTGCCACGTGGTAATAGTTGGTGAAGCAAGTTGTAGGATCTGAATCCTTGTATTCGGGTCGACCCGATCCACCTATTAACTCGCCAAATCTCAACCGTTCTTTGGCCAAATCAAACGAGTCAAATGATACCACATGTGATGTTGACTTTTGAAGTTTGACCAACCGTTGGATCTTGATCTAATGGTTGTGAGGAGCGCATGCATGAAACTTATGATGGACCACAAAATACTGGATTATGAATTTATTTTTCTATAAACATGGCCTCATTTTTATGTTTTTAATCATCTCTCTACATATCTCTTCTTCTCAAATTCTCTCTATCTCCTTGTAATCTTGATTTTCATGTGTGTTTTTAATATTTTGCATAATTTTTTTATAAATAAATTTAGTTTTATTTTCAATTTTAGTTGTTTTTATTACTTTTAATTATAAGTAATTTAATTTTAATAATTCTTTTTATTTCAATTATGCTTAATTAAATAATAATAGTTATAGTGAGGTGAAACTCTTAGGAAATAAATATGATTTAATCAAATTCTATTTTTAATTTTATAAATTAAATTATTTTCTATTTAATTTTATACATATTTTATATTTTGAAATTTTGATTTATTGTAGACAAACAAGGGAGTTTGGCACAATAAATTCTCAATATCTTAATATAAGGTATGGTAAAATGGTATTTTGACTTATTGTAGACAAATTAAATTTTGGCACAATAAATACTTAATCCATCATAAAATTAAAGGGAAAATAGTAATAATTTATATAATTAATATTTTGGGTAATAAATCTAAAAAAATGGAAAAAAAATTTATTAAGTTTTATTTACTACTAAGAGTGGATCCACAACCCTAACTAGTTCAATTTCATAGTTTTATTTAAATTAAGTTGTTTATATTTAAGTTTTATTTTAAATTTTTAGATAAAATAAAATAAACAAATTAAATATTTTCTCTGTGAATCGACCTCGGACTCACCGAGTTATAATACAATATGCTCTTATACTTGGAAGTTTAAAATTACTTTTAAGTTGTGTCACAAGCCTCTATTTAAATTATCCCTGTCTCTTAGGATCTACATAACCCTAAAATTATATCCATATATGTTTATCTTATAATATTGCTTTTAACAAGTGGTGCTACTAATACTTTTTTGTTCTACTCAGAGGCGAAGCTTAAGGTGGGCTAACCCGAGCTGCAGCCCAGGTTAGCTTTTTGAAAAAATAATAATTATAATTTATAAATTTACCTTATTAATATTTATAAAAAATAAAAAAAAATAATATTTGATAATATTTTTCTTTTTTATATTGTATTTTTATAATTTTATAGTTAGACTTTTACTTATGTAATGTGTTTAATTTCGTTTGTATAAAATAAATTTTTGAGAAGTAAATTTTATTTTTTAAAAAGATATAGCCCACCCAAAAAAATGATGTTAGCTTCACCACTGGTCCTACTATATACTTTAAATCCCTTCCCTAAACATACCCCATTAAATAACTTAAAGGCATCGCATTACTTTTTCTTATACCATTCAATCTCCACAAACAACTCTAATGTTGTAATTCTCTCCTTTACATATATGAAACACCGTCCAGGTCATATGGTTTGCCAAATAGTTTTAAAATCCATTAAGAAGAAAGTTCAAGATTTGAGTTTTGTATAGTGAATTATTAAAGACTTTCCGATAAGCATTCAGTGGACCATTTTCATGCCATGTATACTTTTATAACAGTGTATGTATGTATATATATGTACACATACAAACGTACATACATACATATATATAGAATTTTTTCAATACAAGATTTTAAAGTGCGGAAAATTTGAAAAAAATTTAAAATCCTGCGGTTTTAAATTGTTAATTTTATAATACTTTAAAATCATGCGATTTTAAAAATTTTCTGAACTTTTTTTCACTTTAAAATTTCGAACCGGAAAACTCCTATATATATATATATATATATATATATATATAACAAACTTGAGCACAAAGCTTTGAACACCAACAAGTCCAAATCCATTAATAGCTCAACTCTTCTTTTACAAGCAGTGAGGATGTTCTACTAAATGTATTGGATGATTTAGCTTTAAAAATATCAATACCGTTTTGAAGTTTTTACAAGTAACGCCAGATGAAAAAAATGAGAGGAAAATTAGCAGATAAGCTTTTTTTTAATTATTATTATTTAGTTTAATAGTTGTCTAATTCTTTTCTCTTTCTTTCCACATGAACCGAGTTCGAATCCCAAACTTTTTACTTTTAACACAGGAAATTAGATACAAATGCATCCGTGAATACATGTGGATGATTCCTGAAAAGTAGACGTAGAAAGCTTGCGATCTTTTTCAGCTTAATTGATGCTTTCCTCATAATGATGTTTTCTTGGAAATAATGGAGCTTGATCATGAGTAACCTGTAAACCTTGGCCCTTGGCAGAATAGAATGCCGCCACTACCACTATATATAATCATATATATATATATATGTGTGTGTGCTCTGAAATTTGCATCTCATAGAGATGATTACACTTTTCGAGTAGCCTTTGTTGAAATGAAATTAATGGCCCATATATATCCTTATATGCTCTGGGTAATGATAGGTTTTTCCTTAGAACACAAGCATCGTTTGGTGGCTGTTATGATTATCGCTTTTATATTTTATTTTTTCTTCTAATTCGTGGCCGAGGAATAGTTGTCATCCAGACTCCTCTCTTTCATGAATTTGGCCCATTTCTTCTAGCTGCTACTAGTTAATTTTTTTTTCCTCCTTTTTAAAGCTTGGATAAGGATAAGAAACTTCATTCACAGATAGTGATGTAGTCAGAAAATCAATCCAGCGGAAATAAAAATTTATGATTTATATAAAATATAAATAAGAAACAAATAAATAAAATATCAAAACTATATATATGTGTGTGCGTGTGTGCAGTGGCGGTGCAAGAAATTTAACTTAACATAAACTAAGTTTAAATAATAATGTAATTTTAAAAAGTTAAACAAGTAATAAGTACTAAAAATAAAAATTCATTAATATATTTAATACGTTTATAATTGATCTCGACATATTTTCATATGTTAAAAACATTAAAGAATAAATTTATCATCAAGAATACAAAATAAATCTTTTTCTACATGTGCAACAATAATATTACTCAATTATTAATCTCTAATATGATTTCACAGATGATTTTTCACAAAATTCATAGTTGAAAATACCTTTTATTACTGTAGTCATGACAACTAGTAAAATCAATGCTAATATTATCAATAAATAAATTAATGAATACAATTTATTTTTTTTAGTATCAACTATTTTTCTTGTTAGCCTATCAATCTTATTCAATTTTGAAAATTTGTTATTATGACTCACCTATGTAATGTAACTATCAAATTGAATTTTAAGTGTTATAAGATTCATTAAAGAAAAATCATTTTGATAAACTCAATAAGATAAAATAATTTCTATTTTTTTGAGAGTTAGGGTGCAACGAATCTCAAAATAATAATTTCTTTGTGGGTTGGAAGTTAAAGATAAATACTTAATATTTTAGTTATTTTTAAATTTTAATAGAGACTTTTATGATAAATGAGATAAATATTAAATTAAATTTGTAAATTTTAAAAAGTTAGAGAGGGCTTGAGCCCCCCCTAGTCTTAACGTGGCACCGCCTATTTATGTGTGTAAATATTTGTGTGATTTTTAAAATAAATTTTAAATCTAAAATGTTTTTAATATATTTTAAACCTAAGTTAATGTATATCATTAATCCAATAGAGACAAATCTATAATTTAACCGACTTAAAAAGAAACTATCTTTTAGAAATTGTAGACTTAGCGGTGACAACTACCCCCACTTGTCCTTTAATGCCCCCCCGCAGCCAGTTGAGCGACGAGCAAGGGGCACCAGCTGCTGCTACTTGTTAAATTAGCCATAAATTAAACATGCTTTGATAATTGCCAGCTGCAATGAAACCCGCACCAAACTTACTTTTACCTTAAAGCTTGCTGGGAAAAACTTAAAGGGCTTATGATAATTGGGAACAGAAATTTTAAACAGGGTTTTTATTACGCTTACATCTTGTGACAAAGAGCTTAGAGCAGTAATGACTTTCTAGTGAAAAGCTAAAAGCAAAAGCACTTCTGTAAATTGTGTATAGTATGAATCAAGCTTGTCACTTATAACGAAAGTTTACAGCAGGCAACAGTGAGTGTAAATGTGAATAACGTCGAACAAGTTAGCATCATCTCTGATGGGCAATTTTGCCGTAACAATAGGCTTTCCAATCAGGAAAAAAACAAATATTTCTTTGACCCACCATTTTTATTCCTTTTTTAAGTTGAAGAGAATCCTATGCAATACAAATTCTCCATATCTGTCTTATTGATGGAATGCAGAACTGTCACTTTCACCAGGGGGCCAAAAAGATCCACACAAATAGTCTTCTAGGGCCAATCCTAATCGCTAATTACAAAATTTAAGCCCCTGGATTCTTTGTACAGATTAATCTGGCACGACTTATATGAACATTACAGGCTGGTTACTCTTGGTAAAAGTAAAACTACAAATTGACCACAATATTAAATTATATATATACTCCTGGTCAAAAAGGGTTGGTTAGTATCATCAATTAGCTCAAAGACTACTGTCACATTACTTTTTGAAAGACACAATTCTTTTACATCATTGCTGACTCTCATCCCATAAACCTCTTTGAATCTGTTAATTAACTTCCAAAAATTCTTGATTTTTACTGTGTTTATCTTTTAAAGTTCTCGTGCCCCGTCTGTATTTATAACAATTTACAGATAAGAGTTAATTTCATACATGTAGTTATCCAACAATTTTCGATCATAACATTGTAAAATATTAGCATAAAATCATATCAGTACTAAATCCTAGTCCAAGAACTTAATGCGATAATAATATTATTATTCTCCATAATCAAAGAGCAAAATTAAACAACGGTTACTTGTATCTCTCTAACCCCGAAACATGCAAATATACAAAAACGTCTTGCACATTACATCCAAAAAAAAAAAATTAAAGTAGAATAAAAACACCCATTAATTGGAAACACAAATCTCTTAAATATAAATAAAAGGAAAAAAAAAACATAATCAATTATGATAATAATTTCATCATTTTAAATTCCATCAACAACATCTACACTAGCAGTACAAGATAACAACCTGTGAAAAATCCTGAACAAGGCAGCGCATGAAATTTTCCTTAAACACTTTCTTTTACGTCGATGATGATCTTTCTTCTCCTTCTTCTTCTTCTTCTTCTTCCTCTTCCCGTTGTTATTATTATTATCATTATCAGAAGTCGCCGTCGCCGCCTTCTTCTCTTTGCTTCTGCCGAAACACATTGCCGTTTTCTCGTCCACATTATCCTCTTCTCTTGAGAAGGTGTAGCTTCTCAGATACATTTGCCTGCATGAGATGCTGTCCACAACTCTAGGGTGGTGGCCATGCACGTGCATCCCGCGTGATCTCGACCGGACAAACTCAGCGTCGGATTCCGGCCACTTGTAGAGGTTCACGTACGTCGCTCTCACCGGAACACGTGGGTCACGTGTGTCATTTACACAGTTTGATATGCAAACTGAGGTCATTTTTTTTTTTTGGGTTCTGGTTTGGTTTGGAGAGTAACAGAGTTTGATCAGATTTATGAAATGGGGTATTGCGGTTTTTAAATAGCTAGGAAGGCTTAGATTGAAAGAAAAGAAAGAGAGAAAGTGAGATTTGTAATTGGTATTTTTAGTGGGATTTTTTAATTTATGTGTTATGATTTTGTATAATTATTGGCAATGAATGTGTGTGTTATTCTTTTTCAACATGCTGTGTAGGTATGTGCTGCTAGGCTAATGACAACCTAGTTTTATTGACCGAAATGCCCATGCATAAAGTGGATTTTGAAAGAGAATGTAGGAATTATATGGGATATATGAATAATGCAAGTTGTGATATACTTTGACCTTTTGAGTGACTTACTAGAAGGTCCCTAGAAAATGAAGTATCAAACTTAATTAGGGTGTGTATTGTCTACAATATTTCTTTGATTACAATTTAGAAATTTGATTTCCTTTTGGGTAATATTCAAATCTCTTTCAATAGGTTTCCATATATAAAAAATGAATCTTATTGTGTCTTATCTTTAATTAAACTCAATTAGATTTGTAATAGGTAAAAAGATAAAGTCAATAGAGTTGGATTACGTAATCAATTTATAGCAAAATATAATTGAAATGTAGATAAAATCACGTAATGGGGATATCTATGTATTTTTTATCCACAAAAATATCTTGCAATTTCGTGATGAATCAGCATAATATTCTGATGAGATCTGATGAGTTGGAATTTTGATAAGAATAAAAAAGTGTTGAAGATAAATTTATTTTAGGTGTGGTCCAATTAATATATTTATATAGATTTTATCATACATAGCTTATAAAAAAATTAAAATTAATTTTACAACAATAACTTGTTTCATAAATGTATAAATCATTGATTAATGCACTAGACCCTGAATGTTGCTTATAATTGAACCCACGTTGATTTCCTTGTAATTTAACCCTAAACTATCATTTTTGTTAATAAAATAATGGACGTTGATTGGGCCATCTAAATTTCCACATCATTATTACGTTTTATGAGTCTTAAAAAAAGGTCCTCCTCTTTTGTTCATAAAATTTATTCTTTAAAACTTATCTATTTAATCACCATCACTTATTAGTCGCTAGTGGTTGAATTAAGATTTTAGTTCAATTGCGGCCATAATAAAGAGATAATAAATTTGAAGGGATATTATCATATTAATATAAATAGAATAATCTTGAGGGACCGAAACATAAATGACACAAAAACAAGATAAATTTCAATGAAGGCCCCTATCTTTGGTGAAAATAATTTTTGATTGGACCATCGTTTGTTGGTAAATAGAAGCCTAAATTGCGAGGTACAATAGGAAGAAAAGGTTGGTTATCGTCTCTAATTTGAATTCATCAACTCACTCTCTATTATAAATATAACACAATATGCTCTCACTTGTACCCAATATAATTCATAACGGAAGCGTTTGTTTCACAATAATGATATATGCACAAAAGAACGCACAGAAACGCGCAAAAATAGCAAGTTTGAATGTCGTTTAGTAGAAATGGTAGGTTAAATTACGAGATACATAATTTTTTTGAAACTATTTCAATTTAGTCCAAGCTAGAACTTTATATACTTTTATTGTGTCTCTATCATGTTTGAGAAATTTTCAGATTAGTCCATGTGCTTAAAGAGTAAGATTCATAATTTCATATCAGATCCACAGTTTCTCATCACTAAACAACAATTATCGACCATTTAATCATCACTAACAAATGGTTTAGTCAATGGAAGTAATAACTTATCTCAATTTAAGCATAATACAAAGCTCTCTCTCTCTCTCTCTCTCTCTCTCTCTCTCTCTATATATATATATATATATATATATATATTAATTTTGCCCAATTCTTCTTCATTACTAAGATTTTTCTTTCACAAGGAGTCTTATTATAAAACGTGTACTTTCAATTAATTAGGTAAATGTGGGGGCAAGAATTCAAGTAACTCTAGTTTCACTGAAAGGGTTTCAATTTTTCTAAACCATTTTGTTAGAACCTAATAGTAAGTGGAATTCCAAGTGCTTTAGTTTTGGCGGGAAAGTCTGTTAAGAGCTTGCTGACGATAACAGCTTTTGGCTTTCGTTGACCGAGCTAGGCATATAAAAAGCTGATTACGAGAGCAGTTTCTAAGGCCTGTAACTTGTTAATCTTTGGGTGTTAGAAAGCATATGATAGCTCGTTGTAAAGCTTGTGGGGAGATCAAGTGATCTGGGGCTCGTTTCTTTCAATAATAAAGAGCTTGCAACTCGTTCTTTGTTCATCTGTGCCAATTCCGTGTGCGTGTTTATGTTACTTATCCCTTCTTTGGTCTGTGTGCTTGATTCATGAATTACTTGGTTCTTTTTCATTCTGTGTGTACAAATCTTGTAGGCTAAGGTTTTGTGCTATGGCATAAATGTCTTTAAAAGAAGTTTTGTGTTGACAAAAATACTAAGAATTCTGTAGAGGTTTTCGACTGTTTTCTAAACATTTCTTTTAAAATGCAGCTCCATTATACACCGTCTTTCTTTTTCTCCTTTTTCCTAATTGTGTGTGTGTGCGTGTGTGCAGTGAGTGAGGAGCTTGATTTTGCTGTTGCGATTGAAGCTAAGAACAAAAGGTTGAATTAACGGGCAAGAAACAAGCTGAGCTGCAAGTCTTTTTCATGGCCAACCAAGATAAAATGTTGCCTTTCTCCCTTATGAAATATGTTGAATGGATTTACAATATCATAGACGTAAAGCTTAAATTCATTTTACCCATTGGTATTAGAACCATGGTTGTGCATTTCTATTCAAACCATGAGTGTAGTTCCCTGACTACTTTGGTGTTGAGTTAAAGGCTTTTATAGCGTGAATCAGGAGTTTTCTAATCGCGTTTACAACTTGTTACTTTTAATTTCACATAACCCACTGCTCTTTTCTCTTTTTATCTGCACAACCGCACAAAGGGTTACTCTTTGTGTTAATAAATAGAGTTTTCTATTACTCATTCACACATAACAATAATCATAAATCTCTAATGCAAACTGCCTACGAGGGTACGACCATTATTTGTTGAGACTAACAAAACCCAACACAGCAACAAACTAGGCCCATCAAACTGGGCCCTAAATTTGATGGTTTAATGAGCTCGTGAGGTACTGACCGGTTTACTAGACCGGGCCAAAAATTTTCTAAAGCAAAACCTGAATCACAGTTATAAGCTACCAGCTCCTTCCTTTCAATTTTCATTTCTCTACAGCTATTATGCTTCGCCACGGGTGCCAGTACAAAAATTAGTCTTGGTAATTTGAACCGATCCTATTTTTGTTCCGACTGACCCGATCCTAATTTTTTGCGCTTTAAATCAAATATTCGAGTCTTAAATCGAGTCCAGACTAAACTTTTTAGGCCCGATCAAATTTTGGGTAAGGATCGGGCTTAAGCTGACCCGACCCTATTAAAAAAAAAAACTAACACAATTTTTACACACGCACACAACATAGATCAGTGCATCAGCATCACACACACATTCACGCTTCACTCTTCAGTAAATCACATACCATATACACTTACACATATTCACAATACACAAAAGCTATCAGTGACAAAACCCTAAGTCAGCCACTTAGCCGTCGTCCCATCAGCTAACATAGTGACCATTCACTGCGCGCCAACCAGCCAACGACCATCCAATCAGCCACGAATTGTCTCCACTCTCCATTCGTCTCGCTCTCGCCTGCTGCCTGCAGTCTGCTCCATTTCTAATCGCACTCAGCTTCGCAACGTTGCGACGTGAACCAGCCGCCCTTTGTCGTCGTCCTGTTGCATTTGCCTGCCAGCCAACGCACCTGTTCAACTAGGCACAAGTTCTGCCGTCGGCATTAGCTATTTAGCTTTGGTATTATCAGTTCTATGAAAACTATTTCAATAGGGTAATGGTCGGGCTCATTTAGGGTGGGGTTTCAATTTTTTTTGATTGGGTTGAGCTCGTGCTTGGTCCGACCTTTTGCCATTTCTAATAGAAATTTTGTTGTCATGCTCTAATGGATAGATGTTCATGGGATTAATTATTAAATTGAGTTTTGAGATGAAATAATTTATTGCATGAGATGCCTAAATAAAGCATAGTTATAGTAATCAATTCACTTTTTGTCATTTGGGTATTTTTAATTATTTATAATGCCATTCATTTACATGTGAAAACGAATAAATGAATTATTAGAAAGTAATGTTTCTGGATCACCAAAGACGTTAATATATAGATGGCATGAACTCTGTATCATGTCCCATACCCTGCTGTGTCTCAGGCAAAAAGCAAGCTTCAATGTCGACATTGCCTTCTTCCACTCCTGTAAACAAAGTGATCTTCCCATCAGCTTTATTCCCTGGACCACTTCTTATTGCCATTGAACCTTGACGAACTACTTGGAAAGCAACAAGATTTCATCTTCTAGTTTTCCCATGTTAAGACCGCAGGGTTTTCTCTCCATGACTCCAAGGAGTCCCTTGTATTTTCATCTGTGTGCATAGCGATGATCTTGCTCATCTGCAATGCCACATATTCAATTTGATCTCTCGCTTTATAGAATTGCATTTCCGAAATATTCATCAGGCGGCAATGATGGTTGCAATCTTATTCTAACTCCTATCGATAGTACGAAAGGAACTTCTTCACAGGATTATCAAGTCATCGAGATTTACTTTTAATATGAAACAATTTTATTTAGCATTAATCTGTTCGACTGATTTTAAAATTTTCATTGATTACATTAAAAGAAATATGTTAAGCATTCAAAATAATTTACAAAGTTTATATCTGCAAGTTGCTATAAACGATATAAAACTTTTATGTCTACATTCACATTATACCAAAACCAAAAAAAAAAAAAAGTCACTGAACTATTGGTGTGATATTGATATTATGTCAATTATTTCACCATGGCTTTATTTTTAAAATATCAAAATTAGATATATTTTAATTGAAATCCTAATTGGGCTTTTGCCAAGGCACGACTATAAGCGGAAAGTCAATGTTTGGTAGAAGCAACTTGCGGGTTGAATCTCTTTTACTTCTCACATGATCAATGAAAATACATCATTTGATCAGAAACATAAACATGTAATACTAAATTTGTTCTACTAATATTCATAAAAAATGTATTTAAAAGCAAGCTTTCATTGATATAATCGTTAATGAGCAAAGCCCCAGAGCGCGGAAGATTTTTGACAATTAAGATACAAATTGCATGAATTCTGTATCATTTCCCATACCTTGCAGTGTCTGAGCCAAAAAGCAAGCTTCAACGTCGACACTCCCTTCTTCCACTCCGGCAAACAGGGTGATCTTCCCATCAACCTTGTTCGCTGGACCACTCCTCACTGCCATTGGTCTTCCCCACCCGAAATCGTTACCGTAGAAATTGAACCTCGGTGAACTACTTGCGAAGCAAGCATTATTCTTCATCGGCAGGCTATCCCATGTTAGGATCTCAGGGTTTTTTCCCCAAGACTCCAAGAAGTTCTTTATCTTTTCTTCAGTATAAGCAGCGATGAACTTGTTCATTTTCAATGCCACATTTCCAAGCCCTTGCTCAAGTTGATATCTCGCTTTCATGGACACGAACTCTCCCTGAGCTGCATTTCCAAAATATTCTGGTGGCAGTGGCGGTTGCAATCTTTGTCTGACTCCGATTCCTAACATGAAAAGAACTTCTTCATCAGGATCAAGAGATCGATTACGAGTAAATGATCGCCAGATCTGGGAAAGGATTGCTTGGAGAGAGGAGATCTTGTTGGTACTACCAATCTCAGCATTGGCTTTTGCTTTGAGTTTTGCAATGTTTTCCTTCGTAAAGTGGAAAACCCTTTGTCGCAAATTAGGCGGTGGAGTGTGAGTTCCGGAAGGTTCAATGCTCCAGAGAGGGAGGCGAATGGGGAAATATTCTGATTCAGAGAGAAACCCACGTTCTAGAACTGGAAGTTTTGAAATACAATCAGAACCCCGTGAGATTTCAGACCAAGAATTGAAGAAATGCCAAAAGGAAGTGCCGTCAACAACGGAGTGATTGATAGTGCAAGCGATGAAGATTCCATCCACAAGCTCTGTCACTTGAACCCCAAGCAACGGCTTGGCCTCGGAGATACACTGACAGTTTGTTACTCCATTTAGTGGGAAAAAAGAGTAAACAATTTCATTAGGAACATAAACAGGTGAAATGATATCTGCGACAGAGACTCCATCGGCCGTGGCGTGTACAAACTCTGCGCCGGCATTGTTGCAATTTATGTAAACAGAAATTGTGTTGCTGTCATCATGATGCTCGATGGTGGCTAGGCGACCGGCAAGTGCGGGAAAGTAGTCTAGCGTACGTGAAAGGGAGGTCTTGAGGTGGTGGATCAAGTTCAAGCTGCTGGTATCGGTGTTATCATTTGGAGGTTTGCGGAAGAGAAGTCCTTTCTGAATGGTATCAAATTGAATGAGCTTAAGATCCCATGGAGTTAAATCGATTCTAAGGTTTGGTTCCCTGTGAATTGCTGCACAGACGGTGCTCTTTGAGATTATCTGTGTTCTTCCCATCTTATTTCCTCCGGTGATCTAATTGAAACCAAATATCGAGATGAAAATAAATGGTGATATAACGCATAATGGATACAAGAAAATGAGGATGAAAAATACTTACAGTGTACAGAAACAGAATTTGGGGAAGCTAAAAAATTGATACAAGAGTCCTTCTGATCTAGGCAAGCAATACCATTTTGCTATGATTATCCGATAATTTGGAGTTTCTTCCTCTCTTCGGAGCGCACCTGCAATTATTTGACACGTTTATTGTGATGGTAATTTGCCTGTTGACCAATCCCTCTCGTGCCCCAATGTTATCTTGAATTATCACCACATAAACTTGATTGAAAAAATTCTTCTTGTCGTTTATAATCCTGTTCTTCTCAAGAGCTCCAAAAGACCAAAAAAAAAAATCTGTCAGCTCATGTCCAGCTGTAATCTTGAAAGGAACCTATTCGTTATCTTGAATGATCACCGTCTTATCTTGACTGGATGAAATCATTTTGCAGCTAATTTCAAATTTCTCATATTCTCCATTTACAATTTCTAGATTTTTTTTTTTTTTTTTGTGACTCGTGACAAATATGAAATATAGAATTCCTTGAGATTCGAACCCACTCTCTTAAATTTTACAAAGAGAGTGACAATTTCAAGTTTAACTCAAGTTCTAAGAATATAATAAAATAGAGCACAATTGAAGTATTGAACCAGTACACCGAGCTCTGTAGCTCGGTATGGATTTAAAAAATAAATAATGATAATAATAATGATAATACCTTTGCTGAAGGGTCCGCCTAATAGTTACATTTAACGTAACTTACGGCTGCCCTTAAAATATCTTTCCTCCCCTTATACTCTTGATTATTTACCATTTAGTTATAAGTATTATAAAATTTTTTACATTGTAAAATTTCATTTAGTCACTTATCCTCTGTTTTATTTCATTAAAATTTTTAGAGTACCAATTCGCCCTCTATAATTTTAAATTCTCAAAATACCCTCGATTTAATTAAAAATATAACAATTATTAAATGGATTATAATTATAATTATAATTATTATTTTGTTATAATTATAATTATAATTATAATTTTAAAATGGATGATGATGATTATTATTATTATTAACAACAACAAGAATAAAAAGTATTATAATTAATTAATCTATTAACAATAATTAATAATAATTTTTAGTGAAATTGTTAATAATAATTAACAATAATTATTATTAATAATTAATTTTTGAATAATAATAACAATAACAATAATCAAAATACAAAATAATGATTTTGATAAAAATTAATTAAGGATTTTGTAGTAATTTGTTACAATTTAACTGATTTCAATTTTGATTCTAAGACAAAGTAAATACATAAATAGTAATACAACTCATTCTAATTACGATTCCTATAGTTCAAGTAAATAAATTATTTTGATTCAATTTCTTCATTTTGATTCCAGCTATTCTGATTCTAAATCATTATTTTCTAGCTAATTTTGATTCATGTTTAGTGAATACAATATAAAATTCATAATAGTTATGAATAACTTGTAAATAATATAGAGTGATCTAATTGAATATAGAGTGATTTACAATTTTATAGTGCATTCACTAAATAAGAATCAACATTATTTAGGAACATAATGAGTTAGAATCGAAATGAGAAATTAGAACTAGAATAGTTATCTACTTGAACTATAGGAATTGTAATTAGAATGAGTTGTATTACCATTTATGTGTTTACTTTGTCTTAAAATCAAAATCAGAATGAGTTAAATTGTAACAAATTACAAATAAAATCCTTAATTAATTTTTATTATAATTATTATTTTGTATCATTATTAATTATTTTTAATAGATTAATTAATTATAATAATTTTTATTCTTGTTAATAATAATAATAATCCATTTTAAAATTATAATTATAATAAAGTTATAATTATAATCCATTTAATAATTATTATATTTTTAGTTAAATGGAGGGTATATTGAGAATTTAAAATTATAGAGGGCAAATTAATACTCTAAGGGTTTCAATGAAATAAAACAAAGAGTAAGAGACTAAATGAAATTTTACAATACAGAAAATTTTATAATACATATGAATAAATGGTAAATAATTAGGAGTATAAGGGGCTAAAAGATAGTTTACAGGGCAGCCGTAAACGGACCCTTTGTTGAAATGATATTTGCAATTTATCTCATTAGTTCCCCTTATTCAATTAATCATTTATTTTTAAAATTATCCTTAAAATGTTTTTTTCCTCACCACCATCGCAAGCTGATATGCAAGTGAAAAGTTTGCTTGCATGAATAGCAAGAAAATTTAGCTGTAAAATGAATTTACGAGAGCAGTTTCTAAGGCCTGTAACTTGTTAATCTTTGAGAGTTAGAAAGCATATGATAACTCGTTGTAAAGCTTGTGGGGAGATCATATGATAGTTGGGCCCTCCTCAGGATACCTCATGGTTAAAACAAAATAAATAAATAAATAAAGAGCTTGCAACTCGTTCTTTGTTCATCTGTGCCAATTCCGTGTGCGTAATTACGTTACTTATCCCCTCTTTGCTCTATGTCTTTGATTCATGAATTACTTGGTTCTTTTTTCATTCTCTGTGTACAAATCTTGTAGGCTAAGGTTTTGTTCTATGGCATAAATGTCTTTAAAAGAAGAAGTATTGTGTTGACAAAAATACTAAGAATTCTGTAGAGGTTTTCCACTGTTTTCTAAACATTTCTTTTAAAATGCGCTATACATTGTCTTTCTTTTTCTCCTTTCTCCTAATTGTTTGTGTGCAGTGAATGAGGAGCTTGATTTCGCTGCTGAGATTGAAGCTAAGAACATAAGGTTGAGTTAACGGGCAAGAAACAAGCTGAGCAGCAAGTCTTTTTCATGGCCAACCAAGATAAAATGCTGCCTTTCTCCCTTATGAAATATGTTGAATGGATTCATTGCCGTAAAGCTTAAATTTATTTTATCCATTGGTATTAGAACCATGGTTGTGCATTTCTATTCAAACCATGAGTGTAGTTCCCTGAATACTTTGGTGTTGAGTTAAAGGCTTTTATGACGTGAATCAGGAGTTTTCTAATCGTGTTTACAACAACATGTTACTTTTAATTTCATATAACCCACTGCACTTTTCTCTTTTTATCGGCACAACCGCACAAGGGTTACTCCTTGTGCCAATAAATAGAGCTTTCTATTACTCGTTCACACACTACAATCGTCATAAATCTCTAATGCGAACTGCCTACGAGGCTACGACCAGTATTTGTTGAGACTAACCAGACCCAACACAGCAACCAACTAGGCCCATTAAACTGGGCCCTAAATTTGATAGTTTAATGAGCTCGTGAGGTATTGACCGGTTTACTAGACGGGGCCGAAAATTTTCTAAAGCAAAAACTTGAATCACAGTTATAAGCTACCAGCTCCTTCCTTTCAATTTCCATTTCTCTACGGCTATTATGCTCTGCCGCGGATGCCAGTACAGAAATTTTGTTGTTATGCTCTAACGGATAGATGTGCATGGGATTAATTATTAAATTGAGTTTTGAGATTAAATAATTTATTGCATGAGGTGCCTAAATAAAGCATAGTTATAGTAATGAATTCACTTTTTGTCGTTTGTGTATTTTTAACTAATTATGATACCATTCATTTACCCGTGATAACGAGTAAATGAATGATTAGAAAGTAATGTTTCAGGATCACCAAAGACGTTAACACGTAGATGGCATGAACGCTCTATCATGTCCCATGCCCTGCTTTGTCTCAGGCAAAAAGCAAGCTTCAATGTCGACATTGCCTTCTTCCACTCCTGTAAACAAAGTGATCTTCCCATAAGCTTTATTCCCTGGACCACTTCTCATAGAACCTCGACGAACTACTTGGAAAGCAATAAGATTTCGTCTTCTGGCTTTCCCATGTTAAGACCACAGGGTTTTCTCTCCAGGACTCCTAGGAGTCCCTTATATTTTCATCTATCTGCATAGCGATGATCTTGCTCATTTGCAGTGCCACATATTCAATTTGATCTCCCGCTTTATAGAATTGCATTTCCGAAATATTCGTCAGGCGGCAGTGATGGTTGCAATCTTATTCTAACTCCTATCGATAGTACGAAAGGAACTTTTCACAGGATTATCAAGTCATCGAGATTTATTTTTAATATGAAACAATTTTATTTATCATTAATCTGTTGCTTTTAAAACTTTTATTGATCACATTAAAAGAAATATGTTAAGCATTCAAAATAATTTACAAAGTCTATATCTGCAAGTTGCAAGTTGCTAAAGACGTTATAAAACTTTTATATCTACATTCGTATTTCGTATGATACCCAAAAAGAAAAAAAAAATTCACTTAACTGTTGATGTAATATGTCAATTATTTCACCGTGGCTTTATTTTTCAAAAACATCAAAATTAGATATATTTTAATTGAAATCCTAATTAGGCTTTTGCCAAGGCACGACTATAATCGGAAAGTCAATGTTTGGTAGAAGCAACTTGCGGGTTGAATCTCTTTTACTTCTCACATGATCAATGAAAATACATCATTTGATCAGAAACATAATCATGTCATACTAAATTTGATCTACATTAATTCATAAAAAATGTATTTAAAAGTAAGCTTTCATTGATATAATGGTTAATGGCCAAAGCTCCAGAGCACGGAAGATTTTTAACAGTTAATATACAAATTGCATGAATTCTGTATCATTTCCCATACCTTGCAGTGTCTCAGGCAAAAAGCAAGCTTCAACGTCGACACTCCCTTCTTCCACTCCGGCAAACAGGGTGATCTTCCCATCAGCCTTGTTCGCTGGACCACTCCTCACTGCCATTGGTCTTCCCCACCCGAAATCGTTACCGTAGAAATTGAACCTCGGCGAGCTACTTGCGAAGCAAGCATTATTCTTCATCGGCAGGCTATCCCATGTTAGGATCTCAGGGTTTTTTCCCCAAGACTCCAAGAAGTTCTTTATCTTTTCGTCAGTATACGCAGCGATGAACTTGTTCATTTTCAATGCCACATTTCCAAGCCCTTGCTCAAGTTGATATCTCGCTTTCATGGACACGAACTCTCCCTGAGCTGCATTTCCAAAATATTCTGGTGGCAGTGGCGGTTGCAATCTTTGTCTGACTCCGATTCCTAACACGAATAAATGGTGATATAACGCATAATGGATACAAGAAAATGAGGATGAAAAATACTTAACAGTGTACAGAAACAGAATTTGGGGAAGCTAAAAAATGATACAAGATTACTTCTGATCTAGGCAAGCAATACCATTTTGCTATGATTATCCGATAATTTGGAGTTTCTTCCTCTCTTCGGGGTTTATTCGCAATTATTTGACACGTGTATTGTGATGATAATTTGCTGTTGACTATCCTTCTCCTGCCCCAATGTTATCTTGAATTATCACCGCATAAACTTGAATGAAATAATTCTTCTTGTCGTTTTTTTTTTTGTCTCGAGGTATTTTGAGGAGGGCCCTAATTATGAGAGACACCGTTAAATTCGTACCACAACACAGATTTATCGTTTATAATTTTGTCCTGTCCTTCTCAAAAGCTCAAAAAGAAAGGGAAAGAAAACAATCTAGCAGCTCAGGTCCAACTATAATCTTGAAAAGAACCTGTATCATTTTGCAGCTAATTTCAAATTTCTCATGTTCTCCATTTACAATTTTGATATTTTTTTTAATTTTTTTTTTACTCATGACAAATATGAAATATAGAATTCCTTCCATTGTAGAGATTCGAACCCACTCTCTTAAATTTTTTACTAAGAGAGTGGCAATTTCAAGTTCAACTCAAGTTCTTAAAAATGTAATAAAATAGAGCACACTTGAAGCAGTGCACCGAGCTGTAGCTCGGTATGGATTTAAAAAATAAATAATGATAATAATAATAATAATATCTATTTTGAAATGATATTTGATCGTTCAATTTATCTCATTAGTTTCTGTTATTCAATTAATCATTTTATTTTTAAAATTATCCTTCAAATGTTTTTTTTCCTCACCACCACCGCAATCTGATATGCAAGTGAAAAGTTTGCTTGCATGAATAGCAAGAAAATTTAGCTGTAAAATGAATTTAGAGAAACAATGATAACCCCATGATATGAATTTATTCTGTTTTTCCGGATATGAACCCCATACGAATCATTATATTTTTACTGCATATTTAATTCTTATTAATTGCTTGCTGTTTTATTTTAGAAGATCAAGAATTCAATATGATGAATTTTGTGAGAGTGAGAGAGAGAGAGTCGATGAGACTAAAAAATGAAAATGTAAAAACAATATTTATTTTTAAAAAAGTAATTTTGGTAAATTTTTTTGTTAATTAAAAAGTAGGATTTGATTTGAGTGGGTCAAACATCCTTATAGCAATCTTACTAATAATTATTTTATAAAAAAATTAATTTACTAAGTTAATCTTAAAAGTAAAATAATAATAATAATAATAATAATAATAATAATAATAATAATAATAATAATAATGATAATGATAATATAAAAGTTTGTGTAAATTTATATGTTACTTCTAAAGTTAATTTGATAAATTATTTTTTTATAGATATTCCCAAGAATTTTATTGCAAGGGTATTTTTGTATAAAATTTACTTTAAGTTAACTGATATTAATTAATTTATAAATAATTATTAGTAAACTTGTTGTACAAATAAAAAAAAATAATTCTTTCACATTAATATTTATTGGTTAATTTACTAGTAAATAAGTACTTGTTAATTAATTTCTTATTAATAAATTAATTAATGTCAAGAATATTATTAGGAGGATATTTTTGTAAAAAGAAAGAAAAAATAAAGGTAAGAATGTAATATATTCAACTATAAGGTTGTTTTAAGATATTTTTAAAAAATATAAATATTAATTGATACTTAAGTCAAATGTTCAAGTTCCATTTTCTTCTTTTATTCCAATTTCCACCGATCAACAACTAACGAAAGACAAATATCAGTAGTCACTTTACGGCCAAGCCAATTTCACCTTAATATCAAAGTCAATTTTGTCAAGTTATTGTCCTAATTAAGGCAATAAAGTTGAATTTTATTATTAAGTTATCAAATTTTATTAGTTATTTGTATGTTATCATTAATTTTAAAATTCTCTTGTCCCTTAAACAATGAAGCTCTATTTGACATAGCTCATGTTGTTTGAGAAATTTAATGAAGAAATTGCTTTGCTAAAGGGAAGCTGTTTTCTACAAATTGAAGCAAGCTCAAAGTTGTGTGCTATTTATTTTTTTAAATAATACTTGTTTAAAAATTGAAAAGATATAAAATTTTAGTTGCTTAATTTATTTAAGCATGCTATTTAAGTACTTGAGATTTTAATAAATTTAAGATTTTAATTTACCTTTTTTTTAGAGGAATATATAACTTGTATTTGAATTGCATTTTTATTTTCTACATTTTTATATAATTAATTTGGTTAGAGTAAATATTCGTAGAGGTAAGGTTCCTAATATCTTATTATTAAGCGTGTACATATACATACATACATACATACATATATATAGTCTCTTTTACTACAATGTGAGGGTGGTTGTAGATTGACCCTCAAAACAAATAAAAAGTGTGAAAGATAGAAGATGGATAATTAGGTAATTTTATCAAAATTAATATTAAAAATTTTAATTAAAAAGAGAGTATAAGAAAAAAGTAATAATATAGCCACAAATTCTTATACAAATATTTTTTATACAAATTGATGTGGCATGATTTGATTGATTGGATTAGATATCTCTTGGTACACATGATTTATTTTTATTATTTTATATTTTTATTCAACCAATAAGTTAATGCCTAATCAATTTGCACAAAATAAATTTGTAAAAGAGTTTGTGGTTGTATCATCACTTATAAGAAAATTAGTTATTCTCACCATTTCTAAGGTATTTGAACCCATAAAAGTACTCTTTACACCCGTAATTTTGATAAATTATATTCTTAAATTATCCTAAAAGAAATTAATGTGAGACAAAACAAGATAATAGTATTCTCACCTAATCGTTTCTTCTGGGCCCGTTCAATTTAAAACTTCTCCTTTTCAAATGAATAGAGTATTTCACAAATAATAACAAATAAAGCGAATGCACATGATGCGAACTCAAGAAAGTGTCAATATAATAGAAATTGGTGCTTCTGATACCATATTTTCTTTTCTCATCTATGAATCTTGCGCAAATCAAGTATAAAACAGGGACAAGCGACTTTGCAACCCAAAAAATTTTCAAGAAGTATTATAGCAGGCTGGCAGCATTGTAGCAGCACATTGAATTTGAAAAGAGATCTTTTCATAGCAGAATACTATTATTTTAGTAATCTTAAATATTTTAATTATGTCATGTTTATTTATTTAAGTCTCATTTCTCCTTATTAATATGCATGCTCTTGTGGAGATTGATAAGAGAACAACTTAAGGTCATTGTTGAGATGAAGAAAAAGTGAGAACGCTAACAAAAGACTTAGTGGTTGCAGATGTAGAAACAAATTTGTAGAAAAAAATAAATATATATCTTTAATTAAGGTCATCTTTTTGGAAATATAGAGGATGTGTAGAGTAAAAATTAAGTTTTGAAATTTTAATAATTGGTTTCATAAGAAAATGGGTGTTAGGAGGAAAATTCCACCCCTTCACAAGTAGTCACCCAAAATTTCTATTGACAATTATGCCCATTGATTATGAGATGAGTTTGAATTTATGTAATAAGTATAAATAAAATACGAAAATAAGTAAATAAATATAATATACCCAACAAAAAAGAAAAAGAAAGATCATTGGACTGTTGGTGCTAGTGGTATTATGTCCATCCATGGTTGTTACTTTCAAAATGTACTAAAAAAGTTCAGCCAACAGGAGTGGTCCAAATTTGTCTGGTCCAGCCAACGGTAATGGGGGACATATCCAAACTTGATTGGATTTCTCTCATGCCTCACTTTGGTTACTAGGTTCACAATTTGCCGATTGTATGTTTGACAAAAGAGTGGTGGGGCACTTCTTGGGCAGTCATTTAGGCACTGCAGAAGAAGTGGACATGGCCCCTCATGGAATTATTCTGCCCAGTTCTTCATATCCGAGGTAACGCCAACACAACTCAACCTTCACAACAGACGGGGGCCAGGAATTTAAAGATAAGAAATTTTCTCTGCGGCGAAGGGGGCTGACGAATGATGATCCTAATATTGCAACTAATAATCTACGTCCAATAGAGAATCCATTTGAATAATCTGGCCCACGTTCACGCTCATTATTACTAGAAGTGGAGATTTCCAAGCCCAACATGACTGGTAATAGAGGTAGAAAGTCAATGGACTTGAATAACAAATTGAGGAAAAATCAAAGGTCTAATAAGCAAGTCCTGGAGCCTTTCAAAGGTGAAAGTCTAACTACTAATAGGAATAAGTTGAAATTAAAATGAAAAATATATATTAAAATAAATTGTTTACTTAAATTATATGAATCAGAATTAGAATAGACTGTATTATTATTAATATGTTTATTTTATCTTAAAATCAAAATTAATTATTTCAAGTTACTAAAATATCGTTTTTTAATTGTTATCTTAAGTATTATTTGTTTCTATTACAAAAAATTATAACAATAAAAAAAATAACAATAAAGACAATAATAATAAATAATAATAATTAACATGACTCAAAAGTGGTTGATTACTCCCAAATATAAGAGTGTCTAGCTGTATTATAACTTGTGAATCTCGAGTCAAACCATAAGGAATTTAAAAATATAACAGCTAATTATTAAATAAAAATAATTATAAAGAAGAAAATTAATAAGGAATAGTTTAAATTAAAAAAGTACTGAGAGTCTAAAATTAACTCTAGATTTACAACAAACTCAGACTTTTTCCTAAAATTCACTCTAGATTTACACCAAACTCATGCTTTTCTCTAAAATTCAATTTAAATTTACATTAAATTTCTCTACAAAACTCACCTGTAAAAATCCACTACCAATTCTCTACCAATTTCTCTCTAAATTCTCTACACAAATTTGTGAGAGCTCTTGCCTTTATATAAGCAAATTTTGAGTTGATAAAGTTGGGCATTTACATAATATTTTTGATGAGCTTGCAACCACAACTTTTAAATGAGCTTTACTAATATAATCCAAGGTTTTAAAATTGCAACCATCATGAATCGTCCGATTCAATATAATCAATGGCTATAAATGAGGTCAAAACAGGACCTTCCATAGGCTCATTTTTCAAGATAGTTGATCTATCAAATTGATAAGTGTTAAATCTAGTGCAATAAGGTGCAATTTAGCTTAGACACATAGCATGATCTCAGCTATTTATAATTAATGTTGGATCAAAAGAGTAGCAATTCTTCTAAAGGATTTTGAGTCTCCAGAATCTAAATTTCACGATCACTTTTTCGATCCAAACATCATGAATTTAGGGATTTATCTACAAAACACGAAAATCATACTTTAAAACCAATAAAAATAGAAAATTCATAAAATGTGTTAGGGATTTGTAAATTTGATGTCATTGTTAGTTTTATCAACAATGTAAGTGGAAAATGCTAATTTTAACTTTTATCAAATGTACACTTTTAGTCTTAATCAATAATAATAATTAAAATAATAAAACTTATAACAATAATAATACTAATAATTAATAAATAATAATAATAATTAAAATTTATAACAATAATAATACCAAAGTGGATATTTCCAAGCCTAACATGACTAGTAAGAGAGGCAGAAAATCAATGGACTTGGAAAACAAATTGTAGAAAAATCGAAGATCTAATAACTAGGTCCTGAGTCTTTTAAAGGTGAAAGTCTTATGATGCGTTTACTAATTGGTAATAGAAATATACTTGAACCAAAATGAAGAATTGAAACTATAATAAGTTGTTTACTTGATCTGTAAGAATAAGAACCAGAATAGAATATATTACCATTAATTAGTTTACCTTATCAAAGAATTTGAATAAACTAATCCAAGTTACTAAAATGCCCTTTGTTAGTTATTATTTTAATATTATTTGTATCTATTATAATAATAACAATAAAGAGAATAACAATATTTAACATAATAAAATTAGTAAATAATAATTATATCATCATCATCATCATCATCATTATATTATTACAATTAATTAATTAATAAAGGATCTATTTACAAATATTATAAAACTTTTGGGTTTTTTTATTAATTATGTAGGGACCAAAATGTAAAATATGATAGAACTTGAAACAACCCTCATGTCGATGGCATTTTGTTTTGAGCTAGTAATATGCTAATAAATCAAAGTAAAAATAATAATAAGCAAGCATAAAATGCATTTATAGATCTAAAATGATCTCCAGTACAACATAAGTTCCACCAACATAAAATTAAAAATTGCTACATAACACATAGAGTTGGTCAAGCATCGCTAGTTAAATAAATCACCTATTATAAATATACGTTCAAAATCTCAATATAATAATATCAGTACGAAGCTTCAACATCGTAACCAATATCAGACTACATCCTACGATGAAGCATTTGAATGACACATCCTTTCTTAAGGTGACTTTCTTAAGGTGATCAAGTAAGGTAAAGAACACACTTAGCAAATCATGTTTTGAGGCCAACATTCTAGTCCTACCATGTATTTTTGTGTCACCGAAGCTTTTAATTTTGCTCATTTCTCCATATAACTTAATTTGTAAATCAACCATATAATAACCATTAGAAAGCTCACTAATCAAACCATTTAGCTTAAGGACCACTGCTGCCACCAATTCAGCCATTGCCCCAAAATTTGAGTACATGTGATCAAATGATTTGTCTTTGCTTTTTTCGTTTCCTAGACTTATTTATTGAACTACTTGGAGCGAAATCAACTTGATGAAGAGTAGTAGTCATATCAGGAGTATATGACATATCATCAATGTAATATTCCATAAAGGGTTTATTAATTAACTTGCCTTCTAAATTCACACCAATGCTGTAACATTGATGTACTTTTTCCTCATCATTGTCTGCATTGTCGACATTAGCTGCAGTTGCCTAATCTAGGCTATAAATATCAGCCAATGTGTAACAATTTGGAGATGGTTTATTAAATAAACTAGATGCATCTCTTTTTTCTTTTTAAAAAAGATGTGTCAGTAACAAAATCAAGTAGTAGAAATGACACTATAAAGTTAAAATTTTTACCTTAACATACTCATAAAAAACATCCTTTACACATATTATCATCATCTTCTCATTATCCCAACCAAACCCACTAAGAGATTGCATATTAAACATAGCACAATGTTTTCTATTAAACCATTTCTCTCTAGATTCAATGTGAGAGAAGCTTTCAAACCACAACCTAGTAATTGTGCTTCAATCTTATTTTCTAATTATTGCAAATACTCATTTTTAAAACCACAATTAGACTTTCACATAAGATTTTGACTCAATTCCAACAATGAGTCAATCAATGCATTATCTTCAGTAGTTGTCTATAAATATTTGTTCATACCCTGACCTCTTGGAGCTGGATTGAAAATTGAACTCTTTTTATATATTCAAATACAATATCCATAGTTAAATAAAATACAATATCCAAACTCAAAGAACAATACAATAACAAATGTCAAATAACAATACAGTGCAATGTTAAACAAACCGAATTGCATAACATTATAAACAAACTTTTCATGCTTGTCTACTTGCTTGCCATGCGTTCCACATATCTTTGGCCAAATTTTGTCATTAAATAGTCCATTCATTTTAAGGGCTCAATGTTATCAATAATCTCTAAGTCATAATTAATATTCGGAGTTGGTTCATTCTCCATTTCCATGTCATTGAAAGGCATTTCTACTCTAATGAAGTTATGTAACATAAAATAAACAGATAGAACAACCTGTGTTTTATATCATAAAAGGTAAGACTTCTTAGTACAGCCGATCTCTTTTTTAGTAATCCAAAATATCATTCAATCATATTTTGTACACTTGAGTGCTTTATATTGAACAACTTTTCTAAGGTAGTAGGTTGATGTCCATCCTTAAAGTTATTCAATGGTAATGCAAACCTTTAAATAGTAAAAAAAAACATATCTCATTAGTGTATCTACAATCAACCAAGTAGTAATAACCTATTGACAAAATAAAATACCATTGAATAAAAAGTAATGTCATCAAATCTAAAGATAATTTTGATTAGATGCATTACTATAGGGAACTTTTGAACTATTTCTTCTAAACA
This sequence comes from Citrus x clementina, assembly GCF_000493195.1. Taxonomy (NCBI): domain Eukaryota; kingdom Viridiplantae; phylum Streptophyta; class Magnoliopsida; order Sapindales; family Rutaceae; genus Citrus; species Citrus x clementina. Next base: position 12,538,921 of record NW_006262139.1, on the reverse strand, counting down.
TGGCATCTTTTAGCCCTCACATATCGTGACTTGAACCGTCCTATTCCAGTCAGATATAAATAAATTATAAATAACACTAATAAGAGTACATTTAATAAAGGTTAAAATAATTATCTTTTCACTTACAATTTCAATTTATGTGCTTATAACTTATAAATTATCTTAATGCTCCCTTGATATAGATAATTTATAATATGTTAAATTAATTTATAATATGTTATCTTAATTTTATATTGTTGATATAATTCATGAATAAAGAGGGAATTTGGAGCTGAAAATAGTAGATAAAGAAGATGGAACGAATTGATTAAAGAAAAATGAAATAGAGCCAATTATAAAGTGATAGTTAAGTGGCAGCCACTACTTTTGAGTTTTGACTAGCACTTGTTTCTTTCTTCCTTTTATTATTATTATAATAATAATAATAAAATTAATAAAATAATAACGAAAAGAAACACTGGCTGTCTATAAAAGGGGAGTGCAAGAGAGAATTTGGGCAGAGAGGCATAGAAGGGGAGTGATCGAAGACAGAGGCGGAGATAACAATTTCTTACCTTTTCTTGTGTAGTTAATTTTCTTATTGTATATTTTAGGAGTTTGTTAAACAAAATGAATGTTTTGTTTGTCAATATGATTGGCTAATTTTCTAAGTTAAAGTGAAAGGTAAATCTCAAAGATAATAATTATTCTCTCATGTAAGTTTAGAGTTTACTAATTTAATTATATATTTACAAGTTATATTTTTCACTATTTCAATTCATTTAAATCTATAGATCTAGATCTTCTTCAGATCCATATGATATTAAGATCTAATGTTGACACACTATTATGGCTATGGTACATTATGTACTTTATCCCCACATTTATCCATAAGTGGTTAATTAATAATTAAGTCATATAATAATCAAATAAATATAAAATATAACATGAGAAATTATTTTGAACATAATTTGAATACTAAGACTATATCCCTTACATTAGCACTTTTTAAACGTGTAATGTCTTTTTCTGCAAATTAATTTTATTTAGACATTGACTACTAGATTTTTAAAATTCTTAAGATTCAACCTTGGACTCACCGGGTTATATTATAATTATGCACTCTTATACTTGAGAATAATTAACACTTTTGAGTTATATCAAGTTTTTGGTCCCGTTGTCAGGGAATTTTCTAAATTTAGTGTCAATTTCATTATTTTTTTTCTTTTGATTTCTTCTTTCATCATTTCTTTGTTTAGACCTCACAATTTTATTTCACTAAGCATCCTTCTATCTCTAGAAATTTTGGAACTCACAAAACTTATGAGAAATTTCATTTTAACCTAAAAACGTTTGCAAATCAATCCGTGAACCAAATTGGAATTTGGATCTTTGGGTTATGAATTATTCTTTAGACTCTTAGATTTGAGGACTAAATGAACATTGACTTTGGATTTTGTGAACATAATGAACATAGACTTGGACTTTGAAAATTATGATTAAGGCTAAGAATTCAAATTAATTACCTAATTGGTCAGTAATTTTTAAAAGTTATTAGAAAAAAAAGAGAGGAGTTATATATCTCGAGGTAAGTATTTCTTTTTTCCCTTAAAATTTCACTTTTATTTATTTATTTTTCTTTTGCATTTATTATTTTTGTTTCACATTTATGTTTTATTATTGTGTCGTTAATTTATATGGATGGTTCTTAGTACCGCTTAAATTGTAAATATTTTGTTAACAAGTTATTATGTTTTGTTTAATTAATTTATTTGTATGGTTGGTTTAACTGCCTATTAAGTTATTTTCATTTCAATTTAGTATGTTTATTGCAAAGATTATAGAATCAATTGAATTTTATTTTACATTTTTGTACATTTATATTACTTGATTATTTAACTTTTTATTTATTTATTTTCATTTTTTATTTTTGCAATTTTCATTTAGTGCTTCATGCATTATTCATTTGTTTTTGCATCATTTTCTTAATTTAATTTGACACACATAAACATCATCAACATTGTATGCGATATTCGTTTCATATAGATAGTGGCAGATAACTAAAAAGTCACCTTTATTGCCCTTAGACATGGTCAACATCGAAGCTAATAACTTTTCAGAGTATGGAGATATCTAAGTCCTACAAAATCTTCCTGAACAGTTTAGGACACTTAGAGATTCCATACATCCTACTAAAATAAGAGCACCATCATGTATAGTTTTTCCTCCTGATGCATCACATTTTAATTTCAAACCTAGTATCATTAAGCTCTTACCTACTTTTCATGGTTTTGGATCTGAAAATCCATACCTACTTTTGAGAGAATTTGAGGAAATATGTAACACTTGCATTGATCAAAATTGTAACATGAACATAATCAGACTTTAAGTTTTTTTTTCTTTCTCACAGAAAGAAAAAGCTAAAACATAACTAAAAAAACTTTAGGTCAGGATTTATCAGAACTTGGGATGAAATGCGAGTGCAATTTCTAAAAAAATTCTTTCACCTCCCATGACAAATTCTTTTATAACACAAATCACCACTTTCACTTAAAAGAGAGAAAAGACTCTTTACTGGTGTTGGGATAGGTATAAGAAGTTACTAAACATTTGCCCACACTATGATTTTGAAACATAGAGGTTAGTTTCTTACTTCTATAAGGGGACTAACATTTCAAAGTAGACAGATTGTTCAAATGATGTGTAGTAGTGAATTTAGAGACAAAAGTCCTTGTTTCAACTAGATTTTGGTGTAAAGGAAAAAGAAACCTAAACCTAGATAAGCACAATAAAATTTGTATTAAGGGTATTAGGGGTGCCTCGCGTAGCCTAGGGTGCGTTATTTGAGATGGTTTTGAACGAAGGTTAAGAGTAAAAGTAGAAGGTGCTTGAGCTTTGAGAGACCTGGATTTGGATTGAGAGTTGGCTTAATAGGCCATATTTAACCTGAGTGCCTTTATATAGAGTGCCATGGGTGCCCTAGTCACCTACCACCTAGAGAAATTTTTATCGATTAGCCCTAAATAATATGCCATTCTTCTTGGCTTATTTATTCATTTTGGAAAATTAGGAGCATGCTTGGAGAGCAAGTAGAGTGTTATTTGCTTGATTTGTTCTCTTTTACACGTGGCACATTCATGCAGTGGTCCTGGATACCTCAGCAAAGATGGTTTGGAGGACAACTGTCCTTGGTGTGCTATTCTTTACTTTTTATAGGTGTGACAACTAGTTGTCCATTTTTTTCCAGCAAGATATTCCTTATTTGATTCTGCCAAATCAAATATTCTCTTTTGGACGATGGAGATATTTTATACAGCTAATATTTTGAATAATTTATTTATCCAGTTCACTTCTAACATGGAGTACCCCGTGTACTACCTCGATTATCAGGTATACCCAATGTAGGCTAGGTATTTCCAAGTGATTTCTTATAGTTATAAAACTTCACATCGATATGTGTCGTTTTTTCATTAAGCTTATATTTCTTCCTCAAACAACATTCCCCTAGTTTCTTTTGGCAAAAGTAGTTGAGGCAAAAGAAACTCGTAGAAAAATTGTGAATGACACTTGATGATATTGGGCTCTCCTTCATGGATGGTTGAGTAAGAGAAAAGAGTACCTCAGCTGCCTCTATTCTGACGTGGCCATTTGTGTCTCCTTGTCCAGAAAGACCACTTTTCTGACTTGGCCACTTTTCTCTTTTTTTTTTTTGTTTTTACAGTTACCACGCTCTTGGGATGTAAGGACATTAAAAGTAGCTTGTTAGGGTTTTTTTTTCTCTCTCCAATTTGAATTTTGAAGTGATGTACTTCGTTAATTGACACGCACTATCTCTCACCTTGATTTAAATGGTGACCTACCTTTTTCATTTTCTTTTCATGCCACTTCTCTTCTTATGCTCTTTCATTCCTCTTTGGCCCTTTTTTAAATCCCAGAGTTCTCCTTCAATCCACAAGTATTTCGGCAACATATCCTTCTTCTTCATTTGAAATCCCAACAACTTTTTACTTTCTTCTTTGGCTTCAGTCAGGTAAGCCTTTTTTTTCTTTTTTAGCTTCGGTTAGCGTATCATTCTTTTTTCTTTCTTTCTGGCTCTTCTGACTTCTTATCATCATTTTTTTTTTGTATTTATATATATATGTGGTTTCTCTTATTCACGTGGGGCTCTACATGATCTTAGAAATATTACATGTATCAAGAAGATATGTCTTGTCCAAGACGTGAATAAGAAGGTGAGCCACTACGAGATGAGATTTTTTACCCTATAAAGAAATGATGATATATTAAGCATGGATCAGCTGATTGGTCAAAGTTGCCCATCGATTTCTTCTAATGAACCAAGCATGAGTAGAGGGTGTTGCAGGGTTACCCTAGCGTTACTCGTATTTTATTTCCTAGTCTTGTATTTTTATTGCTACTTGCCCTTCTGTTATTTCCATTTATAAGCTTTGCATTTGCTTATCTGACTTTTTCTTCTTGTTTTGCATGGTGATTGATATATATGGATCGATCCAGCAAAGACTTCGAATCTTTCATAAACCGTCTGAGAATTGGTTCCTTAGTTACCCTGGGTGCCACCTCATCGAAGAGTACCCTTTCTCTTTGAGGCTCGGCATCAAAGACAAAGTCACATGGCTCCTCTTCTGACAATTTCAAAATACCCCGGGTATCTAAAAAATGAAAATGGGCTCCCTCTTCTCCTTGCCTTAGGACTTCGTTAAAGGAGAGTTCGATCTAGTTGCAAATAAGAATGTCTCCCACTTGGCTAAATATCTCTATTACACTTCTAAGAACATTACTCTTGAGGTGATTGATTAATCTCAGAACAAAAGAACATGATTGACAGTGCATTTAAGCGCATTATAATTGAGGTGTAGAGTGTTGATCCAGGGTTGATGGTGTATCTCGACGATCGACAATACAGATATGGATCTGCCATCCTAAAGACGATCGACGATAACAAGGCTCCTCTCACATCTCGACTTGAAAGCCCGTGGAGGTCACCTGAGGTACCACAGGTGAAGTCACCATCAGGTACTCATGCTGCCAATACTCGCACTTTTGTTGCCTTTAACACTTTCGTTGATCCCCTATCCCTGAGAGATAAAGGTGAGGGCGTCTAGCACGTGCATAATTGGGTTTTACACTACTGCTTGCTTATGAAATCTAATTCTGCTGGGTACCCATCAGCGTTGACATTCATGGAACTATCTCTTCGCTCGTATCGAAGTAACTTGGTTTCATCGTTAATAACGTGATTCATCCAAATATGCTTGCCTTATACGAGATGGTAAAAAACTTCACGATCTGTCACTTACTTGTAACTAAATAAGCAACATAAATAATGATCAAGGTATATGTCGTCTACCCTTTCCTTTACGAGATGGTTGAAAAGCTCATGATTTGTCATTCGCTTGTAGTCGAATAAACAATATCGATAATAATCAAGGTAGCTGTTGCCTACCCCTCTACAAGATAGTCGAAAAGCTCATGATCCTCCATTTACTTATAACTAAATAAGCAATATAGATAATGATCAGGGTAGCTGCTGCCTATCCCTCTTTGAGATGGTCAAAAACCTTATGATCTGTCATTCGCTTATAATTAAATAAACAATATAGATAATGATCAAAGTAGCTGCTACCTACCTCTCTGCGAGATGGTCGAAAAGCTTGTGATCTGCCATTCATTCGTAACCAAATAAGCAATATAGATAGTGATCAAGGAGGCTATTGCTTAGCCTTGTAAGTACTTCAGGCATCTACCTCATGTGATTACTCTTCATTTGTAAATTCTTCCCTCCTTACTTTAGCTGAAGTAGAAGAATAGAGGTGTGGGCACGTGCATACCTTAACAAATTTTCATGATGTAGATACGGTCTCCAAACTTACATCTACCCTCACTATTTAGAAAAAAAAGTTAGTTTCCTTTTCAATTAGAACCAATTCCAGGAGTCAACTACCTTAAATGGGTAATACATAAAAGTAAAATATAATCCAAGTCAAATCGATCATAACTCTTTGTGGTAGTAAAGTTTTGTTGAATTTTTTGAATGAAGCAAGGATTTAGAATGTGATACTACTAAAATATGCTCTATACTTGATTCTATGCGGACACCTAAAGATAAAATTGGCCAATTGAACTTTAAAGACGTGATACAACTTGAAGAGACAAAGGAAAATAAAGCATTAAAGTTTGAATTAAAGCCCTCACTTGAAGAATTGGAGTATATATACCTCGGAGATCAGTAAACATATTTAGCGGTAATTTCTTCCCAACTCACTAAAAAGATTATATTACAATTGGTTGAAATTTGCAAGATATAAAGGGCATTAATATTTTAATTTGCACACACAAAATACACTTAGAGGAAAATGACAAAATAACCCGTCAACCACAATGAAGACTAAGTCTTCATATGAAAGAAGTGATAAAAAATGAAGTTTTTTAACTACTATATGTAAGAAATATCTATCTTATCTCTGATAGTAAATTGGTAAGTCTAATAGAAGTAGTACTAAATAAATTTAAAATATTTGCTATGAAAAATGTAAAGGGTGAACTAATCCCAACACAAGTCCCATCTAATTGGCGCATGTGAATTAATTATAAAAAATTAACTGATGTCATTAGAAAAGACTATTTTCCTCTCTTATTTTTAGACTAAATTCTCGAAAAAGTAGTAGGGCACCCATACTACTACTTTCTTGATGGCTACTTAGGCTATTATAAATTTTTATACCCCTAGAAGACTAAAAAAGATCATATTCACATGCCCATTTAGAATATTTGCATTTAAAAATGGTTTTTGGACTCTTTAATACTTCTAAAACATTTCAGAGAAACATACTAAGCATTTTCAGTAACATAGTTGAAAATAGTTTGGATGTTCTTATGGATGATTTAACTGTATTTAGAAATTCTTATTGTTTTAATTAGCTTTTGATATGAAAGAAAAAGAGACTAAAATCCAGTTAAACATAATAAAATTTATATTAAGGGTAACAGGGGTGCCTTACGTAGCTGAGGTGTGTTATTTGAGTTGACTTTGGATGAAGGTCAAGAGTGAAGGAAAGAAGTTTATGAGTGAGAAAAAATATAACCTAAGCGCCTTTATATGGAGTGGGTGTCTTGGTTACCTGTCATTGAAGACTTTTTATTGGTCAACCCTAAAAAATATGTCATTCATTTGGCTTGTATATTCGTTTGTAGCACTAAGAGCGTGTTTGGAGAGTAAGTAGGGGGTTATTTGCTTGGTTTGCTCTCTTTTACACGTAGAGCATACTGCATGGTGGTCCTGGATAGCTCAGTAGAGGTTTTTTGGGGGACCATTATCCTGAGTGTATTGTCTTTTACTTATTATAGGTGTGACAGCCAGTTGTCCCTTCTTTTACAGTAAAATATTCTTTATTTGATTCTACCAAATCAAATATTCTCTTTTGGGTGATAAAGATATTTTATGTAGCTAATATTCTTGATAATTTTTTTATCCAGTTTACTTATGTCATGGAGTACTCCATGTATCAGGTCAATTATCAAGTATACTTGGTATAGGCCGGATACCTCCAAGTGGTCTCTTATAGTTATAAAACTTAATATCGACATGTGTCGTTCTGTCATTAAGTTTATTTTTTCCTCAAATAACATCTTCCTAGTTTTTTTAGTAAAAGTAATTAAGGCAAAAGAAACTTGTTGAAGAATTGTGAATGACACATGGCAATATTCGGTTCTTCTTCACAGATGACTGAGTAAAAAAAAAAGGGGTATCTCGGCTACCTCTTTCTGGTCTGGCCACTTGTGTTTCCTTGTGTAAAAGAACCGCTTCTCTTTCTCTTTTTTTTTTTTGTTCTACATCTCTGTATATATGGTTTCTCTTCCTCACTCGAGGCTCTTCGTGATCTTGTAGATATTACATAGATTAAGGGGAGATGCTTTGTGTAGGAGGTGAGTCGTTACAAGGCAATGTTTTTGGCCTTACAGGGGGAGAATGATATATTGAGTGTACATCGGTTGGAGAATGTAGGACTAATTGGTCAGAGTTCCCCATCAATTTCTTCTAATGAACCAAGTATGAGTAAAAGGTGTTTTGGAGGTATCCCAATGTCACTTGTATTTTGTTTTCAAGCCTTGTGTTTTTCTTTATTGTTTGCCTTTCTGATATTTTTTTCTCGTTTTGCATGGTGGTCGATAGATATAGACCATCCAGCGAAGACTTAGAATCCTTCATCAACCAATTGAGAAGTTGTTTATCAATTATCCTGGGTTCCTCCTTATACCCCAGCAACAGAGATAAAATCACAAGGCTCATCTTCCGTGGTTTTAGGGATACCTCGGGCACCCGCATAAACAAAATGAGTTCCATATTCTCCTTGCCTGGGGACTTTGTTGAAGGCAAACTTGATCCAGTGGCCAACAAGAATACTTCCCACCTTGCTGAATACCTCTATTACAATTATGAGAACATCACTCCCGAGGTAGTCGTGGAGATGAACGAGTTAGGCTTGGATGAGCGCTATAACCGAGCATTCAAGGCTAGCCAAAACTTATCTTTTGTATGTTGTATCTTTTCTGTTTTCCTCCTCTCTTCTCTCAATTCTTCTAACTTTGGGGCACCCTTTGCTATATGTTACTTTTCTTTTGAGTTACAACCCTTAAGATCTCGTTGTTATTACTAGTGTTTGGTCGAAGAATGAAAAGTTGAAGAGTAAGATATCTTATAAGGAGAAGCACACCCAAGAGATCAAGACCTTGAAGGGGCACTTTGACAAAGTTTTCGAGGAGAAAGTCTGTATAGTAAGAGACCTTAAGCTAAACATGAGGACTTGATCTCAAAGTAGTAGAACATAATTGACAGTTCCTTTGAGTGCATTATGACTAAGATATAGAGTGTTAATCTGGGACTAGTGGTGTTGAGAGTAGAAAAATGTGTAAATAAGTCGGCCATCTTTAAAACTATCGAAGATAGCAGGGCTCCTCTCACATCCTGACCTGAAACATCACGAAGGTCATTCGAAGTACCCTTCTTGCTGATACTCGTTCTTTTACTGCCTCCAGCACTTTTGTTGATCCCCTATCCCTGAGAGATAAAGGTGAGGACGACTAGCGCACCAGGTAACTTAGTTTGGCACTATTGCTTGTTTGTTGGCATTTTCATCTGATTTTGTATTTGGAATTAATTTATTCTTTTCTAGTTTGCTCTATTTTGTTGAGACACCTAAAATGCTTTGATGTTGTACTTGCGAACTCTTTCTATTTTGTGACACTCTTGTGTGAAATACAAGTATGCAACCCAAGAGGGGGGTGAACTGAGATTCTAAAAAATTATTCAATTTATTAAAGAAAATCTTAATGCAATTATAAATCAAATTCAAAGCAATAACAATTAAGTTGATCATAAAATAAAAAGATAAGGGAAAAGGGATTCAAACACCGAGATTTTTACGTGGTTCGGCCAACCTCGCCTACGTCCACGCCTCCAAGCTTTCCGGGCTTGAGGATTCCACTAAGCAAGCCTCCAAGGCTTCAAATGCTTACACTTGACTTCCAATGTGTCAATGGACCTTTACAACAAGAGATTATTCCCAATCTCTTAACCCAAGTGTATCCCAACACTTACAATCACTCAAAGTAAAAGATTACAAACTGTTTTGCCTCTCACAATATATAAGATTACACAATGATGCTTAATATGTGAATAGATGAAGCAAGAGTGTGTTCTAAGCTCTATGAAGATTATATTCTCGAATATTAGCTCAAATGGTCGTGTTGTGATCAGCCTTCTTTGAATTTGAATGAGCTTATTTATATCTGGAGCTGAAAATCTAGTCGTTACAAACTGTCGGACAGAAAACGGTTCGCCGTTAACCCTAAACGGTTAACCGTTTCGGTTGATCAAAGTTACTGTTGGGCCAGATTTCAAATAAACGGTTTGCCGTTTATGATTAACCTTTAGCCGTTAACTTCCAGAGACCTGCAAGATGAGCATTTGTTATCCGTTTACGCTAAACGATTAAGGACTTGCGTGAAGTAACGTTTCTGGATATTATCGATTAACCGTTTGAAATAAATGGTTCGCCGTTTGTCTCCAGTAACCTGCAAAACAATTTATCCTTATCAGTTTTCGTTAATCAGTGCCAGAGGAGGACAACCTTCAATTCTGGACGTTATCGGTTAACCGTTTAAAATACACGGTTCACCGTTAAGTTCCAGTAGCCTTTCCACTCTTGGTGATTTCCGTTTTTCATAAACGGTTAGAGCTTTAGGCAATATGTCGTTCTCTGGTGTTAATCGGTTAACTGTTAAAAATAAACGGTTCACCGTTAAGTTCCAGTAACCTTCCCATCTTTTGTGTTTTCCGTTTTTCATAAACGGTTAGAGGTTTAGGAAATATGTTGCTCCCTGGCATTAAACGGTTAGCCGTTTGATGGAAAACGGTTTACCGTTTATTTCCAGAATCACACTTTAAAACGGATTTTACAGAGAATCATTTTTGAATTTGAAGGTCCATATTTTATGAAACAATGAATGGAATAATTATCAAAGCTTTTGTTTATTAAAGAATAGCTCCAATAATTTTATCAAAATACATTTAAAATTTGTTATCATCAAAATCAATATTATTAACATATTTATGTTAACATTGTGGTGTTATCTTTACTTTTTATAGCTCTAGATGTTGTCTCTTTATTGCATTTTAAAATCTAATTCTGTTTATGGAATACCCCAGGTACCCATTGAAATATTATCTAAACAACCCAAGAGGGGGGGTGAATTGGGTTATTAAAAATTAAGTTAAGCAAACCACAACAATTTAATATATTGCCTTAATGAAATAAAAAACAATAAATTTAATAAAGCACAATAATAAAAGAGTAAGGAATGAGAAAACAAACACAATGAGTTTTACGTGGTTCGGCAATCCTTGCCTACGTCCACACCTCCAAGCTCACCGAGCTTGAGGATTTCACTAAGAAGGCCTCCAAGGCTTCAAATGCTTACAATTGACTTTCAATGTGTTAATAGACCTTTACACCAACAGATTATCCCCAATCTCTTAACCCAAGTGTATCACAATACTTACAATCACTCAAAACAAAGATTACAAATGTGTTTTTCTCTCACACAAAATATATGATTACAAATCTATGCTCAATATGTGAATAAATGAATTAAGAACGAATTTAAAGCTCAATGAATGTTGTATTCTCGATTATAAGCTCAATGATAATGTTGTGATCCACACTTGTTTGAATTTGAATGAGCTTATTTATAGTTGGAGCTAAAAAATAGTCGTTACAGACTGTCTACCCGAAAACGGTTCGCCGTTAGCTATTAACGGTTAACCGTTTTGATTAGTCAAAGTTATCGTTGAGCCAAATTTCAAATTAACGGTTGACTATATGTCATTATCGGATAGCCGTTAATTTTCAGAATCCTGCAAAACAGATTTAGGTTAACCGTTCTTACTAAACGGTTCAAAGTTAGCAATCTGAAAATAATCGGTTAACCATTTTCAGTAAACGGTTCACCGTTATTTTCCAGAATCATCATTTTAACAATACTTTGTAAAACATGCTTCTTGAAAATTATCGGTTAGCTGTTTTCAGTAAACAGTTAGCCGTTTGCTACAGTGAAATTATTTTAAAAAAAATTATAATTTTACCCCAAAACTTTCTATAATTATATTATTACCCAAATTGTCATAAAACTCTACAAATAAGTCTATTTCCAGAGTTTCAAAACTTTTTTCAATTTAGACCATTAATTGAAAATAACCAATTTCATAAAATCATTTTTTCATTAAGTATAAAGTCTTTATATTATGAAAATAATGATTTATTTAAAATAATTTGAGCTTTTAAAAACTTAATAATTCTTAATCTTATTTGTTATCATCAAAATCAACATTATGAATACATATATGCTAACACTCATCAGTATTGACCAAGAAAAGACCATATTTACATGCCTATTTGGAACATTTGCATTTAAAAAAATGCCTTTTGGACTCTGTAATGCTTATTACAACATTTCAAATCAACATGCTAAGCATCTTTAATGACATAGTTGAAAATCGTTTGGATGTTCTTATAGATGATTTAATTATATTTGAAAATTCTTATTATTTTAACTAGATTTTGGTACGAAGGAAAAAAATAAAACCCAGTTAAACACAATAAAATTTGTATTAAAGGTAATAAGGGTGGCTCACATAGTCGAGGTGTGTTATTTGAAATGGCTTTGGATGAAGGTCGAGAGTGAAGGCAAGAAGTGAAAGAGCTTTGGGAGACTTGGATCTAGAGTGGGGGTTGGCTTGATGGACTGTATTTAACTTGCAAAATGGAGAAGAGAGGTTAGATATGGAGTCGGTAGTGGCCGACAACCACACTCTGACATTCAAGTCAGTTTTTGAACAATATTTTAAGTGTTAAGAGCTTGCTAGCCTTTAACAATGGTGGCTTGAGGTTAAAGAAACCGTCAGCCCATTTTTTATGTGTATTTGTTATGGATGTTTATGAGTGAGAAAAAATAGAACCTAGGCGCATTTATATAGAATGCCTTGGGTGCCTTAGTTGTTTATCACTTGAAGAATTTATATTGGTCAGCCTTAAAGAATATGTTATTCCTTTAGCTTGTATATTCGTTTGCATCATTGGGAGCATGCTTAGAGAGCAAGTAGAGGGTTATTTGCTTGGTTTGTTATCTTTTACACGTGGCGTATACTACATGATGGTCCTGGATACCTTAATAGAGGCTTTCTAAGGGACCACTGTCCTAGTTGTATTATCATTTACTTATTGCAGGTATGACAGCCAGTTGTCACTTCTTTTCTAGTAAAATATTCTTTATTTGATTATGCCAAATCAAATATTTTCTTTTGTGTGATAGAGATATTTTATGTAGCTAATATTCTAGATAATTTTTTTATTCATTTTACTTCTGTCAAGTGTACCTGGTATAGGTTGGATACCTTCAAGTGATCTCTTATAGTTATAAAACTTCACATTAACACATGTCGTTATGTCATTAAGCTTATATTTTTCCCCAAACACTTATGATAAATGTCTTATTAATTTGGAAAGAGTTTTGGAAAGATGCAAAGAAAAATACTTGTTTTAAATTGGAAAAAAATCATTTCGTGACTATTTTTGGGATTGTTTATGGCCATGTTGTGTCTTCTAATAGAATTGAAGTTGATAAAGGCAAAGTTGAAGTCATCTCAAAATTACCCTCATCAAAGACAGTTAAGGAAGTTCATTCCTTTTTCAGTCATGCCGGTTTTTATAGGACGTTTATAAAAGACTTTAATGCCATTTCCAGACCACTTTGTAATCTACTGCTAAAAGACACACCATTTGAGAAGACTGAAGATTGTTAGAAAGCCTTTTAAAAGATAATTAGTCTCTTAATATCAACCCTTTGATTGGTCTTTATCTTTTAAACTAATGTGTGGTGCAAGCGATTACGCCATTGAAGTTGTTTTCGGACAAAGGAAAAAAGGTAAGCCCTTTGTTATTTATTATGCAAGTAGAACTTGAATAATGCCAAAATGAATTATACCACAACTTAAAAAGAACTATTTGCTGTAATATTTGCATTGGACAATTTTCAATTTTGTTTAATTGGTTTAGCTACCATTGTTTATTTTGATCATGCTACTATTAAATATTTAATATCTAAACAGGATGCCTAGCCAAGATTAATACGATGGATTTTGTTGATCCAAGAATTCAACCTCACAATCAAAGACAAAATAGGTGCCGAAAATGTTGTTGTAGATCACTTGTCAAGAATTACAAACGAGTTTTCAATTAATACAATACCTATAATGATTATTTCCTTGATGAATTTTTATTGTTCATATACAATATGCCATGGTAAACTAACATTATTAATTATCTTCTAACAGGTGAAATGCCATCTGATTGGAAATTCCAAGACAAGAGGAAATTCTTAATAAAGGTGAAAATTTTTTACTTGAATGATCCGTACTTGTTCAAGTACTGTTCTGAGCAAATTTTTTGGAGAATTATACCAGACGATGAGGTAAGCAGTCTCATTCAATTTTATCATTCTTAAGCATGTGGTGGCTATTTTTCTTCAAAGAAGACAACTGCAGAAATATTGCAGCGTGAATTTTATTGGCCGACATTATTTAAAGATTCACATGCATTTTATAAAATGTGTCAGAATTGTCAAATGTTAAGGTCTATCTCAAAGTAAAATATGATGCCGTTAAACCTCATCCTTGTTAATATTTTATTGCTGGGGAATTAATTTTATATGCCCTTTCCCATTATCATTTGGATTTGTATATATTTGATTGCTGTTGATTATGTTTCAAAATAAATTGAAATGATTCCTTGTCAGCAAAACAATCACAAACTGTGCTATATTTTTTAAAAGAAAATCTTCTGAGCAGATCTATTTTTTAATAAAGAAATATGGAATTATACATAAAGTTGCTACCTCTTATACATAAAGTAAAGTTAGCAAATAGGGAGAAGAAGCAAATTTTGAAAAAAAAAATAGTTAATCTAAACTACAAAGATTGGTCTCTTTAATTTACTAATGCACTTTTGGCTTACCATACTACATTTAAAACATCTTTAGGAATGTCACTCTATTAGTTGATTCATGGTAAACCTTACCCTTTACCAGTTGAACTCGAGTATAAATCATTTTCGACTATTAAAGCATTTAATTCATATCTTGATAATGCTAGTAATGTGCGTAAATTACAATTGCATAAACTTGAGGAGATTTACAATGATGCATATGAAAATGCCATGAATTACAAGCAATGGATGAAAGTCTTTCATGACAAGCATGAGAAAGTCTATACACTAGGATAAAACTAGGATAGAAGGTGCTTTTATTCAACTCTTTCCTACATTTACTCTCAAGAAAATTACGCTCTCGATGGTGTTGGTTATTTATTGTTCATACTATTTTTCTATTGAGGCCATTAATGTTAATGGCCAAATATTAAAATCATATTTGGATACCAACCACATGAAGAAGACACCGAAAAAAGTTTAAGTGACCCACCAAATCTTTATTAAATCTTTTCTAGTATTTAATGGGTGTTTAACTTTTTGTTGTTTCATTTTACTATTATTTTACCATTTGAATTGTTGAATTGTTTCTTTGCATGTCTCAAATGATGCGCACTTACATCTTTGAGCATTATACTGTTTCTTGCTTAAGTGTATTGTTTGACAATTGTATTTTAATTCACCATTATTAATATATGTCATGAGTACTTCAACGAGACAAACCCTCTTCAACTATCTTGAAGAGCTTCTATGTGTGAAATTCCACTTAAGAGGCCTAATACAAATTTATAAATCACATTCTGGTAGGATTCACCATCGCCAATGTTAGTATCTTATGTTAAGTATTTAAAAAGACAAATCAGGTAATAGAGAGTGGTATATATGACATCTAATTGAAACTTGAGGTTAATTCAATAAAAGAACGATGGTGAATTAAGTGTTTGACTATATCCATTTTTTATTATGTTTTTTTATTTTTTTTTCACTTTCACGTTTGTCTTGTTTTTGTTGGATTGATTCTTTTCTTAGATGTGTTGTCATTTATTATCTCGTTTAAGTGGCAAATAATGGTACTCCGTGACTATTAAAGTTAATTCTTTCAGTTTTCCACAATAACTGATATTCTCAAGCCAAGTTATGGATAAAAATGCAATTATTGCAAAGCTTCACAAGCGATTTCCCTCACTCCTTCAAAATGCACTTCTCACATTCTATAAAGCTCAGTTCATATGCTTGAGATTGCTTATGATGAATAACATCCCTATTGAAATCCGTCGGTTAACCAAAGCAAAAGTAAGTTTGGCAAGTGAATTACCCCCTGAATTTGCTGCCTACATGCTTGGTTACGGGAAAGAAAACTATTCAAGAAAATGAAGAGTTAGACAACTTCATGTTTCTCGTTATAAGTGTGCCCCAACAAATTACAATAAACGTTCTTATACATCTCAGGGAATGATGTCTGATAATACAGAAGACAAGATTCAATTTATCAGAGATGACTTGAATAAAGAGTCATTGGACGACGTCCTTTTGTCTCTTAAAATGCATCTTAGTGGATATGTATAAAATGCAATTGCCTAGTTATGGCAATTATTCTTGAAAGAATGTGCACAATATAGTCTCAAAAATTTAATTATAAACGACTCTATTTACCAGTTTATAAGAAAACTGGAAGGAAAGACTATCCTCGACTCATAGATGTCGTTCAAACCATTTCTGGACGTAAAATTAGAGAAAAGATATGTATCACAATCACAACTACCAGTAAATATCATTTTATTTTACTGTTCTTTTATCTTTTGCATTATTGTTTCTAATAGTGTGATTTTATGTTTAATCATTTTCTTTTATTGTTTGCTTTTAAATCTTGGGCCATAAACTTCACATGTCATTTGAAAAACACACCACCCTATATACAGTTGTACATCATTGTGTCTGTCGTCTTTAAATACAACTTCTTTTTCAAACACTCACAAATTATTTTTAAAACTTGACCCTATTGAAGCAACTTCGAGTAGACAATTTAAGAACATTTGTGTGTTTTTCAGGTTTCAATATTAAAAATAGAAAGAGTTCATTGAAGTAGCTATGGATCTTGATTGAGCCTTAGCAAAGACAAAAATACACCTGGCGTATGAAGGAGTTAAACAAAAGTTATCAAAGCTTGTCTTAGAATCCACTTATACTAGAGGAAGCCAAGTGCTAGACATTATTTCAAAAGTTTTAAAACCTCTTAGATATCTGCCTAGCACACCAACTAAAGAAGAATTAGTCATCTCGAATATGCAAGAGAGAATATCTGAAATGTTAAATCACGCTGATTTTTTTTATTTTCTTACCAGGATACCTCGCAACTCTAGAGACACTAATTACATTTAGATCTTGGTCCCATTTGAACATTCATAAAGAAATTCATTGGTTTACTAAATGTTAATAACTTTTATGATGGCTTGATAATATTTCTTGACCATGCAATTAGGAATGATTTCATTTCAGTAATAGTGAAAAACTCTTTGTGCCCCTACTGCTAATCAATTACATTAATCTTTTATAAGCTTACAGAACAAAGCTAGATCCTAAGATCTTTGCATTGAATTAGTCGATTGATGATAGTAGTAATAGCCCAGTAAGAAGTACAAATTAGATTTAACTCTCCATTTGTAGGTATTTTCTACTACAATGTTCAAGTGATATTTTTTAAACTCTACTTCTTTCCTTTAAAACATTGGGACAATATCTCCTTTTGGATGTGGGGAGGGAATGGTTGACAATTCTAGAATAACTGACAGCTGTGTCTAATGTATTTTTACTAAATTCTCAATCCTAGTGATGTTTTTACTAACGTTGGATAAACTTGAATTGAAGATGGCTAGATATAGAGTGCAGTGACTCCAGAAACGGATCTTCTTAGTTTTTGTGATGCTTTGTTTGTCAAAAACAAAAGAAAAAAGAATTTTAAGGCATTTTGTGTGATCTTTTGATATTAGATGAAATGATGACTTCTAAATTTTGGTATTTGTATTATCTTTGACTTTGAGTTATTTATACCATGCCACTTTGCATATTGATGTTAGTGATAAGTGTGAATTGAGGGAGTTGATAAGTGAAATTAATTGAGTTATTTGAAGGAATATACATGTCATAATAAGTTCCAAATGAATTTTTGAGCTTATTATTTTTCTTGGACAGCAACCTTTTTTTTTCATATCTTAACAGTTTATTATTTCGTATGTCATCTTTATATTTTTCTTTTGAGTCAACCAAAAAATAAAATTTGTGTAGTGCTACATTTAAAAGTCTATTGAATTGGTAGATATAAAAAATTATTTAGAGTTTTAAAAAAAATAACAGAAAGGCCATAAATATATGTGATATACATAATTTCATTGTTACCTTTTATACATAAATGAAATTTCTACTTGTGAAAAAAAATAATAAAAAATTTGGATAACTTTTTAGATGTAAGCCTAGGTCTCCCTAAGATGTAACTTACATCAACCTGTAATTTAGGAAAAATGACACAGAGACCCCCAATGTTTGAATAAGGGACACAGAGACCCCCAACGTTTAAAAAAAGGACACAAAACCCCCTAATGTTTCAAAAAAGACACTCAGACCCTCATTTGTTAACAGAAAATTATAATTTTAAAGTGCAATTACCATTATACCCTTATAGCATATTAAAAAAATAATTGTTCATTGCTCAAGAATATAAATAAATTAAATTGATTACTAATATAATAAAAATAACAATTCTCCATTTAAACTTATATAATCAACAAAATAAAAAAAATTTATTCTTATTATATTAGTAATCAATTTAATTTATTTATATTCTTAAGCAATGAACAATTATTTTTTAATATGCTATAAGGGTATAATGATAATTGTACTTTAAAATTATAATTTTCTGTTAACAAATGGGGGTGTGAGTGTCTTTTTTGAAATATTAAGGGATTTTGTGTCCCTTTTTTAAACGTTGGGGGTCTCTGTGTCCCTTATTCAAATATTAGGAGTCTCTGTGTCATTTTTCCTAAAATTTAATTGTTATCAATCAAACAACTAAAGGGTCATTAAAAATTATGTAGAGGTGGACGCAAATTACATATGCGGTAACCTAGTCGCGTGAGGCTAACCCAAACCTAGCACATTACCAACTAATCAAACTGGGCCCTAAATTTGTGTAAATTAGTGGACCCATCTCTTGACTGAGAGATGGACGGTTTACAAGACCAGCCCCAAAATTTTCTAAATCAAAAGCTTGAAATTTGAATAGGTGGAAGCTCCTCCAATTTCCATATGTACATTTTACTGTACCCTCTGTTGTTATGTACTTTAGTCAACCCAAATTTCATTTTCCAACTTTTTCTTAATCGCTGTCTGTAAGTCACTTCCCATTTGATTTAAAAAATTTCCCACGAGTTTGACTTTAATCCATTTGGTTTTATTTTAAATTGACCAAAGCAATCCGCCATGTCCCCACCGGCAATATAATTTGGCATCCCCCAATGTAACTCGATCATGTTCGTATTGGGCATTGGAATCAAATGACAACAACCGACAGCGATTACATAAAGATTCGAGTCTTGTTGGGCTCTTTTGCTTCTTTGTTGCTGCCTGTTTTTGTTGTCTTAAATCAAATGCAATCGCTGAATTTGTTTTGGAATAAGATTTCCATGTAAGATCCGACTCCATCCAAATAATAACCAAAGTACCCTTTATAATAGAAAAATGTTTGGTGTAGGAAAAGATGAGATAAAGATAAGAGAAATAAAGAAGAAAATAAAAGAGAAAGTGGGTGGATAGAGAGAGAGAATAAATTTCTCTCATCTATCTCTCCACTAAGTACGACTCTTGTAATATTGGGCATTAATGACTATAATAGAAGAGTATATAATTTATCACAATGATTTTTTTTTAACTCTTTCTCTTTCAAGATTTGAGTATTATCCGATAAAAAATCTTAAAAATCATTCAAGTTAAACTTTTATAACAATAATTTTTGTATTATTATTTTTGGGTCCGACTACGGTGCAACTGTGGTACCGTGCCACAGTTGCATCCAGTCGTTGGATCCACTTAAATGAGTAGGGTTCATTGAGATCCAACAGCTGAATGCAACTGTGGCACGTTACCACAGTTGCACAACAGTTTTTCTCATTATTTCTTTGGCAATTTCACTTTCAAGATTTCCTTTCAAAATAGTCTAACAAAATGACAATGATTTCAACTTCAATTGCTGTCTTTAATACGGTGGACAGATAAAAAAAAAGGTTTTGAAAAATGACCCACGGTTTGGTTCCTTAAAATAAATTAATCAATTTATACGAGAAAAAATAAAAACTGAAAATATTAGAAAATAAAAAGAAAAGTAAGGTTTAAAAGAGAAAAAACTTGAACCGTATCAAAATTTATTATTTCTTCAAAAGTAGACGGTTCAATTCCATTTAAAATTGAGCCGAACTGTTACCCACCCACAATTTTAAGCAACTAAATTTTATTTTTTAATATTATTTTTTATCTGAAATTAAAATAAAATAAATAAATAATTGGTGGGGTTTGATAAGCCATCACCTAATCCCAGCCGCTGTTAGTGTTTTCAGACAGTGACAGATCGAGAATCAAACTTTAGCCACATTAAGTGGACCTTGACTGCTGCCTGACTTCTTTAACTTTTTAACCTTGTCTTGCGTAAGAAGGTTTTGTTAGTGAACATTCCGGGAAACTTCGAAGCGTAGAACTCGAGAAATATAAATATTCCAAAAAAGGCAAAAGGACTGGAAGAGCCAAGAACAAAGCCGAAGACTGAAAACAGAAACACAGAAGACATTTATTCAAAGCACAAAATCTCTCCTTTCATTCACAACCGCTCGCCACAACTTTCAAACTATTGATCCACTTATGACCATTTAAAACAAAATTGAACAAGAAAAGAAACGAATACGTATTGGATCAAGCTTCGACTTTTGGAATACTGTGAGGGGTCGACTATGAAGCCGAATATTTTTACTTTTACTCACCGGATTTTGTAGGTAATAAATAAAAATATAATAAAAAAATAAATCTTAAGTATATTAAAATAAAAATATTTATATGTCAAAAGGTTTATTTAAAAAAATTCAGATATGTTTAAATCATGAGATGAGAGGATTTTTATTTAGATATTAGTACCCAACATTGGCCTATATACTTAAATAAGATTGTAATTTGAACATATTCACATAAAGTTATATGCTCTCGAAATGAGTTCAACATTCACAATGTGATTAGGGACGAATCCAAGACTTTTTTTTTTTTTTTAGTCTGGACTAATTTATATATTTATCTTAAATATTTTGCGAATGTCAGTGTATATAAAGGATTTAAAAAACACACATATATCAAGTAGAGTGATAAGAAAACTTTAAGAAAAATACATATATTAAAAAAAACAACAACAATACAACAAATAAGCTTATAAATTATTAAAATTGTACCAAAAAATTATTATTTTTATTTTATTGATAGATGAAGTGAAATATTTGAATAATCTAATATACTAAAAAGAAAAATGACAAGTATGACTGTAAAAGGAAATAAACTATGAAATTACTAAATGGCAATTTGTAACTTTCTAATACTAGTGATAATATTGTAATATTTTGACATATTTTTCTTTCACTTAAACTAAATCATGATATTTTTTTATACTAAATTACAGTAGTAGCATCATTTTAGCTATTAATGATTTCCATTTATTCAATAAATATATAATTAAATTATTTAATGAACAAGTCTCTACCTAACTCTAGCTGGAAAAAAAAAGAAAAGAAAAGAAAAAAGAGTTGAATCACCGACAAGTTTGAAAATAAGATAACACTATATTATTAAATGAAAAAAAAAAATTAAGGTGTATTAATGATTTTGTCCAGGGAAGGTTCGCCTCTAAATGTGATATATTAGGACTAACAAAAAATTAACTATGCTAGGGTTCCAACACATAATATTTTATTGTTTAGATCTTTTAGTGATGTGGCTGCTGAATTATACTTTTTGTTATGTCCCTTAAAATTATTAATTATTTTTATTAATTAATAAAACAATATGATAGTAACAAATCAAAAACCACATCATTTAAAATTTAAATATTGGAATATTGCTTGAAAGGACGAGGATTTAACATTGATATGATTTTTGCACTGATTTTTTTAGAAAGTTGTGATTTATAATTATTGGATTAAAAACATACGTGTAAATAAATTTTAATCATACACAGTTATAAATGCATATATGCTGAAAATTTGTTAAAAAATAAGCACAAAAAATTGGTATTAGATTCTAATTCTATTTGAAAACTAAAACAATACTCATCTAGAATACATCCCGCTAAACATCTAACTACATAAATTC
The DNA here is from genome assembly GCF_000493195.1 of Citrus x clementina. Lineage (NCBI taxonomy): Eukaryota > Viridiplantae > Streptophyta > Magnoliopsida > Sapindales > Rutaceae > Citrus > Citrus x clementina. Next base: position 12,516,995 of record NW_006262139.1, on the reverse strand, counting down.
TGAAGAAAATGTTAAAATATTCAAAAAATATCAACTTAAATAAATAATAAATTATGTATATGTGTGATATTAAATACAATTAGTTACTTTTTCTACACCAAAATTTTCAACCTACAAGGCTAACTGATGTAGGAAGCATATTAGATAAAATAAATTAGAATTTACTAGGGCTTATAATATTTAGGTCAATTTGGTATTTAATATTTTATTGGGGCTTATCTTATTTTATTAAGTTTATTTAAGTCATATTTGTAATTCTAGTCTAATTAGAATTTGAGATTATTTCTCTTATTTGAGTATGATTAAGATTAAGTTAGCTACTAATTTATATATAGATTTGTTATCCAAAATTTGTGGTAGCACACACAAGCTGCACATTAATAATATTCAATATTTTTTCAATTAAGATATTTTCTCTTTTAAAAAACGTACGCTACAATGAAATCTAGTATGACTTTTACCTTGCGTCACTAAAACATGTATATATAATATGTGTACACGTATGATAAAACTAAATAGATATATGGATTCGATTGCAAGTAATCAATCTTGAGAAAGACGATAGGAATGCACTTGAAGTACGTGGATCAAATGATATCACACGAAAAAGCATTGCATTTTCTTGTCACTTTCCTCAAGATTATTGTTTATTAATTCATTTTCAGCAGCCTTAATTAAGTTCAATTATTGAGTCGCCTACTTGCCTTGTGCTTTAAGTTTCCTTGAGATTGAATACATACTTTCTATTTTTTGCCTTTTAAGTTTCCTTCGCCAGTGTGTCAAATCCTCGTCGTTGTCATTGCTTAATTTTGAAAAGGAAATTGAATTGTCTCTGTTGCTTGAAAAGCTCGCTCACTTATATTCTTGAGAAGGAACAAAGAAATCAAATAAAGCGACATCATCTAATTGGCAGCAATATAAAATCCATTAGGTCACAATGTGAGTAATTGAGTCTCCCAAAGATATAGACAAAGGTAAATATTGTTTGTTGAAATATTAATGGAAACGGAATTTTGAGTTGGTCACAATAAATTTCTTAAATTTACTACAAATATATGTAAAATATAAAAATTGAACGAATATTTAACTCAAAATATCAAGGTTAAATAAGTATTTACCCTAAATTTTATATCATAAATCTTGGTGAATTATAAGCAATTAAAAAAACAGAAGGAAAACAGTTCGCGTATGAACAAAAAAAAAAAAAAATCAAAACTGTCCATTTCGCGTTTCCCCGGACATAAATTGAAGTCTACAAATCAACATCAAACTTGGAACAATAAATTATGCGTCTCTACGTACTTCAAATAATATTTAAAATCTCACGGACGAAGCAACAAAGGAAGGAACAACACGAACAAACCCACGATTACGACATCAAACCAATAGCGTTCCAGTCCAAATGCACTTGTCAACTGAAATAATGACAAAATGGAGTAATAACGAATAGGTCCCTAATTTCTGACGCAATCGTAAGTAGTAACGTAATTTGTAGTTTTCTCCCTACGTTCCTATATGCCTCCGGCAAAATAGAATACATACAACTTTGTTTATTTATTTATTTATTTTGTCTTGTAAATGCACTTACTCAAACATGTCACCACCTTTTTCAAATGTCAATTGCTATTGAATTTAAATATTTTTTATATTTTTATTTTCAGCTCATTTTCAACACTTGAATATAATCAAAAACCAATCGAATGTTGAACTAATCATCAACAAATCTTGCTAATTTATTTTAAAAAATTTTCCACTCCTAATTTAGGCACTGTTTGATATTTAAGTACTGTAACTTTTAAGTATAATAAAAAAATATAATTGTGAAATAAAATTAATAGTATAACAAATATAATTTTAACAAAATTAATAAATATATAATAATTTTTTCATATATAAATACAAAATTAACTTAATTTAACTTTCAAACTATAATAATTAGTTTTCATCAATTATTTATATTACTATAGTTTTTAAAATATAATTACTCAACTTTAATTCCAAATAGAACTTTAAAGACTTCCGATCCTTCATCTGCTGTAGGAAGTCATAAAAGTATAAACTAAATAGATTTAGATTTGTGATTTAGGTAAAAATCGAGGATTCAAATGTCATTACGACAAAACGAAATCTGCCGTACGTACCTTTCAATTGGCCAGCTGTCCAGCACGTGAAAAAAACTACTTCCTCGCTGAATTATACCCGCTGCCTCTCCTTCTAATAGCGGGCTTAGTACCGATTAGCAGCCGGTGCTTTTCTGAAAGTTTAAATAACCGTGGGATGTTGTTACTCGGAAACTTCTTTTGCTCATTATCTTAATCCTTCTATTGTATTTTATTTTAATTCAACTAATTCCACAAACCAAACGAAGTTAATCAGATTAAAGAATTATGCTATAAAGGAAACTAGACAGCGACACGCCTATGCAGCGGCCACTTGGTGGGCATAGCACCGGACGCAGAAACCTCGATGTGTGTGTGAGTGTGAGAGAGAGACTTGGTTCTACGTTTTTCATTGAAATTTTCTCTCGTTTCCTCTCGTTTTTTTCTTGACCTCCAAACAAAAACAGAATTGATTTTTGTTAGATTTTGGAATGGGGAAAGGAGGCGAAGACTACGGGCTACGGAAAGTTATAAGTGAAGCAAAAACGAGCGAGGATCGCGAGATCTTCCCGGCTTGGGCGAAATCAGTCGACGAATGCGAAAAGCATTATGGAGTGAGAAAAAGATTTGGTTTGAAATCCGCGGAGGTGGAACGACGCCGTAAGATCTACGGATTGAATGAACTCGAGAAGCACGAGGGGCCGTCAATCTGGAGCTTGATCCTCGAACAATTCAACGATACGCTCGTTCGGATTTTACTCGGCGCGGCCGTTATCTCGTTCGTCTTAGCATGGTACGACGGCGAGGAAGGCGGGGAGAAGGAGATAACGGCGTTCGTGGAGCCGTTAGTGATTTTCATGATTCTAATCCTCAACGCTATCGTCGGCGTTTGGCAAGAGAACAACGCCGAGAAGGCTCTAGAAGCTTTGAAAGAGATCCAGTCAGAGCACGCCGCGGTGATTCGCGACGGCGGTAAAATTCCGAAATTGCCCGCGAAGGAGCTTGTGCCGGGAGATATTGTTGAGCTTAAGGTTGGCGATAGAGTGCCGGCTGATATGCGAGTTGTGGAGTTGATTAGTTCGACTCTGAGAGTGGAACAAGGTTCGTTGACCGGAGAGAGTGAGGCAGTTAACAAAACGAACAAGATCGTCCCTTTAGATACGGATATTCAAGGGAAAAAATGTATGCTTTTTGCTGGGACCACTATTGTGAATGGGAATTGTGTGTGCTTGGTTACGCAGATTGGAATGGAGACTGAGATTGGGAAAGTGCATAACCAAATTTATGTTGCTTCGCAGAGCGAAGAGGATACTCCGTTGAAGAAGAAACTGAATGATTTTGGGGAGGTTTTGACGAAGATGATTGGAATTATTTGTGTTTTCGTATGGTTAATTAATTTTAAGTATTTTCTAAGTTGGCAGAATGTTGATGGGTGGCCGAGGAATTTCAAGTTTTCGTTTGAGAAATGTACGTATTACTTGAAAATTGCTGTTGCATTGGCTGTGGCTGCAATTCCCGAAGGGTTACCTGCTGTGATTACCACTTGTTTAGCGCTCGGTACTCGTAAAATGGCTCAAAAGAATGCCCTTGTGAGGAAACTGCCGAGTGTTGAGACATTGGGTTGTACGACTGTGATTTGTTCTGATAAGACTGGTACTTTGACTACGAATCAGATGGCAGTGGCAAAACTTGTAGCAGTGGGTGGTGGAGTGGATAAGTTGCGAAGTTTTAACGTTGATGGGACCACTTATAGTCCTTATGACGGAAAGATACATGATTGGACCCCTGGTCGATTGGATGCTAATCTTCAAATGATTGCCAAAATAGCTGCTGTGTGTAATGATGCCGGTATTGTACATTCAGAGAATAAGTATGTTTCTCATGGAATGCCTACTGAGGCAGCTCTTAAGGTGAGACTGTTATGTTTTGGATCTTTCTGCAGAAGCATTTTTGTTATTTTGTTATATAGTGCTTTTGAAGTTTATGCTCATGCATGTGATCAATTTTGAATCATTTTTTGGTTAATGTGATTTAGTGAGCATGCATTTGCTACAAAAAAGTAGTTTTTTGCCCCTGTTTAATGAATTTGATTTACTGTGTTTCTTTATTCATGTACCAATGCTATACGATATCAAAGGTAATAATTGTTCCAATTGTTTCTCTTAGCCTTGTTTTTTCCTTTTGCTCTTGAGTACATAGTGAACTTCCACTTTTCAGATGCAATTTGAAGAATATGTGTTTGCTATATATGGTAATTTATTTTGTTTCTCTATTGGAGTTGATCCATAGTATTTAAGAAATGGTAGGTGCTTTGGAATCTTGATTGGATTCGTGCTCTTGTCAATTCAGGTTCTAGTTGAGAAAATGGGGCTTCCCGAAGGATCTAGAGATTACGAATCAAGAATTGGTGATGAAATTCTAAGTATGTTAAACCATGATATAATTCCATTTTTTCGCCTAACTTTCCCTTGCTATTAAAACTTTTGAAGCTAGAAAATTTACATGCTTTTATTTCATGTTTAATGTTATTAAGGTTGCTGCCGAATGTGGAACGAATATGAACGTCGAATTGCTACTCTTGAGTTTGATCGTGATAGGAAGTCCATGGGTGTTATTGTCAACTCCCGGTCAGGGAAAAGATCATTGTTCGTCAAGGTGCTCTTTCCCTATCGCACCCATCTTTCTCTCTCTCTATCTGCTTGCTCCATTCTTAAATGAGGGTCAATAAAAAAAAATGTAACAGTATTTCCAAATATAGATGTCCCAATAGCACTATATCTATTAGCTTATTCCAGTTCTTATAATGGCACACGGTTTTGCATTTTCATTTTTTTCATTTTTTTCATTTTTTTCATTCATGGTTAAAGCAAAAATCAGAAACAATGGAAGGTTGCCAAAGTTTAAGACCACAACATTGATTCTGTCTACCAAAGTTAATTTTGGTTGTTTGTGATACTTCTTTGACCCCTTGTGAAATTGTGTCATTGGTAGTCTATGAACTCATGACTTCAATTCATTTTATATGTGGTCCTAGTTTTTCTTAGTTGTTTATGGAATTTATGTTTCATTCATCCCTGCCCGTATTATTGGAACTTTATGCCTCCTTGTGAAATCAACAAGACATAAATGGTCCAGTAAAGGAGGACTTTCCTCTACAACAATGATGATGCATTTGTACAAAATTCTATAGAGTTCTTACATGAAGTGCTGATGTGGCAGGGTGCTGTAGAGAATGTATTGGAGAGGAGCACCAAGATGCAGTTGCTTGATGGTTCAGTTGTACCAGTAGATCATAAGTCAAGGAACCTCATCTTAGATGCACTTCATGAAATGTCAACTGGTGCATTACGATGCTTGGGTTTTGCATACAAAGATAAGCTACCTGATTTTGAAACCTATGATGGCAATGAAGATCATCCAGCTCATACACTTCTACTTAATCCATCGAACTATGCATCAATGGAGTGCGGGCTTACTTTTGTTGGCTTGGTTGGACTGAGGGTGAGTAGTAATATATCTAGTTTCTAAATTGTTCTATTAGTAATTTGATTATATTTATGAGCTGACTGTGGATAGTTATCTCTCTAAATCTTCACAGGATCCTCCTCGTAATGAGGTTCATCAAGCAATTGAGGACTGTAGAGCAGCTGGAATTCGTGCTATGGTTATTACAGGAGATAACAAGAACACAGCAGAAGCCATATGTCGTGAAATAGGTGTATTTGAATGTAATGAAGACATTAGTTTGAAAAGTTTGACAGGCAAAGAGTTCATGGAGATGCATGATAAGAAAGCCCATTTAAGACAAAGCGGTGGGCTTTTGTTTTCTAGGGCTGAACCAAGGCACAAGCAAGAGATAGTGAGACTGCTTAAAGAAGATGGGGAGGTAGTTGCCATGACTGGCGATGGAGTAAATGATGCTCCTGCTCTGAAACTGGCTGATATTGGAATTGCCATGGGGATTGCTGGAACTGAGGTAGTTTATCTTTTTCCCTAATTTTTCAGACAAACTTCATGTTATATTACTTTCTAAGCACCCCTCATTTGAGTACAACAAACAAATCAGTGGGAAAATTGCATTGCTATATAATTTTGGAGATTTATGTAAGATCTAGAAGTAGAAGTAATTAAAGAAATTCTTTTTCAATTGGTTGGATAACATGTTATTTCAGTTAACCTGGAATGGTACAAATTATGTAACCTGACGTATGTTGCCTATTATGAAGTGGTTTGAGCAGGGACTTAGCGGGAATGATGGACATTGATGATTACTCTGTTTTATAGAGTTTTACTCTATAGTTTGAACTTTTATTTTTCCCTACTTTTTTCCCCATTGATTCTCATCATTTCTCTGCATCCAGGTTGCAAAGGAAGCTTCCGACATGGTATTGGCAGATGATGATTTTAGTACCATTGTTTCTGCTGTTGGTGAGGGCAGATCCATTTACAACAACATGAAGGCTTTTATCAGGTTGGTTGGTTCTTCTTTTTCCCTTTTCCTAAGTAGTCCCCTCAAATTATTAGTTGTTTTTGTTGTGCAACAGTAATGGACATATTTATTGATTTGTGGCTGTTATATTCTTTGAAAAATAATGTTGAAATAATGAAAATAACCAGATTGTTGGAGTAATAAAAATTCACTTTCTCTGGAAAGTAATGCCGACATGATGTTTTCTTTTTAGAATAACCAAATCAGCTCTTTAAGCTTGGCAGCAACTAATAATTGATCTAAAGAGTCATACACTGAAGAACGATACCCAAAATACCGGTCTTTGAAACATTTATGGGTAAAAGAAGCCAATCTAGTAAATACTCAGCTGAGTGACCCCAATGAGTTATGATCAAGATTTGGTTAGTTTAGCTGACTCCACCAAATAGGTGACTGATATAATGACTGCATCATTTGGATGATGACGTTTACAGAGCCCGACTTTGTAGTTCTGTACAAACAACACCCTAGACTGCTAATATCATGTTATTCCAGTCATATATAACCACTTTGGAAGAGATTGTCAGCCGAGTTTAACTATTAAACCTTGATTATTACATTTTATTACTCCTGGAATTCCGTCCTAGGTTCAAATGCATGAGTTTATGCTAAGTGAGTTTTTAACACCTATCTCAGGTACATGATATCTTCAAACATCGGTGAGGTCGCCTCTATATTCTTTACAGCAGCTTTAGGTATACCTGAAGGCCTGATACCTGTCCAGCTTCTGTGGGTCAATCTTGTTACGGATGGACCTCCTGCAACAGCATTGGGATTCAATCCTCCAGATAAAGACATAATGAAGAAACCCCCTCGTCGGAGTGATGACTCTCTAATTTCTGCTTGGATTTTATTCCGCTATCTGGTATTGTCTTATCTGTTGTTTCCTGCATGTTTTAAGTGATTTAACTCTTAACATTAGAACATTAAACGATCTCTACTGTTTACTTGCATCTGTAACTCGTGTATTTCTACTCTTTACAGGTTATCGGGCTGTATGTTGGAATAGCAACGGTTGGTGTTTTCATCATTTGGTATACACATGGTTCTTTCTTGGGCATCAATCTCATTGGCGACGGTCACAGCCTTGTCACATACTCCCAGCTCACTAACTGGGGCCAGTGCCCATCCTGGGGGAATTTTACCGTTTCTCCCTTCACAGCTGGTAATCAGGTTTTCACATTCAACGATAACCCTTGTGATTATTTCCATGGCGGCAAAGTAAAAGCAATGACACTTTCTCTTTCTGTGCTGGTCGCCATTGAAATGTTTAACTCCCTCAATGCCCTCTCTGAGGATGGAAGCCTATTGACAATGCCCCCATGGGTCAACCCTTGGCTCCTTTTGGCTATGTCCGTCTCCTTTGGCCTACACTTCTTGATCCTCTACGTGCCGTTCCTAGCTCAAATTTTTGGTATCGTGCCCTTAAGCTTTAACGAATGGCTCTTGGTATTGGCCATTGCATTCCCTGTGGTATTGATCGATGAGGTTCTAAAGTTTGTCGGCAGATGTACAAATGGATCTCAAACATCAAGAAGAAAATCTTCAAAACCAAAATCAGAGTGAGTGACCGGCAAATGAAGTGCCATCAATTGGTTAGTACCATTCCAATGGTCCTCTCGCACATTACATTGCTTGAATCATATTTTTTGTTTTTTTCCCATCGATGACCCTCTGCAAGTTTTACAATGAGGGATAGGCCGGATGGTATCATAGTATGGACTGAATTACTGGCTTAGGTTGTTTCTTTTAGCCCTCCATTTTAGTTATCTAATCTCATACAGGTTTTGTCAAAGGACTCAAAACCACATATTTTACTAATGGGAATTGCAATTGAATGAAAGTAAAACTTCTTTTGGTTGGATGAGTTATTGATTGAGCAAAACCCACGTAAGGAAGTTCAACGTCACCGTTTTAGAATTTTTGAGAGTTGTTCCACAAATGGTACCAGCGCTAATGTTAATGTGTCCTCTGTTTCTGGCAAAAGGGAAGGCAATTGAGAGATGTGATATGAATATGATTAGTGAAAAGCGAGTACGCGTGAAGAAAGCTTGCTTAGTTGGTGACCAAATGAACACAGCTGTACCAGCAATAATATAAGTAATTTATAATAATGGTGATCGCAGATAAGATATGTTGTCACGATCTGTCGGTCCTGACTTTTCTTAACTACTTGCAAATTTTTTAATAATAATAATAATAAAGAATTCAAACTTAATTATCAAAATATTCAGCCACGCCATGACACTATTAAAATTTTGAAAGGTTAACTCATATCATTTTATTGTGTACTACTTTTGATGTTATAACTTTAGAACCCACCCAAGAGAAAAAAGAAACTGTAGTTTAATCAATCGCGTCTCGCGCTAATAAAGTATGAGTAGGAGTGGAAGACATTCGTATCTAAATTTAAGCCAAATTTTAGTTTCAGTTGTAAAGAAGCGGCATTCCATCGGCTTCAATAAGGCGTGAGTTAATTAAAAGAAAAACTCATATTTGAATTCACACTCTTTATATATGTCTGTGTATAAAATTAACTTAGCTTTGAAATCATAACAATAATTATTTATGAAATACTTCAGTGATGTAATTTAAGCTACAGCCAAACCATAATATATAAAACATGAAGTCACTTAAGACACATTATTCGTACTTGTTTGATTTCCTTTGCATTGATTTTTGCTTCCTACAATTTTGCTCATTAGTTGGTTGTTTTACCATCATGGATTAAGAGTTTGGACCACCCCAGCTATATTAGTGATTTAGCACATCTAATTTCTCTTTCAATATATTCAAATGGCATGATCCTCGCAATTAAAACTTCTTCCTGTGAGTGTTAATTGAAAATTGATCAACTATTAACAACACTTGTTATTAACATTACCAAAATCTAAACGATGAAAATTTCATTAGCTCTACCAGAAATAGCAAAGCTGACACAATTCATCTGCCCTTGATAAGGGTTCAATCAGTGATGACCTGGGATTTTAAAGCTATTATGTGTTGGTAATCTTTAAAAGATCAGCAAATTCTGGGGTGTTTGAATAAGTCTGATGCTTATGAAATATAAGGCAACTAAGTTGCATACAGATAATCTAAAAATTATAGATAATGTAACCGAGGAAGACCCGAAAATAACAGTATCAAGATCAAGAAGATTTATTGCTCACAATTTTAAATAATAACAACTCTACAGCACAAGAAATAAGTTACCATTTTTATTTTTATTTTTATTTTTTTACCTTTCGAGCGGTCAGCTGGAGTCAATTTAGAATAGTACGTTTGCCATAAATGATTGAAGTGATATTCATAACATGTGACGACAGAATAATGATACCAACAAAAGTATCTGTAACCGTATGCAGTAAGGTTTTTGTGTGATTTGATACCTTGTCGATGTGTGAATGTACTTCACATCTTTAGTCACTTTAACTTCAAATAATAATTAAGAGCAAAGGATCAGTGAATGAGATTTCGGATAATTTTTAGTTTCCTCCCCTCAGTTTTTGGCTTGTTATACTTAGATGGCGAAAATTCGTTTATTAGTGAAAAACTCCCTGCCGTCAGTTAATTTCGTGCTTGACTGTTAGTTGACATTAGAAAGATAAAAATGCCCCTGGTTGGATTTTCAATATATATATTTTTCTTTCCTTCAAGCTTCCTATTTCTCTTTCTTCAAGTTCCGTGTACAGCTATGTGTTAGAATCAAATCGAAACCTTTGTCATATGCAAACCAGTCCAGTGCCCAATCTTTATGTGAAATAAAGGAACAATAGCCACCGCACCTTGTGTTTTGATCTGAGTTTTGTCAACGTCTTATACCTTCGGATTGTTTTGGGGAAGCCAATTATAATAGGTCAGTGTCGAATTCAAGTCTTGTTTGGGCTCATTTGGAGTGCATTTATGCTGCCTTTACTAAAAAATGTAGAATGTGTTTTTTGATAGTTGGTCGTATTCGAGTATTTGTTGTGGGTTTATTTACAGCGAAGAAGCCTAATTTTTTTTTTTTGGGGGGAGGGGGGAGAGGAAAGAAAAAAAAGTTGGTGAGTTTATTAAGCTATGATTTTCTTGAAGCTTAAATGACGATGGATTAAATGGGTTTGATGTTGGTGCTAAATCAGAGCTTGATTTCAACTTAAATGGGTTAAAAAATTGATTTTTTTATTCTTAGTTTTATTTTTATGTCTAGTGATGCTCCTGATGTATTTGAAGAGCACTACCTTCAAAATTGTTACACAAGTAAACTAATTGATGCCGAACTTTGCTGAGCTAAAGTGGGTTTAATGTTAGTTGATGATGATGCATGCAAACAATTTTAAGCTGCCTTTCACCTGAGACACCATGATGTGGAGTTTTCTATTTGATTTTATTTTAATTTGCCTGATCTTGAAATTTTTGTGGAGTTTTCTATTTTTTTTTTTTTTTTGCCTGTATTTGATAAAGATTATGTGCATCATACATTGCTCTGTAGAGCATAACTTCATTCATTGCTTATAGATGTTGTGGATTGTGTCACAAGTGTTGATGGATGTGTAAGATGTAGTTCCCAGCATCTTGAAAGTGGTATAGCTGCAAAGATTGTCCTGTGCCAGTCCAACGCCTGTCATAATGCTGAGATTTTAATTCCAATTCACATTAGTTTTTTTTTTTTTTAAATGTAGTCAATAATCATTGGTATATGTTTAATATCATTTTTCATTTTGATTGTTTGTATTTTTGCTTCTAGAAACCAAGATAGCTTACCCAAGAATGAAACCACTTAACCCATAGCATCCAGCAATGAAGCAGATCAACTAAAGGTGCATTGACAACCAAAGCATTGAAGCATAATCTAATCCCACCAACTGATATTTGAAGGGATTGATTTGATGATATAACACATTTTGATAGGCAAAAATAGAAAGGCGGATATATCATCTTCTTCTCAGACTATGTATAGGTTTGAGTTTTTTCTTATTTTGATTTTTTTGTATATGAAAAATTCATGTTGCCAAAGACAAGTAATATCGCAAGCTTGCTATTCCTGCAGACTGGACATGAGTTGCGAGGAGCCTATTGTGTGCAGCTATATTGCCTGCTTTGTGAATGTTGTTAATTCTGGCTATAACTACTACTGTTTAAATTATTTGATACTGAAATGCAATATTTGGTTTTATATTCAATTTAAGCTTCACTTCTCAGTTGTGCTAAATTCAATTGAATTCATATTTGAGTGGAATATTATGTTTGTTAGTACTGTAGTTACGGCATTAGACCCGTGGTGGATTAAAATAAGCTATTGATTACTTTGGTGGCATTAAATCTTAATTTGTTTGTTTGTAGTGTGGCTACTGTTAAGGGCACACCGCTGCAGTTTAGAACCTATTGGTTGCTGTTAGTTTTCATTAGTTTGCTTTTGTCTGATTCATCCAACATTCTAGCATTCCATTGAAAGACTTTGGAAGGCAACAGTTTAACGTTCATTTTTTTTCTTTTTATTTGGTTTTATTTGTAAATTTTAAATGTTAAATTAAGGGAAAATTATTGTATTATTTTTTTGATATAGTTGTAAATAACATACGTCGTGAGGGTAGTTTCGTCAAATTTTGTAGTAGTGATTTTGGAGCAAATGCTTTAATTAAGGTTTGAGGCATGTCACTATGTCAGGCATGCCAAAAACTGTCAATGGCAATATTGTATTTTAAATGTGAACTTACAGTCAAGCAGAAAAGTAACTGACGGCAGGGGGGTTTTCACTAATAAACACATCTTCGCCATCTATCTGCAAATATGTCAAACCTTAGGGGAGGTATCTAACAATTACCCATGAGATTTCTTATCTCTGTTTATTTATTTATTTTAGAGAAACTCATATAATTTAGAATTTTCTACGCAGGTAAAAAATAATCGAACAAATTTTTTTATTTTAATAGCAATAATGTTGATAGGGAAAATTGATATTCACACCACCTCAAGGGGTGAGGTCCACCAGAGGAGAAATAACAAATCCCTCGAGGGAGGAAATCAAGAAGTTTTGAGTCGAGACTATTAGGAAATTGAGTTTCCTCTCAAGATCACTCTAAGCAATTGTCAAGCAACAAGTTAATAGAAAAAAATTAAATAGAGAATACATCAATCACACAACACAAGATTTACGTGGAAAACTCTATATTCAGAGAAAAATTACGGCCGTTGTCAAAAAATAACCAGAGAAAAATATTCACAATGTAGAAAATTTTACAACCATATTTTTAGAAATAATTTTCTCCCATCCAAACCCCAAATACATGATCCCGAGAAATATCCCTTAACAAAGCAAACTCATAGTACTCATATTGAGGAGCCAAATACTCTTACAATACATATACATGCTTAAGAATATTTCTCTCCCATGTTGGAAGCTCTCAATGCTTCTCTTGCATTCTCTTGCTTCTCAAATTTGGGATGATCAAAACTTATGAAAGACTCTTATTTATAACAAAATGGATAGCACTGTTCAAACCGTGTTACTATTCGTGCTGCGTTACTGTTTACCGCGTGGTCAAACCGTATTACTGTTCACCGTGTGGTCAAATTGTATTATTGTTCACCAAGTGGTCAAATTGTGTTACTGTTTATCACCTTTTTTTTTCCTTTTTTTAATCAATTTTCAACAGAGGCTACGAATTGGTGAAAAATCACAAAGTTGGCAAGCCTAAAATGTAAGGATAATGCTTACCGGTGGAGAGAGCAGTTAAACCATGAGGTAGTTGAGGAAGTTGACTATGAAACCATCAAGTGCACAAAAATAGAAGCACGACCCCTGCTCCTGAAAGCACACACTCCATTTTTAAAAGGTATTTGAGGAGAAAACGATGGAGAAAAAGGTAAGAAAAAACTTATCTAAACAAAACCTCATCACTTAACTTGAATTCAAGGCCTTTATTGAATTAAGCATTAGAGTGGAGATACCGAAAATTTACCTTTTCGGTTAACCCATTTCACTTTTTGTTTGTTTGCTGTGTGTGAATAGGCATACCTCTGTGTATTGCACTTGGTTCAATCTTGACAGGAAAGAAACATGTATTAACAAATAGATTTTAATATAATATTTTGGAAAAGAAAAGTGTCAAAGTGGGATAAAGCAGAGCTCACACAATAACTGTTCTCTTCTTCAAATGGTGGAATCAAGAACTTCTAGATACAAATAAGGAGCCGCAAGTTCACTGGGTGGGTTTACGTAACGTTGATTTCTTGAGATGGGGGGCAGCATTTCATTTTGGTTTTTGTTGAATTATGTTTAGTTTCATTTCTTGGACGTACCTAATGTTCATATTATGAACTTATATATACAAATAGTCTTTGGTTACAGAAGGAAGAAATGAACATTACGGCAAATAAATAAAGCGTATATATATACGTACTAGTCCAATATTTAACGGAAGACCACTTATATGTGACTGATACTAGATAGATTGAACATATATTATTTTGAAAATTTGCAACTTAGTGAAGAAAAACATAATTCTTGCAAACATTAATTTGGGGACCACTAGGAGTTGGAACTATAGATTCATACACTTAATATATATATTGAGAATAACTTGAAAATTTGCACCTAAATGGCTACTAAAAATATGCGTAAAGTGTATGCATTATATACTTCGATGCTAAGGAATCTATATGCATGTTTTTTTCTTATTTCCATATGGTTACGTAATTCAGGAATAATGTGATTGATAAACATATACATTGGAGGCATTAACTTACAAGATCGGGATTTCTTAACTTCATAAGCAAAGAGTTTTCCTCGAACACTAATGATTTTGTTTCCTAGTTTCTTTGACATTTTAACCTCGTTTTTCTAGAATCTACAGCCATGAGTAAGGTCTAGAATTGAAGACAAACGGCTTTTGATTGAAGTTTTGGCATCATCCCATGTGCTTATTGCTGTACATCTCTTAAAAAATGGATGCTGGGAACGAGATAAAAGAACAAATATTTTGAAGAAAATTGTGTTATTGATAAAAACATGTGATTGTTGATTGCTGCAATTCACATTAGTAACACGTATACGTTAAGATTAAAGTGTAACAAGAAATAAAAACATGCAAACAGTTCACAACTGAATCACATAAATGAGTGATTGGTGCAATTCATTCAATGCCCTTACTCGGTTATTTATTGGTGAAGAAAAGTAAAAGCACCTCACCATTAGCCAAAATCTGGCTAAGCTGAGGACCAATAATATTTGGCCAAATACACACATATATATATATTCTGACACGCAGGTCTAATGTGTCCTGAATTTATTTTGCCATATGTGGTGTCAAATATACTAAGTTAAAACAAATATCTTAAATGTTAGTTGTTACCATTTTTTTATTCCTAGCATATGTCAATTATTTTCGTAACATTAGTAACATATATACGTCAATAGTATTAAACTAAAAAACAAAAAAATTGTGTTGGGTATTTGACGAAAGTGAATACTGACTAAACTTTCCTCCGTTTATCAGATTCATTTGTGGTCCGTATTAGCTGATATTTCATTTGTTTCTATATTTTTTAAAGAATTATTTTCAGTTTCCATTTTCTCTTAGGCATGTCATTTATTTCGATTAATTGGCCACATTGTTCAATCAATTTGACACAAAACTTTTTTCATTATGACACCTGCGCATTCCACGTTCCACCATGAACATATTTAGGTTCAACAAAGATAAGACAGCCAGCAGCAAAAAGCTTCTCTTCGAATTGAATATCAGAGTTGTTAAAAAATATTTGACCACAATTCTGCGTATAGGCCGGGGCTCTTCGGAAATTTCGGTTAATTAATTACTCAGTCTACAAGCAGATGAGCACCCATTTTTCCATTTTCATAGTAGATGCAACACCCATACCTACCTTTTACATTAAATGATAAATCATCCTTGTATTTGATTAGAAAATTGCACATAAAAAGAAAATTTGATGGTTGTATTTTTCACAACTGTAGTGTAGAGGCAAAATTAGAAAACGCAAGAGTCAAATTGAGTTTTCGTGAAGAAATGAAGGCGTGTGGATTAAAGATTAGGAATTGTAGGTCACCACTGAGTATCTATTGCTCCAATGATGAACATAAAAATAATTAATTATTAATGACAATTTTAATGTTGGAGGTTGCACAATACACGAAAAGGATTTAATTGCTAGTGAAAATGCTTGTGTTAATCTCACTTTTTGATGGGTTAATACTATTCTCCTTATAAATAAACGCAACTGAAAAGATGTGACCAATTTAGAGTTTTGGGATTATTTTGGAAGCAAGACGAAAAGTAGAAAGTGGAAACGTTGTGCAAATGAGGATTCGTTTGACAACTTACCAGTCTTTTCAAGCAGAAAATTAGCTAATAATATAAATATATAAAGTTGGGACTTGATGAGGTAATGTGACATCATCATTTCTCATCTTTGTATATTCTCTATTATCTAATAAATATAAAAATTTTCTTTTAATTTTGGCTTTTCATCTTCTCATAATTAATTTGATTGTTATTACACAATAACAATTATGTAAAGATTTTAATGAGGCATATTTTTTGTAATGAACATCTAAGGGGAGTGTTATGAATTTATTAAAATCAATGGAGATGTTTATAACATATATCTCTTAGTCTCCCCACTATCTCCCATTAGCAACCTTTAGCTTCCCTATGACTCTCACTATCTCACAAGGAATTATGATCCATAATTTTTCATTAATTTCATGGAGTGATTATGTAACCATAAAAGGAGAGCTCATCTTTTTGTTTTGTACACACACAATTGGAATGAATAAAATCACTCTATAATATATTATCTCATTTTATTTTTTATCTTGCATTGCTTCTTTATTTGTATTGCTGGCTAATAGTTTTTTTTATTTTTTATAAGGCTGCCTCATCTTAAAAAAAAATCAATTTATATTTGTTATCAGTTTCATCAAGTGTAAAGTAAAAAAAAATGATAATACTAAATTTTTTTTTAAAATCGCGTGAAGCGTGGTTCTATTTTCTAGGTATCTAATAAAGGAATGGTCCCTTCTTGTAACTTGCCTTTCTTGGTGAAGGATCAAAGAATAATCACCATTTAAGCAAATAAATCCACACTGGGTTCCTGCCCCGTTACACTATTTTTAGTAACATGAAAACCATAATACAAAAATGGACATAATTATCATCTTTTGATAATGATCCCTTTCGTTGAATAAAATTAAACTTGCGGGTCCTATTCAACATTATCCATAGGCATACTTGGTTAATGTATACGGATCAACAATCCTTTAAATAAAGAATTGTACAAAGAAAAAAGGAAGAATTTGTTCAACTCTTTCTAGAAAACGTTACATAATCAATCAACCCTTTATAGAATTTAGTATTTGCATTTTAAAATTTAGAGTCTATATCTATATGGTCAGGATATATAGTTTGCATATTAAATAATGTGTTAATAATAATTATTTAGACATGTGTTACATATTAGTTAATTTTATTTTTTTAATCATTAATGTAATAATCTTAGGCAACTCACCAATAAATAGCACATCACTTATAATACAAACTATATAATATATATGTTCCAATTATTTAAATTCCTTGACAATTCTCATAATCTCACCCACTAATACCGACATAGAAGTATACAGTAAGCAAAAGGTAGATACTTGAATCACCAAAACATACTAACCATCTCTTCTTACTTCTATAAATTACTTGCAGTCTGAGTTTTGGAACTGGAGACCGCCAACAGAAATAGACTCAAATGTCTCATTTTGGAGGCTCAGGCATGCCGCTGGTGAAGCCTACCGCCGGCGACAGCCTCTCATTTCCTAACCAAAACGAGCCAGCAGAGCACAAAAAGTATCCAAAAAGAGGTAGACCCTCAGTTTCTCCCTCGCTTGCTGAGCTTTTAAAGCGTGTGGAAGGTGCAGATACTTCCGGTGACAACACTGCAATTGATCATCATCATCATGTCATTGAGCTAAGCCATGCTTGTAGCTCTGTCCCAACTTCGTACCCTTTTGTTCTTTCATTTAAAAACTTAACATACAGTGTCAAAGCAAGTCAAAAGTTTGAGCTTCCCTTTTGCGGAAAGGGCTTGTCTGATTCTCCGGATAAGGTTTTGTTGAATGACATATCCGGCGAAGCCAGAGAAGGTGAAATCATGGCCGTTCTTGGGGCCAGTGGGTCGGGGAAATCAACATTGATCGATGCTTTAGCGAACAGGATTTCAAAGGAGAGCTTGAAAGGGAGTGTGACTTTGAATGGTGAAGTTTTGGAGTCGAGTCTTTTGAAGGTGATTTCTGCTTATGTAATGCAAGATGATCTTTTGTTCCCAATGCTAACAGTAGAAGAAACACTCATGTTTTCTGCGGAGTTTAGGCTTCCTCGTTCGCTTTCAAAGCGAAAGAAGAAGGCCAGAGTTCAAGCCTTGATCGATCAGCTGGGCCTTCGAAACGCTGCTAAGACTGTGATTGGTGATGAGGGACACAGAGGAGTCTCTGGAGGTGAACGCAGGAGAGTTTCTATTGGAATTGACATAATTCACGACCCAATTCTGTTGTTTCTTGATGAACCAACTTCTGGTCTTGATTCAACAAGTGCTTTTATGGTTGTTAAAGTCCTGCAGCGAATTGCACAAAGTGGAAGCATTGTTATCATGTCTGTTCACCAACCAAGTTACAGAATTTTGAACTTACTTGACCGTTTGATATTACTTTCACATGGAAATACAGTCTTCGGCGGGTCGCCAGCAAATCTTCCGGACTTCTTTTCCCAATTTGGTCATCCGATTCCTGAGAACGAGAACCGAACAGAATTCGCTCTTGATTTGATACGTGAACTTGAAGAAACTCCTGAAGGAACTAAAAACTTGGTCGAGTTCAACAAGTCATGGCAGAGAACAAAGAGTCCGAAGAATAATAATCACGAATCCAAATCAAGTATTTCGCTTACGGATGCGATAAGGCAAAGCGTTTCAAGAGGTAAGCTAGTCTCCGGCGCCACAACTGACCCCGGCCCAGACTTGACATCTTCAGTTCCAACGTTTGCCAATCCAATGTGGTTTGAAATGATAGTTATTGCGAAGAGATCCATGACAAACTCAAGAAGAATGCCTGAGCTATTCGGAATTCGATTTGGCGCCGTCCTTGTTACCGGGATAATCCTGGCTACTATCTATTGGAAACTTGACAATTCACCCAAAGGTGTCCAAGAACGCATAGCCTTTCTTGCTTTCGCCATGGTCACAACATTCTACACTTGTGCTGAAGCAATCCCAGTTTTCCTTCAAGAACGTTATATTTTCATGCGAGAAACTGCTTACAATGCATATCGCCGCTCATCATACGTTCTTGCTCATTCCATCATCTCCATTCCAGCTCTGGTAGTCCTGTCTTTGACCTTTGCTGCCGTAACTTTCTTTGCCGTTGGCCTCGCAGGCGGCTTCTCAGGATTCATCTTCTTCTTCTTCATAATCTTGGCCTCGTTCTGGGCTGGAAGCTCATTCGTTACATTCCTTTCCGGTATAGTCTCTCATGTTATGCTCGGGTTCACTGTCGTTGTCGCCATATTAGCCTACTTCCTCCTCTTCAGTGGCTTCTTCATTTCCCGGGACAGAATCCCTGCATATTGGATTTGGTTTCATTACATTTCTCTAGTGAAATACCCATTTGAAGGAGTCCTGCAAAATGAATTTGATGATCCGAACAAATGCTTTGTCCGCGGAGTTCAAATGTTTGATAACACGCCGTTGGGGTCACTACCCATGTCTATGAAATTGAAGTTGTTGAAAAGCATGAGCAATGCTTTGGGGATCAACATTACAAGCTCCACTTGTGTGACTACAGCCTCTGATATTTTGAAGCAACAGGGAATCACAGACATTAGCAAATGGAATTGCTTGTGGATTCTTGTTGCTTGGGGATTCTTCTTTAGGATTCTGTTTTATTTCACATTGTTGGTTGGAAGCAAAAACAAGAGAAGATGATTTGATTAATTGTTATAATGTTCATACTGTTTTTTAATTACAGTTTTAAATTTTCTATTTTTTATCCAATGGTGTGTATGTGACTGTTGGTGATTGGCTTCTCTGTAAGTTTTTTTAAGTAAAAAGATACCGTGATTTTTGTTCTATCTTCTTCTATTATTTAATTTAATTTCCTCATAATCCATTCGAAAAATTGCACTACTTTTTTAAAGATTTGCTAAGGAATTAATTATCGACAACTCCTTTTCCTTTACCCTCACAAGATGGGTGAGAAATCATTAGGTTTTTTTTTTTCAAAGAAAGTAGACCTTTCATTAAGCAGGGGGATTAGCAAGCATACACAAAACATCCGTAGGGAAATTCTCCCTCCAAATGACAAATTCTGAGCTTTGTAAAGCTCTTTTTGTTAGAGAGTGAGTACTCATATTACAATGCCTTAACGCATGCTGGAAAGTTATCGATTGAAAATCACCCTTGCTGTTGAGAATTTCTGCTATAATCCACCAAATCTCTGATATGTTTTTAACCTTGTTGTTGGCTAACTCAGCTACCATTCTGCAGTCTGTTTCAATGATCACATATGTGCAGCTTACGGCCCTTGCCACATCCATTCCCCGTTTGACAACTTTAGCCTCTGCTATCGATACATCTCCTTCAAATTTTATTCTTTTCACTGCTGCAGCTACCACTTGGCCTTGAGAGTTTCTTATAACCGTTCCTAAACCTGCAACTTTCCTTTCTTCATTAATTGCCGCATCGACATTGACTTTCAACTTGTTTCTCGGGGGTGGCTTCCTCTCTGCATTTCTGGATCCTCTGTGCTTCTGTGTTCTTCTAGATTTTGAAGTTTCAATGTCTGATACACATCCATAATTGCCTTAGCCTTTGCCACTGAAAACTCTGGGTCCAGCTTCCTTAATTCGAAGATGAATTTGTTCCTGGCATGCCACACAGTCCACCAAATGGCTACTATAAAATCAATCTCAATATTGTCCTAAAAACTCTTTATTCTCTGCAAGACACTCAACATGTCTTCTCTCATTACTCTTTTCACTCCAGCCTCTAGATTAGTGCATTTCCATATTTTCCTCGCCAATCTACATTCCATCAAGGCATGGAAAATATCTTCTCTCCCACCTTTGCAAATTTGGCACAATAGCTCCTTCAGTATTTTTCTTTTCCATAGATTGTCTGCTGTTGGTAGCAGATTTCTAGCAGCTTTCCACGCAAAAATTTTTTATTTTGCTTGGCAAGTTTAGTCTCCATATACATTGCCAGCAGTGAGAAATACATGTGGATCTAGCTGGAGGCTCAGGGAACTTGATTTTGAGTGCCAATTGATAGTCACTCTTCACAGAGTACAAGCCTTTCTATCATAATGCCAAATTACCTCATCTTCTTGTGGGGTTCTTGGTAACAAAATTCTCTTTATAATTTCGGCATCCACCCTTGTAAAGTTTTGCTCAATCAAGCTTTCATTCCACAGCTGGTTGGGCAGAATAAGTTCTGAGACTTTTGCTTCTAGATGCAGGGAAGGCATACGGATTGGCCTAAAAGTTGTTAGTCTAGGTAGGTATCCAGTTCCTGGCTTGTATCTGAATTTTCTCTCCATTTCTTATCCTCCACCTTATACCCTTTTGCAACACTTGTCTTCCCAACAAAAAGTTCCTCCAAATGAAAGATGGATTTGAGCATGCTTTAGCCATTAGAAAATCTGTTCTCTTGAAATATCTAGCTTTCAGCACCTTTGATACTAAGGAATCTGGATTTTGCAGCAGCCTCAATTCTTGCTTCGCAACTAAAGCTTGATTAAAGCTTGAGATATCTCTGAATCCCATCCCCTCTCTAATCTTGGCATAGCTCATTTTCTCTCATTTCTCCCTGTGAATTCCCTTCTTGTCTTCCCTGGATCCCCTCTAGAATCTTGCAATGGCTCTCTAAATGTCATGGCATAATCCTAGGAGAATCCTAAATACGCTCATGGCCTATGCAGGGACTGCTTGAGCTACCGTCTTAATGGGAATTTCCTTCCCTCCACTGGACAATAGCTTGTGCTGGCGATTCGAAATTTTACTTAGGACTTTGAGTTTCTCATCATTAAAGAAACTGGTTCTCTTTTTGCCCACCATGGAAGGTAATCCCAAGTAGTTTCCATGCCTTGAGACTACATTGAGCTGAAAAATATCTTTTATTGCTGCTATCCGCTCTGCTTGAATTTTGCCGCTAAAAGACATGGATGATTTCTCATAATTGAACACTTGCCCAGATGCCAGTGCATAACAATCAAAAACCTTCTTTAGCTGCTTACAATCCTCCACCGAGGCCCTTGCAAAAATCAGGTTGTCATCCGCGAACAAAAGATGAGAAATTATGATGTTTATACCAAATCTTAGCCGATGAATAAGATGTTTTCTCTCTGCCTGCCACATTAAGCTTGAAATACCTCTGTGCACAACAAGAACAAATAGGGGGACATGGGACACCCTTGCCTTAGACCCCTTTGAGGTTGATAATCAATTCCTTTGCAACTCCATTTATGATGATAGAAAATGTGGGAGTGGTGATGCAGTTTATGATCAGGTTTATCCATTTATTTGAGAAACCTAATCTCTCCATGGTATGCTCCAAGAATGACCACTCAACCCTATCATAGGCTTTACTAATATCCAACTTCAAATCCACTAAGCCATTCTTTCTCCCTTTGTTATGGCTAATTTTGTGCAAGCATTCATAACCAATAATTATATTATCAGTTATTAACCTATTTGGGACAAAAGCACTTTGCACAGGAGATATGATTTTTGGGAGAATCTATTTTAATCTATTAGTAATGGCCTTAGCAATTAATCGGTATATGACATTGCAAAGACTGATGGGTCTGTATTTT
Organism: Citrus x clementina; assembly: GCF_000493195.1. Lineage (NCBI taxonomy): Eukaryota > Viridiplantae > Streptophyta > Magnoliopsida > Sapindales > Rutaceae > Citrus > Citrus x clementina. The sequence continues at coordinate 12,494,554 of NW_006262139.1, read as the reverse complement.
GTTACTTTCCTAGGCTTTTCAATCTTAGGAATAAGAACAATGCATGTATGATTAAAGGGAGCTATAGTACTGTTGAGTGTTAGAAAATGTATATTTATAAAGGAGAAAATCATAATTTTACATTTTAAGTCTTACTAACACTTCTACTTTTATGTATTTTAGTCTCTTGTAATTTAATTATGTGTATTTTATTTTAATTAAGTATTTTATGTATTTTAAGGGCATCATGGTCATTTCACAATGCACGAGAGTTCAAACAACAAAACGAACATTAATTTTGAACTCGGGATAGTCGAAAACCTTAGGAGGAGCATAAAATGAAAAATGGCATTGTTCACATGTACAATACTGTTCACACATACAGAACGATGACGTGGCATTGACCGATGATGTGGCATTGACTGATGAGGTGTCACGATCCTGTTGGACTAAAATTCTTATGTACTGTTGATCGGTGACGTGGCAGCATGTTAGTGGACCAAAAATTGCGCGTACGGTATATGCATATACACAGGATTATTTTTAACCAAACCGCATCAATGTTCAAACCGCGTCACTATCAAACCTCGTGGTCAAACCGTGTTACTATTCAAACCGCGTACTGTTGACTGATGACGTGGCGCAATCCTAAGCGTCCGAAATATTTTTAATCCAATGACTATGATTTACTTAATGTATCTATAAAAAGGGGGCATCCCCCCTTAATTTGATATCTCTGAATTCATTTTTGAGCTCTATTTTTTATAATTCCTTCTCCATCTTGTATTGTCTATGTATTTTAATAAATTTCTATTTTATCCCTAATTCAATCATGAGTAGCTAATTTGCTTTCAAACTTGAGTTGAAGATAAAGTCTCAACATGTGTCATGGGCTTTATTTGATAAATTTACTTTCTTTTCCCCTCTAATTATTGTGGATATTTTGATTTTTCATTGACAAATAATAATAATCTTATCTAGATATTGCCTTGGTTTCACCGGCTCCCTAGTACAAGGTTATTATTATTTGGCACGATAAGCCCTTAGCACCATATTGATTAGAGTGTGGTTTATGAGGTATGGATTCCCCCCTCATGATTTAATTGACACTAATAAGGAATATTTAGCCCATGGTGCATATTGATGCAGATCTAGATACCCAAGTGCTTCAATTATAATATTTTCCACTTTAATTTAATTCTGCCATTTCAATTTAAATTTTAGATAGTCCAAATCATTTTTACCACAAATCCAACCACCCACATAGAAAATTAATTCTACATATAATTAAAATCCACATCCTCGTGGGATCAACACTCGTCTCCATTAATCTATTCTACAATAGATTCGTGCACTTGCGAGTTCAATAAAATTTACACAATAAGTATCTTGCTGGTTTAGAACATTGAGACATGTTGCAATCACTCATTTTTTGACATTTTTCCAGTGTTTTTGGAAGAAGACAGCCTGCAATCCATCTGGTCTAGGAGCTTTTGTTGGGCACATTTGGTTGAGAGCTTCTTCAATGTCCTCGACTGTGAAGGCTTGATCCAGAAGCTTATTAATCTCTGCACTCACTTTTGGTCTCATGCCTTGTAGAGCTGCATTTATTTGTTTTATGTTTGGCTTGAAGGTAGTAAACAAGTCCTGGAAATATTCACAGAATCTGTTATCTACATCATCTTTATTCTCGAGCCAATTTCCAGCTTTATCTCAACTTCTTCTATCATGTTTTTCTTCTCCTCGATGAAGCTTTGGCATGAAAAAATTTTGTATTCTTATCCCCAGGTTTTAACCAATCAGCCCTTGATCTCTGCTTCTAATACACCTCCTCTTCCATCAAAATTCTTTGGATATGCTTTTCAATGCTCCTGATTTCGTTGCCTCTGTTATACTGATCATGACGCTCTTTGGCTTGCTTTAGCTTCCCAATTAATTCCTTAACATTCTTATCCTCCAAACTCTTTTTTTCTCCAGCTGATCAACTGAGCCATTGACTTTTTGTCTATGGATTTAAAAACTTGAGTAGGACTCTCTTAATTGCTCGTGTGCCATTGCAGCCACTCCTCCTTCACAATATTCTTGCAATCTTATATAAGCTCTATATGTCTTCATTATGAAGTCTAGTAAAAGTTTTTCTCTCATAACTTAAACTCCTCTGTCTCTCCTTAACCTCCATCAAAACAGGACAGTGGTCAGACTCCCAATGCACCAAATTTGTGGCAAGATCATCATAGAACTTAGCCCTCCACTCTTGGTTACACAAAAAACCTATCTAGCTTCTCTTGTATAAGTTGGGGTCCAAATTGCTTATTTGACCACGTGAAAGGGTAGCCCATGCCTCCTAAGTCAAACAAGTTGCAATCTCGAATAACTTCTCTAGACTCCCTGATTGCCTCTGCACTTCTATCAAGCCCTCTCAATTTCTTATAAAATCTCCAAAGCATAGCCACGGGAGTGGGGACAAACCTGCCAATCTCCTTAAAAGGGTTCATGTGTGCTTCTTTTGACTAGTTTTAGGATGCCCGTACACTCATGTTCTCCTCCACACATTTCCTTGAGCATTCTGGACTTGGAAATTTATGTGGTGCCTGCTATAGGACTTAATTTGAACTGTCGTGTCCGTATTCCACATAATAGCTAACCTTCCACTCTTCCCCTCGCTATCCACTACAAAAACATTTTTTTATCGCTAACTGATTGCAGACCTTTTTTACCTGCTCAGACTTCAATTTGGTTTCACAGAGAAATATCAATTGAGGTTTGTGCATGTGGAGAATTTTCTTTACGGCTAGACACGTCTGGGGATTCTCTAAACCCTGAACGTTCCAACATATGATTTTCATGGCTGACGGCGGGGCTGCTCCATAGCCTCCGCCGATAATATCTCCCCTGACATTTCTATCTTGCTTATCACCAATTGTGTTTACCCTTAAGAGGTGTATATGACCATTTCTGAACACAAAATGAGATCTCTCGGTGGCCCAAAATTCTCGGCAACTGTTTTTTATTTTTTGCTTTCCGGGCTTGGGCTTATCTGTTCCTGCAAGCTTCTTTTCAAATATACCAGCCCATTGTGTCGCATTTCCTTTATTGTCCTTTCTCTTGCTTGAAACTTCCATTTCATTCCTTTGGTTTTTGTGTTTTAGTTCCTCTTCGTTTCCACATCCGTCTCTCGTGTTGGTTTTTAGCCCCTTTCGTTTCATTTTTTACTCGTTTCCTCTCGGCCCATTGAGCCTATAATTTTATTTTCCTCTAGCATTTCATTTTCCCGCTCTTTCCCTATTATTTTTCCATCCATAATGCTCTCTTCTCTATGCGTCTGCTTCGTTTCTGTTTCAGTTGTTTTCTTGCTGTAGTCAATCATCTGTAGCCTATCTCGATTTATGTCCTTAATTAATGCTCCCTCACCTACTCCTTCCACTTTACTGCTCCCCATTGGTTCTAACACCTCTTGAGGGATCTCCTAAAATTACATCTATAGGATATGAAGAGACATACCTCTACTCCTTGGGGAGTGTTTGAGAAATACCTTCTTGTTGTTCCAGCTCCGTATTTGTTTGCTCTTCTTGTGTATCCTCTTGATTTTCTTGTGATGCATTCTCTTGAATCTCTTTTGATGATTCTTCTTGTAAATCTCCATCTGCATCATCATTAGCAACTCCTTTTCTCCGCAGAGGAGGGGTTAGACTCATCAAACGTAACATGCATGGATTCTTCCACAACTAAAGTTCTTTTATTATATACTCTATAAGCTTTGCTTGTGTTTGAATACCCAAGAAAGATGCCAACATCAGATTTTGGATCAAATTTACCAAGATTATCTTTTGTGTTTAAAATAGAGCATTTGCATCCAAAAATTTTGAAATAACCAATGTTGAGTTTTCTATCTTTCCAAAGCTCATAGGAAGTTTTGTTGAGATGAGGTCTAATCAACACCCGATTTAAAACATAGCAAGCGGTGTTGACGGCTTCGGCCCAAAAATACTTAGGTAAAACATTTTCATTTAACATGGTCCTAGCCATTTCTTGAATAGACCTATTCTTTCTCTCAACAACTCCATTTTGTTGTGGAGTCCTAGGTGATGAAAATTGATGCTCAATGCCAAGATTATTGCAAAAGTTCTCAAATGCATGATTTTCAAATTCTCTTCCATGATCACTCCTAATGCATATAATATCATACCCTTTTTCATTTTGTAATTTCTTATAAAGCACTTTAAAAACATCAAGTGCATTATCCTTATTGGCTAAGAATAATACCCATGTATATCTAGAAAAATCATCCACTATCACAAATGCATAATACTTGCCATTTAGACTAGCATATCTAGATGGCCCAAAAAGATCTAAGTGAAGGAGTTCAAGTGGTTTTGAAGAAGAGATATGGTTTTTATTTTTGAAAGAGGTTTTGATTTGTTTTCCAAATTGACAAGCTTTATAAATCTTATCATTTTGAAAACTAATTTTCGGAAGACCTTTAACTAAATCATTTTTCAAAATTTTCGAAATTAAATCCATACTTGCATGACCTGCTCTTCTATGCCATAGCCAACTATCATCATGCAATGCGGAAAAACATTTATCAAAAGTATATGCACATTCTATGTCAATGATATAAACATTATCACATCTATTACCAACAAACAAGATTTTGCCATCACATGAGTTCTCAATAACACAACTAAATTTGTCAAAGATAACTTTATAACATTTGTCACATAATTGACTAATGCTAATTAAGTTGTGTTTCAAGTTCTCAACCAAACATACATTCTCAATTAGAGTTGAGGAGACTTTACCAACATTTCCAATTCCAAGAATTTTTTCTTTTGAGTTGTCTCCAAAAGATACATCTCCACCATTTTCAATTTTGGTGAAGCTTGAGAACCATGCATAGTTTTTGGTCATGTGCCTTGAGCAACTGTTGTCTAAGTACCATTTATTTTTCTTCTTCTTCAAGCCCTACAAGGAAAAATATCAAGTTTTAGGTACCCAAAGCTTTTTAGGTCCTTGAGAGTTAGCAACGGTTCCTTTTGGAACCCAAATACATTTGACACCATAATATGCATTCCTTTTTCATGGGACATCTATATTTCATGTGACCATTTTAATTACAATAATTACATACAATCTTATGATCATTTGTGGAGGTAGCTTTAACAAAATAATTCTTATAATACTTTTGCTTCAAGTTAGGCTTATATCCAAGTCTTCCTTTATCAAAAATACATTTTTGTGAGTTAAGCATATTAACCAACATCTTTTGCCCATTTGTAAATTTCAAAACAATTTCATTCAATTCATTACTCATTTTCTTGAGCATTTCGTTCTCATTTTTCAACTCATCTATATGTGATTCTAGATGCTCATGTAAAATGCTAGGTTTCTTATTTGATAATGCAATTTCATCATGCAATGTTTTGTTCTCTATTTCTAGGCATACAATTCTTGCATTTAGAGATTCATTTTCATTTTTAAGCTTTGTCATTTCCTTTTTAAGACATACATTCTTTTTACCAATCTTCATCAACTCGTTATGCAAATCTTTAAAAGCATCATACAATTCATCATAGGTCGGATCACTTACCTCATTGAGATCATCATCCCCTCCTATTGCCATGAGTGCTAGGTTTGATACTTCTTGCGATCCTTCTTCATCACTTGATTCTTCCTCACTATCATCCCAAGTTGCAGCCATTGCTTTCTTCTTGAGTTTGTTGATAAGTGGGCACTCCGATCTTATATGTCCAGACTTCTTACATTCATAGCATGTGATTGCCTCCTTCTTCTCCCTATGGTTCTTGAAGTTTCTGAAATTTTTCCGCTCTCCGGTTTTCTTGAAGAATTTTCTGAACCTCCTTGCTAGCATGGCTAGCTCTTCATCATCCGGTTCACTCTCCCCATCACTCTCATATTTTGAAGCTTTAAGAGCAATGTTTTTCTTCTTCTCTTCATGTCCTTTTTCTACAGCTAAATCCTCTTCATATGAAATGAAAGAACCAATTAAATCATCAAGAGGTAAAGTATTTAAATCTTTGGTCTCTTCAATGGCAGTTCTTTTAGGTCTCCATTCTTTTGGAAGTGACCTAATGATTTTCTTAACTTTCTCGCTATTTGAGAAGGTCTTCCCCAAGGCACCTAGAGTGTTCACTATATCTATGAATATAGTATACATAGAATACACATTCTCATTTTGTTCCATTTGGAACAGCTCATATTGACGAGTGTATCTACTGATTTTAGACTCTTTAACTTGATTTGTCCCTTCATAGACAACTTCAAGTTTATTCTATGTTTCTTGTGCACTTTCACAACTAGATACTCTATGGAATTCTTTCTTATCAAGGGCACAAAACAAAGCATTCATAGCCTTGGAGTTTAGAGACATCTTTCTCTTTTCTAACTCACTCCATTGACTCAACGGTTTAGGAATATCATCTCCTACTTCATCTTTAAATGTAGGCATGAACGGACCATCACAAACAACTTCCTAAATTTCATAATCTAAGGCTTGCAAATAGATTCTCATTCTAGTTTTCCAATAAGCATAGTCATTACCATCAAAAAATGGTGGTCTAGTTATAGATTGCTCTTCTCTAAAGGTTGAGTCATTTAGGGTTGTCATAGATCTTTTACTCTTAGACGATTAAGTCCTAACAAGAGAACAAGGCTCTGATACCAATTGAAATACTAACTAGGCAAACCAAAGAGGGGGGTGAATTAGGATATTAAAAATTATTTAATTCTAAAGAAAAACTCAATGCAAATCCAACACAAATTTAAAGCATTAACAGATAAATCAATCACAATATAAAAAGATAAGGGAAGAGAGAGCAAACACAATGATTTTTACGTAGTTCGGCAATCCCCGCCTACGTCCACGCCTCCAAGCTCACCGGGCTTGAGGATTTCACTAAGCTAGCCACCCAAGGCTTCAAACGCTTACAATTGACTTCTAAGGTGTCAATAGACCTTTACAACAAGAGATTATCCCCAATCTCTTAACCCAAGTGTATCTCAATACTTACAATCACTCAAAGTAAAAGATTACAAATTATTTTTCTCTCACACAATATTTAAGATTACAAATCAATGCCCAATGTGTGAATAGATGAAGAGAGAATGTGTTTAAAGCTCTATGAAGATTGTATTCTCGGATATAAGCTCAGTGGTAGTATTGTGATCAACCTTCTTTGGATTTGAATGACCTTATTTATATCTGGAGCTGAAAATCTAGCTGTTACAAACTGTCGGACAGAAAATGGTTCGCCGTTAACCCTAAACGGTTAACCGTTTCGGTTGGTCAAAGTTACCGTTGGGCCAGATTTCAAATAAATGGTTTGCCGTTTAGGATTAACCTTTCGCCGTTAAATTCCAGAGACCTGCAAGATGAACATTAGTTATCCGTTTACACTAAACGGTCAAGGATTTGCATGAAGTGACTTCTCTGGATATTATCGGTTAACCGTTTATAACAAACGGTTCGCCGTTTGTCTCCAGTAACCTGTAAAATGAACATCAGTTATCCGTTTACATTAAGCGGTTAAGGACTTGCGTGAAGTGGCTTCTCTGGATATTATTGGTTAACCGTTTATAATAAACGGTTAGCTGTTTAGCTCTAGTAACCTGCAAAATAATTTAGTCTTATCATGTTTTATTAATCAATGCCAGAGGATGACAACCTTCAATTATGGACGTTATCGGTTAACCGTTTAAATAAACGGTTCACCGTTAAGTTCCAGTAGACATCCCATCTTTTGTGTTTTCTGTTTTTCATAAACGGTTAGAGATTTAGGCAATATGTTGCTCTCTGGATGTTATCGGTTAACCGTTTAAATAAACGGTTCACCGTTTATAACCAGAATTGCATTTTAAACCAGTTTTTGCAGAGAATCTTTTTCTAATTTGAAAGTCCATCTTTTATGAAGAATGAATGGAATGATTATTAAGGCTTTCGTTTATTAAGAAATAGCTCCAATATTTTTATCAAAAATCATTTAAAATTTGTTATCATCAAAATCAATATTATTAACATATTCATGTTAACAAGGGTCTGATCCAAATGATAGAAGGTCAATAGAAGGTTATTGTGTGTTCTTTGGATCAAATCTTGTAAGCTGGTCATCAAAAAAGCAAACATTTGTTTCACGATCCACTGTTGAGTCAGAATATCGAGCACTTGCCTCAACCACTTCTGAGGCGTTATGGATAACCTATTTGCTAAAAGAATTGAAAGTGCAGCTGGACACATCTCATGTTTTGTATTGTGATAATAGAAGTGCTGAAGCCTTATCTAGCAATCCAAAATATCATACAAGAACCAATCATATTGAGCTGGATCTCTATTTTATCCAAGAGCATGTAGCTAAGAAAGAATTAATTATTCAACATGTACCAAGTTCAGATCAACTTGCTGATATTCTTACTAAACCTCTTTCATTTGATCATTTTGCTTACATGAGAATTAAGCTCAATGTCTTTTAGAGACCTTGAGCTTAAGGGGGAATGTTAAGATTATATGATGAGTCAGATTGCTGAGTAAGCTGCTAAGTCAGATTGTTGAGTAAGCTGCTAAGTCAGATTGCTGAGTAAGCTGCTAAGTCAGATTGTTATACAAGTGGAGTGCTTAGTCAAATGCTGAGCTGGCATTCTGTTATGCAAAGTGATATTAACGTTTGAAGTTTGTTAGATTCTCACCAAGAGTTTGTTACAATTAGTTAGCTGCCAGGTCATACTTTGTATGCTATAGAAAGATCCAGACCTTGCTATAAATATCTTTGTATCACTCATATTGTTTTTAAATCTTAATGAGAATAATTTTCAGTTTCTAGAATTCTCTCTCGTTACACATTTTCTTTCACTTTCTTGTTAACCAAACAGAGTGAAACCCAAATCAAGATCGTGCGAGTTATGACCACAAGCTTCATTGACTTCTTTGACTTTGGATATCCTACGTGTCTCCTTGCTAAATTGTTGATTAACTAGTATTCAATGATCAAGTCTAGACCTTTTTTTCACCTATTTTTTTCCTAAATATTCAAAATTTTGGATGGGTCTAGCAATGGGTCATGTTTAGGCCGTTTCACGTTGTATTCTTATCGTGGCATATTAAATTCTACACACTAAAATCCATCTATATTAACTTATTTCAATCAAAAGATACAAACCCAAACCCGTTCATTACTATTATTGTGTTATGAAAACCGACCCATTTAATCTGCACTTTTTAGTAAATTTAACATAATTATTATATATTTTTAGTTTAAATTATATAATAATGTACAAAATTGGCTTTTTTAAAATATAATATCAAAGAAAAGAAAACCTTAATATTCTTCATCAAGTTCTAATAATATAGTCTACAACTAATCAATAATTTAGTTCTACACACCAATATCAGTCTCTAAATTTTTAAAAAAAAAATGAAAGAAATTTGTGTTACATGAAAAAAATCTTATAATGAGTCAATGACGGCTTCAATTTTTATAATAAATATATAGGGATTTTAGGATTTGTAATAACTTTAGATAATTAGTAATTTGAAGTCTTTTTTTTTTCATATAGTATTTAAAAAGTCAATTTTTATTTAAAAAATTTATAATTTAAATTATTAAACTAATTAAACAATTATTTACTATTAATGGGTTGGGCGAAATGTGTTTTGATGCTTAAACTAAAATTTAACCTTTTATAGAATAGGGTTTTAATGAATTAACCTATTAACGACCTAACTCGATAAAGATCAACTTGAAAATCATTTTTTATCATATGGTTTTTATATCATATTAGCAACCAAAAAAGAGAGAGAGAATTTTAAACATTTTTGGGGGGGGGGGGATTTTCCAAGAATATATTGATTTTATTTAGGATTTTAGTAGTTGAGATTACAAAGAATATTCGAGAGATAAAAAAACCCTGATTTCATCTTTTGCGTCTTCAAGAACATGGATGTCTTTGTGATGGGAGATGTTAAACTGGAAAATATACACACACACATCTAAAGAGGAGATTTGCTTGATTTATGCAACATAAGATCGAAAGCATTGATGCATTAGAATTTAGAATTTAGATGAAAAACACTTAAAAATATGAATCTTAATAAGTGATTTAAATCATTTTGTAAACTTTCTATTTAATAATGGATTGATTTCTGTTTACGCGTATATATTAATCACTTGTCAAGACTTTTACACCCTAAGTTATGATAACTAAAGATTTTTCCACACTTTTGACTAAGTTGCTTGATTTTAACGTTTTGTTATGTGGACTTTTGTCAATCGCCAGGCATATCTAAAATGGAATTTTATTTCAATAAAAGACAACTTATTTACTTTCTTGATACTTATTTTTTTATCTGAAATTTAAATTAATTTTGAATCTGAATAAAATTGAATGATTTTTTTTGTTTGAATTAATAAAAATAAATATTAAATTTTTCTTTAACTTAAATAATCTAAAAATAATATTTTTTTATTTATACTCTTACAAATTATAAATGTTAAATAAATAATAAATATTTTAAATAATTTAATTAAGATAATATATTATTATAATCTAACTCATGTTCAATTGAATAAAACCCTTTACATTCTAAATCAGTATGTATTAATCAATTTCATTTTAATTTATGATGTTTTTATATGAAAATATTTATAAAAAATTAAGAAGATACGTAATGCTAATTTAAAGAAAATAAAAAAATTAATAATTTAATGTTGAAAATTTTTTGTCGTGTTAAAAAAACAAATAATCTCGATAACTTAACCGATTGAAACTGAATCAATGAACTCATTACAATTGGAAAACAAGCAACCTTCGTGTCATATTTCAGATCACCATATCTCCTAACTCCTGACGAATACTGTCTTTGGACAAATCTGTGGTATCACTGTTGTATGGTACCATAAATGGATCCAATTATTGGATCTAGCCCACAGTTGTCACCAGAGCTAGATTCAATGGTTGGATCCAACTGTGGTACCATACAACTGTGGCACCATAGCTGGATCCACTGTCTTTTTGTTTAACAATAATTTCTTTTAAAGATTTGTTTGAAGAAAAAAGTTGTGGCTTACAATTACGTCTCCACTAAGGCAGCTTTGTACCTTCATCATGTGAATCTCTGAATTATTTTACGTGTATCTTTACCTCTTATCACACAGGTCATTGTCACAGCTCAACGGGATTCGGGAGCCTATCAGTTTTTAGTAATAAACGTTGCCTCACACTTCGACGCCACCTCTTTTTAATTGGGGCCTTTAATTTCCTTATCTATTTTGCCAACTACCATTGGCAGATAGGTAAACCATTATTTACACCTGTGGGTGAGGTGGATGCGGGACAAAACATGATATGATGAATTGGTGGATTGTGCTGTAAGTTTTTTTTTTAACAAAACATGATATGATGAATTGGTGGCTTGTGCTGTAAGTTTTTTTTTTTTTAAAAAAAAAAAAAACAATTTATATTAGAATTTACCATTACATTTTGTAGGTTTTCTTTTTCAGAACAATATTATTGTCGGTTGAAGTAATTCAGGAAACACTGCTTTTGTCTGGTTTCAAAAAGTTGGGTCAAGATCTTCTTTTAATCTAACTCTCTTATCCTTTTAATACACACACATACAGATATGGTTTACAACATGTTATCGAGTTTGATGTATGTACTCTTAGTTATTAACGATCACAAGTATGATTTTGCTCCGTAATAGGAAAATATTAAGAGAGGATCATAGTTTCTAAAATTTGGTAAGTCATTGCACAAATTAAGCAGCGGTAAAGTGACTTATAAATAATGAGAAAATTTTACATAAGATTCGTCCCATTATATTTTTTGTGTTCTTAACTGCTACTGGTCACACCAAGAAAAAACTATTTAATTTACGAACTAAAAAATTTGTAAAAAACTTACATAAGAAGGATGAATCGTGTCGTTATTCGTGTATGTCTATCTAATAAAATCTCGGTATGTACATGCATGATATGAGCTTATTCGACAGTCCATTACAAAATCAAAATTCTCACATAAATGAGTTTCTCCTTGCAAAATTTAAATTTGTAATTGCTAATTATTAAACAAGAACATTAAACAAAAGATAAAAATTTAGCCTACTAATATTATTAATAAAGATCAGGTTACGGTGCAATTGTGATACCGTACAATAATTATATTAAGTTGTTGGATGTATTTAAATTGATGGAATTTACTAACATCCAACGACTGAATGTAACTATAATACAATAACATAATTACACGTCACGTCAGGCTTCCGTTATCAATAGAAACGTGATAGAAAATTTTTAAAACTGATGGAAAGCTTGGATCAAGAAAAGAATTCTACTTTAATTTCTATTTTGATAAGTCTTATCCAAGACGTTTTTTTACGGTGAAAGATAAAGCTTGATTTGACTTTAGCCTCTATAATTAGTGTTCCATCGACTTTGTACTCCTTGGATCTTTCTCCAAATTATTGCCTCCAGAATCTTTAAAAATCATGCCCATGTAGATATATATATATATATATATTTTACTTTTTTTTTTTTATTACATGAGACTATTGCTCAGATTACAACTCATATTATATGAGAATATAACTGATATGTACAAATCAGACTATAACCGGGATCAACATACATCAATGCTAATGGAGCGCTGCCCAGATTTTAACCCTCTCAAATATTCGAGGGATGTTTACTCCTCGCACTGGGACAAGGAAGCAGACTGCCTTCACTCAATTTTATTTGAGGAAGAAAACACCCCCACATGCATAGTAGGGATGGCCACTAAAGGAGTTGGTTTGCGGAGGCCTCCTCTATTTTTCACTCCATTTCTTAGTAAATTTAAGGGGATAAGCATAGAGTATCTCACGTGAGGACTACTATACCCATCCCCCTCTTATTCTTTATTTAATTATTTTATATTAAACTTTTATATATAATTTTAGTGAAATAAAAAATAAAATGGCTGCTATCATCACTAACATATTGTGAAGTACTAAAATTATTAAAAATTAAAAGACATCTCCAATACAGTGGAGTAATATCTTGAATCATATAAAAATGTAATACATTTGGATAAAAAAATAAATAAAAAATATATATAGTTTAAATGGAGATTGAAGTGTGGTTGGAGTGGAGAATACAAAATTAATTACACCTCTGTTAAAATTTTGAAAATTATTTTTCTCTCTCTTTTCACTACATTCTTAAAAAATTTATTTTATTTGAGGTGATTTTAATGGAGCTCCAGATGCATGAAAGATTTTACAGTTCTAATATTTAAAAGAAGATGTAAGTTAATTAATCCAATAATATTTTATTTGGAGAAAAATAATTAAACAAAATATACGGTGAGAGGCTATATCATCTATTATTCAAGTTGGCAAAATTTTGTCCAAGTAGCATTAGTGTTAAATAATGAGATAGACGGTCGTTGGTCGTTACACGTTAATACAATGACTCATTGACATTTTAAACAATTTGAAACATTTTGCGCAGACAAGTCAGTTCATTCACAATTCTCTGGGCTATCTCCCCTCTTGTCTTTTCTCTTGAAAAAGCTGCTAACTAGTAATAGCTCACCCTCCAAAATTAAGTAAGCTTCATGTTTGCATTAATGCAAACCCAAATCCCACAGAAACCTGCTACTTTGCATTATTAGCACTATCATTTTCCGCTGGCAAAAAATCCAACTATGTCGCCGGCTTCTGCCGACGACAACCCTTTGCTCTTCATCAATCAGAAACCAAATGTAGAGCTTCAAAACCAAAATCGAAGTCGCAGATTCACAGGCTCCTCTGGCAGGTCCATCAACAAAGAGCTTGAAAGTGAGCCGATTAACGATTACTCTTCAGTCATCAGCATCGACATGCCGTATTCTAATGGTAGCAGCAGTAACGAACTACCTAACTACCCATTACTTCTTTCATTCAACAACTTATCCTACAGTGTTAAAGTTGGTCAAAAATTGCTTCCGGATCTTCCATTTTTTGGCTCACAAGATGATGTTAAGAAGACAAAGCTTTTACTGGATGATATTTCTGGGGTAGCTAGAGAAGGTGAAATAACTGCGATTCTTGGTGCTAGTGGCTCTAGTAAAACTACTTTGATGGACGCTATTGCTGGCCGCATATCAAAACAGAGATTGAAAGGCACTGTGACATTGAATGGAGAGGTTTTGGGGTCAAAGCTTTTGAAGATCATATCTGCTTATGTGATGCAAGATGATCTTTTGTATTCCATGCTAACCATAGAGGAAACCCTTATGTTCTCAGCGGAATTTAGGCTTCCTCGATCTTTATCTAAAGAAAAAAAGCGAAAAAGAGTGGATGCTTTGATTGATCAACTCGGTCTTCGAAGTGCAGCCATGACCATAATTGGTGATGAGCAACACAGAGGTGTTTCAGGAGGCGAGCGCAGGCGGGTTTCTATCGGAGTTGATATAATTCATGATCCAATTCTCTTGTTCCTGGACGAACCCATATCAGGGCTTGATTCAACAAGCGCGTTTAATGTTGTCAAGGTGTTAAAACAGATTGCAAAAAGTGGAAGCATTGTCATCATGTCCATACACCAACCAAGCCATAGAATCCTGAGCCTCCTGGACCGTTTGATCTTTCTATCAAACGGACAGGCCGTGTGCAGTGAAGCACCAAGTAATCTCTCACAATTCTTTGGGGCGTTCGGCCATCGGATTCCTGAGAACGAGAATCAAGCTGAGTTTGCTCTTGATTTAATTCGTGACCTTGAAGATTCTCCAGGTGGAGTCAGCACCTTAGTAGAATTCAACAAGTCGCGGCAGTACTCAAAAAGGGATTTGGATGAACCGAAATGTGAACTGAAAGATGCAATCAAGGCGAGCATCGTCAAAGGGAAACTAGTCACTACTGGTACAGCCTCGAATGATGATATTGGTTCAGACCTGACATCTTCAGTTCAAACTTATGCCAATCCGTTTTGGATTGAAATGATGATTTTATCCAAAAGATTGATGATAAACTCGAGAAGAATGCCTGAACTCTTTGTTGTTCGTTTCGCTACCGTTTTCGCGGCTGCAGTTATCACCGCCGGCTTATACTGGCAACTCGATAACTCACCCAGAGGCACACAAGGGCGAATAGGGTTCTTTGGTTTTGGGATCACCCTCATATTCTTTCAGTGTTCGCGAGAAATCCCAGTGTTTCTTCAAGAACGGCAGATTTTCATAAGAGAAACAGCTTACAATGCATACCGCGTGTCGTCTTATTTACTCGCCCACTCTTTGGTCCCTATTCCCTCAATGATTATCCTCTCACTTGTCTTTGCAGCAACAACCTTTTGGGCTGTTGGATTAGCTGGCGGCTTCAGTGGGTTCCTATTCTTCTTCATCATAATATGCATATCATTTTGGGTTGGGAGTTCATTCATAGCATTAATTTCAGGACTCGTCTCTCATGTGATGGTCGGTTTTATCATTGTCGCCTGCCTTTTAGGCTACTTTCTTGTGTTTTCCGGGGCTTACATTCCTCGAGATCAAATGAGGTCATTTTGGGTATTGCTTCACTACACTTCTCTAGTTAAATATCCATTCCAAAGTATTCTTCAAAATGAATATGGCGATGATTCAACAAAATGCTTCGTCAGAGGTGTGCAGTTCTTTGAGGATACAATTTTTGTTCATCTCCCGGAGTCCGTGAAGATCAAGCTGTTAAAAAGCATGGGCCATGTGTTGGGCAAAAACATTACTGGCTCGTCTTGTTTGGCCACTGGGGGTAAAATTCTAGAACACAGTGGAGCAACAGATATCAGTAAATGGAACTGTTTTTGGCTTACCGTTGGGTTTGGGGTCCTCTTTAGGGTTCTGTTTTACTTCATTTTGTTGCTTGGCAGCAAGAATAAGAGAATGTAAATGATAATAATTTTGCTATTTATTTTCCTTTTTGCAACTTGTAATACCTAAAACCGTCAGTCTTTCTTTGTCTTTGACTTTATATGGCAATAAAGAAATTCACCAAAGGATTGCCAAGGGTCTGGGCTGGGCTGGGCCGGGCTGGGCTTTGGTCTAGGTTTTCCTTGAGCGTGGGAGTGATGAGCGTTATTCACAGTTCACTGGTGCACATACACTAGAATACAATAAAATTAGAACATGATTCCATTGTATTCTTAGGAATTCCATAAAAGATGCATTTGGTGGGCCGCATTGTATTGAATTGTATCAAATTATAATGAATTGATAATACAGTAATTGTATCAAATTATAATAAATTAATAATATTTGATGCGAAATAAATTTAATTTTTTTATTAAATAATAGTTAAAATAAAAAGAGACCTATGCAAGTTAGGCCCACCGGGGATAGTGGGTCTCATTTGCACGTCACTTGCCGCACAATCTTCAAAAAGTATACGGACCACTGTTTTTTTGGAGCCAATCGAAGGCCCACCTCTGAGCTCATTAATGAGCATACAAACAAACAATTTTTTTTTTATTTTTTATTTCTAGTTACAAGACACTCATATTGTTTTCCACCTCAAATTAAACTCATCTCCATGACGAAGGTCTGGCCTAGTATTGAAATACTGTAATTTTTAAATTATAATTATAGTAATTTATAAAATTAAGAGTTATAGTAAATATAATTTTTAAATAATTATTTTAATAAATTAGTAAATATATAATTTTTTTTGTCATATAAATATAAAATTAAATTAATTTATCTTCTAAATTAAAATAATTAATATTTACCAAATACTTTAGTGTTGTATCTTTAAAATTACAACTATCTAACTCCAATCTCAAATATGATTGGCAAAATACAGGCTTGGACCAGACTTTTTACAAATGTAAAACCAAATTAACTTATCTTCTAAATTAAAGTAGCTAATATTTACTAAATACATTAGTGTTATACCTTTACGGTGTGTTTACTTCATAGAATAAGAAATGAAAATGAAACTCATGTTTACTTGACAAAATGTAATTTAAGAATGAGAATAAAATATGTGGATTCCACATAATTTGGGAGTAAGGAATATGAATCTCATTCCCACGGGGGGTTGGAGAATGAAAATGAGGAAATATGAATGGAATATATATTTACTTTTGTATCCCTATACTTTTTTCATATTTTTCAAATTACCCTTTTCAAATCACAATTAATTTTATTATTTTAAATATCATTAATAATAATAATACTTATAATTATTATTATTATTAAATTTTATTAACTTTATTATTTTAGTTATTATTAATTATTTTTATTAATATTATCATTATTAACAATAAAATAATGATAAAAATAATCATTAATAAAAATAATTAATTTATCATTACTAACAATATTATCATTATTATTATTGTTGTTGTTATTATTATTATTATTATATTATTATTATTAATAAAAATAATAATAACAATAATTAATAATAACTAAAATATTAAAGTTAATGAAATTTAATAATAATAATAATAATAATAATGTAATTTTTATTATCTAGATACATGTATAAATATTGTTACAAAAATGAAATTAATTAAAATAATAATAATAATAATAAAATTTTAATAATGATAATATTAATAAAAATAATAATAACAATAATTAATAGTAACTAAAATAATAAAGTTAATAAAATTTAATACTAATAATAAATGTTAATAATGATAATATCAATAAAAATAATAATAACAATAATTAATAGTAACTAAAATAATAATGATAATATTAATAAAAATAATTATTATTATTATTATATTTTATTAACTTTATTATTTTAGTTATTATTAATTATTTTTATTAATATTATCATTATTAACATTTATTATTATTATTATTAAATTTTATTACTTTTATTATTTTAGTTGTTATTAATTATTGTTAATATTATTTCTAATAATAATAATAATAATAACAACAACAACAATAATAATACTGTTAATAATGATAAATTAATTATTTTTATTAATTATTAATATTATGAGTATTTTGATAAATTAATTCTCATTCTCATTCCTTATTTCTATTTATTTTACAAAGTAAACACATCAATAGCATTCCGACATATTTCCATTCCCATTTATTTTTGCCATGTAAATATTAAAATTTCATTCACATTCTTCATTTTCATTCCAGTTCATTCTCATTCTACTTAATTCTCATTCTCATTCTCATGAAATAAACGCACTATTAAAGTTATTCAATCTCAAATATGATTTACAAAATACCGACTTAGGCCGAACTTTTTTAAGCACAAACCCATATTGTTATTAAAAGCCCAAGCTCTCCAAAAGCGCATCTAAGTTTGGACGGGTTGGGCTAAGCCTCAGCCTCAGCCTCAACGAGCTTGGGCTAGACCTGAGCCGAACCTAGACTTTTAATAATTTTAAAATAATTTTTTAATTAAAAATAATTATCCAATACATAACATAATAATAACCTATTACATTATACAATAATAGTTTCCCACACAAAATAATAACAAGATAACATAATAAATAATAAAGAGTAATAATACAGCCACAAACTCTTGTACAAACTTATTTTGTACAAACTGATGTGACATGATAAGATTGGTTGAATTAAATATCACTTGGCCCACATGATTTGTTTTTATTAATTTATATTTTCATTCAACCAATCAATTAATGCCACGTCAGTTTGTACAAAATAAATTTGTACAAGAGTTTGTGGATGTATCATTACTCAATAATACTAATATCGAAAACATACTAATCTAATATTTGAGGGCATCTTTTTCCTCATCCTTCAAATCCTCGTCATCTTTAGGAACTGCACCTGTAGAAAAAAAATGTTAACATAAATAGTAATTTTCATTCATTAGAACACCAACAAAATTAAATAAAAAGTAAATCAATCCCATATTCCCATTCCCTAAGCTAATAACAATATAACAATGACATGAATTGTTCAATAAAAAGTTCGAGGTTGGCCAAAAATGAAAACAGAAACAGAAACTTAATTTATTTGTTAATAAATCCATACAAAATTAAGCAATCGTCATTGGAATTTTCCCCAAATACACTAACAATAAAAATTAACAGTCAACAGGCAACAGATGAGGCGAAAATTAACAGCTAGCATCTCACAAAAAAATTAAAAAGTTGCTGCAAAAATTAAAGTATTAAATCCTAATCTAGTAATCCCAACTCACAAAAAAAAATAATTAAGGAAAAAATAAGGATTAAGGAAAAAAATAAAGAACAATAAAAAAAGTCATCAATGGACGTAACTCACTGGTGCAACAAGAAGTCAGCAACGGCTGGTGATGAGCTAAGACGACAGCAACGGTTGAGACGACGAGCTGTGACTGGCTGGACGACAACCTTAGAATGGAGCCGAATCGGTGATTGCGTGCTGGATCGAGAACAAAATTCGCGTGGCTGCGTGTGCTGCATGCAATTATTGGGTGGGTGACCGGACGATGAATTGGTGATGGCTGTAATTATCGGCGATTGTTAGGCGTGAGGCTGTGACTAGTGGAGTGTGTGTGTGTGGTGTGTCGTTGTTTCTCTCTCATTTGCTTCACGGTTTTTGTTTAACGGAATTAGGGATTGGAGTTTGAAATTGAGGAATTTGGCCTTTTGTTTCTAGTTTTAATTTATTTTTTTAACAGTTCCTTAGGGTACGTTTGGAGTTTAGGTCTCTAATTTTTAACTTGCAGTTGCTATGAAAAAAAATTGTAATTATAAAATAAAAGTTAATAATATATAGTAAATATAAATTTTAAATAATAATTTTAATAAAATTATTAAAGATATAATAAATTCTTTATTATAGAAGTGAAAAATCATATCAATATAACTTTTAAATTACAACAGTTAGTGTTTACCAAACACTTTACTGTTATAGCTTTTAAGTTACAGTTGTCCAACCTCAATCCTAAACGCACAATTAACTAGGTTCAACTGATTGCGGCTTCTTATTTTATGGTTCATATTCGTCTATTTCTTACGCGGGCTGAGCTTTTGGTCCGCGGACTTGGGCCGGCCCAAACTTTTTTACCACCTATAATCTCAAATAGAACCTAAAATGCTTAATCTTTTGCTTCTAAAGTGAAAATTTAAACCAACTAATTTATCATGAGGAGAATAGTGTTTACCAAATACTTTAGTATTATAGTTTTTAAGTTCCGGCTGTCCAATCTTAATCTCAAATAAGACCTAAAACGCTTAACCTTTTACTTCTAAGGTGAAAATTTAAACCAACTAATTTATCATGATTCACGCACGCGAGTACCTCTAATGAAATTTGGTGACGGCAGGCAAGTAGTGGTGTGGCACCGGAAGTAGCAGCAACCAATTAAGGGAGTTCCAAAATGTGGTCAAGGTGTTTGCTATTTTAATTCAATATAAGGTTTTCCAAAAATTAGGGTATATATTTTGGTTTTATATTTATATCTGTTCTTTACCTTTGCTTATTAGTGAAAATTGAAAGAACAAATATAGCTACGCTTGGGTAGTGGGGGTACTTCTGCAGCCACGACGACCGTAGAATGAAACTCTAGTTGTCAACGGATGCGTAATTGACAACCGTGGAAATTAATTAGTTGTGCCGCCAAATTTTTGGTTATAACATTATTACTTTCCTTCCAAAATAAAAGATATCTCACCCGTATAAAGAATACTTCAAAAAATATTGTTGTAAGACTTTTTAAGTTTTGATAGTGAATAAGTTTCAGCCCCACAAAAGTGTAAATAAAACTCAAAAGTAATAATAAACCAACTGGGCCTTAACCCAGTGGCCAGAACCTTGCACTCACAACTGTGAGCGCAACGGTTCGAGTCCCCGCAACGCATGTAGGGACTTATTTCCTTTCTTAATTATTAAGTGAAGGTAGTTTACTCTATTTCGAAATGTGAGTAGAGTAAACACCCCTCAAATATTAGAGAGGGTAAAATTTAAGCAGTGCTACATAAAAATTAAGGTAAATTAGGCCCAGTAATTGTCTGATTGTAAATATTAGTTGTAAATCTCATATAATATGAGTTGTAATCGGAGCATGAATCTCATGTAATTAAAAAAAAAACTCAAAAGTAATAATAAAGTTGTTCAAATTTTCAAATCAATAACAAAATTACCCCCAAAATTTACTTTTGTGGAGTTGAGTCTGGGGTTCATCGGCGGGTGACCAACAGCAAATCCAGCATGTGACCAGCGGGCTCAAGCCCCCTCTAGCCCAAAAAAAAAAGTTCTAAGATAAAAGAAGAAAATTTTTTGGGTCTCTAATTAGCCTCCATTAAATCTATTAACATAGGCCCTATAATTTTATAAACCATAAAATTTGAACTCTAACTTTTAGGAATTGTAAAAGATTAACATTCTTGTGTTCTAAAAACAGAATTAATTCTTCTAGTTTCCATATTAATACTAGAGCGAAGTTTTCAATAACAAAATTCGTGAAGAATCATCTATGGAATATGATGAAATGAATTATAATTTGGTTGTTTATATAAGAAAAATATATTTAATAATATTAATAATGAATTTATTGCATAATATTTTCAAAATACGAAAATACTTGGACAACAATTATAAATGTATTAACAAATATTTTACATATTTAAAGTTTTAATTTTTATATTTTACTACCACCTAAATTAGTCTCTAATAAATTATTTTTCTGATCTGCCACAGTGGGTGGATATCACTTTTCCAATAGTTTTGTAATTAAAATTGCATGTTTATAAAAGTTGTGTAAGTGGGTAATGTATTCTGAAGGTCAAATCACCCCTTTTTAAACCAAGATTCATGTCCTGGAGAGGGCAATTTGGTCTTTAGGACAATGAATAAATGCACGCGCACTGACTATTTATAATTTATTAAACAATAAAGGCTGCTATTTCTGCCTGCTCTTGTCTTTTGTTAGTGTTTTCTGCAATTCTGCTGCTGTTTTACCTGATGTTTATTGCCGTTTTCTGCCGCTGTTTGATCGACTATTTATCTGCTGTCCATTGCTATTTTTTCTGCTGTTTGTTTCTGTTTTTCACTTCGGCCAACACGTTTGTGTTATAATGATTAATGAAGTTATGTACATCTAACATTGGAAAGAAAACAATACAGTAAGGACAACTTGAAGGTTAAGGAAAAAGAGGGATATTCCTTAAGTATCATATTATATTTATAGAGTGTTTTCTTAATGAGGTTTTACACTTTATTAAAGTGTGAAAACGACTTTTGTAAAATTAGTGTAAATAATTTTACAATATTGTAAAAGATTATATATATAATTTTCTGATCAGTGATTTTAAAATGCGGGAAAGTCCGAAAAAATTTTAAAACCGTACGATTTTAAAGACTTATAATTTTAAACCTTTAAAATCATGCAGTTTTAAAATTTTTCCGCACTTTCCCGCACTTTAAAATTTTGAACTGAAACATTTTTATATATATATATATAATCCTCTTTTAATGCGAATGTTCTTATTATTATTTTTTAATGTAAAATTAATTCAATTTTAATTCACAATTAAATTATATGGTTTAATAAAATTATTTTGATTAATTAGTAAACCGTAATAAAAAATGAAGATGCTGCCATTTGAAAATGATTATATCTATATATAAGTCAAATAAAGGATGTAGTCTAGTTGATGATTTGCGTGAAAATAAAGTAGTTTAACACGGAGAAGTAAGAAGAGAAGCAAGCAAATGAATTATTGTCATTTTTTTTTATTGCAAGTTTAACAGTATGGACTACTTCCAAAGATATTAAAAAAATTCAAAAAAGGAATGTGGACATGATTTCTTTTGCTATTATAAGATTCGTTTTAAAAGTTAAATTCAAAGCCCACCAAGTTATATATGCATTGCATTTCCATTCCGAATTTGGATCCAAACATATTAGCATTGTCATTATGGAGGCACCAAACATGTCGCCCCTAAGTGCAGGCGACAACCCTTTGCTCCTCATTCACCATGCACCAAAAACAGAGCAAAAAACAGAGGCTGGAAAAAATAATAATCGCAGTGCCAGATTCAAAGATCCCCTCACTATCCGTGATCTCGAAGATCAGCATCAGGTGATTGACCTGTCCAATGCTAGCAGCCCTGCATCAACGACTCACCCGTTTGTGCTTTCTTTTAACAACTTATCATATGGTGTTAATTCAAAACTTCTACTGGATGATATTTCTGGGGTAGCAAGAGAAGGTGAGATAATGGCGATTCTCGGGGCTAGCGGAGCTGGTAAATCAACTCTGATTGATGCTCTGGCTGGCCGCATTGAGAAGGAGAGCTTGAAAGGGACTGTGACTTTGAATGGAGCAGTTTTGGAGTCAAGGCTTTTGAAGATCATATCTGCGTATGTAATGCAAGATGAACTTCTGTTCCCTATGTTAACCGTAGAAGAGACCCTCATGTTTTCGGCAGAGTGTCGGCTTCCACGCTCTGTCTCCAAGAAAAGGAAACGAGAAAGAGTTGAAGCTCTTATTGATCAGCTCGGATTGCGAAGTGCAGCGAAGACTTTTATCGGTGATGAGCAGCACAGAGGCGTTTCAGGAGGCGAACGCAGGCGTGTTTCGATTGGAATTGATATAATTCATGATCCAATTCTGCTGTTCCTCGACGAACCCACATCAGGGCTTGATTCCACAAGTGCATTTAAGGTTGTTAAGGTCTTGGGGGAAATTGCAAAGAGCGGAAGTGTTGTGATCATGTCCATACACCAGCCGAGTTACAGAATTTTCAGCCTACTAAACCGTTTGATATTTCTATCACATGGACAGACTGTGTACAGCGGAACTCCAGCCACTGATTTTAGTCTATTCTTTGCTGAGTTTGGGCATCCGATTCCTGAGAATGAAAACCCATGTGAGTTTTCTCTTGACTTAATTCGTGAACTTGAAGAAGCTCCTAGCGGAATCAGCAGCTTAGTTCAATTCAATAAGTCCTGGCAGATGACGAGAAATCCAAAAATGGCCTCCGATACTGATCATCAACCCGATGTTGATCTTGAAGACGCAATCGAGGCAAGTATTTCCAGAGGTAAATTAGTCTCGGCTGGTAAAAACAAAAATGTTCAAACTTTTGTCAATCCTTTTTGGACCGAAATGCTGTTTCTTTCCAAAAGATCAAACACAAACTCAAGAAGAATGCCCGAATTATTTGGCACTCGCCTAGGAGCACAACTTGTGATTGCATGTGTACTGGCCACCCTTTATTGGCAACTCGATGACTCCCCAAAAGGCACACGACTACGCTTAGCTTTTGTTGCATTTGCCATGACCACCATATTCTACAATTGTGCAAGAGAAATCCCCGCATTGCTTCAAGAGCGGAACATTTTCATAAGAGAAACTTCCTACAACGCTTACCGGGTCTCATCTTATGTACTTGCTCATGCTCTGGCCTCCATTCCTTCCATGATCACCCTTTCTCTTGTTTTCGCGTTAACAACCTTTTGGGCAGTTGGTCTAGCCGGAGGCTTCTCGGGGTTCCTCTTCTTCTTCATCACAATGTTTGCTTCATACTGGGCTGGAACTTCGTTCATGGCGTTCGTCGCTGGATTCATCCCCAATATACAGATAGGTTTCACCATTGTTGTAGCGATTTTAGGCCTTTCTCTTCTCTTTTGCGGATTCTACATTTCTCATGATGAAATCCCTTCGTATTGGATTTGGTTTCATTACGTTTCTCTTGTTAAGTACCCATTTCAAGGTGCTCTACAAAATGAATATGGGGATCCCAATAGGTGTTTCTTGACGGGGCTTCAGTTTTTTGATGGCACACCGTTTGATGGTCTCCCAAATTCAACAAAGATCGAGTTGTTGCAAAGCATGAGCAATGTGCTGGGCAGAAACATTACGGGGTCAACTTGTTTGACTACTGGCATGAAAATACTGGAACAGAAAGGGATAACGGATATCAGCAAATGGAAATGCATTTGGATCCTCGTTGCTTTTGGGTTCCTTTTTAGGGTTTTGTTTTACTTCACTTTGTTGTTCGGGAGCAAGAACAAGAGGAGGTGAAAATATTAATTCTATTTTTTTCTCTTAGGAGGAACGATTTGATGCTTTCCCCCCCCCCCCCCCCCCCCTTTTTTTTTTTCCTGGTTCTTTTTTGGGGTTTTTTTTTTTTTCCTTTTTTTTTTGGGGGGCAAAAACAAGGGGGGGGAAAAATTTTATTTTTTTTTTTTTTTTTTGGGGGGAAGGTTTTGTTGTTTTCCCCCCCCCCCCCCCCCCCCTTTTTTTTTTTCCTTTTTAAATGCAATGTGTAACTTTCAATCGGTCTATTTTGTTTGCCTTTTTATCATGAATTGTATGTTGTAACATGGTTTCTTTCTAGAACCAGGTCGAGTCCACCGATTCAAGCCATCAGACTTTTGTTTGTGTAAAATTAATGTGGACTAAGTGGAGTTTCTCTTTAGAGATAGACTTCTAGCCTCTACTGTGTAATTATATATTTCTAAATTTTCAGTAAACCTAAGATTGTTATATATACTACTTGTAGATTGTAATAATAATAATAATTAATTCGTTTCCGTCTATCATCAAGATATTTCATGATTGTAGTAAAAAAATTTCAATATCTACAGTTAATAAAGTGAACGGAATTATTATTATTATTTTTTTTATAAATGTTTATAATCTATAAGTATTTATGGTTTGAAAATTTTTAAGAGTCTGAAGTTGTAACCTTGATAATTCAACTCCAATGGTCTACTGACAATATATAATTCGTAGATTAAAAGTTTGTCATGCTAATATTTAAATTAAATTCAAGTCAAAGCTTTTAAACATACACACAATATTATTAGAGTAATATTCTTATATGATGTTCCTTACTTTAAAATAAAAGATAAATTAAAAGATCAGAAGATACACATTTTATTGCATTATATTTTATTTAATAGTGTATTAAAATTTATATTTTTCTCTCTTTTAGTTTGCGTCTTACCATATCATAGTAAGGAAACTCTTATTTTATATATACATATATATGGTTCTTCTTTATTATTTTAATACACTTTCTAATTAAATTAAATTCAAGTCCAAGCTTTTAAACATACACACAATATACATAGAGTAATATTCTTATAAGATTTTCCTTATTTTAAAATAAAAGATAAGTTAAAAGATTAGAAAATACACATTTTATTACATTGCATTTTATTTTATAGTGTATTGAAATTTATGTTTTTTCTCTCTTTTATTTATATATAAAATTTTTTACATAAATTTTGAGTAATTGATCTTATACAATTTAATGGTGAATAAATTAACATCATTAAATATTATTTTGAGTTTCAATATCTACAACTATATCATATGAGATTAATAACTCAAGGGCATTTGACATTTCAATGGCAGCGAGGTCCCCGAGTCTTCATATTAAATGACACTTGCATTTTCTGTAATGCCCTTATCCTCCAATAACTTATTCTTATCTCGCATCTGCCAGCAAGAAACAATAATAATAAATGTGCGAAAAGATAAAGATCAAAACAAATCATACGAGATTCTTCGTTCACTATTCATATAACATAAAGAACCTTGTGATACAGCCAGAATAGAATAAAAAAAAAATTTAAAAAAATTATGTGGCAAACATGTTGAATATTATAATTTTGTTTCATTCTTGGTTACAAACTTAAATATTTGTATTTCTTACTTCTTTTGCATACTTCCAAGTTTGGAGATGACTCTTACGTTATGTTTGGGAGTTGAGATTAAATATGAGATTTAATTAATTTTGAGATTAAATATTTTATCTCATGTTTGATTACTTTACTTGGATTGGATTAGGAAGGACTAAATTTAAATTTAGTTCTTAAATCATGGGATTAACAATCCCAATTTATATGTGGGTTTAGATGGGATTAGATAAGAGAAAAAAATTTATTCATATTTCTTTCATATATAATACTATTTTTTATTTGTAACCTAAAATTTAATTAATTAATTAATTATTCTATTCGTGATTTACTTGAATTTATTTTTTATTTTGTTTCTATATTCTAATTAAATTGGTACTTTTACTCCAATAAAATTAACTATTTAATAATTTGTTACAATAATTGATTGTATTAAATTTAATAATCACCAATCTAAAATAAAAAATAATCATGGAAATTAATAATACAAGTAAATAATTGATTTTATATATACATTATTTGCTAACGTTTTGATAAAATAAAATATATCTAGAATATATGATAAAAATTAATCAAATAACTAAATAGTTTTATTAATTTATATTTGTTTATTATAATTATGATTACCCAATAACTAATTTACTACATATTTAATGCTCTTGTTAATTACCTTTAAATTAATTTTAATTATTACTCTTAAATATTCATAAATATTTTTTTGTATTTAAATATAATTTAATATTGTCCAATCCGATATTGTACCAAACATAATACAGTATATAATATAATCCAACTTAATCGAATCCAACTTAATTTAGTCCAATCCAATCCAATTCCGTGTGCCAAACGTAATCTTAGTTTTTTAAATTAATATAATCTTTTTTATTTATTTATATTTAGATTAGACAACATTAATCTTTTCTTAGCACTATTTTTTAAGCATTTTTTTTTTTGTGTTGACCATCCTGAATTCAAAACTTAAAGCGGGTTTGAGATTATAAAATTGATTTGATTTGCCCGCCTCATACTTCAAAAAAAAAAAAAAAGAAAAAAAATTGCCGACTCTTCATTAGCGTTTGCGTCTGTTTGTAGGTGAACAATTTTAGCTAGTCGTTTGGGCTTCCAAATTTTATATAGATTGGGCTGTATCCAATTTATTGTGGCCCAATAGTTCTGTTTTCTTATCCAAGTGTTGCTATTCATACCCCTAAAATATGACAATGAAACACCCCCTCCCCCGCGGCGGTAGGTGACTTTACTTCTTCTTTGACGATGGCCATTCACTATTATTTGAACAACTTTTTTTTTTTTTAACATTCCTCTCTTACAAAAATCGACAGCAATTAAATTTCGATATATCATCATGTATACTATGTTATATTTATAGCTTTCTTCTCATTACCTATAAGTCTATTCGATCATGTTTAATTCTTTTCAGATTTTAGAATTAATAGAAAATCAGAAGAGACGTTTATTTTTTCTTTTCTAAAAAACACTATTCCTACTATAATCATATCCTTAATTTAATTATCCAACTGCTAGATTTTGATGCATTTATTTTTTTTTGTTCTGAAAAGTTGGCAAGCGATATGTATTAGGGAAGGGTAAAATTTAAATCAATTTTTTAGCCACCTACCTATTTAAAGATTCGAATTTTAGTGCCACATTGGGCGCATCAGTTCGAGTCCTAGCACTCGATTCCCCTTTTAATATGGGTTTATTTGACTCCCCGTTTTGGGAGTAAAATAAATTTTAATTGTAATATATCATTATTTTAAAAAAAAATTCGAATTTAAGTAACCAATAGAAAAAGTTACTTGATAAACACTCACTTAAATTACCAAGAATTAAGAAAAAGAGACAAATATAAAGATATTTGTTAAAATATGAAATAAAAAATAGAATTGATTAATAACGGTGAGCAAATGGTTTAAAAAGTGGGATTCAGATCCTCTTTTGATCTGATCACTATCTGAGCCTTTAAGGATCTAATGACACGTGGCATTATTAAATCCAATGGCCAAGATTTATTGGTAATTAATTTTTTATTTGAACGCCCTCCTCACTTTCCAAAACCCACCTTCCAAAACGCGGTGAAACCTCACTCTGTCTCTTTCAAAATTAAAGTTTCGTCAAATTCATAAAAGAAATCTAAATCTTCAAAATGGAAAACATCCAAATCGCCTGACAATATCAAGGTAAGAAGTTCAAATTATGTTAGCTAGATGTGATAATCGCTCACATAGTATTGATTTAGCATCAATCTCTTCATTGTTGAGATTATTAACATTCTTGTCCCAAAAGTTTGAATTTTTCTTATGAGAAACCTATTGTTATTTGCTAAGATTTTATTTTATTTTATTTTTTTATAGATTTGTTGAGATGTTTTTGCAACACAAAGTAAACAAAAAAGTGGGAATAGTCCCATCTTCTTACTAAATAAATAAGTTTATAATTTTCTGATGTCCACCACCTGTTTGATAAAATGTAGTACTAATTTGTTTTATGCTGAAGCTGTTGAAAGTAATTTTTTTTCACTATATTTCACTTATTGAATTTTTTTTTTATATTTTTTTGCAGCCTGACAAAAATGAGACGCTACAAAAGAATGTTGTCTAAATATTATACACGCTCAAATGTGGAGAAGGAACAAAGGTTAATGAATCAAATGTGTTATACTTGGTCTATGAAGGATTATGTGAGCTGGTCGAGACTAAATTTTTGTTAGATTATCTGCATTACTCAAAATTGTAGTTATGGAGTTTTGTTTGCCGATTAAATATGAATCTATAATGATTTGATACTATTGGAATTTAGGTAGTGTTTACTTTTTGGATTGGATTGAGAATCTTGAGGAGTGAGAATTTTAGGATTGGGAGTGTGGAGTAGGAGCGGGAGTAGGTTGTTTACTTACACTGGAATGGAAGTATGGAATAGAGATCAGAATCCAATTTATGTGTTTACTTTGTCTTGGATTGGGAGTAAATAATTTTAAATTATAATTTTATCCTTATTTAAAGAATTATAGTTTTTAATTACAAAACTAATAAAAAATATATTTAATGAATAATATTTATTTTATTATATTTGTAAATTTATTATAATTATTAATATTCTTAATTATGAACAATAAATTATTAATTTTAATATAAAATGAAACCTTATTTTATTTTATTTAATATAATTATATTAAATTTATTATTATATAAAATAATAATATAATATTATTTAGTACAAAATTAATATTTTCTTAGAATAAACTATTTATTATTATTAATATTAAATAAATATAGTACTATTATTTTTAAAATAAATATAATAATATTATATTTATTAATTCTCTATTAATATAATAATATTATTTTAAAATAATTTTAACTTAGAATCAATGTAAATTATTATTTAGTTAAATATAATATTATTATTCAAATAAATATAATAATATTATTCAAATAAATATAATATCATTTATTTTATTTTATTAATTATAAAATATTAAATTAAATTAAATTTAAAAAATAAAAGGGTAAAAAAGGGAGAGGTGAGAGTGGATCTCCCAATGGGAGTCCCACTCCCACTCCCCACTCCAAAAATGAGTGGGACCCATGGAGTAGGATTCCCACTCTCTTCCCATTTTAAAGAAGTAAATGCTGGAGTGGGAGGAATTCACACTCCTCCCTCCCACTCCAGCAAGTAAATACAGCCTTAATGTTACAGTTGTGGAGAAATTTTGGGTTTGCTATATACTAGCCTATGAAGAATAGCTTGCCTAGAGCATAGATTACTTGTGTAATATAGTTGAGTTTCTTCATTATTAAATATGGTTTGCCTTTGCTCAAGGCTAGTGTAAACAACATCCTCCACCGAGAAATGCCTTCAAGATCAATGTTGATGCAACAATTGATAAACAAAATCAAACAAGTAGGATTGGAAGTGGTCAAAAGGGATTCAAATAGCAAGACAAGTGTAGTAGCTGTCAAGACATCATAATTATGCAAGGATGTGGCATATGTGGAGGCTGGAGCTATGAAATGAGGGCTAAAGGCAGCAAAGGAAGTTGTTGATTTGGTTAACAATAAGAAAGGAAGCAAAGCTGAAATTTCTTGGGTAATTTCTGAAATCTAAAACCAGAGCGAGTTTTTCCAGAAAGTCAGATTTCAACACATCCCAAGATTGTGTAATGTCCAGGCTTATATTTTGGTCAAATATGCTGTAGTGAACAATAAAACTATGTATGCCCGGACCCTATACCAGCAAAAATAGCTACTGTATCATCTTTTCTAAATGAATGGAAAAGATTCTTTCTTTATCAATAAAATAAAATAAAATAAAGCTTTCATTTTGTAAGAACAATATTTTTATCAAATAAAAAATATACTATATGCAAACAACTTTCATTCTATTGCTCATTTCTCCAAATTTACAACGTTCTCTTATTCACATTGTGTTATTAGCATAAACAAATCTAAGCATTGAACATTAAAATATCAAACAAGAGAAACACTCATTAATATAAAGCTCTTAATGGACAGGCAAAAACAGTACAAAAATACAAAAACCAACAATTTGTAAATGAATCTAAACCAACAAAAATTACATTATCTGAAACTAACTAAATATTAAAAGGAAAAAACTGAACCAAAATTTGTTACATTAAATTTGTGCTACTGGAAGCTTGAGAGCTTTGAAATCCATTTGAGAATCATGTGCTATTTTGTTCAAGCAAAGCCTAAAAATTTGTTTATTGAAGTAATCATGAAAACTTACCTATCGAACTTGATTCATCAATTGTGGCTGCAATAATAAGCATGAAAAAGAACTATTATGCTAGCTAGAAAGAACAAAATTTAGCTTCACACACAAAAACTAATTAAAAACCACTTACTGAATAATAATGATCAATCATTAATGAATGAGGACTATTATTGATCACCAGAAGCAATTGACCACGTGGCTGTGAAAATAAATAATTTAAACAAAAAAATTAATCTAGATGAAAGTAATTGTTCAATGTTGTGTCTATATAAAACTAGTTAATTAGTAATATAGGCAATCACCTAGACTATTTGCGATTGCTAATTTGTTAGCCTCTTTCTCTTATTTTTTTGTCAAGGCTACTTCCAAACTACTCTTGAATCTACGTCTTCCAAGACGTGACTCCTTCTTCTTTAGACCTTTTGCTTTGACAATATCTATGTGCTCAGTTGAAAGAGATTCTTGAACTTTTTCTTCTGCACTACCATCAATTTCCAAACGTAAAATATCCTCAACTAATCTTGCCAAATCCATGGCCCGCGAATTTGCTAGCTTATATGCTTTTTTACTTTCAGAAGCTCTATTGGATATCTTGGTAAATATAGAACATAAAGACCTCTATCGACATGTCTGTTGCAACTTAGGATCTGCTTGGATTTCACTCCCATACACGTCTTTAATACATTTTGCTCTTGCTTGTTTTGTCCACCTTTTTAAAAATATACTGGGTATGAATTTCTTGACATCCATAACATCTCTAAGAACCTTGATGATATGGCTGCATAAAACCCCCCTTATCTCAAACCTCCTGCAGTTACAAGACAATGCGCTGTTATTCTCTATTTTCACACATCTCTTTTCAAAATCATCCATACCAACTATACATAGTAAAGATTCACCATCGCTAGAGTATTTTTTTAACAGATAAATCAATAGACTCTTTAAATTGGTCTTGGAACTCTTGAAAAATTACCTTTGTGTAAATCTCCCTTGCATGAGCCAGCATTTTAATAGACATTTTCATATTGACCAACCTATAACATAATTCATACTCTATTTCTAATTCCTTATATCGTTTATCATTGACCATCCTTTTAAAGTGCATAAAAAAATAACACATATTAAGATTTGATTTCAAATAGTCTTTTAAAATTACATTAAAACTCTCACTAAACTGAGTGCTCTTCATTCCCGTTGACCATGCCTGCCTAACATGTGCATAAACCTATTTCTATCTTAACTCATATACACTTTTTAGCCAACTATTATCATGTGCATCATATTTATCAAGCATGTTATTCCAAGCAACTAGAAACTCATTTTCATCCTCAATACTATCCATAAATACCGACAAGACACTTTTCACAGTGCCAATACCTTTAAACACCGTTTACATACTTTAAGGCATTTTGCATCATATGCCATGTGCAAAGCTTGAAGTTCACGTTCAATGGACTAAATTGGTTTTCTCAAATTTGTCTAACTACAATTGCTAATTATTTAGGAGATGAATAGTTTTTTTATGGTAAGAGAATAAATTGATAGAAACGGGAATTGTAAGTTCTGCAGCGGGAAAACATCTCTGTAAAAAAAACATCTCTGTAAAAAACACATCGTTTAAGAGGTAAATAATTAATTACAAATAAATCTTGACCATTAGATTTAATAATGGCACATGTCATTTGATTTTTAAAAGCTCAAATAGTAATAAGATCCGGAGAAGATTTGCACCCGTGAGATAGAATCTTCTAATTTGGGAATAATAAGAAGACACGTGACTTAGATTGAGTCCTTGTGAAATGGGACACCGGCACCACTCCCCCTAAAGTGTATTTTAAAATTACATAAGAGCTTTAGTCTTTATTTTTGATTTTATATGTTTTGGACAAGTGGCGCAATAGGATTTGATGGTGCAAATATGTGCACATGCAATGATGCAATACGGATTGGCCAAATTTCAATTTTAGCTTTTCTCAATTCAAAAGTAGCTAAACTAACCCATTGACTATTTTGGACAGAGCTGTAACATAAGTGATCAGTTTGGAGGTTTCATTAGTAGTCTTGGTTTGGCGTTATGGTAATTGTAACTTTCAAATAAAATTACTAATAATAATTTTAATGAAATATTGAATGTTTTCATTATAAATGTTTACTGAATACTTTGGTACTTAAAAATTATAATTATTACACAATATAATTTAAATTTAGTTATGAGTTGAAGAGCTGTCAAATAATACCAAATGAAGTTGTAACTTAAGAATAAAAAAAGGAAAATTCGAAGTCCAATTACAAAGAAGCATTTGATATGAAGAAAAGAAAATGGATTCCAATGGAAATGTCTTTTTATAACTGTTAATTTGTTATTGTGCCATATGCTTGAAGGTGTGGCTGCAAAATGAAGCTTTCGGACAACATAAAATAGTGGAAGTTGGTACACCAGCTCTGGCTTTTTCAAACAAGCACTTAATAAATTTTGGCCATGCGTGGTTTCCACTCTCTGTTCACTGGTTAGTTGCTTCCAAATACACATGACGTTTATCAAATATATAGTTGATTGTACTCCGGTCCTTATTTGTTTGTTTATTTATTTTATATTTATGCCGTTGGTGGGAGACATCAAACTGCTAGAAATTGATACACAACTTTCAAATTGGCCAACAAAAACTTCCCATGTCCACAATTTTTCAATGATGTTTAGTTCACGTTCCTCTGCAAAAAGCATCGAGCACATTACCCTTTTTTATATAAAGCTGGATTAAGAATCTTTCATGATTTGATCTCTTGTAAACAAATTTCACTTACATAATTGATAGTTAATAAATTAAAAACTAAAAATAGTTAGATTTTATTTATACATTATTATTAAAAGATAGGCTGTATAAGATTTTTAAAAAATAAAAAAAATTTAAATCATAAAAGGATCCTAATCTATTCAATTAACAGTTAAAAATCACTTTTTATTTATTCTTTGTGCCTTCTTATTGGGAGCTACATGTTAAAATACTTGTATTATTTTACGGGGTACTATTAATATATTATTTGATAAGAAGTTATTTGAATGGGTAAAGTCGAGGGCCCAGTTTAAGCATAATGATAATTTCCTTCTTGTTTGTAGAAAGCACGTCAAACACAAGAAGGCTTTAAAATTGTCTATTTGCTGTTAATTTTTTTAACAGTGAAATTTAATAAAGGGCTCAGAAGGAACTAGGACTTAAGTGACGTATTTTAAAAATTGAGGCCTCTGAATTTTATTCTACAAACAACGGGGACTCAAGTTAAAAAAATACCTAAGAATAAATACAAGACTACTTTCTGCCTTCTAAGCCATGCTATATGAAATTTTTAATTTGGCACTCGTTTATGATTGGGGTATTCACAAAACGATGGTGGGAGTTCAATTATTGGAACTCATAAGCAAGGCTGCGAATTTCGTGAGCAGTACAAGTACAGGCTGGAAGCTTATGAACATGAATGTGATAATGATCATCACCATCATCTTCTTGGCCATCCGCTTTGCTGCAAACTCGTTCAGGCTCAAGAGTTATTGGCTGCCGGTGTTTACTTTCGGTCAGGAGACGGCCGCCAAGTGCCCATATTATTGTTATTGTACGGTGTGCCTCGATGGGATATCTGATGGCCAAAAGTTTAGGCGGCTGCCCGAATGCAAGCATTGCTTCCATGTCGAATGCATTGATGCATGGTTTCAATCACGTTCCACTTGTCCGCTCTGTAGAATTGAGGTCGCTATTGTTATTGCTCGACAACGTCGGAACCACCAGGATGGTCTTGGTTTCCTCTCCTTTTTCTCTTTCCATTCTGCAGAAACTTGTTAGTATAGTCCATTATTTTCTTCTCAACCTCAACCTCAAGGTACTTCTTCTAGTTGCATGGAGGACCATCTTGGGACTGCTGTGGTTGAAGAAATAAATTGTTTTTACTGTACCGATGGAGTAAGCTGCTGAATTTACTTTTACAATTTAAATTTGAGATTAAGCATTTGTTATGTATCTAACTTCAATTAAATTTTGAAATGTCTTTTGACGGAAAGACTCTATTTATGCATACAACTATTTGTCACAAAGTATGAATGGATTGTCAAGACACCAACACACTATTCTGTTGGGATTCGGATTCGGCAGCCTCGGAAACATTTGTTGTTCTTATTTCCAGAAAGAATAACGATATGCTTACAAATGTTCACGCCACCAATCAATGATTGCCATATATCTAATGATAGCTCAATTTTGTGAGGTTATTATTCTTTTGGTAAAATGGGACAAAGGGAGTCAGGTTATCAACCGATAGTTGAAAGCATTTGACTTACGCCAACGAACCCACTTGTGAGTGGAAGGTTAAATTGCTTTTTCGTGAGTTTGGTGGTACCCGCTCTTTTTTTTTCTGGACTTTATAGAAACACGTCACGTCAACCCATGCGTTAGTGCCCACGATGACTTTTCTTCTTAGGTTGGAACCGAATTTGAATAATGAATATAAGAAAAGTCGAGCACAATCTATATGTACATATATACCAAGTAACTACGTGGCGTAATTATTTCTTCAACTTTCATAATTAGATACTCCTCTATTTATGTAAGAGTGATTAATAAATAGGTAGGAATGGACACATAATTAATGGAATTTACGACGGGTTCGTTGAGGCCGCTACTAGCTACTAGCTAGATTGATTGTTAAACCACCGAATTCTGATTCATATTTTAAAATAAGCAAAGTATTAAAAAAGAAGAAGGAAGAAATACATAATTAGATTTAAGCCCAACCAATTTTTCTTTTTTGTTGGCAGTAAAAATTTGAAGGGGTTGAGCAAATATTGGTAAAATAATTTATATTAGAGTGAAATAATTAGTACTACCCCTTTAAACAACTCTTAAAAGAACCCCATAAATAATTAACCCAGTTTTCTATTTTGGAACAACTTTACTTTATTGTCATAAATACTCTTAATTCATTAATAAAACTCCATCTGAACCTGTTTCATTCTTCCCTTTGAAAAAAAGGGCTTCTTTTTCGTTTTTGAAGAAAATTTGTGTTTATTTCACGAGCCTTGATTCTTCTAAATAATGATCCAATCCAAAAGGTCTTTTATCCAAGAATTATTGAATAAAACAAATTTAGATTCTAATCTTTACCATTCCATTTATTTCCTAAAAGTAAAATTAAAAATCCATGTCATCCTTGATATATATGATATATAATAAACAATACTAGAAAGGAATTTACCAATTAATTTAAATGCGATCCTCTAAGTATGCAAACTATGGTTACATTAGTGATGAAAAGTTAGGAAATTTAATTTCTTTATATGGTCTAGATTTTAAATTTGGATTCAAATAATTTAGTTTTTACCACTCATGTAGATCTAAGTTTGACATATTAAAGAATGATTAAGGTGTTATGGCTTAAATGTTACAGTTACTATAAGAATATAAGAAAAAATGACGTAGTGCTGGTATTGGCTATTTTCTTTTATCTTAGCACACCCTATTAATCACTTTTATTATAATTCTAATTTATCCCTGTGCCAAACTAATAAAAGTACAAGTGGTTTTTATCTCTCTAAAATTTTGTCACTATGCTAATTGATATCTTTACAAATTTCATGCAAGCAAACAATTAAACCATCTTTAAAAAATCACAATTTGTACTTTAAAAAAAAAGATTAAATCCCTTCATTGACAGCAAATAACATTAATTCCATATCCAAAAGGACGAAAACAAAAAAATGAGCCAGTTTAATTAGGTCCATCCTCTACTTGGATTGTTGAAATTGCAAAAGAAAATTATAGACACTACAAGAAAATAGGTAATAGACGACAGACAGTTTATAACAGATTCAACTTATATCATAATAGTATGACAGACTCGTGATAGAATTCTATCACGAATTAATGATGATTTTGTGATATAATTATTGTTTATCACAACTTTATGATAAGATCATGATAAAAATTTTCTCTGTCAAGAAATTATGATAAAAAAATTAATTTGACTATGTTTGACCTAAAGTTTAATATATTATTTTATTTTAAAAAACAAAAGGGTGCATTTTAATAATTCAAAAATGAAAAAAAGAGAAAAAAAAAACACTACTGTCTTGACCCAAGCCCCAAAATCACTAACACTCATCACTCTCTCACGACCAAACCCTAGAAATCAACCTTGCACTCAATCAATCGAGCAAAACACCATCCTTTCGCCGCCATTCAAGTATATTGTAACTATGCCAGTAATGTTGTTTAAAAATTGTAGCCCGTTGCTGTCGGCACCATTTTGCTAGTAGTATTGAAACTGTAGAACTATAGTAGTATTGAAACTGTAGAACTAACTCTCACATTCTCAATTGATTGAAGAATGCCACCATTCTGCCCCCATTTAAACCATTTACTCTCGATTACACACTCGTTTTGCATTGTTTCTTAGTCTCTTTGTCCTTTCAGCGTCACCATCACTCTTGTTTCACTTCGTGAAGGTAAACACTTAGAGTGTTTTTTTTTTTTTTTCATTTTGTCCTTTGATTTTGGGTGTAGAATTGATTGGGTTTGTAATATGAATGAGTTTGCTGAATAAATTAATTGGGTTTGACTTGCATGAAATGGTGACAAATTTTCCTTTGCAAATCTGACATGGTGATGAAGAAATCCATGAAATTTTATTGAATAGAAGTGAGTTTGAATTTTTTTTTTTCAGATTTTGATCCACATTTAATCAAAACGAAATTAAGTGTCATTATTTTCCATTTTTACCGTTGTAATTTGGAATCATTTCAAACTGTTTCTTTATAATTTAAAACCCTAAAACCCCAATTATTTAAAATCCCCCAATCATTAATTTTTTGTCTTTTTTCTAAAATTGTGCATCTGTTAGACTTATTCTTGTGCATATAATATGAGGATATGTTGTAGTTTTTCTATTTCTCCCATTTCCTTAACAACAACCAATATCCTTTCAATTTCAAAACCCATCAACTACAAATTCCAGCGTATAAAATCTCAAGTTGCTTTTCTTTTTGGCGTCAAATTTAATTTAATTTGTTGAAAAAGATGATTAATTTTGTGTAATAGCTAGGTGCAAGCGTAATTATTGATCCTCTGTAGGCTTGAACTATTTGCTGCCATCACTTTCACAGGTCTGGTTTCCAACAAGCCACAATGAAATTAACTCTTTGGCAAACAGATTGTTGCACTCTTTTTCATATTTATGTTAGTAGTTTTGAGTTTGCTTCTTTTACATATGCAGAAAAAATTAATTTCTGTTGATTGAATCAATTTTGTATGTTTAATTTCATTTTAAATTTTTACTTTGAAATACAAATGTATGCATATTCTTGCTTTTGAGAATTTAATTTGTTGAGTTTCATTAAATTGTTGCTCTGTGATTTGTCTTAATATAGATAAGATTTAATGTCTAATGCCTTGAGAGTATCCTGTATGTATTATTCTCTGGGTAATTCCTCATAATTTAGGATCACTTAAAATCCTGAAAATTGAGCTTTATTTCAATTCTTTTTTTTTTCCTTATAGAAATCACTTCCGAGAAGTAGCGGATAATCATTTGATTGCTGTCCAACAAGACCAAAAATTAAAATTACAATCAGTTGGTATTTATATTTTATCCGTTAGCAATTAACACCTTTTATAATCATGAAATAACTCTTTTTTTCTTCTTAAAAGTTTCAAAGACCACAAATAGTTTTACGTGTTCAATTAAGAATGCTTTGGCTGAGTGGATATTTTCCTTACTTTTAGTCTAAGATGTTGCCTCTTCTGATGGTTAGGTAACATGGTTAGAGCCATTGAAAATGCTTGAAACATAGAGCAAAACCACTACAGAAGCTTAAAGAGTTAGATCAGAAACACCAGTTATTGACATTAAGCTCTATCCATGTATTTCTACCTTTTTTTCTTTAACATAAACATGTCTTTCATTTTTTTATAATGTTTCGAATTACATGAAACTCAATTGTTTTAGTTGCTACATGGTAAAATTGAACATTATTACTTTAACGCAGTTTTGGGATTAGTTGAAGTTTGTTTGGAGTGAGCTAACCATTTTATGACATCCTTGTTGCATCAGCAAAATGGTCAGAAGTGTTAGAGAATTTAAGAATATGGAGGCAAAGAACAAACAAAGTTTCTTAGGATTTGAGACGTGTTTGCA
>NW_006262139.1:12241085-12454955 GCF_000493195.1 Citrus x clementina | reverse complement strand
GAAGAAGATGTTTTGTGCAAGAATACCACCCATTAGAAAGTGGTATTTCTTCGAAGACACTCTTGTGGTGTGAATTTGCATCGATTGACAATTGAAATTTTCATTCTTGCTAACCGTTTTTCCAATTGACGCCTTTCTGGAAATAAATGGTTAGCCGTTTTCTCAATAAACGGTGTGCCGTTTTATTCCAGAATGTCAAATATGTTGCTCTCTGTAAATCAACGGTTAGCTGTTTTCTCAATAACGGTGAGCCGTTTTCTCTAGAACATAAAACATGCTCTCTGGAGGTAAACGGTTAGCCGTTTTCTTAATACCGGTGAGCCGTTTTATCCAGAACAGCAAACATGCTCTCTGGACTTAAAC
Organism: Citrus x clementina; assembly: GCF_000493195.1. Lineage (NCBI taxonomy): Eukaryota > Viridiplantae > Streptophyta > Magnoliopsida > Sapindales > Rutaceae > Citrus > Citrus x clementina. Next base: position 12,454,592 of record NW_006262139.1, on the reverse strand, counting down.
GGTTAGCCGTTTGCTCAAGAAACGGCAAACCGTTTTCGTCTAGAATATCAAACCAAAAAATATGAAAGATGTTACAATCTCTCTTACAAGAAGTACTCTGTCATGAGGGAGACATCAATAAAGAAATTATGGGAGGCGCTGAAAGAAAAGTACATGAAGAAAAGCCTTGAAAATAGGCTTTAAATGAAGAAAATACTCTATCGATTCACGTATGAATCTAACATGTCGATGAATGACCATGTGAACTCATTCAACAAGATATTAGCAGATTTGCTAAATTTGGATGAGAAATTTGAAGACGAAGATAAGACATTATTGCTCTTGAATTCCCTTCTTGATGAATATGATCATCTCACCACTACTTTGCTTCATGAGAAGGACAATGTCACATTCGATGCTGTATGTAGTGCATTGTATAACTCTGAGACCAGAAAAAAAGAAATAAAGGATCACAAAGATACAGTTGTAGAAGCATTGATAGGGATATGTCGTTCACAAAGCTGTAAATCTAGGAAAAAGAACAAGTCTAAAGGGAGGCATGTTAAAGATGAATGTGCTTTTTGTTGCGAGAAAGGGCATTGGAAAAAGAATTGTCATAAGTTATAAAAAGGGAAGACTACTTCTGATGCATGTGTAACAGAGCATGGAGAGGAGTCAGACTTTAGTTTGATTGGCATGATGTTGACATGTCATTCAGATGAGTGAATTTTGGGTTCGGGTTGTATTTATTATATGTGTCCTAACAAAGGTTAGTTTTCTAGCTTCAAGGAGTTGGATGGTGGAGTTCTTTTTATGGGAAATGACAACACTTGTAAAATCAGGGAAATAAGTTTAATCCAATTAAAGAATCATGACGGCTCAATCCAATTCTTGATAGACGTTCGCTATGTACCAAGTTTGAAGAAAAATCTCATCTCATTAGGAGTCCTAGAATCTAAAGGGACTACAATCACTCTGAGAGATGGATTTTTAAAAGTAGTAACTAGTGCACTGACGGTGATAAAAGGCACAAGAAGAAATAACGTGTACTATTTCTAAGGAAGTACAATTACTGGATCAGCATCAACAGTTTCTGGAAAAGATGTAGATTTAGAAGCAACCAAGTTGTGGCATATGTGTTTGAGACATGCTAGTGAAAAAAACATTGCAGACTTTAGTAAAACAAGGCTTACTGAAAGTTACAAATTCTTGCCAATTAAAATTTTGCGAACATTATGTTTTGGGCAAGCAGATAAGGGTAAAGTTTGGTTCAGTAATTCACGATACAAAAGGGATCCTCGACTATGCTCATAGTGATGTGTGGGAACCTACCAAAACAACTTCTTTGGGAGGTACAGACTATTTTATTACTTTTGTTGATGATTATTCAAGAAAAGTTTGGGTATTTTAGACATATTTTTGAAATGGAAGAAAATGGTCGAGACTCAGACTTGTCAAAAGGTCAAAAAACTTCGCTCAGACAATAATGGTGAGTACAAGAATGATTTATTTATACAAATATACCAAGATGAGGGCATCGTGCGATACTTCACTATTTGAGACACATCACAGTAGAATGGGTTGGCAGAACACATGAACCGGACTATACTGGAGAAAGTTTGGTGTATATTGTCCAATGCTGGATTGGGCAAAGAGTTTTGGGCTGAGGCAGTTGTATATGCGTGTCATCTAATCAAGCGTTTTCCATCAGCTGCAATTGATGGCAAAACACCCATGGAGATATGGACTAGTAATCCTGCTATTGATTATGATTCTTTACATGTTTTTAGTTCCACTACTTATTATTATGTAAAGGAATCTAAGTTAGATCCAAGAGCAAAGAAGCATTGTTCATGGGCATAACTGGTGGAGTAAAAAGGATACTGTCTTTGATGTCCTGTTACAAAGAAGATTGTTTCCAGCAGAGATGTGACTTTTGATGAACCATCCATGTTGAAACAAAAAGATTCTCAAGAGGATAACAAGACTAGTAGAATTTTACAGTAAGTAGAGTTTGAAAAGGTTAAAGATAATCCAGTCAGTGTTGAGGAGATAAATAATGATTCACCATTGACCAAAGATGAAAAAGAGGTTTTGGTCTAAGAATCTTTACACAAACAAGATTCAATTGCATATAGAAGGCTATACAGAGAGATTCGCAGACCTACTCGCTTTGTTGATATGGTGGCTTATGCACTTTCAGTTGTAGATGATAATGTTCCTTCCACTTATAGAAAAGCAGTAAGTAGCCCTGAAAGTATACAGTATAAGCTAGCAATTGATGGAGAAATGCAGTCTCTTCGTAAAAATGAAACTTGGTAGTTAGTTACATTGTCCAAGGAAAAGAAGGCAATTGGGTGCAAATGAGTATATGCAAAAAAGGAAATATTTCCTCGTAAAAATGAAATTCGATACAAGGCTAGATTGGTAGCGAAAAGTTACGCTTAGAAAAAAAGAATAGACTACAATGAGGTATTTTCTCCAGTTGTGAAACACTGATCTATTCGAATTTTGCTAGCCATGGTTGTGCAATTTGATCTTGAACTAGTTCAGTTTGATGTAAAAACTGCATTTTTACATGGCGATTTGGAAGATGAAATCTACATGACTTAGCCAGATGGTTTCAAAGTTGCTGGAAAAGAAAATTGGGTTTGCAAATTGACAAATTCGCTTTATGGATTGAAACAATCTCCAAGGAAGTGGTATAAGCGATTTGATCGATTTATAAAAAGGCAAAGGTACACAAGAAATAAATTTTATCATTGTGTGAATTTTTGCAAGCTCAAGAGGGATCCTTCATATATTTACTCTTGTATGTTGATGATATGCTAATAGGATCCAAGAGCAAAGATGAGATTGAGAAGTTGAAGCCTTAAATTCAATCAAGAATTTGAGATGAAAGATCTGGGTGAAGTTAAGAAGATTCTTGGCATGGAGATATGCAGAGATAGAGCTCGTGGCAAAGTCAGCTTATCTCAGAAGTAATATTTGAAGAAGGTACTATAACAGTTTGGCATGACAGAGTAGACAAAACCTGTGAGTACTCCATTGGTTTCTCATTTTAAGATTTTTGCACAACTATGTCCTTCGACAGATGCAGAATGAGAATACATAATACAAGTTCCATATTCAAATGCAGTGGGTTGCTTGATGTATGTAATGGTGTGTACAAGACTTGACATTTCACATGCAGTTGGTATAGTGAGCAGGTATATGCATAATCCTGGTAAAGGACATTTGCAAGTTGTGAAATGGATTCTACGGTACATTCAAAAGACCGTGAATGTTGGTTTGTTGTTTGAGCGAGATGATACACTTGGTCAAGGTGTGGTCGGGTACGTCAATTCTGATTATACTGGTAATTTAGACAAATGACGATTAACCACCGGATATGTATTAACTTTCGCTAGAGGGCCAATTAGTTGGAAGTCTACACTACAGTCTATAGTTGAACTGTCTACCACAAAAGCCGAGTACATGAAATTACAGAGGCTGTTAAAGAGGTCATTTGGTTACAAAGTTTGCTTGAATACTTGGGATTGACACAAGAGCACATTAATGTGTATTGCGACAGTCAAAGTGCTATTCATTTAACAAAGAACTAAGTTTATCATGCGCATATGAAGCACATCCACGTACGATTTCACTTTGTACGGAAAATTATTGATGAAGGAAATATTATTTTACAGAAAATCAAGACTATATGGAATCCCGTAGATATGTTAACCAATGTGGTAACGATGATTAAGTTTCAGCATTGTCTAAACTTGATCAATATCCTGCAAGTTTAAAATAGTGAGAAAAGCATAGATTGGAGGATGAATTGATATATGGGGAGTTTAGTATTCAGCTCAGATTTGGATAAATTTTCACCTACGTGGAGAATTGTGAAAAGTCAGCATCGAATTCAATTTTCACATGCATATGGCTAGCAATTTTTGACTATAATTGCATGTGCTTTCTAGCTCTTCACCAAAGACACACTGAAGCACCATTAAAATTGAAAATGGCCAAGATTTTTTTTCATGGATTCATATTGTAAGCTTTGCCTATAAATAGAGGAGCAGAATGTACTTGTAAATCATCCAAAAATTGTGAGATCTAAGAGCATAACAAGTGAGCTCTTTGAGAGTTTAGAGAGAGTATTTCCTTGGGTGCTAAGAGGATCCAATTGGGTTATTGAGTTTTGAGAGTTTTTTCCACTTTTGTAAATTCTCATTTATTAGTAAAATTATCTTCAAATTTTTGCCCATGCATATAGGCATTACTTCGAACCACCTAAATTGTTGCGTCATATTTTCTTTACATTTATTTATCACATTTATATTTCTCCAAAAGTCACAGTCACCATAATATTAGTAATTGCTTAACTCGCGCTTCCGCAACATATCCAACATTTCAATTATTTGCATTCTTACAGTAGTTTAATAATAAAATTTATCAAATATATACAATTTACAATAATTTAACAATAAATTGACCAAATATATGTAACTTATTTTAAAAGGTATAATATTTTAAAATTGCTCCTAAATTTATACCAAATTTGAAAAATTAATGATAAGTAACATATTAACATAAGAATGGTGTTAAGAACCTGTGCATTTAATTTGATGACATACGTTCAAGTACAACCACCAACCAATTATATAATTAAGAGAGACATATTTCCCATAGGGACAGAAATGTGGATAAAATAGATATATCCCTTTAATGCTATTGAGGGTAGATATTTTTGAACTGTGCCACAACCAAACTTATCTAGATTTTTCTTTTTTCTTTTTTTAATAAATCACATTTAATCGAGGAAGGTTTTGTTGGATCATAAACTTGATCCAAGATAAATAAATTCAAGCCCAACTCATGAAATGTTCTATGAGTAGGTATGGTTGGCGAAGTTTGAATTACTTGTAGTAGGTGTGGTAGGTGTGGTTGGTGAAGTAAGTGAGTGGTAGGTTTTAATGGATGGTGAGGATTTGTGTATTAGTTGAATAAATGAATGGTTGTGATTAGTTTGTTTCATGTATAAATACCCTTTCTTCTTTTTGGTTTATGCATCAAGTGAAGTAACAAAATCTTTAAGTTGTAGAGAGTGAAAAATAAGAGTTGTAATTGGTGAGGAGTGTTGTTGAAGAAATAAAATAGTGTATTTTTTGAGTGTTTTATTTGTTAATTCTCCAACAAAGTAGTATCAGAGCTAGTGATCGATGCTATATATAGTCATATAGCATATCAAATCGAAGATCTCGATGAGAAAAATGTGCCGCCGTAAAAATCATCCTGATCAGAGAGCGAACGCGCCCACACTCGCTGCCGGAAGTTTTCTTTCCTGAAGTTGAGTCGACTCACCAAGTTGAACCGAATCGAACCAAGCTGAGCCGAACAGAACCAAGCCGAACCGAACTGAACCGATTCAAGTCGAACCGAGCCAAATCGAACCGAACCAACCCGAACCGAACCAAGTCATCTGCACTGACATTGACTGTTGACCGCGTTGACCGTTGACCGAAGTTGACTTGAGTCCTTCCCAAGATTTTTCAACTTGCCGGATCCATCTGTGCATTCAGAATCTCCAAATTTGTATTCAATTTGTGAGTTATGGAAAACGGTGGTATGATGTCATTTTAAGTACCACAATTAAAGAAAAGTAAGTTTGACAATTGGAGTATTAAAATGAAGGCTCTATTGGGTGCAGATGACGTGTGGGATGTCGTGAAGAAAGGCTTTATTGTGCTAGAAAATAAAGCCACTTTAACTGCGGCGCAGAAGGAGAATTTAAAAGACTTGAAGAAGAAAGATAATAAAGCAATGTATCTCATCTTTCAATCATTAGATGAAGATGCTTTAGAAAAGATTGCTGGTACAACCTCCTCAACAGAAGCATGAGAGAAACTAGAGACCTTTTACAAAGGAGCGGAGCAAGTTAAGAAGGTTCGTCTCCAAACATTACGAGGAGAATTTAAGTCATTACACATGAAGGCGTCAGAGTCAATTTCTGACTACTTTACTCGGGTTGTGACCATTTCCAGTGAATTAAAAAGAAATGGTGAGGAGTTAAAAGAGGTAAGGATCATTGAAAAGATACTTCGATCAGTAGACTCGAAGTTTGACCATATTGTTGTGACAATTAAGGAAATAAGAGATCTGAAGGATATGACGACCGAGCAACTTCAAGGACGGTTGTAAGCCTATAAAGAAAAACTAAAAAAGAAGTAAGGAATCGAAGAACAACTTCTCAAGATGGAAGTCAATCCAAAGAAAAGAGAAGAAACCTCCAACAATGAGAGAAGACACTATATCCGAGGTAGAGGCCGAGGACGAGGTAGAGGTTGTGGTCATGGACGAGGTTGGAATTTCAACAATAACAACTCTAATTATGCCAAAGGAGAAAGCTCAACCAGGGGGCGAGGTAGAGGTAATCCAAAATCGAGGTATGACAGATCCTAAGTATAATTATATAATTGTCAAAAGTTTGGACATTATGCTTCAGAATGTAGAGCACCAAGTACCAGAGTTGATGCTAGAGTAAATTATATTCAAGAGAAAAATGGTGAAGATTCCACCATTTTACTAGCACGAAATGATACAAGTGGAGATAAAGAAAATACATGGTATCTTGAAACAGGTGCTAGCAATCATATGAGTGGAAACAGAAGCATGTTCGTGCAACTAAGTGAATCTATGAATGGCAGCGTCGCTTTTGGAGATGATTCAAAAGTACCAGTGAAGGGTAAAGGTAACATTCTTTTTCATGCAGAAGATGATAGCCATAAAATAATTTCGAATGTTTACTATGTGCCCAATATGAAAAGCAACATCCTTGGTTTGGGTCAACTCTTAGAAAAAGATTATGATATTCACTTAAAAGATTATAGTCTTTTCCTAAGAGATGACAAAGGAAATTTAATCACAAAGGTGAAAATATCAAAAAATAGAATGTTTCCTTTAAATATTTAAAATGATGTTGCAAAATGTCTCAAAGTCTGTCACAAAGATCCATCTTGGATTTGGCATCTTCGATATAGGCTTCTCAACTTTGGAGGATTTGAGCTACTACTCAAGAAGAATATGATGAAAGGCTTACCATACATCAATCACCCTGATCAACTTTGTGAAGGATGTTTATTTGGCAAGCAGTTAAGAAAGAGCTTTCTAAAGGAGTCAAACTCAAGAGCTCATAAGCCACTCGAGCTCATTTCTACTGATGTGTGCGGTTCATTCAAGCCAAACTCCCTTGATAAAAGTAACTACTTCCTTCTCTTCATAGATGATTTTTTAAGAAAAACTTGGGTGTATTTTTTGAATCAGAAATCAGAAGTGTTTGAAATTTTTAAGAAGTTTAAAAATGCAGTGGAAAAATAAAGTGGATACCAAATTAAAGCCATGAAATTTGATCGAGGTGGAGAGTTCACTTCCAAAGAATTTTTAGACTTTTGTGAAGCAAATGGAATTCGACGCCCTTTGACAGTTCCAAGATCCCCTCAACAAAATGGTGTTGTAGAAAGGAAGAATAAAAACATCCTCGACATGGCAAGAAGCATGCTCAGGAGTAAGAGGCTACCTAATAAATTTTGGACCGAATCTATTGCATGTGCAGTCTACTTATCCAATCGATCTCCAACAAGAAGCGTGTGGGGCAAGACGCCACAAGAAACTTGGAGTGGAAGAAAACCCGACATCACCCATCTAAGAGTTTTCGGAAGCATTGCCCATGTACATATACCAGATGAGAGTAGAGCCAAGCTGAATGACAAAAGAAGCGTGTGGGGCAAGACGACACAAGAAGCTTGGAGTGGAAGAAAACTTGGCATCACCCATCTAAGAGTTTTCGGAAGCATTGCCCATCTTTATTGGCTATGACAACAACTCTAAAGGATACAAGCTTTACAATCCAAACAATGAGAAAATCGTGATTAGTCGATATGTAGTTTTTGATGAAGAAGGAGAATGGGATTTTGGCTCTGGTGTGAATGACTTCAACTTCTTTTCCATTGAAGAAGATGATCATACACAGATAAAATAAGTAGAAGAACAACAAGAGCCAGCTACTCCACCTATGTCACCAGCATCAAACACATGTGGAGATTCACCGCCATCTTTCTTAAATGAAAGAACCGAAGAACGTACAAGGAGTCTTCAAGATCTCTATGAGGTAACTGAGAGACATGATAATCTCACTCTCTTTTGCCTCTTTGCTGATTGTGAGCCAGTCAACTTCCAAGAAGCTACATTAGATGAGAAGTAGAGAATTGCAATGGATGAAGAAATCAAAGCTATTGTGAAGAATGATACTTGGGAGCTTACTACTCTTCTTAAAGGTCACAAGGTGATCGGTGTCAAATGGGTGTACAAAACAAAAAGAAATGTGAGGGGAGAAATTGAAAGGCACAAAGCAAAGCTAGTTGCAAAAGGCTATAGTCAAAAGGTTGGCATAGACTACGACGGGGTATTTACTCTTGTAGCTCGACTTGAAACTATTAGACTTATTATTTCATTGGTTGCTCAGAACAAATGGAAGATTTTTCAAATGGATGTGAAGTCTGCTTTCTTGAATGGATTCTTTGAAGAAGAAGTTTATATCGAACAACCATTAGGCTATGTGGTGAAAGGACATGAAGACAAAGTTTTGAGATTGAAGAAAGCTCTTTATGGGTTAAAGCAAACACCAAGGGCATGGAATAGCAGAATTGACAAGTATTTTCAAGAGAACAGATTCACTAAATGCCCATATGAATATGCTCTCTACATCAAAGAAAAAGATGGAGACATTTTGATTGTGTGCTTATATGTGGATGATCTTATCTTCACTGGAAGTGATCTAAGTTTATTTGAAGAGTTCAAGAGAGTGATGATCAAAGAGTTCGAGATGACTAACATCGGACTGATAGCATATTATCTCGGCATTGAAGTCAAGCAAAAGGAAGAAGGCATATTTATCTCCTAAGAAAGCTATGCAAATGAGATTATCAAGAAGTTCAAGATGAATGATTGTAAGCCTATAAGCACGCCAGTGGAATCCGGAGTCAAGTTATCAAAACATAATGAAGGCGAAGATATAGATCCAACATTCTTTAAAAGTTTGGTCGGAAGCCTACGTTATTTGACATGCACGAGACCAGATATCCTTTATGCTGTTGGACTTGTGAGTCGATACATGGAGATTCCAAAGACCACCCATTTTAAAGCTGCAAAAAGAATCCTTCGCTACATTAAAGGTACAACTAATTTCAGCTTGTTATACTCATTTTCTAATGACTACAAGCTTGTTGGATATAGTGATAGCGATTGGGGTGGAGATGTAGATGATCGAAAGAGCACCACGGGATTTGTGTTCTTCATGGGAGATACTGCTTTCACATGGATGTCAAAGAAGCAACCAATTGTCACGCTATCCACCTGTGAAGCTGAGTATGTAGCTGCCACATCAAGTGTTTGTCATGCAATTTGGCTCAGAAATTTGCTGAAGGAGTTAGGTTTGCCACAAGAAGAGCCAACCGAGATTTGTGTTGATAACAAATAAACAATTGCCCTATCCAAGAATCCAGTCTTTCATGATCGAAGCAAACACATAGACACTCGCTATCATTTCATAAGAGAGTGTATTGCAAGAAAAGAAGTGCAAATCAAGTATGTAAAATCACAAGATCAAGCAGCTGATATCTTCACCAAGCCGCTCAAGCAAGAAGACTTCGTAAAATTCAGAAGTTTGCTTGATGTCACATGATCAAGTTTAAGGGGGGGTGTTGGATCATAAACTTGATCCAAGATAAATAAATTCAAGCCTAACTCATGGAAGGTTCCATGAGTAGGTATGGTTGGTGAAGTTTGAATTACTTGTAGTAGGTGTGGTAGGTGTGGTTGGTGAAGTAGGTGAGTGATAGGTTTTAATAGATGGTGAATATTTGTGTATTAGTTGAATAAATGAATGGTTGTGATTAGTTTGTTTCATATATAAATACCCCCTCTCCCTTTTGGTTTATGCATCAAGTGAAGTAACAAAATCTCTAAGTTGTAGAGAGTGAAAAATAAGAGTTGTAATTGGTGAGGAGTGTTGTTGAAGAAATAAAATAATGTGTTTTTTGAGTGTTTTATTTGTTAATTCTCCAACAGGTTTATATTAAATAAACAAAATCAACTGCAAATAGCACGAAACCAAAAAGAAACATCAAATAGCTACAATGCAACTAGACATTAACTAATTAAGATGTCGACAACCACACCCCTAATATATACTCCAGCAAAAGATTTTGAACGTCCACGAGTTTGAGACTTACCCATTCCTCGAGAGAGGACTGGTCCTTTCCTAACACTTATCATCCCTTTGTGGCTTCTTTGGCTTGTAAGGCACTCCGAGTTTTCGTGACATTGTTTATTATAACGGCCAGCTCCTTTAGCCTTATATTCAGCAATAAGTACGAGTTCATATTAGAGGTCGGCCGTATCGCTTTATTTAGGCTCAATTGTTTTAGTTCTTAGCCCAATCGTCAATTCGACTAAATTTTCTATAACTGTTAAAGAAAAATTCGATTAGAAGAGAATCCGAATCTTCAAATAATGCAAGTTTAATTAATTTATTATATGCATATATTGAAATTATCTAAGTCCAATTGATCAAAAGCTAGATATCTAGCATGAACAAATGGAACATGTATAAAATGTTACACAGTGACATCGACCATATATATATAAATTATGGACATAGCTTTTAACATCACAAGACAAGACATACAAATATTTACATTAACACAGACAGCTATTCATGGATATTAATAATTTAAGTAATTAATAATCTCCAAGCTAGAATTAAGATTGAGTTGGAATGGTGAGAGGCAGAAAGCCATGACGAAGAGCAGCGTCCCAGACGGTGTCAACGTTGGAAATGGTGTAACCACACTCGTGTTCATTCCATCCTTCCAAGGCATGCACTATCCCCCCAATTCTCCATGCACTCATCACCCTTCTTGGTAACCAATTCTGTCACGTATATTAATAATTGTTAATTAATTTACGTACATATTACAGGTGCAATCAAGCACCCGCACAATATCAGCTCAGCATTGAACATTAATACCTAGTTATCTGGGTATCTATAAGTAGTAGTTACTAACCTCACAGGAGTCGACATTCTCAAGAGCAGCAGGAGTGGCCATCGCTGGTGTGAGGTGGTAGGTACAGTCTTTACGTCTTTTCTTCGCCGGTGGGAACTGTGAGAAAGGAACGAACATTGTTCCTCTTTCTGCCTTGGATTGTTCTTCTTCAGTCAGTCCATTTCCCACCAACCATATCTGAAACAATTAATTAATCATAACATTTTAATTTTAGCGATCGAAATGATTGAGGCTAGCTATTATAATATCTATAACATATATAAGTTATTATAATATTCGTATAGACAGTCACCTTTTGGCAGTAGCTCCTTGAAACAAGCAAGTTCTTACTTTCAGATTTGCCCCCAAATGATCTAATAAGCTTCTCATGCTCATCCTCACGTAAAGTTACTACCTGGATTCCCTTTTGGCATAAGGCAAAGGCAGTGGCATAAGCAACCTTAGTGAGAATGCCTCTAATGACCACTTGGGTTGTTCCGTCGGGTATGCTGTTTGTCAGTACTGCCACTGCTAAGCTACTCCCATCCACTACCTTTATTTTGAGCTCAGGATTCTTGTGCACGAAGAGCCCACCGAACCGGTTAAGCTCCTCTCCCTGATAATTAATGATTTCCATTCTGATTAATTAATTCTGGATAGTTTAAATTTTGAAGAGGAATGAAACGACCGAACACACATATATATACTCACTTGATTCAAGAGACCTAGACTTATCACCCTGGCTCCTTTCTCCTCAGCTTCTAGTATGGCTTCTTCAATCAAGCGATTGATCGATTCATTTTGCCGCTGCGAGAAGTACTGCATGCAACCAGAAAATCATGATCAATTAATTATTAAAACAAAATGACCCTAGCTAATTAAAGTTTTCGTACGTACTTGCATATTGTATTTGGATATCGCCCAAGTCTGTAGTTTTAATTTATTAAGGCGATTCCTTTCAACCACAAAGGTACGGCCGTAAATCCAAGTGATCATCATTGACAATAACGTGACAGGCCACAGCAACCACTTATACCACTCTGATGATGCATGGTGATGGGGCTTAGAAGCCAATGAGGCCAAACCAAGCCGCATATGATAGATTGATTCAGGTGTTGTCAGGTGTGTGAGGTAAACAACATCCAGTGAATCATCCTGTTTCTTGAGACTGGTTTCATATAATGTATCCGAAGTTTTGTCGACAGTACTGAATAAGTAATCGTATAAAGGCATGAATAACGAGTAATTCGCCCGGAACTGCGTATGATGCAGTGAGTGGAACCTGTTGCATGTATAATTAACAGTGAGTTTCATCATAATATATTGAAATTATCATTAATAAAAACAATAACCAAATCAATCTAGATATGAATGAACACTTAATTCACGAATCCATGAATGCTGCTGGGGCATTAATTGACCTAAGTTGCATCAACAGAAATTCATAGTGATCATAACAACTCCAGATTGTGGTTTATTGGTAGTTCATTGTTATATATACATAATATAAATTTCATTAACTTAAAAAAATGGAAAACACGATTAATTATCTAAATTAAACAACTTAAACAGAGGAGGAGGCGGGTTGAGAGACTTACGAAGGGGTGTACATGAGGTACTTGAGAGGAGGAAAAATGGTGAAAAGCCATTTAGGTATGAGCTCGAAATTGCAGTGACCCATGTTATTCATTAAGTCTATGTAAGTGATGTAGCCGAAGGCAAGTACTATTGACCCGGCCCCAGTCAGCACTGTTGTAATCAATGGTGTTGCAAATACAACGAAATATGCTATGTGCTCAGCAAATGGATGAGTAACAGCTGCATGCCGCCCAATTAAAAAAATTACGATACTTCTTTAAAATAGCAGCCAATTACAGTATAAAAGAGAAATAATTAAGAGAATGGAAAGTGTGTTAAACAAGTGGAAAAATACGAAAGTGATTAAAGGCTGACAGAAACAACAATATAGTGGATTTGTTTTTATATTTTAGATATTAAGTTACTAAAACGGAACCCTATTTAAAGTTGATTCTGTCCGGGTTCCGTCAAATTTGGCAAACCTCCCTATTATCCCTTATTGTTTAAGCCATTACCTAGTACCCACTTTCCCCTTCATATTTGAAAAATATTCATGTACCCCTCAAATACAACTGCTATAACTTTTTTAATATTTTACTCCGAAAACAACATATTTCAAAAAAAAAAAATAATGAATAAGATATAACTAAATAATTTTTAATGTTAAATTTCCTTTAATAAAAATTGTAACAATCCATTAAATATTTAGTAAATCTACAACACCGATATCTATATATATAAAAACAAAATCTAATTTATTATTCTATTGAGTTGGAAATTTGAAATAACGTCGTAGAGTTCTTTTTTTTTAAAAAAAAAAAAAATTGTGTGTATGTTGTTTTAGGGACAAATAGTAAAAGGGTTATAGAAATTGTGTTTGAGGGGCGTACGTGGGTGATTCAAATATGAGGGGAAAAGCGGGCAATAGCCAGCTCAAATAAGAAGAGGGGAGAGGGAGGTTTCCCCGTCCTATTTTTAAATCAAATATCCGTAAAGCACATACAAGTGATAGGTTCAGTGACGATAGAGGAATGGTGATGGGAGTGATAGCGAGAGTAAAGGTAATGATGATGGAGTGCTCTGTGAAGCCAGTAGTAGACGAACTCCACCGGACCAGCATGCAGAAGTGCCATGAGAATCACACCATCTAATCTCCAAATGGGCAACTGAGTTCCGCCTGGAAGCATTTTGCCGAAAACAACATAAAACAATATTCCACTCAATATTATTTGGTCGTCCCTGTAATTCATTCAAATTAATAATACACGATATTATGTTAATTAATTATCTAGTCACTATATGGATTGGAATATTGGATTCCCAAAAATCAAAATAAATCAGGTCACTAGTGCAAACCAATTTCTCTCTCTGTCAACTTGCTCGAATTCAATAGGCTTGTCGACGATCCTGTTACGGCCTTTGGCTGTTCGGTAACGGGAAAGGCTGATCCATATCTGGTTGTGAAGCATTCTCCATAATAGAAACGGGAATATGAGAAAGTTGAGTAGGTCCCTCTCCTTTTCATCCTTAACCATGAATGAATACGTGCTGTGGATGATCCAAGGAGCCAATACTATGTACTGAAATCACAAGTCATATGAAGCATGACAAAGCTAACATTTACTTGGACAAATTAAAAAAAAAAACCTAAACTAATAATGATTTAGATACATATTTTTTAAAGTAGATGTGCCTTATAATTCAACGTAGTAATTAACTCCGCCCCAGCCCATTAATTTTGTGGATAGAGTACGTAGCAATGATCATATATAGGTGATACATATACAACTACACTGACAATCAGAAATATCCTAATTTAACGTCGAATATGTGTGAGAGAGAGAAAGTTAATAAAAGTAAAACCTTAAAGTTTCCAAGGGGTGTCCATGGCCAATCAGTGAGAATTCCTGGTTTCGAAGCCATACTTTCGTATTTTGCACTAGTTGCTTAATGTTGCTTTGCAACATGTACATGAAAAATGCAAGGAGGGAGGGCTATTATATAACGTTTAATACGGATGATTAAACAGTGGCATCCAGCTTCAATTTTGAATTTTAGAACAAGTTTTAAGAAAATGACTTCACATACATATATTTTAACAATAAATGTAATAAGTCACTTAAGGACAGCTGCATAAGAGGATGAGACCATGAGATCATGAGATTATGAAAGCTCAGTAATAAGTTTAATAAGTCAATTAAGCACAACTACATGAGAGTCTGAGAGCATGCAAGCTCAATACAGAGCTTTATAAGTCAATTAGGCTCAACTATATGAGAGCATAAAGTCAAATAAGCACAACCATTAGAGAGCATGATAGCACGAGAGCACTACTGTGGGAGATGAGCTTAATTAAAAAAGTCCAGCTGTTGAATCCTATAACTATTAACTGGTAGTTGGAAACATTATTTAAGCTCAGTAGAAGAATGTAGAAGCTCCTAAAGCACAAAGCACATTTTAAAAGGAGATAAATGTCAGAGATAAACACTAATATCAAATAAAACTCAATTTAAGAAGGGGATAAATATTGACATCAAATAAAATTCTAGGTGAGATGATCAGGATGAGGAATTATTGAGGACTCAGGATACCTAAATTGTATTATAAATAAAGAATCCTTGATGCATAGAGCGATGCGAGCAAATAGTTAGACAAAAAAAAGCTGAACAAAAAAAAAAAAAAAAAACCTCCATTGTAATCATTCAATAGTGAAATTGCTCTTTCCATACATGTGGATGTAGGCTAGTGCCGAACCACATAAATTCTTTGCGTCTCATTTTTTATATTGTCCCACTTATTCCCACTTATTTACTTTTCTAATTCACCTGAAATTAATATCAACAATCAACATATATATATAAGAGAATTAAAATAAGAAATAAAGTAAAAATAAAAAATTAATTTCAATGCAATGTATTTTATTCTATAGTATATTGAAATTTATATTTTAATTTATCTCTTACTTTAAAGAAATTACTTCACTGTATATACACACACACATATATAATGTATTAGTTAATTGAACAAAAAATAATACATTATATAGTGTATACAGCGAATCTACATTTTAAAAAATGCAAACATTCACAATATATATATATATACACACACACTGCTTTTTTAGTGCAAATGTCTATATCTTAATTAAGGTATAATTGGATGATCCTACCACTTCAACAAAAATAAGGTAGTAGGATTAGCTTCCACAGATTTATCATATCATGAAGACATCAACACATTATTCTTTACATTTTGCGGTTTATACAAAACACGACACGCCAACCATATGTTAGTTAGTGCGCACGATTCCTTTTTCTTCTCAAGTTTGAACCACTTCTTGATTTTAATAATGCAATATAAAATAGGTTCAGCACAATCTATGCATATTTTTTGTTGCCTCAGAGCAAGTAGCCCCGGTGTTTGTCCTGCAAAAATCCAACGATGTATATTACCAACTGCAGTGACCTGCCTATCCAGTTATTAGCCGGTCAGATAAGAATAAACAAATATGTTCTAAACCTGTACAAGTAAGTTATTAGCGTTGGATTACAGTTTTCAGCATAATTTAAGCAAGTGCTTCTTAATAACTATATAAAGCGTGAGAAACCAATATTTGCACGCGTGCAAGTAATGGCTCATGAAAAATCAGAACCCGAAATCTTTGGTCATAAGATGGTTTGGGTTGCAAATTAAATGGTATGAAAGGAAAAAAAATATATTGAAATATATCATTAGAAGAAAACATGGACCACAAAGCAGAGATTGGCATGATCCGATACGAGCCAAGTGAAATCATGCCGTAAAAAATACTGTTGTTGTACATTGATGTCCAGATTCTGTCGAATAATTCTATTAATTAACATAATTTAAAAACATTTTCATCAACATACTTCGAAATAATTTGACATTAAAATGATTAGTTAATACCCAAAAACAATTATATCTAACCCCATTGTGATTTAACTTTTTGAGGTTCTTTCGATCTATCCAAATTCTTGCGAATGAAAACTACAAGAGAATTGACAAAGCAAAAATTCACAACTGTGAAGTTCATTAATGGTGAAGACAGTCACAAACGTCTATTTCATACAATATGGAATATAACTAAAACATAACTAGCTAGGGTGGGCAAATGAACCAGTACCCTGAAGTAGTTCGGTTCAGTTTTGGTTCAGTTTCAACAAGAAGAAAAAAATGATCGGTTTATATAAATAAATAAAAAAATCGACCTAAACCAAACAAAATAAATGTAATTAAACTAAAAAAAAGTTCATCAAAACCTTAATCTATTAAAAAATCTAATTTTTTATTATTAAAATAGATCACAAACTACGGGGCTGTTTGTTTTTTTGACTTAATGACTTAATTAACTTAATTTTAATCTGTTAAGTCATTAAGTTTGTTTATTTTTTCAACTTAATAAAGATTTTCAGTAATTAAGTCATTAAGTTATTAAGCTAATTTTTTTAGCTTTTTACTTAATCTAAAAAGTTTGAATGTTATCATTAAAATATATTTTTCAAAATATTCCTATCTAATTAATTAATTTTCATCCTTCACTAAATAAAATTTAATAATTAGCATTATTACCTATATGTATATAACTTGTGATAATATATAGTGGTAAACTATTATTATTTTTATCTTTTTATTTTGTTCAAATTAGCGTTATTTATCTTCATAATTTTTTATGAATATTTTTCATATAAACACATCACAAACTATAATAAAATTGATTAATATATATGATATAAAATAATAAAGAGTAATTGAATATGATTTATGTTATGATAATTTATTACCTTATTTATTTTCTTTGAGATATTTATTATTTGTTTAACATTATAATTTGGAAGATCATAAATGTAAAAATATTAATTTTTAGATTTTTTAAGTTAAAAAAACAAACAACTTAATATTTATTTTTAGCTATTTAGACAAAAAAAAAGCATGTCATTCAGATTCAGTCATTCAGCTTTATTAAGAATTCAGACTAATTCAGGTTTATTCAGATTTCAGACAAAAAAACAAACGCCACCTACAATTTTAGGTAATTTAGATACAATAATAAATCTCAACCATTGACCAATCTTTGCTTCCTATTTTAATATTTTTATTCAAGTTCAGTTAATGGTAAATACAACATGCATTCATGGCTAACCATACTGTGCCCATCTAGAACAATATTATAAATCTAAGCGAAGACTTCAAAACAAAGGACAATTTTTCTTTTGTATTTGCACAATACAGGTAGACTGATGGTAGCATTTGCAAGTAGCTCTTGGTTAGGTTTAAATAAGACTATAAAATGACCCAAACTCTGGACGAAATTTGAGTGTAGTCCTTAAATTCAAATTACAAAAAAAAAACTTAAGGTCTTTATATAAAGGTCTAACCCTTAAATGACAAAAGATTTTAAAATTTGCTAAGCCATATATTATCCTCAATTCAAGTCCTTCTCCTCACTCATTAGAAATCAATCTTGACCTTTGGAAACTACAATAAACTATAATGAGTACAAAATTAAGTAAGCAAACTAATTTTTCATATAACAAAGTACATACATACATACAATGCAAATGCACGATACGCCATGACCTATTGTAGTGGTGGTGCCAGAAATTCAATTTAGCAAGGGTTAAGTTAAAAGAGTAATATCTTGCAATCAGAAAAGTATCCAGAAGTTAGATCGATTTGGTACAAATTTAAAATATGATACAATTTTAAAAATTTAGTTAATCGCATTACTTAGAAAAGTAATGGTATTTACCCTACAGAGCTCATAATGGCACTGGAAATGCACTATATAATGTCATTTTAGCTAATAAAATGGTCAAATAATGTGAACACAACTTGGCATTAAATAATCTAATAAAATATTTAATAAATTTAATTATATTTCCCTCTTAATCATTAAAAATTTCTATAAGTTCCTCCAAATTAACACCATTTGGCAAATACCTAGACAAGAAAAAGCCTCAAATTTGAAAATGACAAATTGACTAAACAATAGAGAGAGAATTTACCTTTGTGTGTGAAAACTTGAAGAAATGGGGAGAGAGAACTAGATGAGAGGAAGAAGTGATATGGACTAATTAGAAATCTGAGACTTTTTTACTATTTTTTTATCATTTAAAAGTGAAAAGCCTAAAACATATTAAGCCATAAAGCATCAATATGTGATATCTTTCATATTTTTAAATTTAGAAGGGACTTTTTTGGTGTTTCAAATTAATAATAAGTTAAATTTAAAAATGCATTTAAATTTTTTTAAAAGCCCAACAAGGGTTAAAGCCTTGGTAGGCACAACATGACATTGCCCGTAGTCCTTTGAGAAAATTGTATAACAAATTCATTGAAACTTCCTTTTTCACTTTCCAACTTCACATTTCCTTTTAAATTACTTTCTTGAGCTATCTTTATTTAATTACCACTTAATAGGACTTTCACTTAACATTCATACTTTTACATAACACTCATTTTAGGCTTCACACATTCATCTCATAACATAATATATAGAGAGTCGACTGAGTGATAAATGAATTTAAGCATCCAAGAAAAGCATAAAACTTATAAATATTAGCTAAAATTCACCTTTTTATTCAATCTACTTTTTCATTTAGAAGAAAACTTAATGTATGTCCATGTTATGCCAATGCACCATCACACATACATATGCTTATGGACAAAATATTAGAAAAAGATAGAACAATGAAGAAAATATTTTTCCTACATTATTCTTAAAAGAAGTTTACATTTATACACAAAGAATAAAGAATAAAAAGGAAACTAAATATTCACATATAATATTCCCAATATAATAGCTATGTACAACTACAGCTCAAGAGTAATATTAAGTAATTTTTGGAGTGATTTTAGTGATTGAATGTCCTGGTGTTAAAGCATGGATGTGTACAAGATGTGCCAAATGATGCTTTGATATCGATTGCTTATCATTGCCCCTTAAGTTGGCGAGTGACAAACAAAAAACTCTCAACTTGTTAGTAAAATAGATGAATTGAGACTTTAATGAGGCTTTTGTAAATACATCAGCAATTTGATGAGGAGAGCGAATAAACCGTGTGACGAGATCCCTTAAGGCAATTGTTCCTCTAACAAAATGATAGTCAAGTTCAATATGTTTGGAGCGTACATGGAAGACTGGATTAATTGACATGTGAAGAGCACTGAGGTTGTCACATAAGAGCTGTGGTGGTATCAAGATAAGGATACCAATATCATGAAATAAATAAGTGATCCAAGTGAGTTTAGTAGCGGTGGAAGCCATGGATCGATATTTAGCTTCAGCATTAGAATGAGAAACAGTTGGTTGCTTTTTAGAGGCCCAAGAGACACAGTTAGCACCAATGTAGACATAAGCGGTACTGCGTCGAGTGTTTGGACATCCAGCCCAATCTGCATCACATAAAGCAAATATAGTTAGAGAGCTTTGTGCAAGAAATCTCAGTCCATAATCCATCTCCCTTTAAGATATTGAAAATTTTGTTTGGCTGTTCCAAGATTTGCGGTGGTAGGAGCTTGAAAATGTTGACAAACGTTGTTGACGACATGGATGATGTTAGGGCGAGTAATAGTAAGATATTAGAGGGAGCCAACATTTTTCAATATTCAGTTAGATCAACAAGCTTAGAATCTTTAGGATGAGGTTGTAGCTTAATTGCTATTGGGGTTCTAGTTAGAGCACATTCAATCATTTTTTCTGATGGAGGAGATCTTTAATGTATTTATTCTATGAAATAAATATTCCCTCAGAAAAATATTGTATTTCCAACCCCAAAAAGTAATGTAACCGCCCGAGGTCCTTAATGGCAAATTCATGGCTAAGTTATGATATGGTTTGCTCAATGATGGATGGTTGATTCTCTGTATCACTATATCATCAACATAAACAAGCAGTAAAGTTAGGGAATCATTTTTGCATAAAATAAATAACGAGGAGTCAGCTTTACTACACACAAACTTGAGGTGTAAAAGAAAGAGACAATCTATCAAACCAAGCATGGGGAGCCTGTTTTAGGCCATAAAGAGATTTGTGAAAGATGTACATATGGTTTTGAAAATAGAAATGTGGAAACCCTTATGGTTCTGCCATGTAGATCTATTCCTTAAGATGGCCATGAAGAAAAGAGTTCTTGACATCGAGCTGCCGCATAAACCATTTACATGTAACTGCCATAGTAGTGGTTGGTTTAATAACTGGACTAAATAACTCTACGAAGTCAAGAGCTAGAATTTTTGTGTTCCCCTGGGCTATAAGTTGTGCTTTTATAGCGATCCACACTGCCATCTTCTTTGAACTTAGTGCGAAACACCCACTTTTAGCCAACAACATGCACCAGCAAGTTTAGGGACAAGCCTCCGTGTTTTATTGACATGTAATACTCGAATCTCCTTTTTCATGGCTTCGTACCATTTTGGTATTTTCATGGCAAAACGATAAGACTTTGGTTCATTGGTATCTATTGTTGAAAGAGCCATTTGTTTGGATAGATGAGGGTTGTCTTTAAGTTTTTGCCTTATAACTATAGAATGAGTAACCGGAGCAATTTGAGTGGGTAGAGAAGATGTTGAGGTTGGAGTGGATTAGGATTGGACGACAAGATCAATTTGAAGATCAATAAATAATTTTAATCTATTTGGATCATGTGTAGTTATGTGCTGAACATAAGGGGTTGGTGGCAGATGATTACTAGACTTTGAATCAAGTCCTTGAGGTGAGTTCGTATGGGTTTTGGAATTTGAATAAATTTCTGCTGCTGTTGAAGTATGTGAATTTGAGGAAATAATTTATGCTTGTGGCAAAGTGGTAGTTGTGGACTAGGTGCAATATTGTTGTTTGGTTGAAATTTATCATTGGTAGAATCATCATCATGCTGAGGGGTCCACGTATCATTAACATGTGAAAAGTCATGGGACAAATTTGTAGCTCGTTCACTAAGTGGAGAAGTATTATGTGGTTGGAATTGTGGAACTTTTGAATTAGCACAAACGGCACGTGAAGCTCCACGGTCAGAGGAAGTAGAATTAAAATGCAGTTTGTGTGGAGGTCTGGTGAGTTAGAGATCTGTATCTTGATAAGTGGTAATAATATTTTTAAGCAACTACACACAAGAGCTAGAAACAAATTAATCTTGATAAGAAAAATTTGTTTCATAAAAAATAACGTGTTGAGAAATATACACTTTATGTGTAGAAGGATACAAACAATGTTAGCCTTTATTAAAGGGACTATATCGAAAAAAAAAAACAACACTATAGGGTGTGTCTTCATTGCTAATTTATTTTTGCCACAACCACGAAGATAAGAAAAGCACCGACATCCAAAGCTTCTAAGGCTGCCATATTCAGGATTTCTTTGAATTTTTTTTTAAAAAAAGGTGTTTGTTTGCTTAATGTTGATAAAGGTATATGATTTATTAAATGAACTGCAGTAAGAAACGAATCAACCTAATAAATTAATGGCATTTTTGCATGAAATATAATAGAGTTAACCCCATTTTAACAACATGTCTATGCTTCGTCTCAGCAATGTCATTTTATATTGGTGTGCCCGGACAAGAAACTTGGTGAGATATGCCACATTCAGCTAAATGTTCCTTAAAAGCAAAAGAAGAAAACTCACCGCCATCATCACTTTGAAAGATTTTCATCTTTCTATTAAGCTAATTTTCTATCAACTTCTGAAACTTAACAAAGCAATCAAAGAAATCAGACTTCCGTTTTAAAGGAAATAACCAAGTATATTGAGTGCAATTGTCAATAAAAATAACATAATATTGAAATTTTGCATAGATAAATTTGGTGCTGGACCTTATAAATCGCAATGAATTTTATCCAAGGCAAATTAGAAATATCATTGCAAACTTTAAAGGGCAGTTTACAACGTTTTCCAAGTTGCAACTGACACAAACATTTGATTTATTTAGCTAACTAGAGACATTAATATCTGGTTTATTATGAAGAAGTCTAATGGATTTAAGTTGTAGATGTCCTAATCTTTGGTGTCATATTCGAAGAGGGCCCTTACTTGTCTTTACAGCAGTTAACGCATGATGATAGTCTTCTTGCAAGGCATAAAGACCTCCCTTTTTATGCCCTTTGGCTAGTGTCTTGCCTTGAGGATCCTTAATCACAAAATCATGAGAGTTGACTGCAATAGAACGAGAGTTATCCAAAGTCAATTATACAACTGAAAGTAAAATTCTTTTTCAAATTGGGAAGGACCAATATATTCTCCAAAATTAAATGGCCTTGTTTAGTATTTAAATAGGTTTGCCAACGTGAGAAAAATTAAGTTTCTCATCGTTGCCAATATAAATCCTACATTTCCCATTGTAAGGTTTCAATTCAGATATCATACCTGAAAAATATTTGAGATGCTTGAATATGGTGAAAATAGTAATTGTTTTTGTTGCTTCTACAATTCTTGAATTTTACAAATATATAAAGACGTTCAAGATGCTGTACAATGAAAGACAATATTTACAATAATTATAATAATCAACTAGCCGTTGTGATGAATCCACTATGACATGTGCTGCTATATTTTCCATCAATTATGGCTTAGACGAGATGTTGGAAATCCTCTTGCCATGGCGGTACAAGCTACCATATTTGTTGCTTGTGACTTGTCCTTATCAGCCATCCTCAAGCTAGGCAGTGACATGCGATGAACACCTAGCTTGGTTCGTAGTGTGAGAAATTGATGCTTCCCCAAAGGTTTTGTAAGAGTGTCTGCAATCTGAAGATGAGAAGGCACATATCGTGTAAATAATGACCCTTTAGCAACCTTCTCACGAACAAAATGCACGTCAAGCTCAATATGTTTCATTCTAGCATGAAACACTGGGTTCTTAGTCATATGAATTGCACTCAAATTGTCACAGAGAAGCGTGGGTGCTTTCGGAATACAGAACCCAATGTCATTAAGTAGATATGTGAGCCATGTTAACTCGGCAGCGGCAGAGGCCATGGACCTATATTCGGCTTCGGCACTTGAGTGAGAGACTGTGTGTTGTTTCTTGGAGCTCCAAGAGATACAATTGCTTCCAAGATAAATGCAAAATCCTGTTGTACTTCGTCTTGTTATCGGACATCCAGCCCAATCGGAATCGGAAAAGGCATAGAGCTTGAGAGAGCTTTGAGACAAAAATCTAAGGCCAAAGTCAAGGGTACCTTTAAGGTAACGAAGGATCCTTTTCACGTCCTTTAGGTTGGCTTTTGTTGGCGCTTGGAAGTGTTGAGAGACTCGATTGACAGCAAATGTGATATCGGGCCTTGTGTAGGTGAGATATTGAAGGCTTCCAACAAGGCCTCTATATTCGGTTGCATCCACAGGTTCATTATCATCCGAACACGGTATTGATCGTATAGCCATCGGCGTGTTGATAGGAGAACAATCCTGCATTCTTGCCTTGGAAAGAAGGTCTTTAGTGTACTTCGCTTGAGATAGGAAGATGCCATGCGTGAATTGTTGAACTTCAATGCCTAGGAAGTAATGTAGGTTGCCAAGATCTTTTAAAGCAAACTTTGAGCTCAGATTGTTGATGATTGATTGAATTTCCTTCTCATTATTTCCTGTAATGATCACATCATCAACATAAATTAATATAAGTATAAGAATGTATTTGTTATTAAATATAAATAAAGAGCTATCAGCTTTGCTACTAGAAAATCCAAGAGAAATTAAGGCTTGAGAAAGACACTCGAACCACGCTCTAGGTGCCTGTTTCAGGCCATAGAGCGATTTTTGAAGCTTGCAAACATATGTTGGATGATGTGAATTGCGAAACCCGGGAGGCTGCTCCATGTAGACAATCTCCTTTAATAGTCCATGAAGAAAAGCATTGCGAACATCCAGCTGCTTGATAAGCCATTTTGAGCTCACAGCAATTGCAAGGATAAGGCGAATAGTTGTGGCCTTTATAACGGGACTGAAGGTTTCATCGAAGTTGACTCCTGGAACCTGTGTGAATCCCTTGGCAACTAATCGAGCTTTATAGCGATCAATGGTTCCATTTTCTCTATATTTGATACGATATACCCACTTCGATCCGATGACATTAACATTGTTAGGCCGCGGCACAAGGACCCATGTCTGATTTTGATGCAATGCTTGAAGCTCTTCTTTCATAGCTTGAGTCCAAAGTGGATTCTTTAAGGCAGTTTTGAGTGTTTTGGGTTCAATTTCTCTACTGTGGCTGGCTTGAAGGGTTAATTTAGGATTTTGTTTGAGTTTATTGCGTGTCATCATGGGATGAGTATTTAGGTTTTGCGATTCTACAGCTGTGTTTGGTATCTTAAGTTCCACAAATAAGCGATTGGATATGTCAGGATAATCTGGTTGTGAATCTGTGGCGGGGCTGTTGTCCGTATTTCTGGACAAATTAGGTGGTTCAGTTGCATGTGAACTACTAGAATTTGAATCATTTGTAGTCAAAGGTTGGATTGTATGTGGGGACTCCAAAATATTTGGAATTGCTTCTGACTTGTCGTGTGGAGTTGCTGAATTCAAATTGTCCTCTAAATTGTCTTGTGGGAAATCTGAAATAATTGGAGAAGTGGCATTTGAGTTGTTGTCCAAGTTCACGTCCTTATGGGGCATGAATTGCACATGTGGTGTTGATATTGTAGCGCCTTTACAATTGTTTACTTTGACAGCACGTGAATCATTAAGATTGTCACAATTGGGAGAATTCTTTGGGAGCCACTCATTTTGTTGAGGGAAGGTGGTCAATGTACTATGTTCCTGCACATTAAAAAATGATGTTAAATTTTTTAATGGTAAATAATTTTCATCAAATACAATATGCCTTGATATATATACACGATTAGTTTCAGGTTGTAGACAACGATATCCTTTATGGAGGGGACTATAGCCTATGAAAACACATAGATATGATTTTTTATCAAATTTTGTTTTACTGTAATCCCGAAGATAAGGAAAACATCTACAACCTAGGACTTTTAACCCTCTATAGTCCGGTAATTTTTTGAAAAGAATTTCATAAGGGCTTTTATTTTTTTAAAGGTGAAAGAGGCAGCCTGTTAATGATATAAGTGGCTGCAAGAAAAGAATCCACCCATAATTTGAGTGGCAAAGAAGCATGAAACATCATCGTCAAGGCTGTCTCATTGATGTGCCTATGCTTTCTCTCAGCAACACCATTTTGCTCCGGAGTGTATGGACAAGAAATTTGTCTTGTGATGCCGCAATTTTCAAGATGTTTGATGAAGGCCGTAGAATTAAATTCCCCTCCTCCATCGCTTTGAAATATTGTGATCTTTTTGTCCAATTGCTTTTCAACTTGTTTCTGAAATTTCAAGAAGCACTCCAAGAAATCAGATTTTTGTTTTAAGGGATATAACCAACTAAAACGTGGGTAATCATCTACAAATAATACATAGTAACGAAAATGTTGAGTAGAAGTAATGGGAGCTGGACCCCATATATCACAATGCACTTTTTGTAAAGGAAAATCTGCTTTATTATTAGATAAATTAAAAGATTTCCTACAACTCTTGCCTAATTGGCAAGAAACACAAATACGGGGTGCTTTAGACCAACTAGAAAAGTCAATAAAATTATTGCATTTTAAAGCCTCTAAGATTTTAGGATTGGCATGGCCAAGCCTCTTGTGCCATAAACTAAAACCGCTAGATTCTCCTTGAATTGCGTTGAAGGCAGCATGAAAGTCTCCTTCCAATGTGTATAGCTTCCCTTGCTTACTCCCCTTTGCCAGAACCTTGTTTTCCTTGCTCTTCACAATAAAACCATCAGTGTTAAATTCAAAAACACATTTAATATCATCAATGAGTTGTCCAACTGATAAAAGATTCTTTTTGAGTTTTGGAACAACTAAAATATTATTTAAGTGTAAAGAACCATGATTTGTATTTAAAGAAGCAGAACCAATATGTGAAATATTTAAATCTTGACCATTGCCGACAATTATTTTGTCATTACCTCTATACGGCCTTACATTATCAAGATTACCTGTGTTATTTGTCATGTGTGATGTTGCTCCAAAATCCACATAGAACCGTTGATCATTATTTTCTTGAAGATTCATCACAGCTAGGGCATGTGGATCCTCTTCATTGTCATAGTCGTATCTGAACCAACATTCAGTAGCACTATGTTTGCGTTTGTGACAGATTTGGCAAATAACTTCTTCATCTGAGGTATTATTTTCTTTATTTGGTTTTTGAGGCTACTGTTGTGGTTTACGGTTGTTGCCATTGTTGTAGTTGTTGGGGTAATTTCTACCACCTGAGTTGCGTTGAGATCCTCTGCCTCGGTATGGAGGTCTTCCACCTCTTTGATTTCTACCTCTTCCATGTTGACCAAAGAAGGCTTGGTTTTGATTTGTGCCAAGTCTAGCTTCTTCATCTTTTTCTACGATCACAGTATGTTCATGGTTTTGGAGAGCATTGATGAATTGTTTAAGGCTGGGATATGGAGGTTTAGTGAGCATTGCAGTTTTGAAGTCAGCATATTTGGGACCTAAGGCTCTTGCAATTTGAAAAATCTTGTCATCATCGTTCATTGGTTTTCCAATGGCTGCCAACTTGTCACAAAGGCCTTTGAATTTCTTAAGAAATTCATCAAGCTTGGAAGATCCTTTCTTTAGAGAATAAAGGCTATCTTTTAGCCATGTTTCTTGCTCCTTAGTTGCAGGCAGCATGTTTTCTTCAACGGTGAGCCAGATTTCTTGAGCCGTTTGCAAGCCGATAACCATGCTCAACACGTCGTCGTTCATCATACTTCTGAGCCAAGTTGTGAGAAGTCCATCATTATTTTTCCACATGAGAAAATCTGGATTATTTATCTCCTTCCCATCTTGCTCTATCATCTTCGGTGGAGTCTTAACATCAACTATATGGTGATTTAGCCCAAGGGTAAATATAAGTGGTTGAACTTGAGAACTCCAAATAAGATAATTTTCAGTGTTGAGTTTTATTGGAACCAAACTCGAACACTGATGGAAAGATTGAAGGGATAGGGATGGTTCTGAATTTGAACTTGAAGCCATTAGGCTCTGATACCATGCAAAATATTTGAGATGCTTAAATATAGTGAAAATAGTAATTGTTTTTGTTGCTTCTACAATTCTTGAATTTTACAAATATATAAAGACGTTCAAGATGATGTACAAGGAAAGACAATATTTACAATAATTATAATAATCAACTAGCCGTTGTGATGAATCCACCATGACATGTGCTGCTATATTTTCCATAAATTATGGCTTAGACGAGATGTTGGAAATCCTCTTGCCATGGCGGTACAAGCTACCATATTTGTTGCTTGTGACTTGTCCTTATCAATACCTGGATTATTAATCATATGTGTTGTGGCTCTTGAGTCAGCATAGAGATTACGATCGTGTTCTTCATGAAAGTTTCTTATATCACGGACTTGTGGCAGTTCTTTAGGTTCATAAGCATGCTCATAACGATCATCACATTCTACAGCAGAATGGTTAGGCTTATGACATATTTGGCAAATCAGTTTGCCTCCATTTGATTCTATTGCTTTATGCTACTGATTTTGTTTGTGATTGAAAGATTTTGTCTTGCCATGATTTTATTGCTTTTGACCTTACGAGTTTTGAGGAAGTCCTTACTAATTTTGTAGATATTTTTTCTGATTTTAGGGATACCCTTGTTGATTTCTTCTCCCTGCAGGAGTGAAACCTCTTCCCTTAGAGTTGAAATTTCCTCCTTTGCCTCTTCCACTTGCTTGTTGACTACGAAAAGCCTGAGCATACTCCAATTTGTTCTCTCAAACACGTGCAATGCAGGCTTGTCCATGATTCTCTAATTCCATTGTAAACTCTCAAAATGTGGGATATAGAGCCTTAGACAACATAGCTACTTTGAAATCATGATAAGTTATTCCAAGACCTCGTGCAAGATTGGAGACTCTATTCTAGTCGCTAAGTGGTTTGTGGATTGCAGCAAGACTATCACAAAGGCATTTGAACTCTAGGAGATAATCTTCTAGAGAAAGAGTATTTTTTTCAAAGATAACATCTTGTTAGCGAGATGGTTCTCCTTTTCCTTTGTAACAAGTAAGAGTTGGTGTTCAATTGAACTCAACATCTCTTCTGTCATAAGCCCCAATAACCATGAAGTTAGAAGCTCATCATTTCTTTCCCATAAAGTCAATTATGGATTATTGACCATTTTTCCATAAGAACCATGAATTTCTTTTGGAGGGCATGTATCATCTATAATATGAAAGACTAAGCCAAGACTTTCTATGAAAGGTTGAACTCGTGAATGCCACAAAAGAAAACTCAAGGAATTCAGTTTGGTGGAGATGAAATTGGAGCATTGGTGAAAGGATTGAATAGTCAAATTGGGCTCACTTGGGTTTGAGAAAGAAAAAGATGCTTAATCAGTCTTCATTGTTTCTTGCTCTGATACCATGTAGAAAAAGATAGAACAATGAAGAAAATGCTTTTCCTATATTATTCTCAAGAGAAGTTTGTTAACATTTATGTATCCATAATGTTGATTTTGATGATAATAAATAATATAAAGAATGTTTAAGTTTTTAAAAGCTCAAATTATTTTTCATACATTTTAAATAAATCATTATTTTCACAATATGAAGGTTTTATACTCAATGAAAAAATGATTTTATGAAATTGGTTATTTCAATTAATGGTCTAAATTGAAATTTTTTAAAACTCTGGAAATGGACTTATTTATAAATTTGTATGAAGATTTGGGCCATAGTATAATTATAGAATGTTTTGAGATAAAATTATAATTTCAAAAAATAATTTTACACTAGCAATTACTGTAGCAAACGCTTAACCATTTACTGAAAATAGCTAATCGATAATTTCTAGAGAGCTATTAATTTGTTTTGCAGGTCTCTGGAAATGAATGGCTAACCGATAACTTCAAACGGTGAACCGATTATTTGAATTTTAGCCCAACGGTCATTTGGACTAGTCAAAACAGTAAACTGATGGCAGTTAACGGCGATCCGATTTCTCTTAGAAAGTCAACAACGGCTAGTTTTCAGCTCCAACTATAAAATAGCTTAATCAAGTTCAAACAAAGAGAGATCTAAAAGTTATCGTTGAGCTTGCTACTGAGTATACAATTATTATTGAGCTTCAAACTTGTTTTTGTTTCATTCATTCACACATTGAGCTACCATTTGTAATTAAATACATTGTGTAAGAGAAAATTTATTTGTAATCCTTATTTTTGAGTGATTGAAAGTGTTAGGATACACTTGGGTTAAGAGGTTTGAGATAATCTCTTGTTGTAAAGGTTGATTGACACCTGTGAAGTCAATTGTAAAAGTTCTTGAAGCCTTGGAGAATTGGATAATGGAATTCCCAAGCTCGGTGAGCTTGGAGGCGTGGACGTAGGCAAGGTTTGTCGAACCACATAAAAATCTCTGTGTTTGAATCTCTCTTCCCTTATCTCTTTACATTTTGATTGATTGATTTATTATTGTTTTGAATTTGTTTAAGATTTACATTAAGTTTTGTTCAAGCATTACATAACTTTTAGAAACCCAATTCACCCCCCTCTTGTGTTGCCTAGTTAGTATTTTAAAGTTTACATTTATACACAAAGAATAAAGAATAAAGAATAAAAAGGAAACTGAATATTCACATATAATTGTCCCAAGATAATAGCTATGTATAGTTGTAGCT
This sequence comes from Citrus x clementina, assembly GCF_000493195.1. Taxonomy (NCBI): domain Eukaryota; kingdom Viridiplantae; phylum Streptophyta; class Magnoliopsida; order Sapindales; family Rutaceae; genus Citrus; species Citrus x clementina. The sequence goes on along the minus strand of NW_006262139.1, from coordinate 12,424,237 downwards.
CAATGGTAACATTGAGTAATTTTTGGAGAGATTCGAGTAATTAAATATCCTTGTGTTAAAGCATGAGTGTGTACGAGATTTGCTAAGTGATGCTGTGATATCGGTTACTTATCAAAAATTACATTAATCACATAACACATAACATATGCACATGGGTATATCTTACAAATCCATAACTATATTTATAACAAAAATAGGTTTTTCAACCATGTCAAACATCTAGATATTTAGAACTCTAGGTTACTTACCTCTTAGCATCCATAAGTAACAAAAGCGAATCAAAATCCTTAGCCTAAAATCAATAGCACAAAAACTCTTATAAGATACACAATTCATTTCATAATTATAAACTCCAAAGTCCTCAAATTTCTTATTATAAACATCTCTTAAACTTAACTCCAAATAATTTTAAGATTTGTTCAAAACAGAACAAGCCATGTTCTTCGATTTTTAATAAATTATTCCCTTATCAAAAAATCTTCAATTATCCAAAGCACATATTGACGTATTGGAAATTCAATAATAAAATTTTCATAACTTAATTCCTTAAAAAACTATTGGAAACAAATTTCATTTCAGACATCATCAATTCTGTCAAACAATTTTCTATTATGAACATACTCGATTTAAAAGTACAAAAAAATTTATCCTTTAATATAAAATCATGAAAATTTCTAACCTTTAATATAAAATCATGAAAATTTCTAGTATCATACTTGATACATATAAAATGATTTCTTAATTCATGATCTTCATTAGAAATAGAAATTTTTAGGTTTTCAAACTCACATTTGAAAAATCATAATAAATTGAATTCTTATTCGATTAGGTTTAAACCACTTTCAAAACATTCTTGAAGATTTCTAGTTTAACATATAAAATATCCATATAAAAATTAATTTGGAATAATTACTATGACTTTTGAAACAACCTATTATTAATATATTTCCCTACAAAATTTTAGATTTATACTATTATTACTATTATCTAATCATTTTTTATATAACAATTAACAAAAATTAAGAATCAAAATTTACATCCAATCTTCTTTCTTAGTACAACACTTCAATTGACACAACTTTGATCTCATGAATCTCCTTCTTGGTTTGCTCATGGTCGAACTCAGAAGAAGAGTTTGTTCTTCTTTTCTTTTCTTCTTCCTCTTTTCTTCTTTCTCTTTTCTTCTTTCTTTCTTTATGTCTCTGTCGATCTCTCTCTCTCTCTCTCTCTCTCTCTCTCTCTCTCTCTCTCTCTCTCTCTCTCTCTCATAAAAACAAGGATGGCATTTCTATTTATACTTAGGGCTAGGTAAGCTAAGGGTTGAAAAAAGACTAAAACACCTCTAATCTAATGATATGACTAAAATGTCCTAAAAGAATTAGAGGTATTACTATCTTACCTCTTTAATAGGAATTTCATGTTCAAAATTCACTTTTAATTATGCTCAAAAAAATCTAAACCTCAACATAAATTTTGATTCACAAATAATCATAAAGATTTAAATGAAACATATCATGCTTTTGTTGTGCAACTTTGATCCTTAAATATATAATTCTTAGCAATAAAATCACAAAGCCTAAGGTTTGGCATAGAGAGTCCAATCATCACTACTTTATCCTTCCTAGGCAATGTGGGATATCATAAAATTCCGCACATTTCTGGTAGGGAGTGCTCTAATACTATCTAAAACAACTTATCACGAACTCCAAAGAGAATTTGAGGGTGGTCTTTAGATGTATACAAATTACAAATAATAAACTTAAGGTCTCTATACAACATACATTAAAAGGTTCAACCCTTACATAATGGAAGACTTTAAAATTTACCAAACCATCTATCATTGTCAATTTAAATCCTTATCCTTACTCGTTATGAATCAATTTTCATATCTAGGAATTATAATAAACTATAATGAGCAAAAAACTCATTTAGCAAACATATTTTTCATATACCAAAAATACATGCATACTTATACATAACACAAATGCATGATATGCCATGGTCTTTTGAGAACATTGTGAAATAAATTCATCAAAAATTCATCAAAAATTCATTGTCAGTTTTCAACTTTACATTTCCTTTCAAGTCTTCTTACTTGAATTGCCTTAATTGAATAACCGCTTAGTAGGACTCTAACTTACCATTCATACTTTTACATAACATTTATTTTATGCTTCATGCAAGCCTCCTTCACCTACTTATGTCATAAAATACTACAAGAAAAATGATCTTCAGTAACACTTGCCTTGTGACATTTATTAAAAAGTATCAATATTTATATAAATTTGAGCCATTTTCTGTGTAGTGGAGGCAAGTAACACAAATTGCTGATCCTATGGTATCTATATATTAAACATCAGAGATCATATACATTATCAATTTTGTTATAATTATAGCTTGAATCCAAGACCTCAAAATCTAGCCCTTTTATGTTCAAATGACAAACCTTTGTACTACAGTAGAAATCTATTTTATGTTATAAATATTATATTCAAATAAAAATAAAAAATAATATAAAAGAAAAAATAAAAAACCCTAATATCAATATAAACCTAAACTTCTCTAACTTCTAAATCCTAATTATAAGGTCTACTGCCTCATCTCTCTAACCATCTCCTTCTTCTTCATTTCCTACCCCCTAGAAAATTTCTCCTTCTACCTCTCAAAGTCAAGTACCCATGCCATATCAAACCCTAACGACATTGCTCAAATTCTAGGACCTATGCCATACAAAACCCTAATGATGCTACATTATGCTGTAGAATATCCACCATGCCACATCGTGCTGCAAATTCTTTAACATGGCCACCGCACAGAGCTATATGCGTCCATATCACTGACAACCATTCTTTCTTTTTCGTTATTAGGCTCTCTTTCAGTTTCCTAAGAAAATCTGCTTCTCACTACACCATTGTCACTTTCTTTCTCAGTGAAATATACAAACTTGATTAGAAAAATTGATATTTTTCTTATTTTTTAAAATTATTAGAAAATTTGAAAATGAAAATTAGAACTTAATGAGAATAAATTCCGGTACATTGTCTTGAATTTTTTTTTTTTTTTTTGGTCTCCTGGAGTTTGTATGAATTCTTGGAAAGGATGAACTTGTGTATTCATCAGTTTTTATTTACCTTTGCAATCTTTTTGTCATGATACCTAGTTATGATAGACAATGACGCATTGGTCATTTTTTGTCATGGTGAAATAATTAAGGTCAGTACGACAAAACTAAGGGTTATTGCAGACGAGTTGTGCAAATTACAAGAGGATGGGTATTATAGATGGTTTATGGCCCAGATTAATTTGGTTTAAAAATTCAATGGCTTGTTACCGTTGAAATTTGTGAATCTCTTGCTAGAATTAAGATACCCAATGCTTCCAACTTTTTTACCCATTTAGCTAGAAAATTAATGAAGCATTTATTTTTACCCATTTTTCTTCTTTTAGAAGTGCTTACATTCACACGTGCATTTTATATATGTTATTTGTTTGTGAGCCGTTATCTCAAGTGCTAGATGAAATGAGATCTAGGAGATGAAATTTATCGAAGAGCCTAGTATTTGAGTGAATTGTTAACAAGTAGTACTAGGATATGCTTCTTTTATTTAAGATAGCATGCTAGAATCAAGCTCTACTTTTTTTTCCTATTGCTAAAATTGTGTCTGCTTGATTTAATAAAGCTACCATTATTTATGCCCATTGTTTATTTTTCTGTTTGTTTTGTGCTTTTATTTATAATTTTCTTTTTCTTATGTTTTATGAGGAGCTTTCAGCATGCAAGAGAAGAGGAATATATTAAAAATTCTAAGCCTTGTGTCATGTTAGTTCCACTTATTTTCAGCCTGTGCATTGAAATTGAACTTGGATGCTAAAGCTGATAAAGTTAAGAATATTTTTAATTCAAATATGAGAACTTTATACTGTGAAGGAATGTGCAAAAGATATTGTTAAAAGAATCTCTATGAAGATAATGTCTTAAAGTACTTTCCTATCTGAAATGCCCAATGTATTAATGTTTGTCAAAACCTTGTGACAAAAACTATCAATGATAGGTTCAAGGGTAAAGTAGTCATACACTATATTTGGATTTCCAAATAAATGAACAAATGTCATTTTTAGCTGGAGGATCAAAGACCTTAGGGAAGGTCAAAACTAGGTTAAATTGAATATATGATTGAAGTTGGGTTTGTACTAGAGCTTAGAATTCGGTGTAGCGTAGTGTATCACCACTGTGCAATCGTTTTTGTTGATTGAAACGATGATGGACTGCTTGGACGGGCTTACCGTCGCGGAGCACTGGCTTCCAACCACTGATTTACGTGGGTTTGACAGGCCCGATTAGGATAGATTGACCCGACACGAAATCATTTTTCCGCGTTGACTGGAGTTGACCCACATTGACTTTCGATCTTGATCGCTTATTTTGCTTCAAGTCAATGATTCAGATCGCGCCACATCACCCGAACTTTGAACCTTTGATTCTCGATGATCGAACAGTTAGATTTGCTCCAAATGTAACAAATAACTGATCACGATTACCCCTAAGAGAGTGAGCCACTTCCAGGGAACAAACAAGAAAAGGGGCAATGCTTTTAACCTCAAATTAAAGAAAAACACTTGGCTTGGGCAGCTTTTAATTAATGAGAAAAATTGTAATGGGTGAATGAATTATTTAGATCAAGATCAATTTGTCACGTTAAAATATTTTTCAGTCTTAGTTTAACAGTGGGTTTAGTTAGAAATATTTAGAGATCAAAAACCTTGATTTTCTTCTCTTGTTTTTCGCTCCGTCAAGTTTATTATGTGAGGTCTTTAAGCTTGAAGGTGTCAAATCTAAGATGACTACTGCACAGCCATTATCCTTATACTCTTACCCTATCTTGTGAAGAGATTTTGACGCTTGATTCATGCAGGAAAAAATTTCTAAGGACCATGAGGGTTGATGCAATAGGATTTAGATGCAAGGTGCTTATGGGTGCAGTCCTTTGAAAGAGTCTTTGATCCATTGTTAATTCACATTATTTTTATAGTAAATTGTTTCATCTGCACATGAATATAATTGAGTGTCGAGATTTTTATTCAAAATCGTGAGAATCAAAGATCTCCTTCTAAAAGTCTTGCATATTATAGTTGGTCATTTTATTTAAATTTTTGTAATTTATATTTATTATTTGTAGTAATCATTTTGTAAATTGTAATTGGAGGAAGTTGGTTGACGTTGATGACTTATATATATTGGAAGTGCTTATATTGAGTCGAAATGGTTGGGAATTGTTGTTTCGGCTATATTGCGAGTGTTAACAACTTTATTGTGATAACTATGTGCTTGGCTGCATTTTTGACTTTGAGTGTATTGAAATTCGCGTCATTACTACACGAGAAAAATTTTTTATTACAAGATAAAAAATTTACTATAAAATAAGTTTTTGTTATTTCTTATAAATTTTATACTAACTTTGTGGTCTTTTCGGTGTAAACATCATTATTCAAAATTAATTGGAAATTTTGAAAAGCCAACGAGGGGCTTAAACCCCTTCTTGGCACCACAGATCTGCCGATGCTACTATAGCGATGGTTCACTCTTGAGAACATAAAGATCATCACTAGAAACAAATAAATGAACAAAAACCTCCTCAAGATACTAGAAAGCCAAAAATTCAGTACCTCAAGAATTTTATAAAACAATACCTACAGAAGTTTCAATCACTAGCATTGATTACTTACTAGCAATTCAATCCTGGCGGTAGGGGTGGGCAAAATACCCGATCCGATCCGACCCGACCCGATCCGACCCGAAAAATTTCGGGTTCGGATCAGATCGGGTGGTGAATAAAACCCGATCGGGTTGCAATCGAGTCGGGTCAAAACCGATCCGATCCGAAAACCCGATCGGGTTGCTTAAAAAAAAAAAAACTAAATGGCTATGACGACAGGATCTCCATGTTCAACACCAACACTCTCCGTGTTCCAAGCAAACACCACAACTCCACTTTAGAAAAAAGAAGATAAAAGTAAATCACAAAAATGAAGTTTGATTTCTTAAACTAGATATGTAATATCTCCCAATCAATCATGAAATATCTATTTATGGTCTTAGTAATAGTTTGAGAAGGATTAAGGTACTGAGATTCAAACCAATCTGCATCAACCAAATCTTTAGCTATACCTTTATTCTTAATTATATTACTTGATTTGGTTTTTAATAGGTAACACTTAGGAGTTATGAAGTGAGCCCTATCTACAAAATGCTCAAACTTTAATTTCCCTAATTCTGTGGAAGAGATTCGATCTTCTGGAAGAGGACTTCCTAGAACAACGAAGTCTGTATTAGTGTAGTAACAGTCAGATATGGAAATATATGGATACATATGTATTCGAGCACAAGTTGTAATAACTGCGAACAAACAAACAGCCGACAACATAGGAGGATCCCACTCTGAAGTCCATAGGAGTTTGTTCAATCTCTTCTTTCTCACAACTCACACAAACAACTACAACTCTACAAGCAACAACAGCAGGTCAGCACAACACTAACAGCAGCGAGCCAGCGGCAGCACACCACTCGAGCAGATCTGCTGCACTGACGACAGGATATGCTTGCTGCTGCATCGATGATTGCTTCACTTCACTTCTATCAGATCTGCTTTTTCGGTAGCCACCAACGAAACCCATGAAGCCATCGATGAAACCTGTTGCCATTTGATCCATCGGCTGTTGCTTGACCCGCACGAAGCGATCCATGGTTGTTCTTCCAAGTTCCAACGAGACCGAGACTGAGATTCACGACACCAAGTCCTCCAAGCTCAACTTTTTCAATTCTTTTTCAGTTTATAATTTATATATGTATTTTTTTTATGACAGTTACCGGAGGAAAGTGGAAATGGACTAAAATGAACTAATTGCATAAAAGTGATCTTGTAATTATTAAATAATTACTAAACAACCCCAAAATTAACAAAAATGATCTTTTTTGTCCTTAACCCGAATTGACCCGAAATTGATCCGAATTGTAGATTCGATCCGATCCGATCTAAAATTCAGGTTGAGTTCGGATGAGTTTCTCTCCAACCCGATCTACCCGAAATCCGATCGGGTTGACCCGAACCCGATCCGAACCCGATTTTGCCCACCCCTACCTGGCGGTGTGGTTCTTCTAGTTCTCAGTTGCTTGCAAGACGTGGCAGCCCTTATATTGTGGACGTGTAAAAAGCGTTATAATTAGTTTATTGAGTGTTTGCTGATTTGTTTCCTTTTCTTCCATTTTTTTAACTATTTAATAAAACTATAGGCATTTCCTAGAAAATAAACCAACAATCAAAACACTATCTGTACGAATTCCTTAGTTAATGCTCCACAGTCGCAGACAACCAAATTGACTCCACAAATATTTTGAGAGGTTTATGTCCTGTTAGTTGTATGGTTACTTTATGGCGAAAGATAGTTTAATAGGTGTTTGCTCATTTATGTGATTCAAAGTGATAATGTTAGGAATTCTAATATTTATATTTTAACTTATATTTCAACTATACCTTTAATTCATTCAGTTAATATTACATATATAGTTGTAGATAAAAGGAATTTAGATCTATCGTAAATAGATGTAGGCAACTAGAAATTTAAAATTAACAACTTAATTAATTTTCGGAAATACTGTTCACAGTACTGTTCATAATTACTGTTCATCCGTATAAAAAATATTAATTTTCCAAAAACACACTAAATTGCAAAAAATAAATGACATGAAGATTTTTACGTGGTTTGGATTAATCAATCATACATCCACGAGGCCACGCCCATATGAAAAGCAATTCACGAAGTTGAGATGTTACAACATATGGATTTACCAAACTTAAGATTCTCACTTACAGTTTATTACTATACAGTTTACTCAACTTTAGACTAAATCTGCTTCTCTTGAATAATTGCTACCCTTCTTGATTCATGATCAATAGCAATTCACCGAGATGAAAAGAAGATAAGAAAACAAATCAACACAACATTATATGCCAAATCCGGATTCTCTAGGAAGGAGGCCGAATTTTGCTTCTTTGCATTATACTCTATGTTGTGCGTCTTCTATTGTGAAATACCTCTCTTTATATAGGCATTAGGGTTTCACAAAAATAGCAAGTCTTAAAAGACTTGGATTCTTTTGCAAATAAGAGTTTCTTTCCCCTTATAATTCTTATGAATCTAAATAAGAATAAATCTGATCTTCTTGCCTTACTTGTCTCCTAATAAATATTTAGAGCATTTAATGAACTTCCTGTTTGAACCAATTTCTTACTTTAAATAGATCTCATGTGCTAATTATAGAATATCATCATTAATTAACTTGCTAAATTAGACATCTGATTAAATTAGGAAACAAATATTCCTAATAAATTGAAATCTCACTAAATTAAAAAATTAATAAATTAATCCCTATTACAAGATATGCAATAAATAATATTCCAATTTAACTAAATTTGCCATAAGATGCCAACTCTATAAATAATGGACTTAATAGTAAGCAACCAATTTAACTCCAAAAAATATTTTGAAATATTTAGGTGTTGTATGATTGCTTGCTTTATAGTGAAAGATAGTTTAATGGGTTGTTTGCTCATTTATCTGATTTAAAATAATATTATTAAAAATTTTAATATTTAGATTCTAACTTCTATCTCAACTCTCTCTCTCTCTCTCTCTCTCTCTCTCTCTCTCTCTCTCTATATATATATATATATATATATATGCATTTTCACTTAGTTAATGCTCTACCATAGTAGACAACCAATTTGATTCCAAAAATATTTTGAAAGTTTAATGTGTTGTATGATTGCTTGTTTTAATGGTGAAAGATTGTTTGACCGGTTTTGCTTACCTATATGGCTCAAGAAAATAATGTTATAATATTTGGATTCCAACTTGTATCTCAACTATATGTTTAATTTATTCATTTGTTGGATGATGAATTTTATAATTATTAAAACTACTATTATATCATCTAATAGATGAATGCCACACTAGTTGGAATATAAATTGAGATCGAAATATTAATTTCCCTGGCATGATCCTATTCAAAATTATGTATAGACTATAGAGTTTTGTAAATTGTGTTTATTCTCAAATTACTAAAAAAAATAAAAAAATCAACAGATCAGGTATCAATTTTCATTTATCCATTTCTCGATAGACTGACCTTTGTTGCAGAATTATGCTGCAGATATTTGCAGGTGAACCAGTGTCTTTATGGCACAAATTTCATATTTTATAAATATATGTAATTAATCAATTCAGTAGCATTTATATTTTATAAATATATAGATAATAAATCAATTCATTAGCTTTTCTTTTTGAAAAATAAAAAAATCAATTCATTATTTTTTAAAGAATTCTGACGGCATTGTAGCATTTTTGAGAAAATGCTTGCTTATATTATTTTTGGGTTCGATTTAGGGATATTTTTTTCCTTCAAAAACATAAGAATGTTGGCAAAATTCTTACCTGCTACAATTTCAGTTTTTTAATCATTTATAAGCAAAAGCGTGAAAGAGAGAAGAAGGGATCAATTTGGAATAAGAGGGTTTGTTGGATAGAAATAAATATTTCTAATTTTAGTGATGGGTATATGAAGAAAAAGTGTTTAAATTTTTTTTCTAAAAAAAATTCAAATAACTCACCCTTATGTATATATATTCAACTGCAGTCACATACATTTTATGTATTGACAGATTAATTTTTGACTCTTTTGCATAATTGGTCATTTGAGTTCAAATCCTTAAGAATTAAGAGGTTAAAATTTTAATTTAAACTTAGCTCACCCACCAACTATAAGAGAGATTGTAACATCTTTCAAGTTTGTTTGGTTTGATATTCTGGACGAAAACGGGTTGCCGTTTATTGAGAAAACGGCTAACCGTTTAAGTCCAGAGAGCATGTTTTTTGTTCTGGAATAAACGGCTCACCGTTTATGGTGAAAACAGCTTACCGTTTAAGTCCAGAGAGCATGTTTTATGTCCTAGAATAAACGGCTCACCGTTTATTGAGAAAACGGCTAACCGTTTATTTCCAGAAAGTTGTCAATTGGAAAACGGTTAGCAAGATTGAAAAGATTTCAATTGTAAATCGATGCATTTTCAAACCAAAAGAGTTTTTTCGAAGAAGTACCATTTCTAATGGTTGTATTCTTTCAAATAAACATCTTATTCATAAAAAGAAAGACATACAATAAGATTAGAAATCAGATTTTGAAGATTTCATGCTTATTCTGGAAATACAATCTTATTTGCTAAAGATTGTATTCAGGATTTGATATATCTTGGGGGTAATTTGCCATTAAAACTCTATAGCAAACCAAGATTGGTGAGGGCAAATAAAACCTTAAAGGAAAGTGTGTAAACACGTCTCAAATCCTAAGAAATTTCATTGTTCTTTGCCTCCATATTCTCATAATTCACCAACACCAACCTTTTCTTTCTTTATTAAATTACGACTCTTATGGTCACTTGCATTTATAAAATTATGAATGAAAAATAGAATGTCTGTCATTTCATCCCCTTTTCTATTATTTTTCTAACTCATACAATTTGCGTATACAACGCGGCATTTACAAAAATTAATTAAACACATAAAACATAATAGTTGAGCATTTACAAGAAATCAAACTTGATAAAAACACAATCTGAACAATAATACAGTGATCTCTTCGGTGATTCTACAGCTGTGGAATCCGTTGAATAAATTTATTGAATATTGTGGTCTGAGGTGATTCTATAGCTGTGAAATTCGTTGAACAAATTTATTGAGTATTGTGGAAGTCATATCCCTCAACTAATTTACTGACAAGCTGCGCATGCATGCAACCGCGTTGATGGGTTTGCTTTAATTTCTTTGCAGGAAAATTGTCAGTTTTCATAACATCGTTTCTTATTATTTTCATAATATTTAAAAAATTTTAATAAAAAAAATTAAAAAAAAAGAATCAATTGATCGTTTACTTAATATTATATCTTGAGAATATAAAATAATAATTATGATAAGATAAGATATTTAAAAAATAACAAGAAATATAAGAAAAATATTAATTTTTTATTCACACAAAAACATGTATCCTTTATTTTTAGAATTTAAATATTTTTATTTTTATTTTTATTTATAAATTTATTTAATTTATAATCAATACGAATAAAAGTGTATTTAAAAATAAATAATACTATAATATTATAGTGCTAGGAATATTTGATATTAAAAAAATAACACGAAGTAAGTGATATATTGATTTTGGTGTAGGAGAAACTTGTAATTTCTTTCTGTACACAAATTGCAGCTGGCTACATAAATGAGCCAATATACTAGATGGTTGAAATAATAATTTAAAAATAATTAGTCAATGATTTCAAAAAATGGATAATATTCTCAATATATAATTTATTCAAGTGCAAGTGGAATTGCAGATACAGGCGAAAGAGATCTTATTAGGTTATGTAACGGGAGTTATATTAATTTAAGAATTTTTAAAAATAAATCAAGTGAATTTAGTTGTTAAGTACTCTTGAATTATGGGACATTAGCTCTTAGATCCATGTGAGTTATAATATTCGCCGCACCCCGAAAGGAGATAAGATCAAGTGGCAGAGAAGATAAGATCTTTGTCAAAGGAGGAATCCCCTCTTCAAAATTTGTTCAAGTCAAGAGGAAAAATAAAAATAAAAATCTTAAATCGAACTTACGTTTGTTGAGGGTATAGCACGTTAATAATTTCGGAATCAATATACGGATTCTTGTTAGGTTATCGTATTTATTATAGTTGCCAATTATGGAATAACAAAATCCAGTGTAACTGAGTACTTATACATAAAAGTAATAACAAAATCCAGTGCAACTGAGTACTTATCCATAAAATTATTTGACAATTCGTCCATAATTTTTAAGAGATGTTAAGATTTTTCTTTTTAGGATTATTCTATCCTTTGACTCTATTAACCTAACAAAACTGACTCTAATATTTTTAAGTTGAAATAAAATAATAGATATGATAATATATATATTTTAAAATAATTTTAATATTTATAAACATTTATTTGGCATAATTATTAATATTAAAATAAATTAAAATAAATATATAACAGTTTAAATTATTTTGAGTATTATATAAAATAATTTTAATATTCTCAATATGTATTATGTCATATATGTTTTATTAATTGCAGCACAATTCTTCTTGAAGGAGGGCTGTTTGGCTGGGTGATTGATCCTGCCATATTATGACAAAAAAAAAAATAAAGGCACTAGTGACTTTTATTGGAACTTGAGGTTGCATGATATTTTTTAAGAGATGTTAAGATTTTTCTTTTTAGGATTATTCTATCCTTTGACTCTATTAACCTAACAAAACTGACTCTAATATTTTTAAGTTGAAATAAAATAATAGATATGATAATATATATATTTTAAAATAATTTTAATATTTATAAACATTTATTTGGCATAATTATTAATATTAAAATAAATTAAAATAAATATATAACAGTTTAAATTATTTTGAGTATTATATAAAATAATTTTAATATTCTCAATATGTATTATGTCATATATGTTTTATTAATTGCAGCACAATTCTTCTTGAAGGAGGGCTGTTTGGCTGGGTGATTGATCCTGCCATATTATGACAAAAAAAAAAAATAAAGGCACTAGTGACTTTTATTGGAACTTGAGGTTGCATGATATTTTTTAAAATTATGGGTTTTATTGGAACCTGAGGTTTGCATGATATTTTTTAAAATTATGGGTTTTATTGGAACTTGAGGTTTGCATGATATTTTTTAAAATTATGAAGGTATAGATATTCTATTCCTTAAATTTTGTAAATGGTGGGCCATATAATAATATTTTCAAAATAAATTAAGTGCAGCGTGGCTTTGCAAGGATCAATTTTATTAAAAAAAAAAACTCATCCGATCAACTACTGCTCTGCATAACTATGATTTTCATGTGCGAAAATCAAAATTGTCCAAGCATATCTTTCCCCAAAGGGTAAAAGACGGAGAACATCTCATTCATTTGTTTAGTTATGGCAAAACAAACTGGTCATGCATTTGACGGAGAAGAAAAAAAAAGACAAAAAAAACAGCTGCGGAGCCCCCAACTCCCTAGTTTAGTTCTTTCATACGAGGGATTGATCTTCATTTTAATAGATTCAGAATCAAATTAAAGGATACAAAAATTAAGAAATTATATATACTGTAAGATAAAATATATTGTCTCAGATTATGTCTTTTCTTATATTTTAGTTTGATCATTATATTATATATATATAGAAGAGAGAAACTTGTGTGAGACCCAGTATATCACAATAGCCTATCTAACCACTCATAGCAGAATAATAGATCCCGTCCTAGTGGTATCCAACACATTTAATAAAACTCACGTTTCGACCAAATAATAGAGTGACGGCATAGCACCTCACATAAGTTTCTCTATATTTTTTTTTTTGTTTTGACTACGAGGTATTCTGGGGGCCCCCAACTGTGGGAGGCACCTTTAAGCATGTATCATAACTTAGACTATAAGTCCCCGCTTGAATCGAGAAAAATAAGTTCTTCCAACAAAGGCGATTTTCCTGCGACTCGAACTGGGGAGCAAACCCAGTCAAGTCACTTAAGGGAACTCCATTGCCAATGGAGCCAACACTTTGTTGATTATAAGTTTCTCTATATAATATAGAGGTTTAGTGTAAACTGAGCACCACACCATCCACTGCCATTTTGCGTCCCCGCATCCTAATCCACGAAGATGGGTTCATTCCAAGACCAAGTCATGAAACTATCAAACGATGAGCAAGATTTCTTGTTGGCCATGGAACTCAGTACTGGCTCAATACTTCCGATGACCATGAAAGCTGCCATTGAGCTTGGTGTGCTGGAGATCTTGACGAAAGCTAGCCCATCTCAGCTCTCTTCTTCTGAGATTGCCTCTCAGCTGCCCACAAATAACAAAGAAGCCCCAGTTGCACTACTTGACAGAATATTACGCCTCCTTGCCAGTCACTCTTTACTCACTTGTAATCTTGTCGCAAATACAGATGGAAGTGTGCAAAGGCTTTATGGTTTAGCATCGATTTGCAGATATTTTGTTCAAAATGAAGATGGAGTTTCACTTGCTCCCTATTTGCTGTTATCTTTGGACAAAGTTGCCATGGAACCTTGGTTTGTTTTCTTATTTTTTTATTATATCTTTCATGGAAAAGAATAGTGATACTCCTACCAACAAAGTGTTGGCTCCACTGGCAATAGAGTCATCTTAAGTGGATTGACTGGGTTTGCTCCCCAGTTTGAGTCACAGGGAAGTCGTCTTTGTTGGAGAACCTGTGCCTCCCACAGTTGGGACCCTCCCCAGAATATCTCGTGGTTAAGACAAAAAAAAAAGAATAGTGATACTCCTCTGATTTGATTAAATGATCACGAAAATTCTCCTATTTTTTTAGAAATGGTCAACATAAGTTTTTTTTTTTAATATTCATGTCCATATAAAATATAGTTGGATCACTATAGTCAAAGCGTATGGTCATCCTAAAAAGTGTTTCTATGATCATTTTTGTGAAAATATTAGGATATATATTGCTATCGTTTCCACTATATTTCACACAATATATATAGTGTATGGAGAACATTAATTTTCATTATATTTCTCCTTTTTAAGACATACAAAATTAAAATATTTATATCTTTCAACAGGTACCACTTGAAAGATGCTGCATTAGACGGGACCTTGCCAGCTGTGAAGGCCTGTAAAGGAATATTGCATGCATTTGGGTATACTGCGAAAGATGCTAGAATACATAACCTCTTTAATCAAACAATGCACAATCACACAACTATTATCATGAAGAAAATTATTGAAATCTACAAGGGATTTGAAGGGCTAAACCAATTGCTGGATGTTGCCGGTGGTTTGGGCGCAACTCTTAGCTTAATTGTTGAAAAATATCCACAAATTAAGGGTATTAATTTTGATTTACCTCGTGTAGTTAAAGATGCACCCTCGTGCCTAGGTAAACATAATATAATATCTCATACATTAGTAACTTATTTTTAATCTTGATTCTTTTGATTTAGTTCCTGTTGTGAAAATTTTAATATACTCGCAAGCGCACGAATCTAGAAATAGAATAGTGGTAACGAGGTCGATCCCACATGGATTGTTATAAATTGAAAAGTCTAATTTAAATCTAAAATTAATATTAATTCTAACCTAGTTGAGCAAATTGAGTTTTTAAGAAAATTAAACCAATTAAACTAAGGAAGCAATTAAAATAAAGGAGAATTCAATAAGATAAGAATTACCAAGGTTTCAGAATCCACCACTATTCAACTAGTAATTATCTAATTATTAATTAATCCTCAATTTTAGAGTGACAACTCGAAATCAATCTATGTCATCTCATGGATATAACAATTAAGCCTAAGTAATTAAATCTAATGTAGTTCTTTTTCTGCTTAATAATATGACATCTAAGAATCTCATGTAAACATATTGAATAACAAAGAGTCAAAGTTTCCTAAACACTCCATGTAAACAATTTAATGAAAGACATAAAATCAAAGATAATCATGTATAAACTTTATAGATCCAAGCATAGAATTAATCGAATATTAATCCTAACAATCAATAATGCATGACAAAATTGATGAAAAGATTTTATTAACATTCAATTAATTATGTGAAATAAAAACCATAATCATCAAAGAACATTTATAGGGAATTAATTAAATAAAAAAATAATTATTTCATTGAATAAGGTTTCATCTTTCACCTCAGTATAAAAAAATTAGCTAAACATACTTGAATTGAGAACAATACAAAAAATAAATTCAGCCATAAAGAAGCTGAATTACTGTAAATTTTCTTCTCTGTCTTGAATCTTTGCGTCTGCAGTTCTGGAATTCTCCCTTCCTGGCGGCTCTCCCTCTTCTCCAAAAGCCACAACTCCCTTTTATAATCTTTGAAATGGGCCCCATCTCTTAAATCCTAAAGCCACAAGACTTGCCCTTTTATTTACTTGGCCACGTAATTGAAAACTATAAAAGCCAAAAGTTATTGATTTCCTTCCTTTATTCTACTTTGACTTTCCATTCAAATCTTTAATTAAAAGCTTTGTTTAATGTGCTGCCCACTTTAGCTTTAAACTTCTTCTTTGTTTGCACGTGGATGGTGAATGCATTTGTTGAGTTCGGTTTCCTTGGCTTGAATTAACATGCATATAAGCATAATTGCTTCCAAGTTAATTAATCTTTAATGCTCACAAATTGAACTCCTTTGTGCCATTTTTATCCATAATCTCCAATTAATTCCCTATTCAATAAAATAATTTAATTAATTAAAAATAACAAATAAATATAACTAATAATTATTTAATTAATGGTAAAATATGTATGTATTATATGCTCATCAGTTCCCGTGGATTAGTTGTTAGTTACCAAATTCAAATAATTAATATCCTTTACCTTTTCCTTTTTGTCCGTTTCTTTTAGGTGTGGAGCATGTTGGACGAGATATGTTTGTTGAAGTTCCTAAAGCACAAACTATTTTCATGAAGGTTAGTTCTCCATTTAGTTATTTGACCCAGTCACATACTAATACAAAGATTCGAATATTTAAATCTTAATTTAAATCGAATATTTAAATCTCAATTTAAATCGCAACTGATGTGGTAGAACTACAACAATTATTTATTAATATTTAACTTACATGATGTGACAATTATAAATAAATTGTCTCATTAGTTAAGACTCAAATGTTAGAATTTTAATATTATTATTAATTATAAATAAGATGTCACATTAGTTAAGACTCAAATGTTAGAATTTTAATATTATTATTAATTATGAAATTAACTATGTCTATCTCAAAGCACCAAAAGTTTTTGGATCTTCCAAAACTAATAAGAAATGTTGATTTAAAACTTTCAGTGGGTACTTCATGACTGGGGTGATGATCTATGTTTGAAAATATTGAAGAACTGCTACGATGCACTCCCGGAACCTGGAAAAATCATAGTGGTAGAATCTATAATGCCAGAATTTCCTGAAACTGATATTATAAGCAAGAATATTTCAAGGCTTCACATAACTGTCTCCAATCTATTTCCTGGAGCAAAGGAAAGAACTTTGGAGGAGTTCAAGTCCTTGGCTATTGGGTTATTGAATTCTGTAAAATGATCTAATTAAAACATTACAGGTGCTTGGCATTTTAAGTTTCGCATTTTAAAAATAACTAAATAAATGAGATAGTGACTCTTGTAAGCCCTTATTTTGTGTGCATCCTCATGTATTTCTTGTCATGTTTTTCAGTTCCTTGTAATGCTTGAAAGTAAAAAAAATATTATTACAAATTGAGTGTCTCTTGTTTCTATCTCAGAAATTTAATTCTATGTTGAGAATATACTAAAATATTTATTTTGTGCGAGCTTAAGGAAAATAACGTGCTATTGTATGCTTCATTATTTCCCACAATGGAGCTCGATAAAATGTCCAGCTAATTTAATTATTATAAAATGGAAGAATTGACCAGCAAACTTGTGCTGATTTGGATTGTTACCAAATTACTCTATACATGAAAGAAAAATTAGCTAATAATGATACAGATTATTGTTTAGTTTAAAGACTTAGAATAGCAGTAGCATCCCCGAATTATATTCTAAGTTTTTTCCTAAATGATATGATATGTGATATATCATTCATTAAGTAATTGATGATTTTTCATGAATTTTAGTGAGTTAATTACATTATCTCACAAACTAATGAATGAATGTCGCGTCATTTGGAATAAAATTTTAGGATGCTTATCACTATTAAAAAGAGTAATGATATGGCAAGAAAATTTTCCGCAAGCTAATGTTTAAAAGAAAAATCTTAACTAAAAATGACATTCGCCTTGATATTTTAAAAAGATTGGATGGCTAGTCTGTAAAAAAAATAAAGGGGTTTCTTATAGAGAAAATTTTAGCCTACCTCCCTCGTGAAGTGATAATCTTCAAATCACCCCAATTACTTTTGAAAGCATCAAGTCACCTCTCAAAACTCGTTATCCTTAACCATTGGCTGCCGTTGACTCGTGGAAGGTCGAATGTACCCCCACCCTAACAAAATATTCTTCTAATGGCATTGTGAGGCTCAACAAAGCTTAACACAAAATGTTGATGTGTTACAAGTGATTGAAAGTGAATAAAGTTATCTTTTAAATATTAATATATAAATTGTGAAAACAAGATTAAAAAATATATGTGGATATGACTTAATAGCCCTAAATAAATAGATAGTTTTCCTAAATTAGACATGTGAGTTAACCAAATTATAAGCCATGCCATTGTATGGAAATTAAGGTAATGGGTAATGGTATAAAAATCAAATTTCAAAATTGTTGAAACCTACTTAAACTGGAAGAATTGTTTCAAAATTCAAAAATATTGTCAAAGCATTATCTTATATATTATAGATCTTTTTACATATAGTTGCAGCCCCAAAGTATTGAAATCGAGCTGTTGGTTGAAAAGCTTCATCAAACCAGTGAGAATGCCATCCTCTAGGGGAAGCCCCAGTAACTTATTGGATGAAGATGAAAAAGAGAAGGTGCAAGTGAATGGGAAGGTCATCAAGTTCATAAACAAATCATGCACTAACTGTGGTTAGCGAGGAACAATCAAAGTTTTTGAATCTGCTGCAAATTCTAAGAGGCATTACTACAAATGTGAGATGCATACTTTAGGTGGTGGGAGCCATCTAGCTTTGAGTACAAAGTCATTGCAAGAGGGTTGGGTAAATTGCAAGATGAAGAAGAGAACCATAGTTTCCATGATGAAAAAAAAAGTTAACAACAATGGCTAGTAAGCTTGTTTCAAAATCAGACAAGATAAAGAGTTTGTTGTACACCATCATCATAATGCAGTCACTACTTATGTTGTACATTTATCATTTGGGCAGAAAATTAATTAGCTTGACGATGAGGCATAAATGATAGAGATAAGAGAGTATTGAATGTATATAAGTTATCAAAATGTTGTATTTCATTAAACGTTGTAAGCTATAGTTCATTACATTTGTGCTAGCAAATGAGCAGTTCTTGTTGTATCTGCAATGAATATTTCATAAAATCTAGGCCACTGTCTACTCCTATCTTTGTCCAAAATATAAATTCCAGCGTACTTAAAAACCCAAAAAAAATAAACTAGCTTCGTTGTTTTCCAACTATCTAATTTATAGCCCTAATAGTGTATTAAGTTCAAAAGTTATACAAAATGACCACCAACATTTCTTGGTGGTGAATATGCAACAAAATGAGCAATGCTACAACATTTCTTGTTGGTGAATATAAAACAAAATGAGCAACGCTGTCCTATGCCTTCACTTGAAACATACTCGACAATAAAACCCAACGAGAATACATTCTATATTAAAATTGAGTCTGTTGAAGTAGTTGTACATAGGAAATATAACTACATTATTGAAAGCTATTTCAAGCCAACAACATATCAAACAACTAACAGCAAATATGAAGGACTGATTTGCCATTTAAATCTTCCTTTCTCTTTCTTATAGTAGGGGTAGATTGTGAAGGGCCTGTGTTGAGTGTTAGAAAATGCATATTTATAAAGGAGAAAACCGTCATTTTATATTTCAAGTCTTACTAACAACCCTTACTTTTATGTATTTAACCTTCTTGTGATTTAATTACATGTGTTTTATTTTAATTAAGTATTTTATGTATTTTAGGGGCATCATAGTCATTTCACAATAAACGAGAAATCAGATGGCAAAACGGACATCACTTTTGAACTCAGGACGGTCGAAAACCTTAGGAGGAGCATAAAAGGAAAAATGGCACTGTTCACATGTACGGTACTATTCACGTGTACGGTACTGTATACGTTACTGTTCACGACACTGTTCACATAGACGGACCGATGATGTGGCATTGACTGATGAGGTGTCACGATCCTGTTGGACTAAAATTCTTATATACTGTTGATGGTGATGTGGCAGCATATCAGTGGACGAAAAATCTCGCATACGGTGCATGCATCACACAGGATTATTTTCAACCAAACCGCGTTACTGTTCATCCGAGTCAAACCGCGTTACTATTCAAAGTCGGGTCAAACCGTGTTACTGTTCATCCGCGTGGTCAAACTATGGACTGTTGACTGATGACGTGGCGCAATCCTGAGCGTCCAAACTGTTTTTAATCCGATGGCCATGATTTACTCCATGTATCTATAAAAAGGGGGCCTTCCCCCCTAATTGGATATCTTTGAATCCATTTTTGGACTCCATTTTCTGTAATTCCCTCTCCATCTTGTATTTTCTTCGTATTTTAATAAATTCTTATTTTGCCCCTAGTTCAATTATGAGTGGCTAATTTTCTTTCAAGCTTGGGTTGAAGGTGAAGTCTCAACATGTGTCATGGGCTTAATTTGGTAAATTTATTTTCTCTTCCCCTCTAGTTTTTGTGGATGTTTTGACTTCTCGTCGACAAATAATACTAATCTTGTCTAGTACCGCCTTAGTTTCACCGGCCCTCTAGTACAAGGTTATTATTATTTGGCACGATAAGCCCTTAGCACCATATTGATTAGAGCGTGGTTCATGAGGTGTGGATTCCCCCTCATGATTTAATTGGCATTAATAAGGATTATTTAGCCCATGATGCATGTTGATACGGATCCAGATACCCAAGCACGTCATTTTAATATAATTCTCTTCAATTTATTCTCGCCATTTCAATTCCAATTTTAGAATTTATTCTTGCCATTTTAATTTAAGTTTTAGTATATTCTAAATCATTTCCACTATAAATCCAACTACCCATTTACAAAATTAATTCTATATATAATTAAAATCCACCTCCTCGTGGGATCGACACTCGTCACCATTAGTCATACTACAATAGATTCGTGCGCTTGCGAGTACATTAAAATTTGCACAACAGCCTGTTAAAGTAGTTGTTTATTCTGTTATTTTAATTCCTGTTGCAGGTGGTATTCCAAATGCAGCTTTCAATATTTTCAACCTCGTCCTCTATTCGCTGAACCCATTGCTAGAGCTTTACCATGTTTTGAACAATCTTAAATAAACTTATATGTAACCACATGGCATAACCACAACCATGTATTGAACATAACACAATAATAATGACCATGTATGCATAAATATTAAGAAAACAAACTTATATTCTTGCTCAACACAATCATTAACTTCTTCTTCTAAATATTAAACAACATGCCATGCCATGAAATATTAAAATTTAAACAAACCTAATGCAGCATCAGCACTTTCTGCAGAACCAAATGGTTGTGTGGATGTTGGTGTCAGTGTGGGTGTTGTAGTTAGTAAGGCACTAGAATTCCTTGCTTGTGTAAGGTGTGGTTGCTATTGTTTGAGAAGCAGAAGTATTCATTCTTTGAAATGATGCACCGGAGCTTGAAGCTACTGTCAACCTCTTTCGATGCGTCTAAATAACATAAAAAGGGAGTTAGATGATAACATATATGAAATAATATCTAAGCAAACCAAGAGGGGGTAAATTAGGATTTTAAAACTTAAGCTAAACAAACAACACAACAATTTGATCTATTACCTTAATGAAATAAAAAATAATAAATTTAGTAAAGCACAATAATAAAAAAGTAAGGGAAGAGAGAGCAAACACAATGATTTTTACGTGGTTCAGCAATCCCCGCCAACGTTCAGGCCTCCAAGCCAACCAAGCTCGAGGATTTCACTATCCAAGCCTCCCAAGGCTTTAAATGCTTCTAATTGACTTCCAAGGTGTCAATAAACTTTTACAACAAAAGATTATTCCCAATCTCTTAACCCAATTATATCCCAACACTTACAATCACTCAAAAATAAATATTACAAATGAATTTTCTCTCATACGATATAAATGATTACAAATGAATGCCCAAATTGTGAATAAATAAAACAAGAATAAGTTAAGGCTCAATGAGGGTGGTTTTCTCAATAGCAAGCTCAATAATCACTCTTGAATCTCTTCTTCTTTGAATTTGATTGAGCTTATTTATAGTTGGGAGCTGAAAACTAGTCATTATTGACTTTCTGCCAGAAATCGAATCGCCGTTAACAGCTTTCGGTTTACCGTTTTGACTATTCCAAATGACTGTTGGGCTGAAATTTAAATAATCAGTTAATTGTTTTCCATAAACGGTTCACCATTTTCAGTAAACAGTTCACCGTTATTTTCCAAAATCATCATTTTAACAATCCTTTGTGGAACATGCTTTCTGAAAATTATCGGTTCGCCATTTTCCATAATCAGTTACCGTTTGCTACAATGACTGCTAGAGTGAAATAATTTTTCAAAATTATAGTTTTGCCCCAAACAGTTCTATAATTATAATATAGCCCAAATATTCATAAAATCTTACAAATAAGTCCATTTCTGTAGTTTTAAAACTTTTTCAGTTAGACCATGAACTTGAAAAATAACCAATTTCATAAAATCATTTTTCGTTTAAGTATAAAACCCTTATATTATCAAAATAATGGTTTGTTTAAAATGTATGAAAAATAATTTGAGCTTTTAAAATATTAATCATTCTTAATCTTATTTGTTATCATCAAAATCAATATTATAGACACATACATGTTAACAATCTCCCCTTTTTTGATGATGACAAACCTTATATGTATTTAAAAAATGATTCCACAATTTGCTTCCTCTAATTTTAAGCTCCCCTTGAGTATATTATAAGTTTAAACAATTTGCCAATTAGCTAAATTAACGAATGTAAATACATGTATTATTCTCCCCCTTCATCATTAAAAAAAAAACTTAGTGGAAAAGAAAAGGAGTAGTAAATTTTTAAATTTAAAAACATGTATTTTTCTCCCCCTTTATCATAAAAAAGAAAACTTAGTGAATCTCCTCTTAACAACAAGCATCACCTCAAATACAAGTTTAGTAATATCACTCTCAAATTATCATAAATCATCATATAAACCAACCATGTAATCAAATCAGCATCATATCTCAAAATCATCACCATAATCACATATTAATCATCAAAAGAATGCTCAAAGTGCATGTTATTCTCCCCCTTTTGACATCATCAAAATAATATATTACTTTCTCTCCCCTTTTGGACAATAAAAATGTTCAAAATGCATATTATCCAAAGCAGAAGCAATAAGAACTAAGTAAAGTTGTCGAGGCATCTCCCCTTATCAATAATCAATAAAACAAATAATTGATCAAGCAAAGATATGCAGAAGTCATAAGAGCATATTATCAACTATCCAAACTCCATAATTACTAATTAACATTTTAGAAATCAAGACAACTAAATCAACATATCTATTAAGATAGGCCATCATTATGAGCTAAAAGAATAAGTGATCAAATTCATAAGTACAATAAGTCACATATGCTAATTTTATAAACGAATGATGATATAACACAATCAATGGCATAAGAATTCACACATACATAAGTGATGAACAATTAATGTTTAAATAATGGATAATGATTTAAAAATATCAAATGAGCAAGAAAAACATAAAGATAATGGATTTTAGTGAGATAAATGTTTGTGTTTGGTTTCTTGGAGAGAGTGTGATGAACAAAGAAATATTTATTAGTTGTCTAAAATGTAATTACTTATATGATATAGTGCTGAAATGTTATCAAACAACATAGCAAACACGGTAGAATAGTTGTTGAAAAACCTAATGAAAATCATAGAATAAGTACAAGGTTGTTGAGTGCAGTGATACTATAGTGATAAATAATCAAATTGACCCCCAAACTTTTGTAAACATCAACCCATCCCCTACAGAATAAAATAAGGCCCTACAGAGTTGTAAAAAAAAAATATAAAAACTATTTTTGTTAAATACATAACCATAAAAGGCAGCAATTTTCACACACCTGTTTTGTGATCCATAAAACTCCAAGTTTATGGCATTCAAAATACCCTTATGCTTATCCGTCATAAAAGTTAGTTGTCTTGCATCAGCCAAAACCTCTTTCAAACACCCCAAGAACCATGTCCAATTGTCAGTGTTCTCCGATTCACACACACATACTGCTAACAGAAAGATCAATTGATTTACAAGTGCAACTGCTGATAACAATACACCCTCGAATGGTCCTTTCGATGCAGCCCTCCCTGAAACCATCTTTAAGTCTTGGGAAACTGAAAATGAACCTTTCGAACCTACACTTGTCAACATTGCGAGTGCAATTGGCATTCGTTGTTTTATGATTTGTGCATAGTTTCAAAAGTCCTTAAAGCTCTGAACATGGTCTTCACGACCCGCTGATTCTAGAATTTATTTTTTAGCCCTGTAAGCCTTCTTTGTTGTGACCTCAACCCCATACATTTGTTTGATATCAATAACCATGTCATTCACAGAAAATGAAAGGTCAGCAATTATTTTGCTCCGGTACTTCCTCGTAATCCAAGCAGCTGTTGTCTCAGGATTTTTGACAAGCCTCTCAAGTTTATGGATGTTCTGAAAACTTCTAATTTAGAAGCATTCGCCATGTCTTTGTAATGAGGCATATACTTTGAATGGACACTTGGATGCATAACAGTGACATAATATCCTTCTTCTCTTAACTTTCACTCTTTTACCTCAAAAGCCTTCTTGAATACAGAAGTCTTAAAGGGCCCATGCAAAAGACTTCATATTTCTGAAAACCATTCCCACTGGATTTGTACCATCCTTGAACATTTCACCCTATAAAATGCGAGACAATGTACTAAATGGATGTTCATCATCTGATGATAGCATTAGACCAAAATTAGCATCGTTGCTTTCATAGCCCTCTAACAACCCATTATCTTTGTCACTGCCATCATCATCCTGAAATTTATTACTGCTTTCATGTCTTACTTATTCATCATTGTCCTCATTTTCTGAATCAGACCATAAATAAAACTTATCTTGAGCGTGAGGAGGAGGCAGATCATCCACTACTACTTCTATTGAAGGACCAATAGCTAAGGAGTTTTTAGTTGCCCTTGATTTCATTGGCTTAGGCCTGCTCTGAACTTTATCATAATCTACAAAATTTATTTTTCTTTTCTTTCCACTAGTGTTTGAAGTCTTAGTAGGAACATGTTGTTTATTCTGCTTCTGCTTCTACTATGCAATCCTTTAAGAAGCCCTTATCATCATAGAAGCATATTTTCTTTTGTTGGCATGCATATGATATGACTGAACTGTATTACTTCTCCCCTTACCCTTGTTTGACTTTCTTCTTGTTATCTGAGATGGCTTAGCCTGGTTAACTTGAGATGGAAACTCAGGTGGAAATACAAGTTCATCATCAAGACTTGCTGCTTGTTGTGGAGTTGGTGTTGATTGTGCAGGTTTAGAGAATGGCTCAAAAAGTTTTGATGTTATAGGACGCACTGGTTCGACATCCACCCTAATGTCATCATCATCAATTTAAGGAGACAGATCTTTCATCTCAAAATCATGAAAACCACCAGTAACATTGAAGTCAGTGAAATGATGATTACAATTTGAAAATGTGTACAGATTCAGAAGCACCTTTTTATTGTCTAAATGGGTAGCTACATGACTCACTGTTTCGCTAATTATTGGGTTAACTGTTGGAGTTTGCAATGGAGTTTGGTTATAGGTTGATTGTGTTTCATTAAAGGCACTCTCAAGGTTTTTTGTATGTGACATGGGTTGATCTTGATGCACACTAATTTCCTTTGGTGGCTTAATTTTCTCCATGAGCTCTTGTCTGGTTAATACATTGAATGTTATTGTCTTAGGTGGCTCAGTTTGATGTTTAGGTTCAATTTCAGTTTCAGTATTAGTTTCAATTTGATGGCTTAATTCATATGGAGGTTCAATTTCAATTTCTGTTCTCAGGTTCATATGAAGGTTGAGTTTCAATTTCATGTATAGCCTCAGGTTTAGGGGGTGATGGAACAATAGGGTCAGGTTCAGGGGGTGATGGAACAACAGGGTCATGTTCAGGTTCAGAGGTAGAGGCAAGGGCAAGGGTTGGGGTAATTGTCTTCCATTTTTTTCTCTTTTCTGGAACACTCTTAATATTTCTATCACTCTTCTTAATAAGTATTGGTTTGAAAAGTTGTGACGCTTATGCTGTAGTACTCTGAATATCATCATCAAATAATCTCTTTCTATCCACAGACATCAAATTTAATGGTAGTATCTCCATGTATAAGTCAATCTCTATGTACTTCTTCTCATTAAACAATTGTCACACCTGATATACTTCTCTGTCACTCTCTGTTGCTCTATTTTTGCCATTCCAAGGCAATGTAACCTCAATAATAAACCTCTTAAGAGGCCATTGTTTCGCCCAAAAGCTACTCTTATTACACCATTGATCAAGATCACTGTACTTAGAAAATATGGGTCAATTAGCCCAAGATCCCACCTTACACCCATAAAATTAACAAAATCTGATACTTTTAATTTTCATTCCTATATATCACAACACACAAACAAGCTTTAAAATCCATAATCCACATATATACTAGTATCGTTGAAATAATTTTTAAAAAACTAATAATTGTAAAACATAAGAAAAACTGACAACAAATTTTGTTTATAATTTACAAATTATGCACAAATAACAAGCATATAAACATCATTTCATTCACTATAATTGTTACGGTTATTCAACAATAACCACAATGAAACACAAGCAATGTTGAACAAAAACCA
Organism: Citrus x clementina; assembly: GCF_000493195.1. Taxonomy (NCBI): domain Eukaryota; kingdom Viridiplantae; phylum Streptophyta; class Magnoliopsida; order Sapindales; family Rutaceae; genus Citrus; species Citrus x clementina. The sequence goes on along the minus strand of NW_006262139.1, from coordinate 12,397,517 downwards.
CCCACTGAAATTTCAAAGTCATCACTTACACTGACACTCACAACCGTAACCCAACAACAGTAACTAGTAATGCTCATAAAAACCAACAAAAATAATACAATTCCTGGATTGCTTTGGTCGATTTCAATCTTCTAAGTGTAAAAACTAGCAAGAATTTTGCCTTTTTTTTATACTACAAACAAAACCCCCCAAATTCATAAAAAAAATTGGGTTTCCAATAATGTTTAAAAATCAATGATTAACACCATGATGCAATGGCATTAACATAATATTAGCAAACCAAAAATTACATTAATACGAACATATAGCCAAAAACAAACTATGAAAGTAAAATGTTACTAAAAATTCTTTTTTTTCTTACCTCAACTGTCTGAAGAGGCTGTTCAGACTTAGATTCTCTATTGCTATTGACTGAGTTCATCTTACTCCTTCCAATTTCGTCCTTACTACAAGGTCTTCAGTGGTACCCTATTTTTTTGTCTTAGTAAAGTTTGTAAACGAAAGACGCTTGGCTTTGCTTTGGTGCCAAAGTAAAGATTTCATTTTTTATATCACATTATGTAAGGGCATTTGACATTTCAATGCCGAGGTATATATTTGAAATGACAGTTGTATTTTCATCACTGATTACAAAAGTATTAAAATACACTCTCAACTAACAAAGAATCACTAACCAATAAGACTACTATTGAAGCACAATCTAACAACCTCATATCTCTATCTGCATGCATGGTAAATGTGTAAGAAATAAAAAATGGGTAACCCCCATCTCAATTAAAATATACGCCTTACGACCAAAGATAGTCAAAATACCTATCATGACATCTAGAGTCCTCTTGTTAGGTCAAAGAAAATACACGTGTCTATGTTTATGGCCTGCTTATCTGATTCTTCCATTGACTACCACTAGTCTCTTCTGTACTGGACTAAGACCTGTTGGAAAATGTGGGTCCTTCTTTCTAGAAACATCCCTACCTTTCGAAATTAACTACTACCACTTTGAAGGTAGCGAGGGTCTCGACTTGGCACAATACTACGACTCAATGATAAGTTCGAACAATCTTTTTTTTTTCTCATGTCCCAACAGTCCACAATAAAAGCAACATGATGAAATGCTCATACATTGTCCCCGATAATATCTACCACAAACACTACATCAAGGGTAATTGCCTCTACTAGTACTGTGACTCTGTTGGACATTGTCATAACTACTTGAGGGTCTATTTCCTTTAGAAAACTCTGGTCATCGATTATATTGCTGGCTTACTGAGAAACCTCCATGCTATATCTCTCTCTTTTAAGTTTGCTACTAGGTTCGCCCATTGGCCAGATAGGGTCTCGCTTATGTCGTTGCAGCTTAATCTTTATTGCCTCTATATGACTGCTCTCAATTTTCAAAGTAGTTATAACTAGAGTCCAGAATCTGTACATTCTTTTTCGATTACTATAATTTGAATGCCTTGTTGAAGACCCTTTTTTAATCTTCTATATTTTTTTCTCTTCCACTATTATAGATCCTTATACAAGTGTCATAAACTTATTCATCTTGTTCTCTAATAAATAATGGGAAAGAATTCATCAGTCAACTCTCTCTGAAAGTTTGCCTAGGTAACAACTCTATATCCCTCGGCATAACACAAACATCCACAAATTATATGCATTGCCTTCTAGTAAAAACTCAGTGAAGGATAATCTCTCCTCATCGGTACATTTCATCACATCAAAACCCTCATAAGTCTTATTAACAATGACTCTGAACTTACAGGGTCAACTTTGCGCTCAAAGGTCGTAGCCCCTAAATCACGAGCACACTTAATCATGTTTTATGTACATGTACGAACTTCAAGCTCTCTCTAAGCCTTCAAGCTCTCTCTAAGCAACATTGGTAATAAACTCTTCAAATCTATCTATAAACTGATCCATCATAAGTCTCACTATTGGCTCCTATTGAATATCTGAATTTTTCTGAGGTTGAGACTGTGGCTCATGTGCATGTAGTACTGACTCACCTAAAGTCTCTCCTAAAGATTCATCTTTATTATCCAAACATAGAGGTAAACTCGAGACCCGCTACAATTCTCGTGAGGTGTCGAGCATGTCTCCGCATGCTGACATCTATAAAATATCACGATATCATTATATGATTTATGAACATACATGCATCGTGCAATAGCTTGTAGAATCTATAACCATGCTCTGATACCAAATTGACACGACTTGAATTATCTATAAGATTTTAGGCAAATCATGTGATCTAATATCTAAAATCATGGCATAAACTTAATTAATGAATATATATAAAATTGAGCTGGGGCCTCCACCATAATTATATGATAACATCTGTCTCATACGAAAATATATTCAAAACTTGCACAATTCACATCTTACTATACAAACATACACTGTAAATCTATATATATATATATAGACACACACATACACACATAAAAAGTAGTGTATTAGTGCTTATAAATAATCATATATATGACATAACCTGCACAAAACATAATCATCAGCAAACATTTAAGATCATACATACACATATGACAAACTTCACGAAAGGGTACCTAAGGGAATAACAATCATACTCGTTGGGATCAGCATCACGCGAGCAGAGTATAACTACATCGCGTGAGCAAGGTAACCTAACTTTATATATGCATGTGCAACGCCTAATAGAAAGGTACAAATATGGTGATTAACAATCACATTGCGTAACCTAAACAATCATACATTGTGCGTACATGTTGGTGTATAAATACTAATGCTATTAGTGTCAATGTGCAAGTGTACACAACAAGAAATAAAGTTATGAGTATTCAAGATCGTCTCCACAGGGATTGATGTTATCAGATTTGCTACAGCAATCTTAACAGTGCAGATTTTGTGCTAAAATAAAATAAGCAATTGATGAAACTAATTTACTAATTAAAATAAAAACACAATAAATAAAATGCAATAAAGTAGATTATCACGTCAAACTCAAGGATAAAAATAATGAGAATATAGAGTAGTTGAGTGAATAAACTCTCTTAATAGTATTGACTATTTTCTAATGTTTGGCTCGATTGTTACAACATTTGCTACAGCACTGGGCAAAATCCTTATGTATCCTCAGCCATCGCATGTTGGATATCTTATATCTATATGCAACCTAACAATGATCAGTTGCTATGCCAACATAAGATATAGCATTACATACTTAGGTTCTATTTACCTTATAAGGTGAATCCTTATGTCTAGTTCATCACTAATCTTAAATCAAGCATGACCCTTTTGGGACTCAAGTAAAACTCAATCCAGAAAACTCAATTTAAGATCAAGTATTGTTCTGATATGTTCCACTAAGATAGGCCCTTTTGCGGCTCTTCATTAGCTAGTATCATTAAATGGGTGATCAATCGAAATAACGAATAAAATAAATACTATAAAAACAAACTGCTACAGCAAACATGCAGGAACACATATTTCCAGTTAATAAACCATCAAATTTATTTATCACTCAACTACAAATAAATTTAGTTCATGATTTGCAAAAGAAAAATAAAAAACAAAGTTTTAGCCATGAAACAAATCTCCAAAAATAAATAGAAAACGAGAAAACAAGAGAAGAATAAGAAGGATTGAGCTCCCAATTGATCTCTGTAATTTTTCCTCTTGTGTAGCCTTCAATATCTCTCTTGAATCTTGTTTTTCTTTTATTTCTTTGTATTTTTCTCCTTGGGTGATGGCTCTCCCTTTTCTTTATGATGTGTGCTTCTTTTATAGGTGAAAATTAGGGTAAACGGAAGCCTAGGGCGCGCATAAGTCAGATTAGGAAACTGCAGATTACAATTTTGCAAGTATTTCACGCGGGATTTTCTCTGTCGTTGTTCCAGGATTGCTACAGCAATGGTTGCTACAACAATATCTACAGCAACTGCACTGTTCCAGATTTGTTTCAACTCTTTTGTAGCCATGTTCTTTCCTTATTTTTACAAGCCTATTGCATAGCATTCCTTCCATGAATTATAAGCTTCTGGAAACCTACAATTATGTACACAATTTGAGCACAAATTACTTTAAATCGAGCAAAACTTATTAAGATTGACTAAAATGATTATTTATGCAAAATGTAACAAAAATGCATTAGAAACACATAATTTACTCTCTAAGTAATATTGATTTAAGTCTAAAAGTGCCATGATAACTCTCATTTCATAGAGTTATCACACCCCCAAACTTAAACCATTACTTGTCCTCAAGTAATGGCAATAACACTAACACTTCAATCACACAATCATTCAACAAATAACTTAGCTCTGTCATCAAATTTGTAAGAATTCTTCCACCCTCAATCACACTCTTAATCATGCAAAATAGCCTTAGCAGTTTAGTTCTAGACTCTGGCTTCATTCTGTCCAAAGTGTGTGTGTGCCACTTTGATCAAATTCCAGAGGTGCTACAACATTACACAGACATATATAATTCAAAGGTATAAACTCAAACTGTGCTACAACAAGCATAATTATTTTTTTTTCAGTTAAACCCTTCAATGCAATATTGAGGTTTCATGTGAATGCATATCACTTGTAATGACGACACCCAATTACTCACTCAAAGTACATGTCAGAGTTGCTACAACAATACATCTAGGATGTTATATCTAGGTCATACCTTTGGATGCCTTTGACTCAAGGCTAAACATGAGGCTCATGAACAGACCAGGTTACTCAGTATCCTAGGCAGCGGACCTCTTTATCACTATTTTTTTTTGCTTTTCTTCTTCTTTTTTTCTTTTTTTTTTATAATTGCTGCAGCACTGCTCGTAGCTCGTGTTGCCTTTGGACTCAAGTTTGCATATGAGGTGCATACTCAACCCTGGTTACTCAACAACTTAAACCATTGGAGCAGAATTTATTTGATAACAGGCACAATCCAACCAAAATTTTCCCCTAAACTTGAGATATTTTCTACTCTTTTTTGGTTTATCTGGCTCTACTACAACAATCTCATAAAACTCAACCAAAGTCTAAGTGTCGGGACAGAAGTTCAACCTCCATCTATAACTATCTCTACTTGGCTTTCTCATAAATACTGAATAACACTCAATTCATCTTCATTAGGTTTTCAAATCCATACACAAATTTTAGATAACAGAGCTTTACACAACACATGCACTCAGAAACACAACCCCTCCAAACTTGAGTGGTGTTGTGTCCTCACAAGCACACAAAACAAAACCACATAAACCAGATCAATAAAATGACATGCAGAATGAATTAGAAAATTAAAACTAAATAAAAGAAAAGTTTTGCAGCAAGAAGTAAAATAAACTAGCAGTTAGGGGGACTACCCTGTTGTTGGAAGCACTGCTGCAGCACAGGCTGTAAAGGGTCACTTCTTCTTTGATCAACTTCTCAAACGCTCCTTATCATAAAATCTAATCAATCCATTTGCTGCTGCAAAAGTAAGAAATGCCTTTGTTGTTTGAGAATCTTTTGCTATATGTCATGCTGTAAGTAATGCTGTAGCAATTCATTCCTGCTCTTTTTTTTTGCATTTTTTTCTTTTTTTTTTAACTTGCTGCAATTTAACACAAAGACAAAAAAAAATTAGATGCACATTTAAAAAAATAAAAAATAAACAAAAAGACAAATTAAATAACTTTAAACTAAATTTACTACTTTAAAAACTTGAAACAACTTCCCTTATTGGGTTGCCTCCTAATTAGCGCTTGATTTTAGGTCTTTCAGCCTGACCTTTCTTTTTTCCTCAACCTAGATCCTTCCTTAGGCTGTTCACATCATCTCCCATATAGTGCTTCGCTCTTGGCCCATTAACCTTGAATTCTTGTTGGTCTGGAGTGAGTTCCCTTTGCTGGATTTGCTCGTCAATTCTGAAGGGTTGCTTCTCCTCTGACCATGCTATGTTAGTTGCTCTATGATCTTCATCATCAAGTTCTTCAATTGTTACATCATTGATTTTTTCTTTACTGCAGCAACTGTGTAATCTCTCTGCTACAACTAAGTCTACAACACTGATAAAATTACAATCTTCAATCTCATCGGGACTCTTCATGGCATCCAGCACATTGAATGTAACTTGCTGGTCATTCACCCTCATGGTTAATTCTCCTTTTTTAACATCAATTAGAGTCTTTCCCGTGGCTAAGAAAGGTCTTCCTAGAATGATTGACACTTCTTTGTCTGCCTCAAAGTCTAGCACAATGAAATCCACCGAAAAAATAAATTTATCCATATTCACCAACACATCTTCAATCTTCCCTTCTGGATTGGCATGAGATCGGTCAGCAAGTTGTAGAGTCACTGTTGTTGGTCTATATTCACCAACTCTCAATTGCTTAAACAATGATAAAGGCATGAGATTGATGCTAGCTCCCAGATCACAAAGTGGTTTGCCATTGTATTCAGTGCCTATGGAGCATGGGATTGTGAAGCCTCCTGGATCCTTCATCTTCTGTGGTATCTTACTCTGAAGCAGTCGGCTGCACTCTTATGTTAGAGCAATTGTTTCAAACTCTCCAAGTCTTCTTTTCTTTGTCAAGATATCCTTAAAAAATTTCGCATAGTTTGGCATTTGCTCTAGAGCTTCCACAAAAGGGATATTGATATGTAGTTGTTTCAGCACTCCCAAGATTTTGCTGAACTGCTTATCTTGTTGTTGCTTTTGAAATCTTTAAGGGAATGGTGGTGGGTGCCTAAACTGCTGTGCTGCAGCAGGTTGTGTAGACTGCTTCTCTTTTGTTATGTTCTGGGTTGGTGCCACGGCCTTATTATCCACAGATGTTGGATCATCATTTTCGGCAAATGTTGCAGCTTGACTGCTCTCATCAGTGTGCTGTGAAGTGGAGTATTGCGGCTCTTTTTCACTTTGACTTTCTTTCTGGATTAAAGTGGACTCAGCTTTTCTTTCTGGTACAGCAATGAGACTATCAACATGGTTTCCAGATCTCAAGTTAATCACTTTGCAGTGCTATTTCTCTTCTCTTCTTGGGTTCTCTATGTTGCTGGGTAAACTGCCTTGAGGTCTGTTGCTTATTGCTGTAGCAAGCTGTCTAATTTAATTTTTTAAGTTTCTCAAAGATACAATATGACTTTGGACAAATGCTTCATTCTTCACAATATAATCCTTAATCAAACCTTCAAGGGAGCTGAGTTGATCATTGTTGATGTTTCTTTGCTCTTGATTTTGCTGATAAAATCCAAGTGGTTGAGCAAGTCTATTCTGTCCACTAGGTGCTGCAGCAGTCTGGTTCTGATAACTCTATGAAAATTTTGGGTATTGTCTCTATCCAGGGTTGTAAGTGTTTGAATATGGATTGTCCTGGTTCTGTCTATTGAAGCTGCCCATATAGTTAACCGAAGCTGGATTACTAGGACAATTGTCAAATAAATGCCCTTTTCTACAATAAACACAAGACATATTAGAAGTTTGGTTAACAGTTGTTGGAGCAATAGTCATAGCCTTTACCATCTTTGTTAATGAAGTTACTTGGGCTGACAATGCTGTCAAGACATCTACGTTATGAACTCCTACTGTTCCTCTTGCTGCAGCTTATCTGGTTGATGGCCACTGATAGTTATTGTTGGCTATTCTCTCCAAAATTTCATAAGCTTCATTGTAAGACTTAGATAACAAGGCCCCATTTGTTGAAGTGTCCACCATCAATCTAGTGATTGGGTTGAGACCATTATAGAAAGTTTCCAATTGTATGCAACAAGGAATACCATGATGAGGACATCTCCTGAGTAACTCCTTAAATCTCTCTCATGCATCACACAAGCTTTCATCTTCAAGTTGATGGAAAGATGTGATCTCGTTCCTCAACTTTGCATTCTTGGTTGGTGGGAAGTATATCATTAAAAATTTGTTAGCCAAATAATTCCATGTAGTGATAGAATCTGGTGGTAGAGAATTCAACCATGCTCTTGCTCGATCTCTCAAAAAAAACGGGAAAAGTCTGAGTCTCAATGCTTTTTGCGATGCTCCAGCAATCTTGAAAGCATCACTTACTTCCAAAAATGACTTAAGGTGTAGATGAGGATCTTCGGATGGCAAACCATTAAATTGCCCCATTGTTTAAAGCATCTGAAACATCACGGGTTTGAGCTCAAAATTGTCAGCTTGAACGTCGGGTCTAACTATTCCCGAATGTATGGCCTGAGGAGTCAACACTGCGTAGTCTCGAATGGCTCTATCTCTATCATTCGCCATGTGAATAATGTTATTGTTTTCTGGTTGCTTTTGATCACATTGTCCATTCAGACCTTCATGTACATTGACTGGTTGTATCTCCTCTCTACGTTTCAAGTTTCTCAAATCTTGCAAATCATCCATTGCTACAGCAGCTTGTAATTCCCGATGCTCTCTTCTTAATCTCGTTATAGTTCTTTTAATTTCTGGATCAAACTGGAAGTCAACAGATTTATATTTGAGCATGCAAGGGTTGCTAGATCACCTATGTCAACAAAATAAACAAATTAAAATAAAATAAAAAATTAGCACCGTTAAAACTAATTTCACAAATCACAATTAACAATCACTAGTAGAAATGTTGTCATTTACGACCAATCTTTTTGCGACCACATGATTTTTGCCACTAAATCTTATTTTCAACGACCATACCAATCAATGGTCGTGGATTATAAAGGATGGGTAAACTCAAATGTGTAAAGTTTTTTGCGACAATTATTTCATCTATTGCGACCATGTCTTGGCCACAGATAAAATTATCTGAGATAAATATTAATAGGTCGCAGAATGTCGTATATTTGCGACAACACAATAATTTGGCCATAGTAAATACACTTTCTACGATAAGATTTTGTGGCCAATATATTTGGTCGAGAAAAGTGATAAATTTGTGACAAATATTTTTCTAGTCACAAAAAGGATTATAGCCGAAGAGATTGTTTTTGTGGCCAGATCAATTTCGTCTCAGAAAGTTCATATTTTGAACGAATTCTATTTTTGCAGTGGAATTTCATTTGATTGGAAAGCAATAATTCTACTGTCATAAAGCAATAATTCTACTGTCATAGAAAACAAGCATATGATAAATAATGTTGAAGTCAACATTTAGGATAAGTTGGTGATTCCGCTATAGAATATTCAAATATTATTTGTATTTATAAGAATAAATAATTCATCATTATTTTATAGAACAAAAGGCAATTAATTTTTTACTTCTTTATTTTTATTCACTAATATATTCTTTTAAACACAAACTCTATGTTTTTTTTTCATTATTGTGCTTGCTCATGATATACATGTACACACACCCACAGGTCCTTTTGCTTTATGCACATGCATGGTTAGCAACCTTGTTGACTTTGAATCTGCGGGTTGGTTGTGTTTAATTATAAATTTCTTATACTAAACAATATATCTCAATTATTCCAAAAGAGTTAATTTAATGGTCCACAAATACTATTGTAATTTGCATAGAATAAATGGTCATATATATGTTATCTTACATGAAATAAATTTTTTTGAGAGAATATTATAATCAATTTTCATATTAAAACATTATCATATAAAGTTATATTAATTTAAAATTATGAATTTTTCCTAATTTTTTTAAATCTAACGAAAAAATTAGTTTAATTATCAACATGAAAATTTGAGTCTTGGTCTATTATCATAAGAGTAAAATTTCACATGGAATAGTTTCTTCACTGCCAAAAATTGAAGTCCTTTGCTCAGTCAGGTAATATGACGATACTTTAAAAAATTATGTCTTTATTTTTTTTATAAGACTTTGAAAAATTGTGTCCATATTATTTTTTTATAGGCTTCTTTATTATTTTGTCTTTATAATTAATTCTTTATGAAATAATTAAATAAAAATATATCTATCAATTCACGGTTGTTTAATCTAAGTAATGTATCATCGTTGCATGTTTCTTGAAACTAAATATTTCCTTTAACTAAAATAATATTAACAGAACACACAGATTGATAAAAGTTGGATGCGAATTTCAAATCGTTTGTGTAAGGAATATGTGGATGGTGTCAAGGCTTTTGTGAATTTGGCTGAGAATCATTTAAATGAAGAAGGGAAAACTAGATGTCCATGTAGAAATTGTCAGAATATGGAGTTGAAATCACTGGATGATGTCGAAAGACATTTGTATAGACATGGTATGTCATTTAATTACCAAAGATGGGTATTTCACGGTGAAGAAATTGATTTATCAAGTTATATTCAAACTCCAAGTTCAATTAATGATACTTCTCATATTGAAGAGGTAGAAGATGATGAGATGTTAGAGATGTTGAATGAAATAGAGGGGCCAATGCAAATGGATTGTGGTTTAGATGAGTCAAATAATAGTAATGCATCTGGTGTTCATATAAATGCTGACAAATTTGGTGAGTTGTTTGATGAGGCTCAAAAGGAACTTTACCCTGGTTGCAAGACATTTTCAGCCTTAACTTTCCTAGTGAAGTTGATGCACATTAAGGTATTGAATAGATGAAGTAATAAATCTTTTGACATGTTGTTGCAAATATTAGAAAAGGCTTTTCCAGCATGTGCCAACATTCCAGCATCTCATTATGATGCTAAAAAAATGTTACGAGATTTGGGGTTAGGATATGAAACAATTCATGTGTGTAAGTATAATTGTGCTCTATTTTGGAAAGAACATGAAGGTAGAGATCACTGTCCAGAATGTGGTAAGTCAAGATATAAAAATAATGATGGGAACGGTAAAAAAGTTCTGCAAAAGGTGTTACGTTATTTCCCATTGAAACCAAGGTTAAAGAGGTTGTTTATGTCAAAGCACACAGCTGTTGATATGCGATGGCATAAAGAAAAACGTATTGACATAGATGGGGTTCTAAGACATCCTGCAGATGCTGAAGGGTGGAAGGATTTTGATCAGAAACATCGTTGGTTTGCTCAAGAACCTCGGAATGTTAGGCTATAACTTGCAACTGATGGATTCAATCCTTTTGGAAATATAAATAACTCATATAGTATGTGGCCAGTTTTGGTTTTTCCTTACAATCTCCCACCTTGGAAATGTATGAAAGAACATTTTCTTATGATGTCATTACTTATTCCAGGACCTAAATCACCTGGAAAAGATATTGATGCATATCTACGTCCATTGGTGGAAGAATTGAAAGAATTATGGGATGTGGGTGTATAAACATATGATGTCTCAAAGGAACAATATTTTCGCATGCATGCAGTAGTGTTGTGGACCGTAAATGACTTTCCTGCCTATGGTGACTTGTCTTGATGGAGTACAAAAGGGTACAAGGCTTGTCATGTTTGTAATAAAGACACCAAATCAAAAAAATTAATAAACAAAATATGTTATATGGGTCATCGTCGTTATTTACGTGTTGGCCATAGTTGTCGAAATAGTAGAGAATTTGATGGTGAGCCAGAACATAGGTCTCCACCTAGAATGTTCACAGGAGATGATATTTTATGCCAATTACAGCAGCTACCTCGTACTAAATTTGGAAAAAATGAAAACAACTTAGATAGGAAGAGGAAGCGATCACCTAATGAGCTTAATTGGACTAAAAAAAGTATTTTTTTTTAGCTGCCTTATTGGTCGAGTCTGAAATTAAGACACAAGCTTGATGTTATGCACATAGAGAAGAATATATGTGATAGTCTTTTGGGTACTTTATTAAATATAGAGGGAAAGACAAAAGACACAAACAAGGCCCATTTAGACTTGGAAATCCTGGATATTAGAAAGGAATTACACTTGCAGCTTGGAGGAAATAAATATATTAAACCTCCAGCATGTTATACTTTGACAAGTGATGAGAGAAAACAATTTTGTAAGTTCTTGAAGTTGGTGAAATTACCTGAAGGCTACGCATCCAATGTCAGCAGATGTGTCAATGTAAATGATGGTAAATTATCTGGCTTAAAAAGTCATGACTGTCATGTTTTATTAAAGCGACTTATTCCAATAGGCATACGTGCATTTTTGCCGAATGATGTATGTACTGCCTTAGTAGAGCTGTGTAAATTTTTTCAAGATTTATGTGCAAAGACCTTAAAAGTTTCAGATCTGGACAAACTAGAAAAAGGGATTTTCCTAGTTCTTTGTAAGCTTGAAAGGATCTTCCCCTTAGCATTTTTTGATGTGATGGTTCATTTGCCGGTTCATTTGCCTTGTGAAGCCAAAATTGTCGGCCCAGTTGGTTACAATTGGATGTACCCTATTGAAAGGTAATAACTATAAGTTTACATGATTACTAAGTATTTACTTTTCCCATACACATATATTTATCAATATTTTTTTTTATTATTATCACCACAGATTTTTGGGTTTTTTGAAGAATTTTGTGAAAAATAAAGCTCATCCGGAAAGTTCAATAGCTGAGGCTTATATTGTAAATGAGTCTATGACATTTTGCTCAATGTATCTTTGTGATATTGAAACAAAGTTTAATCTTGATGGGCATATTAATGATGAAACTCAAGAGGGGCAAAATAATAATGGACTATCAGTTTTTGCTCAAAAGGCTTGCCCATTTGGGGGAAAAAGTTTTCTCGAACTATCTCAACAACAACATGAAGCAGCACATTGGTATATCTTAAATAACTGCGAAGAATTACAACCATACTTGAAGTAAGTGGAGTGTATAGCTTATTTATTTCTAAGAAATTATCATTTTCGTAGCTTTGACTCTTATTTAATAAGTACATGCAGTGAACACTTTAACCAATTGAAGATGGAAAGTAATGCTAATTTATTACAAAGGCAACAGAATCACTTTCCTAGGTGGTTTAAAGAGCGTGTGAGTATGCCTAAGTTATATAGATTATATAATTTAAGGTAGATTATATATATGATTATGTCTTCTTTTGCCATGTAGATGATATCATTGCGTCATAAAAGGTCAATTGCAGCTACTAATGAATTGTATGCCCTAGCATGTGGACCTGATCTCCGTGTTAGGTCATACTCAGGCTGTGACGTTAATGGAGTTCGGTATCACACCTTTGACCGTGATAATCGATTGACAACTCAAAATAATGGCATTGTTGTGGTTGGGGAACATGACTATAAAGAAATAGAATTTTATGGTGTTTTAGTTGATGTGCTTGAGTTGCAGTATTTGTTTCAAAATCAAGTGATATTGTTTGTGTGTGTGAGTGGTTTGACATAAATGCTAAGAGGAAAAGAATTCAAAAAGATCTTACCTTAACTTGCATAAATGTGTCCCATAAATGGTATAAGAATGATCCTTTTATTTTGGCAACTCAAGCACAACAATTTTTTTATGTGAATGACCCTAAATTTGGATCTCATTGGAAAGTTGTGGAAAAATCACAACATAGACATATATAGGATGTCCCAGAGATAGAAGGGAATAGAGAAGCTGATATAAACAATATTGAAACACCAATTCATATTGTTATAGAAGATGTTAATTTTGAGACACAACAATTTAGTAGGCAAGATGCAGAGCCAACTGTTTTGGAAGCAAATTTTGTGCCTTCTCAAGAACATATCATACATAATGATGATTCTGAATTCATAGATGATTGCACTGATGAAGATCAAACATTAAGTGACAATCATGATGATGAACCAACTTTAAATAGTGATGATGACACTGATGTAGATAATTAGTTATGTGATGCTAAGTTCAAGTAAGTAATTTTTTACTTTTAATGAATTATGTGCATAAATTAAATTGTTCTTTCATTCTTTTATCTTATAATCTATATAATTTAAATATTTTGTTGTGTACGCAGATTGCATGGCTCCTGGAAGGCATCAGACCATTGCCAATATTATTCATGCATCTTCTAACTCATCTTCTAATGTCCTACCAGAAGGTATTGCTATTTTTATGAGTAGAAATGTTATGACGAACATGTTTCATCTAATTGCAGTCTTTTTATTTTTTTTATTATTATAATGCAGTTAGTTTATAAAAAAAACCAAAAGAAAAGGACGTGGCCCGTCTTGAGGAGTGGGGTTGGATCGATTATTACAAGCTGGAGAAAGGATTCATATATCATTTACAGAAGAAGAAGGGAGACCCATATGTAATCATGCTTCTAGGTTTGCTAATGAGATTGGTGTTGCTGTGAGACTGTTTTCTCCAATACAATATGAGAGTTGGTGTGCGATTCCTGATGAAGAAAAAAAGGTTGTGTTTGAGTGATTGTTGGTAAGTGAAATTGACTTTGAAAGATTTTATTTAATATAAATAACTATTAAACTTATAAGCAAATAGCTTTTATCTAAGGATTAAATAAGTGAATATTCTAATAGCTGAGAGACTTGTTTTATTGTCCTTTTTAGACAAAATTTGAATTTGACATGTCAATGCCACATATACTCAACTATGTGAATAGTTCTATGGCTAAGCGATATTCAGATCATAGATATAATTGTCACAAACACTTCAAAAAGTATGCAACACCATCTGAAGCACGTCAACATGCATATAGAAAGAACTCTCAACAAGATTGGGCTTGGTATGTAATCACTTTGAGAGTGACGAGTTCAAGGTAACTTATCTTTTGTTATTAATTTTAATTTTGTAGAAGTTATGAATGATTTGTTTTTAAAACAAAAATCTTACATGAAGGAAAGAGCAAGAAAAAATGTTGGTAATCGCAAAAAACTCAAGTACAATCACCGAGGTAGATCATTGTCATTTCTTGGCCATCGTGAAAAAAAAGTAAGTTAAAGATTGTATTTACACTCTAATTTGGATGGTCTTACACTTTCTAGTTTCTGATTTATGTTACTATACTATTAGGCAATTGTTATGGAATTCTAGAATGATTTGTGTATGTGTTAATGCTTGAGAGTAGTTGATAAATCTTTAGACAATTTTTTTTTCTGGATGATATTGCTGATGGTGACCTATAATGGGTTGAAATTAACTTTTGAAATTATTAGCTGCAGATTAGTATTTGTGGTTTGATGTTGATTATTACTTGAATAATGATTTGTGTTTCTATTCTACCTCTACTAAAGTGTAGATACTTGTCTTAA
Organism: Citrus x clementina; assembly: GCF_000493195.1. Taxonomy (NCBI): domain Eukaryota; kingdom Viridiplantae; phylum Streptophyta; class Magnoliopsida; order Sapindales; family Rutaceae; genus Citrus; species Citrus x clementina. Next base: position 12,382,512 of record NW_006262139.1, on the reverse strand, counting down.
TTTTTTTTTAATTTTGTTGCATAATAAACTAGAGGAAAGCCACTGGAGAGCAACCTAATGAGATTGAACTCTTTTATATCACACATTTTAGCATCAAGAAAGGTTGGAGCAATGCAGAAGCACAACATGACTATGTAAGTATAATAAACTATGATTCTCTTTGCAATAAATATATGTTGGAAACATTTTTCCTCTAAAATCAAAAGAATGATTAAATGAAAATAACATTGTTCTAATAGGATATTTAATATATTTTAATTAGTTCTGAAATTTTAATGATAGGTTTATTATATAAAATAGAATACAAATTATAAATGAGTAAGGAATGTTGAATTAGAATAAAAGCTTCAAAGACTTTTATTGGCAAAATTTTATCTTTATTTAATAAGTTGTAATGTTGTTCAATTGTTTTACATTAGTTTTTATTTATTTTTTTCATTTTGGCTATAAATGTTAAAAGAAGCCTAAGAAATCTGTACTACACATTTATTTTCTTTTACTATATGGTTGACTGATTTCATTTGTAGGAAAAGATGAAAGAAATGGAACAAGAACCTGTTGCTGAAGATGGTACACCTTTGTCACCTAAAGAAATTGTTGAACTTGTTGTTGGCAAGAACTTTAAAGGCTTTGGATTTAGGCCTACACTACCTACTTTTGGATCTAGAACATCATCACAAGTAGAAAATGAAATGCGAGGGATCATTGATAGTCAAGCAAAAGAGTTAGAGAGCACGCGTAATGAATTAGAAAGTACTCGCACTGAGTTGGGTAAGACATGTGATGAGTTGAAAAAATGCCAAACTGAATTAACCGATACACGTGCAATAGTTGATAAGCAACAGGAGCACATGAATAAGCAACAAGAGCGCTTGGATCGTATTGAGAAATTCTTGTTCACTGCCCCTTAATTGATTACCTAACTTGCATGCTTTTGATCCATGACTTTTAGTTTAGTTACTTGGTATCTCTTTTTTGTGTTCTGAAGTGGAAGTGACTTGTCAGTGATCATTGGCTTTTGGTTTCTTTTGCATTTGGTCATATGTTGTCAAACTACTCTTCTTTTGTATGTCATTTGACAAGAGAAACGTGATCCAACATTATATATGTAATTATTATTCCAGTTATTCAATTAGTCAAACTTTTTTTCATAATTTCATTAATGTTTTAAATTTGATTATGTAAGATTTAACATATTTGATTACATTTATTCTTTTTAATATGTTGCTTCGTTTTGCAAAAAATAAAAATAAAAATAAAAAATAAAATTAATTTGACAAAATTTTATATTCTGCGACCACTATAGGTGGTCTCAAAAGAAATTAAACAAACATTTAAAGATTTAGCCACAAAGTCAATGGCCACGGAAAATATTCTAAAGTGAATGAATTACCTTACCTTGAAAATAATTAATCTACGACCAAAAATTGTTCATCGTAGAAAACATGATTTTGCGACAGCTAAATTTTGTCTCAGAAACATGAAAACCGCGACCAATAGTTATTGGTCGTAGAAAACTTATCAGCGACCAATTAAGTAGCCGCAAAATATAACAATCGACAAAAGATGAATTAATCTGTGACGATGTATTTTGGTCGCAAAAAGCCATTATCAGTGACGAATTTAACGATTGGTCGCGGAAAAGATTCCTCGACAGACATAATGTGGCGAGTTTGCGACAACCAATTTTTGGTTGTAGATCAATTTTAGCGACCAAAATTATATATTCTGCGACCAGTATTTTGGTCGCAAATGACAGCATTTCTATTAGTGAATCAATCCCCGGCAACTGCGCCAAAAATTTATTGGTGTATAAATACTAATGCTATTAGTGTCAATGTGCAAGTGTACACAACAAGTAATAAAGTGATGAGTATTCAAGATCGTCTCCACAGGGATTGATGTTATCAGATTTGCTACAGCAATCTTAACAGTGCAGATTTTGTGCTAAAATAAAATAAGCAATTGATGAAACTAATTTACTAATTAAAATAAAAACACAATAAATAAAATGCAACAAAATAGATTATCACGTCAAACTTAAGGATAAAAATAATGAGAATATAGAGTAGTTGAGTGAATAAACTCTCTTAATAGTCTTGACTATTTTTCTAATGTTTGGCTCGGTTGCTACAATATTTGCTACAGCACTGGGCAGAATCCTTATGTATCATCAGCTGTCGCATGTTGGATATCTTATATCTATATGCAACCTAACAGTGATCAGTTGCTATGCCAACATAAGATATAGCATTACGCACTTAGGTTCTATTTACCCTACAAGGTGAATCCTTATGTCTAGTTCATCACTAATCTTAAATCAAGCATGGCCCTTTTGGGACTCAAGTAAAACTCAATCCGGGAAACTCCATTTAAGATCAAGTATTGTTCTAATATGTTCCACTAAGATAGGCCATTTTGTGGCTCTTCATTAGCTAGTATCATTAAATGGGTGATCAACCGAAATAACGAATAAAATAAATACTATAAAAACAAACTGCTACAGCAAACATGCAGCAACACATATTTCTAGTCAATAAACCATCAAAATTATTTATCACTCAACTACAAATAAATTTAGTTCATGATTTGCAAAAGAAAAATAAAGAACAAAGTTTCAGCCATGAAAAAAATCTCCAAAAATAAATAGAAAACGAGAAAATAAGAGAAAAATAAGAAGGATTGAGCTCCCAATTGATCTCTACAATTTTTCCTCTTGTGTAGCCTTCAATATCTCTCTTGAATCTTGTTTTTCTTTTGTTTCTTTGTATTTTTCTCCTTGGGTGACGGCTCTCCATTTTCCTTATGATGTGTGCTTCTTTTATAGTTGAAAATTAGGGTAAATGGAAGCCTAGGGCGCGCATAAGTTAGATTAGAAAACTGCAGATTGCAATTTTGCAAGTATCTCACGCGGGATTTTCTCTGTCGTTGTTCCAGGATTACTACAGCAATATCTACAGCAACTGCACTGTTCTAGATTTGTTTCAACTCTTTTGTAGCCATGTTCTTTCCTTATTTTTACAAGCCTATTGCATAGCATTCCTTCCATGAATTATAAGCTTCTGGAAACCTACAATTATGCACACAATTTGAGCACAAATTACTTTAAATCGAGCAAAACTTATTAAGATTGACTAAAATGATTATTTATGCAAAATGTAACAAAAATGCAATAGAAACACATAATTTACTCTCTAAGTAGTATTGATTTAAGTCTAAAAGTGTCATGATAACTCTCATTTCATAGAGTTATCAGTACACATAATCATAACATGGTACCAAATAATACTATCAAACTTAAATGCTATATGGAATACATAATAGTAATAATAGTAATCCTCTCATAGTACTTGTTTCACTTCAAGGATTTGGTAAGGCTCTTATGGGTTTTTGGATTCTTGATTTCTTCTAAAATATAGGATTCAATAATTAACTGTTAGAATTGATATATAAACTAACACGTATAATGCAGACTAAATCATAACTACTTAAATTTCACAAATTTGTTGCCCAATAACCCAACAAATATAACTCTAACTACACAATTCCATTTCATGTAACGTTTCCTCTCAATTAATCTTTTCAACTTCTTTTTCACTCTCAGTTTCTCAATTTTGTCAAACAATGAGAGCAGTTTCAATTGCTTTACATTATATATGCCCACCGATTCAAGCAAGCATGTGAAGCATAAAAGTAAAGCATGCATGAGGCCTTAAAGAAGCAAGCAGGTTGCCGCCTCATGGCTTTAGTCACTTGTATGCATGTGTGCTACAAGTTCTGAGGTGATGTAAAATAGAATAAAGTTATAGCCAGAGACTTTTGTATAGTCTTATAACCTCAGGTTTAGCCACTTATGCTTTGCTTTTGAAAGGAAAATATCCCTCTGGTGGTTAAAAATATACTTAAGGTTATTCCACAAATTTAACAGATGCTTCACCATTAGATATTGAGCTTCCAAACTCTTATGAAAACGATGGCAAAGGAAAATCATAGCTTTTGACTTTTTCTATAAGGATTTTTCATTTCCTTATACTGTAATGTCTGCCAGGCCCATAGTTTGCAGGTGCATTTTTGCATCCAACACTCAAGGAAGGTAGTTCCTTCTAAAAACTTTAATAGCTGAGATTTGTGGATTCGTAAAATTTTTCATTTTTCAAAAACCTTGTATTAGTAATCAAAGGAAAAAAAATGAGTATCACAATATAAGTATAAATATAAAAAAGTAAAAATTATGAAATATGTAGATACCTAATGCATTTATTTAGAACTTTTAAAATCATACTTTAAAACTTAAATTCTCACCTTCTCATCTATGTTAGGGTACAAAAATAATATTTAAAGACAAATATATTCAAAAAAAAATTTTAATGTATTAAAATAACTTGACAGGCGATTAAACCAGTCATATAAGAAAATAAAGTAAACAAGCCATTTTGTAGCATAATAATAACATTCTAATCAAATAATAACAACATAAGTGGTAATATAGAACCATTCATATAAATTAAAATTATAAATTAAAATTGTTATAAACAATTAAATTAACAACATAATAAACTAACAATATAAAAATATAATAATGGTAAAGCATAAATAAACGCAAGCAATAAAAATTAAACTATCCACATAAAATTAACTATTGTGCTCATAACAAATTATGAATAGAGAAAAAAATTTAGAATAAAACAAATTACTTCTGGTACCTTGTTAATAGTTTATTATTGATAAGCTTTTGTTGCTGATTTATTATATTACTAAAAAAACTCCAACATATACATAGTAATTAATGGGTATGGGAGTGGTTGTTCTTAACACTATTGTGAAAAGGCCTTTAGTTGCGAACCTATAGGGATCCACTTCCATAGTAAGTAGCTCACCTTACTAAATAGAAAAGAATATTTTTCGATTAATAAATAGAAAAGAAGTATCGAGAGATATAGTTGATAGGCGATAGAAGTTCAGTCTTTGTAGGCGGCGATTGTGGGACTTTAATATTAAATATTCAAGAGTTTAGGTGCCTAATTAATAAGGATTTTGATGTGGGATTTTACAAAACTAAAGTGGTGAACCCACCATAACTTTATCAATTTGGTTATTAATGATTTTAACAAGTAGTTTGTGCTTCACTAATCTTATCTAGATTAGGTCGTATGTATTCGCTTTGATCAAAGCCCAATTCTTTTTAGTTTTTAGCCTCAATTCTTTAAACGACGTGTTCAAATCTCCAATAAATATTAAGAAACATTAGATTAGGAGATGATATGAATCTTGAAACCACACAATTTTAATCAATTTATTTTGTATAACCTGAAATTATTGACCATATAAATTGCATTTGGATCCTCTCTTAATCTAATCTTTCTTAAATCTTTGTAAGAGATTTAGACATGTGGTAATTAAATAATTCTATGGGCAAGATTAGATCTATTCTTGACTTTCCTTAATAATTACAAAAACTCACGATTTTGGACTAATTAAAATTCTAAACTTACTATTTTGGACTAATTAAAACTCTAAAACTAACAAACAAACAAACTAATGTTAATTTTTTTTTCATTTTCTTTAATCGTCTTTTTTCTCTTTTCTCTTCCTTTTTTTCCCTTTCTTCAGTCATTATTTTTACTTTTCTTTTGGATTCTCCTCTAAACCCTTCAAGAAAGGTTGCCATACCTTCAAAAAAATTTCAATAATTAACATTTTTTATTTTAAAAGATTAAGATTGTAACAGACAAAAAATTTCTACGGAAAATATTAAAAAATTGCAAATCAAATGATAAAAACCTCTAATTAGTGTACACTAACTGTAAAATAAAATAAGATATCAAAAGAAGTATCATACACTAAACTAAAATTTCCAATAACTAAATTCAAATGTTGTTGTTGGATGCTTGAGGGTCTTGAATTGTATGTGGAATTAGTCATTTGATGATCTAGTTGTTTGATAAACATAACAATTGAAGAAAAGGGGAAAAAAAGGGGGGAAATAGACAAAAAATGATTAAAGAAAATGAAATAAAAAATTAAATCCAGTTGTCTATTTGTTAGTTTTAGAATTTTAATTAGTCCAAAACAATAAGTTTAGAATTTTAATTAGTACAAAACTGTGAGTTTTTGTAATTATTAATAGGGTTGGCCAAAAAGCCCAGGCTGGGCCGGTCTAGGACCACGGGCTTTAAGCCCAATCTACAAGCTAAAAACATGGATAATGGCTTAAAAAATGTAAGGCTCATATATATAAGGTCTGGTTAAGGGCCTTTATAAAAAGTCCGGGTTTTTTTATTTATAAATAAAAAAGTCAAATTAAAAAAAAGAAATATAACTCAAAACCCTAAAATGAAAAAGTTAAGTAAAAAAAACAGCCAACAGCCAACATTGCAATGGCCAACAGTGAGGGATTGATGCACACCCACCCAACAATTGCAACCATCACCGTACACCGATTATCAATCGATTTCCATCCATTAGAACCCAGCACGCAACCACGCAAAACCAACACACAATGCAACAGCAAACTAGCACCAGTAGCATGAGTTAGTAGCGAACTGACACCAGTAGTAGTAAATCCAGCACAATAGAACCAGCAACTTGTTCCTTCTGAACAAAGTTATGTGGTATGATGATGACGATGATGGGTTTTGATATGATTGATGCGTCATGCTTTTGGAATGATTCTTCATTAAATTATATTATTTCATATATGGACCGTTTGGGGACTCAGAAAATTCAATTTTTAAATTTGATTTTGTGGATGATTATAATGGAAAATGTTTTTGATTTAATTAATTAAAAAATTATTTAAAAAATAATGAAAGCCCAAGACCAGTCCAAGCCCGTCCAACCCCTGGCCTAGATCCAACCCTCTTAAATTTAAATAGGCTTTTAAAGGGCTTGGGCCTTTTGACAATTCCACAATTTGCCTAATCTAATTATTAAGGAAAGTCAAGAATAGATTTAATCTTGTCCATAAAATTATTTAATTACCACATGTCTATATCTTCTACAAAAATTAGGAAAGATTAGGTTAGAAGAGGATTCAAATTGTAGAAGGGGCAAGGTATACCCTCGTCGGTACAGCACCCTGTTAATCAAGGTGTATCTAGCTGCTTAACACTTAAGCTTCCTCGCTTGCCTCTTGTCTGTGAGCAAAGTTCCATCTCTGATGTATGAGATTATCGGGTCCATCCATAACTTTCCAGTATCTAAATACATCACTTTTGCTTCTTGCTCGATACTTGGAAAGGTTTTGACCTCTACGGGAATGGATTTGGGCAAATTCACATATGAAGTTGCAACCATCCTCGCTAGGATATCCATTCGAAAATTTTTAGCCTTTGGTATCTGCTCAACCTCCACTGCTTTAAACCTCACCATAATCTGCTTAGAACAATTAAAATATTGTTCCATTTTTTCATCCTTCGTTTGGAAGCTCTATTTGAAATGATTGGCTACTACCTAGGAATTTATTTGGACTTTTACTCTTTCTGCTCGTAGTGCTTGTGTTAACTTTAACCTAATAATGAAGGCTTCGTATTCTGCCTGGTTATTGGTGGCTTTAAATTTGAGCCTTACTGTATAGGAAAATTCCACACCTTCTGGCTGATTAAAACCACATCTGCACCTACCATTTGTTCCCCACTAGAGCCATCCACCATTACTATCCATGTTCCGTCAATATCTTTTTTATCTACTCCATTATTGCTTCTTATTCTTTGTCTACCTCGATACATTCGACCACGAATTCAGCTAACGCCTAAGCCTTGACTGTCGTTCGACCATTCGAGGTTGCTAACTGATGTTGAACTCACTTATCTCCTTCTCTGGGAGTTGATATTAGTGGAGCTCTGAGCAGATACTGTTTCAACTGCTGGAATGCCTCCTCGCACTCCGCTGTCTATTCCATTTTCCTCCCCTTTCTCATTACCTGGAAAAAGACAGAACATTTATTTGTTGCTCGTGATATGAATTGGTTTAGACCAGAGAACTTTCCTATGAGATTTTGTATTACTTTGAGCGTGTGAGGAGACTTCATTTTCATGATTGCTCATATCTTTTCGGGGTTAGCTTCGATCTCTCTATAGCTTACAATAAACCCCAAGAACTTCCCTGAACATACCCCAAACACACATTTTTCCAGGTTTAGCTTCACTTTATACTTTCTCAATAGCTCGAAGGTCTCCTCTAAATGTAATATGTGCTCAACTGGATCTTTGGACTTTGTGATCATGTCATCCACATATACCTCTATTATTCGCCCAATCAATGGTTTGAAAATCTTGTTGACTGATAACTCTATGAAATGAGAGTTATTACATCAATTCTAAACTTAAATCAAGATCACTTAGAGAGCAAATAAGGTGTTTTATTACATTTTAGTTATATTTGGCATAAACATTCATTTTAGTTGAGTCTTAATAAGTTTTGCTTGAATCACAGTAATTTGTGCTCAAAACATGTGCATAATTGTAGGTTTTCAGAAATTCTTAATTCATGAAGGGATGCTGAGACATTAGACTAGCAAGAGGAGGAAAGAAGATGGCCGCAAAAGAAGTAAAGCACAATCGGGAACAGTGCAGTGTTGTAGCTGTTGTTAGAGCAACCAGTGCTGTAGCAATCTGGGAGCACTGAGGGAGAAAACTTAAGCGCGGGTCAGCTGCAGAATTGTGATCTGTATGTTTTCTAATTTAACTCATGCACGCCCATGAACTTTTATTTACCTTAGTTTGCAGTATAAAATGAGGGCGCGCACCACATAAAACGGTGGCAAAGGAATTATCATTAATACATTAAAGAAATAAAAGGAAAAGAAGATCAGAATTGAAGATAACGGCTTCAGCAGCATTGAGGAATCCTGCAGAGTTATTTGGATTTGCTTTTTGCCGTTATCAACTTATACTTTTCTTCTTTTTTTGACCGTTCTGATGTATTCCGTGAACAATATATTGATGTTTGTTTTTCTCATTCAGAATATGAACTTGATTTGCTTGTAGTTGAGTGACAAACAATCTAATGGGTTCTTGACTGTTCTTATGTGTTGTTATGTCATTGCTGTAGCATTTTACTCTAGTAGTTATTATTAATATAACTGTTATTTCGGTTGACCACCCATTTAATAGTTCAAATTAAAATAGAGCCGCAAAAGGGCATGTCGTAGCGGATATTATTATAGTATTACTTGATCTTAATTTAAGTTTCCTAGATTAAGTTATCTTGAATCCCATAAGGGCTATACTTGAAGTTAAGATTTGTGACACACTAGACATAGGTGCTCACCTTGTAAGGTAGAGAGACTAAAAGGTCATAAGGCCATATCATAAGTAGATTAGCAACTGGTTATTGCTAATATATTTAAGGGTATGAGAGTTCCAATACATGACACCTGAGGATGCAGATTAATTCTGCCCAGTGCTATAGCACTTGCCGTAACAACTAGTGTTAACTTGATGAAAAACAGTTAGCCCATAAGGAGAGTTTGATCATTCAACTACCATAGTCTCAATTGAATCTTAGATACATTTAATTTAGTTTATTTTATTACGGTATTGTTTTACTTTATTCTCTCACCATCATCAATTACGATAAAACATACTTTACGTTTGTTAACTTCGGACTTAAGTTAGTTTGCACTATTGTGATTGCTATAGCATTTCAAGTGACATCAATCCCTGTGGAGACGATCTTGAATATTCATCACTTTATTACTTGTTGTGTATACTTGCACATTGGCATCAGTAGCATTTAATTATAAAATTTACCAATATTGACCAACCTCTGGTACGTTGCACCACATTCTTAAGGCCAAAAGGCATCACCTTGTAGCAGCATAAACCAACATTTGTAATAAAAATAGTATACTCCTCGTCATACTCAAACAATTGTATCTGGTTGTAACCCGAGAAAGCATCCATGAAACTAAGCAGACCATGACCGGCTGTTGAATCAATTAGTTGATCAATTTTAGGTAACAAGAAATTATCCTTCAAGCATGCCTTGTTGAGATTTATGAAATCCACACACATTCGCCACTTTCCATTCGACTTCTTCAATAGAACAACATTGGAGATCCACTCGAGATACTCAACCTCCTTCATAAACCTACTCACAATAGCTTCTTCACCTCAACGCTTATGGCATCGTACTTCTCTTGATTGAAACGCCTCCTCTTCTACTTCACTGGTAGAAAATTCTTCTTAATAGCTAACTTATAGTAGGCGATCATAGGATCTACTCCTAGCATGTCACCCTGTGACCAGGCAAATGTATATGTTTATAAACAGTGCAACAACTTTTTCTTTAACCTCATCTTCTAGATTTGACCCAATCTTAACAGCTTTTTCTGGATCTTCTTGCTTTATACTCATTATTTCAATCTCTTCAACCGACCCATGCCTACCCTTTTTAGCATCTCCTTGGGCATCCGGCGAGGTGATCTGCATTGTTTCCATTGCTGATGTTGTATAGTAGGTCTGGGCAATCCTTTGATCTCCCTTTACAATACACACAACACCATTAACCCGATATCTAAGAGCTAAATAATAATTAGATATTACAACTCAACTAACTCTTAAGAAAAGTCTGCCCAAGATTATTTGATATAGGCTATCTTCATCAACTATCACGAAATCTAACATCATGATCTTTTGAGATGGAGTGGAGCCTATTGTGACAAGCAATTCAACCACACTAAGAAGACTCAACATCCCCCCACTAAACCCCTTCAAGGATGCGCTAGTGCTCTCCAGCTTTAGATCTATAATACTTATTTCATCCAAGGTCGATTTAAATAAGACGTCTATCGAGCTCCTAATATCTACGAGTATCCGGTGGAACGTTTTGCTTGCAACAACAGCGCTAATCACCAGAGCATCTTAATATAGGTGTAACACCCTCTCCTCATAATCATCAATCCATATAATGGGTACATGTCTGGTCTTCGCTCACTTCGTAGCTGGTACGTTAAATAAGACATCATTGCTCGTCATCGCAAATCTTGAGTAGTTCTTCTTGGACTTGTTTGAATCTCCGACCAAAGTTAGGCCTCCCGCAAGGACTCTAACTGTGGCTTGTTCATCTTTAACATCTCCAGCATTCTCTTCTATTCTAAACTGCAAATCTGCTACTAGATAAGCGCCATCAATGAAACTATCCAAATATTTGAGGCCTCAACACTGCATTGTTGTATGTCCATGGGTGTTATAGAATTCACAGAATCTGCTTCTATCTCGGTTATTGGCCATTTTTACTATTGGGATTGAAGGATATAACAAGCCACGATCTTTGATCATGTGATATAGTTCTTCTAAAAGGACTTTCAAATGAGTATATTATTTGTACATCGGACTTTGGACGATCGTCTACATAGCCCTGTCCTTGGGGAACCCTCTATGTGTGTGGCTAGGTGATGAGGAGTTTGGTCTGTTGAATCTGGTGTCTGGTGGATAATGAGCTATCGGAGCATTATACTAAGGGTGCTTATACGGTTGGTTAGGTTCTCTCTATTGATCGCCACAGAGAGATCGAGGAGGTGGGATCCTACTGTGCTGAAAGTGAGTTGGCCTCTAACGGGGCTGATAAGGGAGTGCTCGACCACCTGGTCATTCGCTTAAGGATGGTTTAGCGCTTCAGTTAATATGCCCACCCACTTTTTCGACTTTTTTCTCTTTTTTCTTCAAGTCCTCGAGCTGTTCAACCTACAATCTCGCTGTCTTTTCTTCTTCGATTTCAATGTCTTTCTTCGTCTGCTAAGTACGATTGTATGGCGGGATTTCTTAAGTTATACCAGAGACGCCCTATCTTTACCCTATCTTTAAGCCCTTTCAAAGCTTGTAGATGGTTAAAGACTCCAAGGTCAAGAACAACGCAATCATACCTATTTAAAAACTCCCTAAGGGTCTCATTCTTTCCCTATTTAATCCCCAATAACTCCATCATATCATTTTTTAGAGCTACCGCCTAGCGGAATTGTTCTACAAATTCTCGGCATATCTATTCAAAGCTTTTGATACTACCTCGAGGTAATTTTCGGTACCACTCCCACACACGCCTTTCCAAAGTTAACGGGAACACTCTACACCTCTAGGCTTGCAAACCTTGCACCCCCGTCATATAATTAAAACGCTCAATATGAACTAAGGGATCACTCTTCCCAAAATATTTGAGGTTAGAGAATCGAAAATCCTGTGGAATTACTGTGCTCATGATTTCTTCTGAAAGAGGCGATTTATTGTTGATAACTCTATGAAATGAGAGTTATCATATCATTTTTAGACTAAAATAATGATGACTTAAACAGAAAATTACATGTTTTCATTGCATTTTAGTTATATTTTGCATAAACATATAGTTTAGTCTATCTTTAATCAATTTTGCATTATTTTAAAATAATTTTGTGTGCTTGGATTATGTGCATAATTGTATGTGATTGGAAGCTCAAATTTCAAGGAAAGAATGCTGCGGCAATAAGCTTGCAAAAGGTGGAAAAGAACTTAACTACAGAAGAATTGAAACAAATTTAGAACAGTGCAGTTGTTGTAGCCGTTACTGTAGCATCCGTTGCTGTAGCAATCCTAGAACAACGACAGAGAAGATTTCGCGAGAGATACTCAGAATATTGCGATTTGCAGTTTCCTAATCTAGAAGATACAAGTCCTAAACTTTCGTTTAACCTAATTTTCAACTATAAAAGGAGCACACATCATAAAGAAAAAGGAGAGCCGTCACCCAAAGAGAAAAACCACAAAGAAACAGAAGAAAAATAGAATTCAAGAGAGAGGTTGAAGGTTGCACAAGAGGAGAATTTACATAAATCAATCGGGAACTTAGTCCTTCTTATTCTTCTCTTGTTTTCTTGTTTACTTTTTAGTTGTGAGGATGTCTTTGATGGCTGAAACTTTGTTCTTTATATTTCTTTCGCAAACCATGAATTAAATTTATAGGTGGTTGAGTGATAAACAATATTGATGGTTTATTGACTGAATATATGTGTTGTTGCATATTTACTATAGCATTTTATTTTATAGTATTTATTTCTATTTATTATTTCAGCTGATCAACTATTTAATGATACTAGTTAAGAAAGAGCCACAAAAAGGCCTATCTTAGTAGAACATATCAGAACAATACTTGATTTTAGATTGGATTTCCTAGATTGAGTTTTACTTAATTTCAAAAAAGTCATACTTAATTTAAAATTAGTGATGAACTAGACATAAGGATTCACTTTGTAGGGTAATTAAAACCTAAACGGGTAATACTATATCTTATATTGGCATAATAACTTATCACTATTAGGTTGCATATAGATATAATATTTCCAATATACAACAGCTGATGATACATAAGGATTCTGCCTAGTGTTGTAGCAGATACTGTACCAATCGAGCCAAACATTAGAAAAATAGTCAAAATCATTAAGAGAGCTTATTCACTCAACTACTCTATTCCCATTGATTTTATCCTCGTGTGTGACGTGAAAAATTATTTATTGTTTTTATTTTTAATTAAAACAAAACTACACTATTGAAATTGCTTTAGCAAATCTAATAACATCAATCCCTATATAGACGATCTTGAATACTTATTATTATATTACTTGTTGTGTACACTTGCACATTGACACCCATAATATTTGAATTAATTACAACAATTGCCTAGTATAATTCTGTAACTTGGTGCCTTCCGCCGCCCTTGCAGCTCGTCAATCACCAAAGCTAATCTACGCAATTTCCCCCTCTAACTCTACAATGTTATTTGGGTTTCGTGCCACGACCTGGTCACATTCTCACTCTATATCATTTAGGTACTGTCTCAATACTCTCCCTAGCACATGTTCCTCTCTCTGTGTTTAATTGGCTCTTATTCTCTCCTAGCTGGTCTTCCACCCAAATACTCTTATCACTACGGAGCCGAACCTTTTCATCATGGCTCCATTCACCTTGGGTAACTCCATTACTAGGGCTAAAGACATCGGGGTTTTCTGCTTGGAATTTCGCCCCAACTCCTCTCTACCCTTCCCTCAATTCTTGAAGGTCAGCAGTGAGGGCCTCTATCTGTTTCCTAATTCTCTCTATTTGCTCGCACATCAACGTCTCCCTTTCTTCATTTGTCGTATCCTGTGAAACAGTAGGTTCAATCACTCCAGAATTAGTTCCATGGGCTTTGTTTCCTCTGAGATTCATTTTGCTTGTCCTATTGTCAATTTATTTGGTTGCCAGCAGCTTTTGGTAAGCTCCCCATAGACGACGCTAAAGTGTTGATGCTGAAATCTAGTCGAGTTTATGATAGCAACTAGGTTGCCTCATCAACACTTGAATTTGTTTTGATGGGGAATTGCTAATTGTTGTTCTGATGGAACTGGAAACTGTCGCCTTACTTCGTCATTATGTAGAACAATAGAAAACTGTTAGGGGGCGCTGAATTTTTTCCAATGAAAACCCTCGAATGCTCAATTCAGTAATCGAGTTTTCTTGTAAGCAACTAATATCACTCCTCTCGTGATCTTAATTACTTTTTTTTCTCTTTTTCTGGTTCAGAATTGATTTCGCTTTTTAAGTAAACTTCTCCACCTCCAAAAAAGTCCCATTTTTAGGATTTTCCAAGGTTCTTATAGGCACCTGAGATTATCATGTCTTTTTCAATGTGCGGTTGTTACTAGATTAAATGTGCTGCTTGAATTATGAGTTAATGTATTTGTTATTGTGTAGTTATTGAGCTGCAGTTATAATGCTTGGACGTGCATAAACGTTATGGCCAATTTTTCAGGCGGTGCTCAACGATCCGAAAATAATTGAGGCCTCAAGATCAAAGGACCTGATTCTGGTCTCCTCGCAGAATTTTGGTCGTCCCTACACATGCGACTTGATGTCCATTTTTAAATGGTATGTTTCGGTCCTCTTAATTAGTGAAACCAATTATTTGCAACAAAAAAATATATATCTAAATGAATTTACCGGAACTTGTGAAATTGAAAAAAAAAAGAAACAGTTAACAAAATATTTTTAAAAAAAATTATTTACATAATAAAATTCTTAATTAAAAGAGAGTATTAATAAAAAAATTAATAGGTTCAAATATCCTCACCCTTTAAGATGTAAATGGCCTTACCATAGTCATTCTATCTTTTGAATTTCAAATTGCTTGTGGTTTTTATCTCGTGAACCCCAATAATGTACACGCGCCAATTGTCTCACTACTACACCATCTCTCGTAATAACTTTGATGGGTTATTTTTAGAAACCTCCCCTGAGATTTAGTGTATTGACAGTTGGATAGAAAGTATTCATATAATTACAGGGACCTCCCCTGACGTTAGTATTTCGTTAAGTGGACCGTCAGTTGACTATTGAAATTCCAAAAATGCCCTTGCCGTAAAAATATATTTTTAACATAGAGGAGGTTGCGCTCTTAACGTAGCCTTATTAGCATTCATTTATGATCCTTTGTTCTGCATTCATTTTTTATCCTTTGTTCTGCATTCATTTTTGATCCTTTGTTCTTAGTCACGGTATATAAGCCCATCCTTACCAAACAAAATTTTAGATCAAACATGCTTAAAGAAAATGGATAATGCAGCATCTAAAATAATTTTAAAACACAAAACAACAAATACTCCACATTTCAAAGTAATAAAAAAATAAATAATCGTAGTGCAAATAGATTAAACCTGAGCAAATTTATAGGCATTAAGAGTATTCTCAACGGCGACTTTCCTCTCATCACCAGTCTTAAACTCAGCCAAGTTAAGCAAACTCATGTCAAAACCAAAATTAGAATTTAGAAAGGAAAAAAACAGAATTGAGAATCAATTTATTTTTTGGGAGCGCGTGAGTGATGAGTTTTGGAATCTAAAATGATATCAAGTTATGAAGTATTTTTGGTGTAAACGCAACAGCCATGAGAGGAGAGTGACGAGAAACTTCCAAAAAGAGGTGAAAAAAATAAAACAAAAAAGGAAAAGGCCAAAAGGAAAAAGACTCAAAAAACAAAAACAGAGAGGAGACGCAAGGGCAATCAAGCAAGCAGACAATCTTAAACCTGAGTAGATAATCACCCTTCACCTTTAAATAAAACACCTTGGAATCGGCAGCGAGAGCGGTGGGAACCAATTTCTGGTCCAATAATTTCAAGATCCCGCCACAAATCTCCGTCAACTCGGCTTCGATCTTCGATCTGTACTCCTTAATCACGGAGACATGGTCCTGGTTGCCGTGTGACTCGTCCTATTGCTTGATGGAGGACACGATGCACCAGGAGGCACGCCGTGCGCCGATGACGTTCTTGTAGGCAACGGAGAGGAGGTTCCTCGCTGGTCGAGGCAGAGACGATGACTTTTTCCATGTATTGGACCATCTCCTCGTACCACTCGGCTTGCTCCGCAAGTTTTGCCATGTATACGTTTTCTTCCCGTGGAGAAGGGGCTGCCATTATTCCGTTCAGTTGTCTTTGTATTTGTTTGAATTTTGTTTTTGTTTAAATTTTAAATTTATTTTTACGTATTTACCCTTTATAGTAACGTTATACGTATTTTTGTATTAACGTTAGGGGAGGTCTTTGAAATTACATGAATACTTTCTATCCAACTGTTAATACACTAAACCTCAGGGGAGGTCCCTAAAAATAACCCTAACTCTGATCCATAACTGTGTAAGCTGCAAGTACTTCATGTCAAGATTTTCGCGTAGCCAAGTTTTGGTTTTTCTGGTAATTAAGTTGATTGATTTATACAACTTCTATGGACATTATTTGAGTATGCAACATGGTTAAGGTATACCAATTTCCCACGGAACATAACAAATAAAAAAAATTAGCTTGTAATGATCACAAATGGGAAAATTAAAATGAAAGAATGGAAAGAAAAATATTGGGTAAAAATGATTGTGCTGTAGATTTTGATAACATAGCCACCCATATTCATCTTATTATTTACTATTGGAGTTTATTTTTCTAATATATTAGAATTTTGATTTTTAAATTTGGATGCACATGCCAACCAGTTGGTAAAATCTCGTATGAAAGTAAGAGTTTTAGGATTCAAACGCCGTTCACACAAATTTCTTTAGACTATAACTTAAAAGAAAAATTATAAACTAAGTGTAAAGATTAGGACTTTTTTTTTAAGTATTATCTTTTAATATTATAGATACATAAGGTTACTAAGGTTCAGATTCATACTATTAATTATCACAGAGCCTAAAGATCTACAGAGTATAACTTTGAAAATATAAGGTAATAAATATGAAATCTAATTCAACTTGTAATAATATACAAAGAATGACATTGAGTCTTTGTCAATCAAATCTAGGGGGATGGGAGAAATGCCCGGCCCAAAACTCAATAGTTTGGGCCGGGCTTAGCTTGACCTAAGTATGTTTTATTAACATTCAGGTCAAGCTTGGGCTTCACCTACAAAATTCAAGTATAAATATATAAAAAAATTTAAAAAAAAAATGTTTTACTTTAATTAAAATAGAACAATTATTTGACCCACCCATAACTTATATTTAAAGTTTAAAATACTATAAATTTATAAATATAATGAATTTTTTTTAATATAAAATATAAAATTCTGACTCTAATGTCCGACCCATCCCATGCGAATCCTGGTGGACAAAAGCGATGCTGGGGCGGGACTCGGGCTTTTCCAAACCCAATCCAAGCCCCAACATTTTATCATCCATAATCAAATCTTCACTTGGTGAGAAACCCAAACAACTCGGCCATTGATTGTTTGGCTTAAAGGAAAGTCTTTATAAAAACACTAGCCTCTCAATTATTTCTTACAAGCCCTAGGCCACGAGTAATAAGAACTGTTTTAAATGCCATTCAAATCCCACGAAGTTTGTATTTATACTTATCCTCAACAAGTAATCAAACTACATACATTCATAGTAACACAATCATTTTCTAATGGCAAACCTTAAAATGTCACCTACAACATCAATTGCCGACGATAACCTCCTCTTCAATAGTCTTTCATTTGACAATTTATCATACAGGGTCCAAGTTAGCAAACAACTACAGCTTCCATTTTTTTGGAAGGCCAAATTTGCTGGCTCACAAGAGCCAAATACCAAACTTTTACTGGACAATATTTCTGGCCAAGCACGAGAAGGTGAAATAATGGCGATTCTAGGAGCTAGTGGCGCCGGTAAAACAACTCTGATGGACGCTCTTGCGGGCCGCATAGAGAAAGAGAGCTTGCAAGGGGCTGTGACTTTGAATGGAGAAGTTTTAGAGTCAAAGCTTCTGAAGATCATATCTGCTTATGTGATGCAAGATGATCTTTTGTTTCCAATGTTAACTGTAGAGGAGACCCTTATGTTCGCCGCGGAGTTCAGGCTTCCACGCTCTGTCACCAAGACCAAGAAACAAGAAAGAGTTGAAGCTCTGATTAGTCAACTCGGATTGCGAAGCGCAGCAAAGACTTTTATAGGTGATGAAAGACACAGAGGCGTATCAGGAGGAGAACGCAGGCGGGTTTCAATTGGAATCCATATAATTCATGACCCAATTCTCTTGCTCCTGGATGAACCCACATCTGGGCTTGATTCAACGAGTGCATTTATGGTTGTTAATGTCCTGCAGCGTATTGCAAAAAGTGGAAGCATCGTGATCATGTCTATACACCAGCCAAGTTACAGAATCTTGAGCTTGCTAGACCGTTTGATCATCCTCTCACATGGACAGAGTGTGTACAACGAAACACCGAGCAATCTTGCACAATTCTTTGCGGAATTTGGGCATCCGGTTCCTGAGAATGAGAACAAAATAGAGTTTGCTCTGGATTTGATGCGTGAGCTTGAAGAGAGCTCTTCAGATGGAATCACAAGCTTAGTTGAATTCAATGAGTCATGGCAGGTCACCAAAAAGAATGGAAATAAAGTCCCGGAAAACGCCAACGTTTCACTTAAAGATGCCATCAAGGCAAGCATTTCAAAAGGCAAACTAGTCTCTGCTGGCGAAACTATAAGTGATGGTTCAAATTTAACATCATCAGTTCAAACTTTTGCCAATCCTTTTTGGATTGAAACGATAGTTATTTCAAAAAGATTGCTCACAAACTCAAGAAGAATGCCTGAATTATTTGGAATTCGCTTCGGGTCAGTTCTTGTCACTGGTTTTATCTTGGCCACACTCTTTTGGAAACTCCAAGATTCCCCAAAAGGGGCGCTAAAAAGATTAGGGTTTTTCGCATTTGCCATGACCACAATATTCTACATTTGTGCAAGAGAAATCCCTGCACTTCTTCAAGAACGAGACATATTCATTAGAGAAACTTCTTACAATACATACCGCCACTCGTCATATGTATTTGCTCATTCTCTCGTCTCAATGCCTCCCATTACCACCCTCTCTATCACCTTCGCGGTAACAACCTTTTGGGCTGTTGGCCTTTCCGGTGGGTTCTCTGGGTTCCTCTTCTTCTTCATCACAATCTTTGCTTCATTTTGGGCTGGAAGTTCATTCATGGCATTCATTGCCGGACTTGTGTCCCATATTATCATTGGTTTCACCATTGTGGTTGCCATTTTAGGTTACTTTCTTCTCTTCTGTGGATTCTACATTCCTCGCGATGAAATTCCTCCGTATTGGATATGGTTTCATTACGTTTCTCTAGTGAAATATCCATTCCAAGGTGTTCTACAAAATGAATTTGGCGATCCCTCGAAATGCTTTGTTAGCGGGGTGCAGGTCTTTGATGACACACCATTCGAAGGTCTCCCTTTTGATACGAAGATCAAGTTATTAGAAAACATGAGTAATGTGTTGGGTAATAACATTACAAGCTCGACATGTGTGACCACTGGGATGAAATTACTGGAGCAGAAAGGGGTAACGGATATCAGCAAATGGAAATGTTTCTGGATCACCGTTGCCTTTGGCTTCTTATTTAGGGTTTTATTTTACTTCACTTTGTTGTTTGGGAGCAAAAATAAAAGGAGATGATACGTTTGCTCGCGTCAAATAATTTGCATGATAATTAATTTGTTTAGTTCCAAGTTTCTTTTTCTGTCTTAAATGCAAGATTTTAAGTTCAAATTTATTTTGTCTTTGTATCATCAGATTATATGTTGTAACTCCTCGTTCTCTCCATATCAATAAGCTTTTTCAATTCGCAGAGCCAGGCTGGTTATTGGCTTATATAGCTTTAACGTCCTTATTAAGCTTTTTAATTTGTGCTTATCCGCGAATCACATGTTTTTGAATTTCCTTTTGTTGACTTAATTTGAGCTTGTGCTTATGCATATGAATCACATGTTGTAACTTCTCTTTCAGTTTTGTTTTAACCCCGATTTTTCCAAGAAACAAACACCCCAACACTTTAATACTAACTCCAAGGATCAAACAAAGATCAAGAAACAAAGAATTAAAACGCGAAGTGAAGCTTCATTACTCAAGAATCCATGGTTACCAATTTACAGAGATCGTTACAGAGAACGAAAGGAACAATCTTTCTCTCCCTACAATCATCTCTCTAAAGGATGCTCATTAACCAGCCTTATAAAGGCTGTTTAGAAGCTAAACAAAGTTGCCCATATTTTTTTACCCGCCATTTCTAACTAACTTAACTTCTTAAGTAATCGTAAACGACGGCTTTTTCGTTTCATCTGTCGCTCACGAGGCCGCAGACGCAATGTCATCCTCCTCCATACGACATATCGGCCGACAATCAAAACGCAACATGGAAAGTCGTCCAACCAGTTCGAGTTCACTTATTCAACATCTATTCTCTATCCATATCAATTAGCCTTAATTATTATCGCAATTCATTGATTTGTTTGAAAGTTGTAATCCTACTGTGGCATTGGTAGGTTCAATGTTGGATAACAAAAGTTACAAAATTTTATTAATATTAAGCGAATTTATTTACTATTGTTAATTTAAGAAGATGAACTCTTGAAGTTCAGGTTCTGGTGGCATATGATTAGTGATTCCCCCCCCCCCCCCTTTTTGTAGCTAGTTTTTTCAACCCTAGCTTGAAATAACTTTTGTTTTGTATCAAAGTTCAAACTTTGTTTTCTGTGTTTTGAATAATAAGAATTCTGGGGGGAAAAAAAAGCTCAAAACAATGGATTCGTAGTTGCTAATTAAAATTATAAAATAAGATAACATAAAATTTAATCACACAACTTTTAATTTTGATTTGTTCTATCTAATCTTTGTTGATTTTTTAATACATAAATTTACATTACATGTGTGTGTGTAATTGAAATGAAACTTCCTCCAAATTGGCTGGTATTGAAAGTAAAGATTAATTGGCAATGATTATTCTAGCCAATTGCAGGAAGTTTCTTATTAATAAGTAGTCTTCTTAAAACTTGGCGAAGGGCTTGGTTTCTTCGATAGTAGTCAATTGCAAGAAATTTCTTACCAATGGACACCTATTAGTTCAGGTATGCCAGTACTTCTTCCGACCTTACAAGTTACAAGTATGTGATTTCGAATCGTAGAAGCAAGTAATCGTAGATATGCTCATATATTGCGTAACGTTTTTGTCGTTGTGATCAAGAAGGCAATACCAAAAATGCCTTTAGAAATATCAGACGTGTTCACAACTTTGATTGTGTGTACTTGTACAAATCTTAGACGTGATAATGGTATAATAATAGGGTACGATGACAGTACAACAGGTGTCATTCATCAAAAAGAAAAATTCGAAGGGAATTCAAGTTTTTGGTGCGGTCGCCCTGAAATTGAGAAAGTTGAATTTTATTAAAATAGTTATAAAAATACAATTTTTTTTGGTGTAATGGGTTGAATTTAATCTAATTTTTTTTAATAGAGGTAAAACTATAAATTCTTATACAAATACTTTTTACGAACTGAGGTACGTAGCATAACTGTATTAATTAAATTAAAATAATCCATATTCCACATGACTTATTTTAAATAAAATAATTATGTCGCATCAATCAATTTTTACAACAGTTCACTACTCATTTTTTTAGGTACTGGTTTCGAGTTTTAAGCTCGAAAATTTTTATACCTTCTTTTTAACTCAAAAATTTTCCAATCTTCCAAATCCAATTATGTGCTATATGGATCACTCCACTAGTGCCCACATAATTACGAATGTCACTCCCCATTCCACTAGTTATGGTGGCTGATTCATGGTTGTCCCTACTCAAACGCAGCGACAGCTAAAGATGGCCAACGGATCGTGTCGTGCCAGCATGGCCTGTAAATTGAGGCCCGTTAGAGCTCATGGGCCAGCACGGCACGGCCCACTAAGTGAACAGGTCTTGTTGTGTCGTGCCCAATTTTTTTTTTTTTTAGGTCTAGTACTACCCACGGCACAAGCCCACAAATGCCCTGCTCACTTGCTCAGGTTGTGCCCAAAAAAAAAACCCACCAACTTTTTTTTTTTTGTTTCAAGTCCACATGCCTAATGTGCTTTTTCAAGCCCTCATGACGTACTTTATTTTAGCTCACGTGCCTAATGTACTTTTTCAAACCCATCAGCTCATGCACTACTACTACTAATAATAATAATAATCTTATAACAACAACAACAACAATAAGTCTTATTAAGGGAAAAATTAACATTTCATTATCAATTTACCACAATTTCACAACTATATATTTAATTTCACAATAACCAATTATAATAAAACAATACATAAATTTAATTCCATAGAACAATTAGAATATTTTATTTAACTAAGACTTAAATTAATTTTTAAAAGCCTATCCTTATAAATTATATTAAAAATTTAATTTCAAGATATTTGTAAAATCATAACATTTTATATTTATTTTCCATTAAAAAAGTTTACTTTGATATACTTTGGCTTACATTATTGATAGTCCATAGGCAGCGTGCTAACACACTAATGAAGCATGCTTATTACTTGTCTTTTCGGTGCCGTGGTTTAACCCATCTCTAATCATGTCTTACTTTTAAGGCCCATATGCCTAAAATTCTAAGCTCGACCCAACCCACGTGGATGTCGTGCCGTGCCGTGTGCTCTATCAAAACATATTTGTGTCATGTTGAGTTGTATGGACACGTGCCGTGCCACGTGATGTTCGGCCCGTTGGCCATCTTTGGCAATAGCCATTATTGCCTCATGCAATTATGTAAATGTGTTTTAACAGTTCTTTTTTTGTTTTTTTTTTGTTTTTTTTTTGTTTTCTTGTGCAAATTTTTTCATAAAATTGAGGAAAAAAAATTAGAAGTATCATGTATCACTAATAAGGAAAATTATAAACTCTCGTCTCAAATATAAGTTAGAAGCACTTAAATTCAAATTCAAATGGCTATGACACTTACCCTCTTCAAATTTAAAAATATTGCACATAACTCACTTATACTGACAATTTAAGTTATTTTACAATAGAAAAATCTATATTGTCTCTAATTAATTTAATCTATTTTACATGCCATAAACATCCATCAAAATAATTTTTTTTTTTTGCGAGATACGGCGATATTATCCTTATAAGTTAAGTTAAAATTTTAGTATAAATATAAGCTATTTGTATATTGGATTTTCTTTTAAACTTTTATTCCATAATAAGATAATTTCATTATTCTATTTTCATCACATCATGGAATATATGCTAATTTTATTTACATAAGGAAAACCTTCAAATGTTGTATTGCCTATTCTACTTGCATTTTTCATTTTTTAGGCCAAGAAAATATGAAAAAAAATTACATAAATTAGATAATTAACTCAACTTATTTTAGGAAATATATCTCCTTTTTTAAATAAAGATTTTTGTCATAACTTTTAATTAAATTGTTTTAGGATGATTCCTATATAAGGAATAAGTAATTTCTTTATAGGGCTTAGTTAATTTATTCAAGAAGGAATACAACTTGTATAAGAAAATGAATAAATAATCACTATAATAAGAAATTGGATACTTTTAGAGCAAGGAAAAATACAAGTGTGTGACTTTTAACAATTTTTCACATAGTCGATTTTCTTTCTTTTCATCTTTGATGATGATAGTTTTTCTCTAGTATATGAGTTTTCCATATAAAATCTTGTATTATATTATTGGTTTTATTCTCATCTAATTTTTCTGCTTATCATTTATTTGATATTTTTACTTAAAAGATGTTGAGAGTTTTAAAAATTCCTACTAATTTTATAGTCAAAATATTTCGGAGTAAAGATGAAGATTAACATTAAACTTGTAGAGTGGCTTTTAAAAATTTTTACTCCGATAGAAGATATTGTTCTGATAATAACTTCAGGAGTGGGTAGAAGCAAAGCTACATGTATTACTATATATATATATATTACAATCAGAAGCCTACTGATATGCACAATCAAAAACCTATCAAGACTTTTTATCCTTTGGTATAGTTATAGGATATAGTCCGAATATTTTTTCCTCACTTAATACTGAGGAATCCCAACTCCTAAAGCTGAGGAATATCAACTTGAAGTTGAGTGTTTGGACCGTTGCCAATGGGTTAAGAGCCCATGGACCTCTTTTACTCTTTCAACATATGTACATTATACGTGAACCATATGGAATTGTAGTGGCTTTAGTTGTGGAACTCATTGAAGAAAATAGTGACTATAATGAAGGGGGTGTGGCATGCCTACATCAATATTCATATTTTTACGTTATAAAGTTGTGATATAAAAAATTGAGTTTTAATTAGTTGATTAGTGCTTGGCTATTCAGAATAATAGTGAATATGTACTATTGGTAATTCGTGGATTTGATAATCTTGTGAATTTTTTTTTGTTATTCTATATTAAAAAAAATTGACCGTTATTGTTGTAGATTTGAAATAATTAGCCGAAAATTCAAAAGAAAAAAAATCACTGTGTTATTAAAATATTATAGGAATTTTATCACTTAAAAGCAAACAATGTGAGCATTTCTCGAAGCTAGTACTTTCGGGGCTTGGGCTCAACAAGTGTGTCCATAAGTCGCCCTGATTTCCTTTATGTAGGCCCAATTCTTTGTAGATTTAGGCCTCCTACACACGGGTCCATTCCATATAATCCTAATTTTTCATCAATTACAACATGGGTGATAAATAATAACAGAGTAATTTCATTAAAGTATTTGTTGCTTGTAGGGTTGTTCATAATCCAATCCGATCTGTTCAATTCGTCTGATCCGTAAAAAATCAATCCGTGGATTGGATTGGATTGAAAATTTAAAAATCTGCAGTTGATAAATTGGATATGAATTTACTTCTGTAAATTCACAAAAATCCACGAATCCGCAAAAAAATAAACTTGTAAATATTTTATTAGTACTTACTAATAAATAAATAAGTTAAAATATAGTTATATTAATACTAGATTATATCTTATCCGATAATATTATGAAATAAAAAATAATTAAATAAACAAATATGGTTTCCTAAGTAGTTAATTTTCATGTACTAATCTAAACAATTGAGATTTTTTTTTTGTGTGTTATATTTTGAAACTTTGAATGTATTTTTTAGCTTTATTTAAACAATTAATTTATTTGAATCTTATTTAATTTTAAATCTGATTGGTAGTAAAATTATTTTTATATTAATTTTTTTATTTAGTTACTTTGTGGGTAGAAAAGAATTAAAAATTTTTAACCCACAAATCAATCCGCAAAATAGTGGATTGGATATGGATTTGGTCAAATCTGCATCCGATCTGTAAACGTATGGATTGAATTTGAATTTAATATAAGCAATCTGTGGATTGAATTGAATTAAAATTTTATAATCCACAAAATCATGGATCGGATATAGATTGATGTTCAATCCGCAAAATTCAATCCGTAAACATCCCTAATTGTTTGGTTAAAATTCATATAAACCTGTAATTTTAAAAACTAATTAATTCTTCTTAAAAATCTTTTGTAACGCAGATTCACTTCACTATCTTTCGATTGCTATCTTAGCATAAGGTTAATTTGACTATTTTATTCTTATATTATAAAAGATTATCTTAAAAAGATTTTATATTTAAATTATTTAATTTACAACCTATATAACACAACTGTTTCTTAATATTAAACATCAATGTTACTATGTTAGTGACTTAATTAATTTAGATAATATTGGAATATTATGTCAATCACGATCTGGGTAATGTTGTTTTTTACTTTATAATAATATGGTATTCTAAAGATAAGACAATAAAATGATTAAATTTTATTAAATTTTGTTATTTTTTTCATTAGCTAACGAAATTCAAATTATAGAACATGGTAGCACATTTGTAGTCATGAACCATTTAAGGGTTCCGGCTACGGTGGTACGGTACCACTATTGTATTTAGTCGTTGGATTCATTTGAATAGACGGATCCATGAGAATCCAACAGCTGAATGCAACGGTGGCACGGTACCACCGTTGCACCATAATTTTCCATCCATGCAAGAATGTGAAATTGAGACTTTAGAGAATTGGGACCCAGTTAAATTTTAAAATAAAAAAATTAAAATATGGAAAAATTGAGAAGAAAATAAGAAGGAAGAGCTTTGCTAATTGGGAATTTTTAAGTCATATTCCGGAGTAAAAATTAGATAATTTTCCAAAGTATAAATTATATAAATGCTAATTTTGTTTGCCACCCCAATCCTGTGTTTTCGAGCAGGAGAAATAATGGCCAACGCCATAGCTCTGCTTTCTTGCAACACCGTTGTCTTAGCGGCTCAACAACGGCCACAGCGTAGAGCTAAGAAGCTGAAGAAGCCCAACACAAAACAAAACAACAAGAACAGCACCAGCACCAGCAGTAGCGTCGGGTTTGGTATCGAGAAAATGGAGCCTTTATGGCGGTGCGTCCAAGGTTGTGGTGCTTGCTGCAAGCTTGACAAGGGTCCTGATTTTGCCACCCCTGAGGAAATTTTTGATGACCCTTCTGATGTTGAGGTTTATTATTCTCTTTTCCCCATTTTTGAAGACCCCATTAAATGTTTAATGTAGAATCTTTATTTTATTGCTTTGATTTTAATTTTATGAAAATTCAGCTTTACAGAAGCTTAATAGGTCCAGATGGGTGGTGCATAAACTATGAGAAAAGCACACGCAAGTGCTCCATTTACCCTGGTTAGCATTTTCATTTTGTGATTGATTTTATCGATTGATATTCACAAGCTTTTATCTTCAATTTTTGACAATTTGTGGATTTTATTTTCATTTTAGAACGTCCATATTTTTGCCGAGTGGAACCAGCTGTGTTTCAGTCACTGTATGGAATTAACAAGAAGAAGTTTAACAAGGAAGCTTGCAAGTGAAGTGAATTTTCTTCTGTGATTTTACTGAAGTTTTATTTGAATGACTTTCTTTATGTTCTAGTCTGGCTTAGGCTTGTCTTGCTTGCTTTGCAGTTGCTGCAGTGATACCATCAAGGCAATATACGGTTCACGTTCCAAGGAATTAGATACTTTCAATTGCGCAATATGTAGCTCTGATTCTTCTTGCTGAATTTTGTCTAATTCGAATGCTGAAAGCTGTTTGGGGATTTTAATGGTGAAATACAAGATTTACTTGAAAAAGGGGTTTTGCTTTTGCTTAAGGAAAATATGCTACAGGCTGATTGTTCATGCTTAGCAGACGATTGCAGTCCCGCTTCAATACTATTGATGCTTGCTTCACCCATCAGCTCAGCTCAACATGTTAGCATCTAACAGGTCTCTTGTGGGGCATCAAAGAAATCCAGATTCTACAAGAATCGACTAATTCTACAATATCAAATGATTTTGTATTGACAGAATGGGAATACAATCTGGATAATTCATGCTTAGCTGATGACTTTTGTACCAAATGAGATCTATTTGATATAGTTCCATTGCCTTTACCTAATTATATTGATTTTTACTTCTGTATCGGTGTCAACTTGTAAAACTTTACTCAAGTGATGAGTTATCCGGTCAAAGCCTATAGAGAGTGATTTTAGCTAGCATGAGAAGCATGTGTAAGTGTAACCCAATGCTTGTACCTCAAATTCTGTTAAAACGGTTATTCAAGATCAAATAAGACACTGCAAGATTCATTCTTTTACCACTCATTCTTGGATCTAGTTCTCTCCCTTTGAAATCTTCTCCCTCTCTCTCTCTCTCTTCAATGGAAATTCACTCTCTCAAACCTTGGCCACTGCCATCCTACTCTTTAACAATCTTTCCCACCATTGAATCCCTTTGCTCAGAGGCCATGGTCGCTACTCTCCCAGTGGCTTCACCCTCACTTACCATGCTCCACCAGACATCACTCTTGTTAATCCCATACTAGATGCCGCCACTGTGCGTGCCCATGTCTCAAAGGACGGAGCCTTCCCTCATCAGTCTTTGCTCAGCATTCCTTCCAATACCACCCTCACCACTCTTCACAACACCAGCCTCTATGTTGGCACTGATGGTGAAAGGGTTTCTTTCAATGATATTCTAGTTGTCCTGCCCAATCTTTACGTTGATAGGTCTTTTGTCATTCATGGTGTTGATAGGCCACTGGTGCCAAATCCATCATCCTCATCAGGTGATGATCAAAATCTTGCAAAACCAAGAATGGAGAAAATTTCATCTCATGTGTCTAAAAGGCGTCGTGCAAGAGGGACTCTTAAGGAGTACATGCGATTCATCCACAAAGCAAATCTTCCTAAGGAGAATGAGGAAACTCGCAGCCCTTAAAAGCTCTGTGGATTCTTGGTTTTCTTTGTTGAGTTCTTTTCTGTTAATGGATTCCTGATTGCTCAATCATGCTTGGTGCAAGAAGTCTCTTTCAAATTTTTAAGCCCATCCTTATTTTAGGGTTTGAGATGTAGATCCTACGCAGAAAAGATCAGGGTTCTGAAATTATGTGCTTAAAATTCTGTATCAATCCAAGAATGTGCTTCATTCATTATGCTTTGAGAATGCACTTCCTTTCTTATGCTTGCGATTTATACCGGTTTTTCTCATCAGAATCCAGATGAAAATTTCGTATGAACTTTACGTCTTTTCTTTAGAAAATTCAAAGGATTCGTGCAAATGTTTCTGCTTGTCTTGAGGTGAATGCTTGATTGCTGGTACTAAATTTCACAAACGGAAATGGCATTATTCCTTCCTCTGAATTGTGCGGATGGTTAATTGATTATCAGAAAGTACAATTATCAAGATCCTCAACATTTCCTTAAATTGAAGGCTACTCGCATGCCTAAAAAAGCAACTTGTATAGTTAATGTCCTCCAATAGGATGCCTAATTTCTTGTAAATTAAAACCCTGAACAACTATGTAATTGAAGCATGGAAGACGAAGGTTCCGGGAACATTCAACAGAAAAGAGTGAGTGTTAAAGCGAGACAGTTTATGAAAAAACTTTATTGTAGTGACTGAAAAATAATTGCATCAGATTCTCTGGCTGCCGACTCTCCAAAGACGTTCAGCTTTCTGCTGCTTTTCTCCCAGAAGATAAAGCAAAAGAAAGAGAATCGATTCAAGGAGGGTCTCAGGGCCGATGTTACGTCATATTTGGGAGAATTCACCGGTTTTGAATCAAAATATCTCATCAATAAATTGGATGGTGCTTAGTTGTGAAACCTCCAACGTGCCACGGCAAAAACTATCAACATTCAAGGCTCAAGCTCTGACTGAAGAAGATTTATGGAGGGTGACTTTAATCTTCCAATTAGGTTCTCCTCTGGTCCTGAAATTCGAGGCACAAGAATCACAGAGGACTATCCCAATCTGTTTGGTGATAGTTATCAAGCTGCAAACACTTATGATATACCAACATCATCGTTAGATGCAATATGTTATCCGTTCCCTGCTTCCGACCACCCTCTTTCTTCTCTGCAAGAAGCAGCCTACGAGGGAAATCAGCTGTCAAATAATGGCAATTACAACTCTGGCTTTGGTGGCTGCCGAAGAAAAAGATTATTCTCTTATAACCACGGCAGCAATGGTATTGGCGCTGAATATGGCGGTAGTTTGGTCCCATCAGAACACGCCCGCCAAAATGAGGAACACTACGACACTGACTTCAGTTACCATGAGAATAATGAAATCCAGCCAGCTTTTGATTATAATACCTGTTATGAGTCCTGTTCTGGTTTCACTGAGGACATTTTCAACTACAATGAGCAGGAACCCAGACCCACATATGGTTACAGCCAGGAAGAAATGGAATTTTGCGAAAGCATTTTCAGTTACTGGCCTTGCTTGCTACGGGAAATGCGACAAAGCTATGTTCCATGATAAACTGATCACCAGAGGTAGCAAAATTCTGGAAGCTCTTGGAGGAACACACCAGCAGTTTTAAAGAATAAACCCAGGAATGCATTTTTAACAAATGTCAGTAATAATAATGGTCCAGGAATGTTGTTCTGGAGGCTGGACCTCTTTTTACTTGTAATGTTTATTCCAAAAGCAAAGTTCCACGACTTGCTTTCCTTGTCACATAAATTAATCACCTGGGTCAAGTGGTAGCTCTTTATAAGCATAGAAGTTCTCTTCCGTAACAGAAGGAGCTCCAGCTCTAACTTTGTTGAACTCTCAAAATTCTATTATAGACGCGCACAGTCTTAATATCAATTTCTGTAGTCAGTAGTTTATAATAGAGCTTGATAATTCTGTACAACATGCTATAACTCAGTTTACTACTATAATCTTGCAATTCATCTATCAGGTTCATTTTGCTTCTAATGTTTAACCTCATATCTATTTTTGGTAGTTTCTATTCCTAAATTGAATTCACCAGTATCACCACCAGTGAATACACTCTGCACATTCACCTGCAGTATCACCCTGGTGATTTTAAATCATCAAGCCAGAACGTGCCAAGTGCTCATGCTGCCAAGTCGAAGCCCTAGATAGATGATACATGTTGGCTAGTAAAAAGAGCACATCTCTTGCGATCTTAGAAAAACATGGTCATAACATGCATTGTGGAGTCTAGAATTTCACATAAAAGATATATCTTTCCTATTTTTATCTCATGAGCAAAATTTGTGTAAAAGCAACTCACTATACAAGAGGTATCCAAGTTGTAATCATTCATCATATTACAGTACCAAGGCCTAATTCATCCTCAATCTCATCCCCATCTTCAAATAGCTTTAGAAAACGAGCCTGATCCTGTTGCCTCTTCTTCTTCTGCCAGTACTTGTATGCTGCCACCAACACAATTGCAGTAACAATTGAAGCCAGTAAGCTGATCAATACAATTATAGCTACATGCATTCCCTTCCTTCCAACATGTGTGTCCGACTCTGAATTAGAATTTACAAACACTTAAAAACACGTCAATGATTATGATCTGGACAAAATAAATCATCGTTTTAAAGTTAAAACAATGGATTGAATATCACATGCAAATGTATATCCAATATAAGGATCTACTAGAGAATTTACTAAATTCAAATAACAGTAGACTCACCAGTTCTTCCAGACTTGCACTTGGGACACAGAAAAGTAGCATCGAATTCCTTCTTTGTTTTTCGAATATATTTCCCATCATTATCTGCAAAATCACCAGGACAAAACTCCCATTCATCAAACACATCATCTGAATTAAACGTGTCCTCCTCATACAACCCACATCGCTTGCATTTTGTCCCCAGAAATTCCGTCAGAGGCTGGATACACCCAAAAAAAAAAAATGCAATTTCAGAATCTTATTGCCAATCCTAACAACAGGTTTTCACTATTTCCAGCAAGCTTTATATAATCACAAACAACAAAGCAAGTCTTATACTTAGAGCTATATGAACCTGCCAAGATTCTTCGCCTTTGAAAACATAGGTTGTATTTTTCTCCTTGACATCTGGTAGAATCTTCTTGTTCTCCCCTTGACACTTGAAATAAACTGTCGGTTTATTATCTAACCACTCGTGTGTTTTATATATTTTTATCGAATCCAATGTTACAACTGCCGCTAATACCAATCCTGCCACAACATAATTGACGAATCGAATTTCAACAAATCTTTCGAGCTAGGTAATCCAAATTCTTTTTTCAAAATTAAACGGAAATTTATTATAATCGTCTGTTTGTTTCTCGAGAAAAAAAAATTAAATTTTACCTGGCAAGCTGTTGAGGAACATGCAAAGCGCGAGGAATACACAAGAAACGCGCGAGCTCAGCCGACGACACCGAAGCGACATAGCGCGCTGATTTTTAAATGATTGACTGATTTAATTTTAATTGACGAAGATGAGATTAGAGATCACGAGCTGACTTCGGATCGATCACGAGTTATGGACAGGAGTGCCCAGTGCCTACTACACACCTCTCCCCTCGCCGTGTTTCATTAACTTACTGAAATTTGCAAGAAGGCTTTGGCGGTTCTTTTCTTTTTCTTATTTATTTATTTATCGTTTTTGCGTGAGATGAGAGGGGGAGGCAAGGAAAGAAGAGGGAGCTGACCGGTTCGCGCTGCGCGTTGATGGCGATGGTGGCGTCTGGCAGACGCGGGGTGCGCATTACGAATTGTTTTGAAAGATCTTGGCACGTCACGTCAGAATTAAAAATGGATCACGTGGCGTGATCGCGTTGGACGGGAAGGGAAGAAAGTTGATGACTAATTGTGGACTTTTCAACCGTCGCCCATGGCTGCTGTAAAACTAGAACTCTGACATTATACCTTGAGTAAATTACTTAATATTCTTTAGTATATAGGAGAAATTTTATTAAAAATCATTGTCTAGAAAAAAATATCAAAGCTTTTCTTTTATATTAATTATTTGAAGCCCTTATTTGATTAATTGTCTCCATATGATTTTTTTTATTGTAAAAATAAAAGATAAGATCCAATTCAACCTTAGTCCTTATAAGCTATTGTAAAAATGTGACTATGTACATCAAGAGAAACAAAGAAAATGATAAAAATATGATGGGATTGAGATTGTAACAATAAAATGATAAAAATGTCAAAAAGAAAAGAAGGAAAAAAATCATTTTCTATTTATTAATTGTATTTGCATATAAAGTGAATTAAACTGATAGCGAATTTTGTTCTCCAAATTTAGTGTAACATGACGTTATTTTATATAGTTTGTTTACTGTTATCAACTGCATTAGATAGTGGGTATTAAAATGTTCCAATGAAAATTCGTTATCTTCTCTACATCTAGCCCATACATAATTAGTTCAAAAGGTCTGATAACAGATAAATAATCCAATATTTTATGTCCATTCACAGTTTTGTTACTAGATTTTTGTTAAGGCAGGCCGTTCATATTGTTTGTGAACTCAACTTTTTCTATTCTTTATACTACATATATCATATGTGCCTGGGGTTCATGCATCATCTCAAAACATCAACACTTTCCAATTCTTGTTTCATTGAGAATAAGAGTGGTAAGGTGTTAAACATGGCTGCCATTTTAATTAGTCTCGTTTATATATTAAGTTTCTCCCCAACAATTGCGGTGACCAGCAATGGAATTGAGAATGATGCAAATGGCTTACAGACCTACATTGTTCACGTGCGAAAGCCAAAACAGGAGGGTAACTTTTCCATTAAATTAGACTTAGACAACTGGTATCGGACATTCTTGCCTGATAACATCTCAAAATCAATTGATGCTCATCATCGATCACGGATGGTGTACGGCTACAGGAATGTGATTTCAGGTTTTGCTGCGAGGTTGACAGCAGAGGAAGTAAAGGCCATGGAAACAAAGAGTGGTTTTATATCAGCCCGTGTTGAGAATATATTAGAACCACAGACCACGCACAGTCCTAACTTCTTGGGCTTGCATCAGAATTCAGGATTTTGGAAAGATTCAAATCTCGGAAAAGGAGTTATTATTGGAGTTTTGGACATGGGAATAACACCTGGTCACCCTTCATTTAGTGATGAAGGCATGCCTCCACCGCCTGCAAAGTGGAAAGGCAAATGTGAACTTGAAGGGGCGAATTGTAATAACAAAATAATTGGGGCAAGAAATTTCCTTAACAAAAGTGAGCCACCAATAGATAATGACGGGCATGGAACTCACACCGCAAGCACGGCCGCTGGGAATTTTGTGAATGGTGCCAATCTGTTTGGTCAGGCCAACGGCACCGCAGCAGGCATGGCACCTTTAGCTCACTTGGCAATATATAAAGTCTGTGAAACAGACCTTGGCTGTCCTGAAAGTATAGTTAATGCTGCAATTGACGCTGCTGTGGAAGAAGGTGTTGACGTGCTCTCGATTTCACTGGGATCTCCTTCCTTGCCATTCTTTGCTGATGCAATGGCAACAGCAGCATTTACTGCTACTCAGAAAGGAATTCTTGTGAGTTGTTCGGCAGGTAATTCGGGACCAAATTCCAGTACATTAGCTAATGAGGCTCCATGGATGCTTACAGTTGGAGCAAGCACCATTGACAGAAGCATAGTTGCATTGACACAGCTAGGAAATCAAGAAACTTATGACGGTGAAACCATTTTCCAGCCGAAAGATTTCCCCTCTAAGCAATTGCCTCTTGTTTATCCTGGCGTGAAGAATTCTTCAGCAGCATTCTGCTTACCCGAAACTCTAAAAAGTATTGATGTCAAAGGCAAAGTAGTGCTATGCCAGAGAGGCGGAGGTACACAAAGAATTCGAAAGGGAAAGGATGTCAAGGATGCTGGTGGTGCTGCCATGATTTTAATGAATGACGAATTATTTGATTATGGTACTGTAGCCGATAATCATGTACTTCCAGCAGTGTATGTAAGTTATGCTGCGGGGGAGAGAATTAAAGCCTATATAAATTCAACGTCATCACCAACTGCTTCAATTGTATTTAAAGGAACTGTAATCGGCAAGAAATCTGCTCCTGAAGTTGCCGTTTTCTCCTCAAGGGGACCTAACAAAGCAAGCCCTGGAATCTTAAAGCCAGACATTATTGGACCCGGTGTGAGCATTCTAGCTGCATGGCCATTTTCTGAAGAAAACATAACAAACACAAAATCCACATTTACCATGATTTCGGGGACATCAATGTCTTGCCCGCATCTTAGCGGTATTGCAGCTTTGCTTAAAAGCGCCCATCCTGACTGGTCGCCCGCGGCTATAAAATCTGCTATCATGACTACTGCTGATATAGTAAACCTTGAAGGCAAGCCAATTATGAATCACCATCTTCTTCCAGCTGATCTGTTTGCTGTTGGTGCGGGCCATGTTAACCCATCAAAAGCAAATGATCCTGGACTTGTTTACGACATCAGCCATGATGATTACGTTCGTTATTTATGTGGCAAGAATTACACAGATCAACAGATAGAAGGAATTGTGGATCATGATGTGCAATGCTCAAAAGTGTCAAGTATAGCTGAAGCAGAGCTAAATTATCCTTCATTTTCCGTCAAATTGGGGTCAAGTCCTCAGACATATAATAGAACCGTCACAAACGTTGGCCAGGATAACTCATTCTACACTCATCATATCATTGTGCCAGAAGGAGTAAAGATTATTGTACAACCTGATAAGATATCTTTCACAGAAAAGAATCAGAAGGCAACGTACTCTGTGACATTTATTAGAGATCAAATCTCTAATGCATCTTCTGTCCAAGGATATCTGAGTTGGGTTTCCGCTACGCACACTGTGAGAAGCCCTATTGCTATCGGTTTTGAATGACGAGTACGATGAAAAACAACGCAGGGATTTAGCAAGCACTGATGCAAGGAGGCTCCATGAGTCGTAATTGTGGAATATTAATAGTCATGTTGTTTCACAATTAACTTCTTCTCATGGATAATAACTGTAATTCACCTACAAATCGATTGAGCGAATGATAAAAAATGTTGTGAAATTCTTTAATAAACTATACAACTATTGCTGCGGTATTTTACCAGAGATGTATGATAGTTTTATTTTCTTCGCACTCGTAGCCATTTAGATGTCATAGCCTCTTAAGTATGTTTAAGGCAGCACATTATGCAGAGCATGAGAAAACAGAGTTTGAGTCAACTCAAGTCAAATCATCATAAGCTATTAAGCAACGCAACAGTCCAAACTGCCAGCTCAGCACAATTAGTTAAAGTTTGTTATAACACACACCATTAGTTAAAGTTTGTTATAACACACACAATATGTACTGAACAAATGATTAGCTGGATTTAATTGTTAGATAGTTATAGATTGTTATTGATTAGTGAGTATAAATACTTGTGATGTAATCATTTTCGTTATGGAATGAAAGTTCTGGAAATCAGAAAAATATTTTCTCTTAGATTTTCTCTCAAACCAAACATTTCTTTTCTCATTTTCTTCAAAGTATACGACGAGACACACAAAAAACTACCATTATTTTTCTTAAAATATTCAAATAGCACTTTAATTTTTGTAACGGTGTATAAAGTAAAATTTAGTTTTTTCAAATTTATTAAAGAGTGTACAAGTAAAAGTATGTTTTGAGTATCTTTTAGAATGCATCTAATCATGCCATAATTTATTTAATTTTTAGAATGCATCTGATCATACCATAATTTATTTATATTTCCCCTTGTGAGTAATTATTTTATCTTTGCATTTCACTTGTTCTAATAATATAACTAATTACTAAGAAACTAATACGGCATCACAGGGTGTCTTTCTAAATTTAGCAACTCGAGACACACTGATAAAATTGATTTTATCTACCGGATAGAGAATGTTTAATCTGATAACTCACCAAGACCCTATAGACTTATAATTTTTGTTTTTATTTTTTTTTTCTTAGGTTGTATTGTCATATCAAGGTTTCATTTTCAATATTGACTAATGAAAAAAAAAATGAAGAAAAAGAAAGGAAGTGTTTCTATCATCAAACAAAAAACAAAATTTCAAATTACTTCCATTAGAACAAGAAAAACCAAAAAATACTGAATATGTTAGTTAGCATGAGATAAAATTGATGGATTTTATTGATTGATATACACCACTGTGAGACTAGTGGTTACATGCAGAACCCCAAGTACACACTATAAGTTAAACGCTTAAAGTTTAAAAGTGCCTTGGAAAATTAAATATTTATGATGTAGCCATTCTTTTATATAGGCAACCACTAACCGTTTGGAAGTTATGTGTTCAAATTGAAACATGTGAGGATATGTCTCTTGCAAGAGACACCCCCTTTTATCATATTATATGGCATGTATATTTGATATATTATATAAACCATGATTTCTGCATGTTACCACTTGATCACACATACATTAACATCTCCCACTTGATCAAATGACGTAGTTTATATTCTTTAGATGATTATAATTTTTCGTGTGCACATTCTCATTGATCATTATATATCATACCAAGACCAAACTATAAAAGTAAAGGTATTTTCATTTTACAAAAGTAAAATGGCACCAGGATTCTAAACTATGAATAACCTGTCCTTACCTAGTTTTATTTAATGACTTTACACTAAACGTCTAGTGTTACATAAATTCATCTTTCATGCCTCTAAATAAACTTTACAGACAAAATGACCTATTATAACCTTGTTTCCTCGCATAGTTTTTTCTATCTTTCATTTGACCAATGTGTGAATTAGATAGTGTATCGATTACTTTCCCTAGCGTCCTTGAGAATTTTTCAATGATACCCTTATACTACATGTTATGACTACATATCCAGATGATTCTTAAACTTGTAGTAGTCACATTCTCTTTGAACTTTTCCATAGATAATCCCTTGGTCATGGGATTAGCTACCATCTTACCAGAGGGAACATGGTCAACTTTTATTTCTCTTCTCTCCACTATATCCTGCATATAGTGATAATTTATATTGATGTGTTTGCCTATTGAGCTATTTGCTCCATTTTTAACTAAAAATATGATAGACTTGTTATTGCAAAACAAATTGATAGGTTCTTCAGATAACTCTAGTTGTAGATTATCAATGAACCTTCTAGCCCATACAACAATGCTAACTGCCATGCTATAAGAAATGTGTTCTGCATCCATTGTTGACTTTGCCATGCAAGCTTTTTTTTAGTTAGCCAAGAAACAACTGTTCCACTAGACATAATACATTACCACCTATTGACTTTCTATCATCTATGGCACCTGCAAAATTTGCATCACAATAGCCTACAAGTTATAAATCATTTAAGCCAAAACATAATTTCATACCATTAGTCCCTTTCAGGTACCTCATAATACTTTTAACTGCTCGCCAATGTGCTTCCCCTTGACTTGATTATACCTAAAAACAGCTCTCACCGCATGTGATTTATCTGGTCTAGTACTGGTTATTACATGCATAAGACTTCCAATAACTTGGGCATAAGGTACATTTTCCATTGCTTTTATTTCAATTTTATTTGTCAAGCATAATTTCTTATGGATAATTGTTGCCTTACGTACAGGTCTACTAGCTAGTTTATAATTTCTCATATTGAATCACTTGAGTACTTTATCTCGATAATTTTCTTGATCTAGATATAGCATCTTTGAATCTGTAGAAATTTTAACTCCTAGAACATAGGATGCTTAACTCATATCTTTCATTTCGAACTTTGTATTTAGATAAGATTTTGTCTCATTAATCATATCCATACAGCTACCAACCAATAATATATCATATATATATTATTAGCCGATAATATATCATCTACATATAATGGTAGTATAGATAATTTATCTTATCAATTCTAGCTGTAAACACAATGATCCAATAGATTCACTTGATAGCCTAAAACCAGGATCACTTGATGGAATTTTAAATATCAATTGTTTAGGCGATTGTTTAAGTCCATGTAAAGACCTCTTCAACTTATAGAAATTGTCTTCACGTCCTTTAACCCAAAACTTTCTCGTTAAGACATATAAATATCTTCTTTTAATTTGCCATTTAAAAATGCTGCTTTTACATATAGTTGATGTAATTCAAAATCTATTCTTGCAACAATTGCCATGAGTATTCAAACTAATGTGAATTTTGCAATTGGTGAATAAGTATCAACAAAGTCTATTCCAAGCAATTGTGATATAACCCTTAGCTAGCCTAGTCTTATATCTATCTGGACTTCTATCTGCCTTTAATTTCTTCTTAAGGACCCATTTACAACCTATGGGCTCTCTTCCTTTAAGTAACTAATTTCCAAACTTTATTTATTTAATGGATTTTAATTCATCTTTCATGGCTTATTGATTTCATAGTTTATTGATTTCTTTAGATGCAAAAATATAATAATCTTTTAATCATTACATTGGTTCTCTTTTTCTTTTGCTGCCACTAATCTAATCATTTTCATCTGATTATATAGAACTGATGGGATTATTTGCATCTTTTATGTTAGTATCTGTATCATTGATTTTGATTTGTGAAGTGGGTAA
The DNA here is from genome assembly GCF_000493195.1 of Citrus x clementina. NCBI lineage: Eukaryota > Viridiplantae > Streptophyta > Magnoliopsida > Sapindales > Rutaceae > Citrus > Citrus x clementina. Next base: position 12,343,335 of record NW_006262139.1, on the reverse strand, counting down.
GGACTCATTATCTTCAAGTAGCTTTATCTATTCAAAAGGAACAACTACATTAGTAGTTTTTAAAAATACAACATCTCTACTTTTTATGAGTCCACTTTTTGAATTATAGAAATGATAATCACCTTTATTGTCAACCAATGAATTTACATTCCCTTGTCTTGGCACTTATCTTATCATTTAGAGGTTTAAAAATAAGAGCATGAGCTTTACATCCCCGTATCTTTAACTTTGAAAAGTTAGGTTTGGTATCTGTTCAAATTTTGATAGGGTGTTAAAGGCTTAGCTTTTATGTAAACTCTATTTAACATATATGTTCTGTAGATAATGCCTCTCCCCAAAATGGAAGAGATATTTCTGGATAAGATATCATAGATCTCGTTATATCTATTAGAGTTTAATTTCTTCTTTCAGCAATTCCATTTTATTTTAGAGTGTAAGGCATTGTATAGACTATAGATATGCATGATCTCACTCTGTTCGTAGAAATCATCAAAAGCTTTATGTTGAAATTTAGATCTATTGCAAATAGATGTAGGCAATTAAAACTTTAGAGTTAACAGCTTAATTAATTTTTGAAAATGTTGTTCATAGTTACTATTCATAATTACTACTGTTCACCGGTACTGTTTACTGTTATTGTTCATCCACATAAAAAATATTAAATTTCTAAAACACAATAAATTACATAAATTAAATGACACATTTTTATGTGATTCGAATTAATCAATCTTACATCCACAGGGTCATGCTCAAATGAAAAATAATTCACTAAGTTGAGATATTACAACTTACGGATTTACCAAACTTAAGACTCTCACTTACATTTTATCACCATATAGCTTACTTAACCTTAAACTGAATCTGCTTCCTTGAACAATTACTACTTCTCTTGATTCACGATTCTCAAGGCACTTTGCAAAGCAATCAATAGCGATTCTTCAATTTTTCAATATTTAGTGATCTAAGATCCTCATAGACTTTCTACAGAGATAAAAAAAATAGTCTCGTTACAAGACTTTGAATGCAGAAGATAAGAAAGTAAATAAACACAATATTATGCACCAAATCCGAATACTCTAGAGAGGAGACTGAATTTTGCTTCTTTGCTTTATACTCTGTGTTGTGTAACTTCAATTATGAAATACCTCTCTTTATATAGGCACTAGGGTTTCACAAAAATTGCAAGTCCTAAAATATTTGGATTCTTTCCAAATACGAGTTTCGTTTCTCTTATAATTCCTATTAATCTGAATATGAATAAATCTAATCTTCTTACCTTACTTGTCTACCAAGAAATATCTAGAGTATTTAATAAACTTCATGTTTGAACCAACTTCTTGCTCTAAATAGATCTTATGCGCCAATTATAGAATCCCGCCATTAATAGACTTACTAAATTAGACATTTAATAAAACAAAAAAATATTCCTAATAAATTGCTCACTAAATTAGGAAATTTATAAATTAATCCTTATTATAAGATATGCAATAAATAAAATTTCAATTTAACTAGACTTACTATAAGATGCCAACTCTATAAGTAATGGACTTAACACTTCATATTCACCACCGCGATCGTTATTCAAGATTTTAATAGATCGACCCAATTGAGTCTCGACTTCTTTTTTGTATATTTTGAATTTTTTTAAAGTCTCAAATTTGTGTTTTAACAAGTATATATGCCTAAATCATGAATAGTCATCAATAAATGTGATAAAGTATTCTATATCTTTATACGTTTTTATTCTCATAGGTCCACATAAATCTAAATGAATTATGTCAAGTAAATTTGATGATTTCCAATGTTTTGAAAAAGATTTTCTTGACAATTTTTCTTTAACACATGATTCACTTACGTTAAAATCATCAATATTTACTTCAGCTAGCATTCTTTTGTTGCTCATTATTCACATTTTATTTTTATTTATGTGACCTAATCATAAATGCCAAAGAAAAGTATTATCATGAGAATCAAACAGATAAACATCATTAGAAAAATAAATTTTATTAATAATAGAGCCAATAGAATACATATCATTAATTCTATTTCCCCTTAATATTGCAAGACCATATTTTCCTATGGTTGTAAATCCAAACTTAAATCTAATCTTAAAATCTTTTTTCTTTAACAAAGATGCAAAGATCATATTTCTTCTTATTGTTGGAGCAAACAGAACATGTTTTAATATGATGGTGGAATTGTTAGAGAAAATTTTATAATCTATTATGATTAACACATCAATATAGGTATTATTTCCCATGTATAGGCAATGCTCTCCTAGTGCTTTATCTTCAATTTTAACAAAATGGCCTTTGTTATTACTAACATGCCTCGCAGCACCAGAATCCAGCCACCATCAACCATTAGATTCAGTAATGATTGCTTCATAGACTGTCGAAACAACTTCCTCGTGATTCTTATTGCATTTCATTCACTTTGGACATTTTACTTTGCATGACCAATACCTCCACATATGAGACACCCATTTCTTTTTTTTCTTTTTTTTTGTTCTATTTGCTGTGTCCAAACTTCCATTGGGTTGTGTGTTTCTTCTTTTTAAACTTATTGCTTGTGGATTTGGCTGTGTTATTGTGGGAGCTTTCTGCCAAGAGAAGATTATTAGAACTATTCTTGTCTTTCCTTCTATTCAATCTAACTTTTTCCATATGGTAAAGTGCTCATGCAGAATTCCTTTTGCTCATACGTCAAAGATGTCACCGCATGATCTCTAATTCTTGGCAAACTATTGAGAAAGATTGATACTTGCATCTTTTTTCTACAATAGAGTGGCCTGCATTAGAAAGATTTTTTGCAAGAATTTCTAATTTTATAATATGATTGGCCACACTATTATTTTCAGACATACGAAGGCCATTAATATGCCAATTGAAGTTGTACATAAATTTTAGATTTTGGCCCATATTTAGTTTCCAACAAATCTATGATTTCTTTTGTAGTATCATGCCCTTCATATAATGGGATCAAATCATCTTAAATACTTTTGAGGATTGTAGCCTTTGCCAAGGAATCATTCTCCTCTTATTTTGTCACTTCTATGTCATCTATGGGCTTATCTTTAGTAATTATATACAAATTTCTTTCACATGTTAACAAATAATAAGAAATTCTTCATTTTAAATGTTAAATTTAACATTATTTAATTTCTCTACTTTAACTTTATTTAAATTTGTTTTACTTCCCATTTTCAAGAATTACTACTACTACTATCTTGACAAATGTCTTACTAGTACTGTACTAGATCAGGAAATTTAATGATTTTCTTGTCGTCAAAGAGTTGGCGCAAGTAAATTGATTTAGTTTGTTTAAAATGCCTTATAAGACATTATGGACTTGGACATTAAATGTGCTAACCATAATTGATTTCCCTCACGCTCAAATCTGGGATAGAGAAGCTGATTTCTTTAAGATTTGGTGGCTTCCAGAAGTATTCAGGCATAAGAGTTCGCATGAGAATTCTGATGCTTGGGTATAATTGCAAAATTAGTTATACTTCAATAAATTTCTGAATTATGAGTCCTTAAAACTGAATTATGAAGCCACAGAGCACTCCGCACTAGTGCAAAACCATGAAATGCAAAATTTAATGCAGTTTGGAGTTGATTTGATACCTAAACTAGATTTGACATGAGCGACTAATTCGAACAAACTGAAAATGGATCAAGTCACGGTCTACAGATAGTTTGTTTATACTGTCAAACTCTAGGTCAACGAGGGGTCAAACCGGGTCGAAACCAAATCGTAGCAGATCAACACGTGGATCTAAATGTAGATCAAGCAAGGATCTGGTCTGGCGCACTTTGGGTTGGATCGATTGAAAAGGGCACGGATGAGCGCGTGTGTAATCCTTACCTACAATTAGAGATGGCCAACGGGTCGTGCCGTGCCGGCCCAGGCCCATCAAAGGAAGTCCACGCGTGCTTGTGCTCGTGTCGTGTCGTGCCCACTATTCATTTCGTGTCGTGTCATGCCGTGCCAACTCGGCAAACGTGCCGTGGCCACACGTGCTCGTGTCCACTCGTGTCGTGCCCACATGTGACGTGTCGTGGGCCGTGCCGTGCCTAGGAAAAATAGCCCACTAAGCTTTTTTTCTTTTTTTATTTTTTTAAGAGCGCATGCCAAGTTATTGTCTTATTTTTTCAATCTTATGTACTTTTTTTGGATCCATGTGTTTTATTTAAATTTAATAGAATAAAAAATTTAAAATTTAAGTCCATATTCAATAATAATAAATTAATAATAATAAGAGAATGTAATATTAGTTGCTAAGTTTGACTCTATGGTATTAGAATTCTTTTTTAGTACTTAACAACAACAACAATAATAATTTTTTTTAAAGTTAACTTAATTGTTAACTTGGAATTACGTAAAGTCATATATAATAGTTTATAAGGATATTAATACATATTTATAAAATCATGATATTTATAATTTTATTTATTAAAATCATGATATCAATTATTTATTTAATATATTATAAACATAAATCAATTATAATTTTTTTGAAACTAAGAATTAAATAAATTTAAAAAACTTGAGCCAATAAAATATATTAAAAGATTTAATTTCAAGTTATTTATAAAATCATAAAATTTTAAGTTTACTTTCATTAAAAAATAAAACGTGCTTATTACGTGCTTTTTCGCGTGCCATGCTTTTAAAGCCCGCGTGCATGCCATGCCGTGCCGTGCCGTGCTGTACGGACACGTGCCGTGCCTCGTGCCGTCCGGCCCGTTAGCCACCTCTACCTACAATTACTGTTGCATGTGTCTTTAACTTGTGGACCACGTGTGATACACGCACCTACAACCCTTTGCGAATTAATGATTTCTGCCCTTTCAAAAGTCGAAACTTAGTGTTTTTGGACTCTTAGAATTGATTACGACGTCCAGAATACTTTTATAATAGAAAATGCAATAGATGTGAATTAAACCACGATGAACTTCCTTGATTAAAATCTCTCGCACTTGCATCCTTGTTTTGCATTGAAACCTACACTCTGATACCACTCATGAATTTTATTGATTGATATACACCACTGTGAGGTTGATGGTTACATGCAGAACCCCAAGTACACCCTATAAGTTAAACACTTAAAGTTTATGAGTGTCTTGGAAAATTGAAATTTTATGATGTAGCCATGCCTTCATATAGGTAATAAAAAAATTAGTTACATGTTTGAATTTGAACAAATTGAAATATAAGTGTGCAACCCAAGAGGGGTGAATTAGAATTTTAAAAATGATCCTAGCAAATCCACACAACAAGAAATCTAATGTCTTAATAAAAATTGAAAGCAATAAGTTCAATAAAAGCACAATAACAAATGAGTAAGGAAGAAGAGAAACAAACACACGAATTTTTACGTGGTTCGGCAATCCCCGCCTACGTCCACGCCTCCAAGAGATCTAAGCTTGAGGATTTCACTATCCGATCATTTCCAAGGCTTCAACTGTTTACAATTGACTTCAATGTGTCAATGAACCTTTACAACAAAGAGATTATCTCCCAATCTCTTCATTCAAGTGTTTCACACACTCAAACTCTTACAATTAAGATGAAGAAATAAAAGTTACAATAAAACTCACTCAAAGAGTAGATATTCAAAAATAAAGAACAAGAGATGATTCAATGTCTTTTGTGATTTGCGAATTGAGAGCTCAAGATATCTTGTGTGCTTTTTGTTTTTGCTTGTTGGAGAGCTTGAAAATAAATTAGATTTGAGTTTATATAGTTTGAGCTCAAAAACTAGCCGTTATGTACATTTTGGTCATAACCGGCTTACCGTTTATGGACATCCGGTTAGCCACTTAATGTTACCGTTACAGCCACAATTTTGAATTTCTGAACATTCAGTATGCCGCTTGTAAAATCCGGCTAGCCGTTTAAGTTCCAGAAACATTCTGCCCGAATCCAGTCTATCGTTTTTCAGGATCCGGTTAGCCGCTTGCTAAAGTAGATGCTACAGTGAAATATTTTTTAAATTTATAGTTTGACCCCAAAACTTTATAAAACTGTATTATGGCCCAAAACGTTATGAAAGCTTTCAAATAGGTCCAATTTCAGAATTTTTAAATAATGCTTTGTCAATCCTAAAACTTTCTGAAATTATGATTTCACCTAAACTATGTGAAATTATAGAATGACCCAAAATATTTAAATAGTTTCAAATAGGTCCAAATCTGAAATTTTAAAACAATATCAAAGGTTTTAAAATACTTTCATTTTAGTCCAAAATACTTTAATTCCATAACATTATTTTCTTATTGTAAAAGCACAATTCATAAATCTTTGTTTAATCAACACATATGGTTTGTTATCATCAACATCAATAGCTATAGCCATATAGGCTAACAATCTCCCCTTTTTTTATGATGACAAAACACATTATAAAAGAATAAAAATCTAGTTATGAAAAGCTCCCCCTTAATCAATGCAAGGTTAAAAAATTGATTTGAAAATTATTTAAAAAGACTCCCCCTGCATACATGCATACTCCCCCTGGATACATGCATATTTTTATAACACTTTTTATTATTCTCCCCCTTCATCATAAAAAAGAGTAAAAGAATAAGAGCTCCCCCGATCAATCATTAAAATCGCAATATAAGCACATTAGTTCAAAAATATCCATAAGCATAAGAAAATCCATATAATCCATAACAAACAATCAAAACAAATCCATATTATCCAAAACAAATACATAATCCAAAAGCATAATAACCATCCATATAGTCGAAAATAAAAGAACATAATGCAGTAAATGAAATGTAGGTGTGTCCAAATACAAGCATAAGAGACTACTGAAGTGGTGAGGATGGTGGTGATGGAGGTGGATACGGATATGGAATGCCGAAGTGCTCAAAGAGAAGTCACTGTCCATGAATGAGCTGCCGCTGATAAAACTCAGTCTGCCGCACCGAGAGTGTCCGCACCTCATCCATAAGTTGTTGAAGAGTAACCTCTTCAGAGGTAGGATGCTGTAGAGGTGATGAAGCGGATGCAGAGACACCAGGAGCTGAAGCAATCACATGAGAATCTCGGCGTCTACGCTGCCCTCAAAACGAGAGTGAGAAAATGGGTAGCTGACCGGCTGGAACTACAGCATTAAGTGGCCGATCATCACTTAGAGCAAGAAAGGTAAACTTGTTCTCAGTGTATTTGACCCAAGTGCAATTTTTCCACTCAAAGCCTAAGCCAAAAATAACATCATCTTCGATACCCTTAGACTGTCTACACGACGGTTCTTGAATCAGTACATCAAAATATTTAAGGATTCGGGTAATGAAATGACCATATGGAAGGGAACGAGTAATCAACTTAGGTATACTGAGCATGTTTCGGACAATGGTATATCCTAAGTCGATTGGACGATGTCTAAGAATACAATCAATCAAGGCAACATCCATATAAGAGACCTCATCCAAATGGCCTGATCTAGGAAGGACAATACTCTGAATAAAACGAAGTAATATCCGAGTTTAAAGACAAAGACATTGGGTGCGAAAATGGATAGTACAATCTTTATCGGAAAGGTCGATACGACGACATATATTCTTAACATCATCAATATAAACATAGACATCAATATCAAGAGGTTTCCTAGTTGAAAAAATTTCTAGGCCATCATCAGAAGTTCCTAGGATAGAGTTCAACTTCGAATCATCAAACTCAATCGAAACTCCTCCAACTGTGGTGATTACTCGATTCTTTTTCTCCGCGGAACAATCCATATTCGAGTAGAACACTTTCACCAAGTTAGGATATACATTTTCCTAAAAAACAAGTGCATTAAGCCAACCAACATCTTCCAACAATGGCAATAAAGTACTATTGCTAATACTAAGATGATTTAACCAATCCGGTAAAATAAAAAAGTATTGGAGTACCTCACGAGTCATGAGCTGTTGGTGAAAACGTTTGGCTAGATGTTTCTTGTTCTGAAAGTGTGTGGACTCAAAATTGTATTGATTGGAGGTGTCCCCTGCTTGTCGTGACCGCTTGGTTGGTTGAACCGGTTCTTTGCCTTTTCTTCGAACCGGCTGAGAGCTTGACATTGTGAATTTGATGAATTTGAAGTTGAAAACAGCAAAGAGAATGAAGATGATGAAGAATGAAAGTAATTTTGGGAAGCAATTTGGATAGAAAACCGCTTGAGAGTGAGAAACTTAGAGAGAGAAAATTCGACTGAAACCCTAGGTTGAATTTAAGATCTAGAGATTTAGATGTTGAAAATGGATTTGAAGTATGATTTTGTGCATAAGAACGGATGGGGATTAAGATTTATGGATTTATTTGCATCAAAACCGAGTAGAAATGGTGGATTTTGGAGTGAAAAATGAGAGAGAGGAACCGGATTTTAGAGAGAGAACAAGAATCGGATTGCCGAATGAAGAAGGAAGAAGAACAATGCCCTTTTAACCGTGAATTCGGCTTGCCAGATGTCACTAACCGGCTGACCGGTTAGTATCCAGAAGCTAGAAAGCTGAAAACGACTTGCCGGATGTATTTAACCGGAAATCAGATTTTGTTCCAGCAAGTCCTTCACGCAAATCCGGTTTTCCGGATATCACAAATTAGCTTGTCGGTTGGATCCAGAAAATAGCAAGTGAAAATTAGCTTACCGGTTTTCTTTAACCGATTGGCCGAATGAGTCCAAAATGCTGCCAAAGTGCAGCTCGAATCTAGATTTTCAGACCTACATAACCGGCTATCTGGTTAAATCCAGTAAAGTTTATACGCGAATACGGTTAGCCGGATTTATAACCGGTTTATCCAGTTATGACACAGAACCATGCAAACTGTAACTGGTTTACCAGATATGAAGAACCGGCAGGCCGATTTTGAGGCAGAAAGGAAGCTTATCCAATCCGGTTTTCCAGATTGATAAATCCGATTATCCGAATATTGACCCGAGAGCATCCAAAGCTAATCCGGCTTACTGGTTTGCTAAATCCGGTTATCCGGAATTTGTCCCGAAAGAAATCAATAAGAAAACGGTTTTCCGGATGAGAGGAAGTGGTGTACCAGTTAAGACTTGGAAATCTTTTTTACTCTAATTGAATTTTGGCAAGCGCTTATACTTGTATTACACACACCATTTTATTTTTGGCTTTTAAAATTGATTAATTTTAAATCATTTCGAGATTTAAAACTTTTCAATAAGCCATTTAATGCATGAAACATAAAATCATAAAATTACAAGCATATCAAGCTATCTAATTCATGAAACTTAAATCTATATAATAACAAACATATCAAGCCATGTAGTAAAACATAAGTCAAGATGCAACATTCATCATTCCAAGCTAGGGATGGCAAATTAACCCGGACCCGGATAATCCGGTTCGGGTTCAACCCACACCGGAAGGTAATACAATGCGAATTCAGAAAAGATATTTTGAACCCGAATACATTCCGGTCCGGATCCAATTTTATCTTAACCCGGATGTCCGAAACCCGGACCCGGATAATTTAAGTATAAAAAGAAAAAAAAACCCTAATGCTTTAAGTCTTAACATACTGCAGCCGCTTCTTTCTTCTCTAATTTCTCTTTCTTTCTTCCCTATCTTCTCTTTTCATTAAAACCCACTGCAACTGCTTTCTTTCTTCTCCAATTTCTCTTTTATTCACTCAAATGACTTGGAAAAATCTTTGTATAGAAAGGAAGACAAAGAGGAATGCGCCCATTAAGGCTGATCCTCATTTTTTGTCACTCGTGCAGTCTTGCTGGTTTTTTACAGCTGCTTTCCCCCACTCTTGCTGGTTTTTTGTCACCAGAAACTGCCGAATCTCCACAGCAACTTTCTGATGATGCTCTCCTCGACGCCGACAACAACACCACCAATGCCACCAAAAATTTGAAAACTCAGCAATCCTCCCTCAACATTCATTTAACTATGGTTTCGGGATTTTGGTGATTTGAGATTTGGAGATTTGAGGAAGTAACATCGAGAGAAAAAAAAATTGTAATAGATATTCGGGTTTGGAACTCGCAATCCGGAAACCCAGATTTTTCCGGGTTCAACCCGGTTCGGACCCAGAATTAAAATATCCGGGTTATATCCGAGTCCGATATAGCAAAATTGTCATCCAGGTTCGGAATCGGAAAGACCGAACCCGGACCCGGACCTGAATTTTGCCATCTCTATTCCAAACTCATGTCTTATCTTTATAAAATGCTCTTCGCTAAGAGGTTTTGTAAAGATATCCGCAAGCTGATTTTCAGTAGAAACAAATTTAATTACAACATCTCCTTTTTGAACATAATCTCTAAGGAAATGATGTCTAATTTTTATATGCTTAGTCCTAGAATGTTGAATGGGATTCTTGGAAAGATTTATAGCACCAGTATTGTCACACAAGATAGGTATTTGATCAAGTTTAATACCATAGTCTCTAAGGGTTTGTTTCATCCAAAGAATTTGTGCACAACAACTACCTGCGGCAATATATTCTGCTTCGGTGGTTGATAGCGCAACCGAGTTTTGTTTCTTACTAAACCAAGAGACAAGTGAATGGCCTAGGAAGTGACATGTTCCACTAGTACTTTTTCTATCAACCTTATATCCAGCAAAATCGGCATCCAAATAACAAGTTAAGTCAATATGAGTTCCCTTAGGATACCAAAGGCCAAGATTAATGGTGCCAATCAAATATCGAAAAATGCGTTTGACAGCAAGCATGTGTGACTCTTTAGGACAAGATTGAAATCTAGCACACAAGCATACACTAAACATAATATCAGGCCTACTAGCAGTCAAATAGAGTAAGGATATGATCATACCTCGATATGTCTTGATATCAACTTCCTTACCTTTCTCATCTTTGTCCAGCTTGATGGTAGTACTCATTGGAGTGCTTTTTGCCGTTCCATTATCATAGCCAAATCTTTTGAGTAGATCTTTCACGTACTTGGCTTGATTTATGAAGATTCCTTCCTTGTTTTGTTTGATTTGAAGTCCAAGGAAGTACTTCAACTCTCCCATCATGCTCATCTCAAATTCTTTACTCATACACGATGAAAATTTTTTACACAACAACTCATTAGTAGAACCAAAAATAATATCATCAACATAAATTTGAACAATAAATATATCTTGGTTCTTATACTTAACAAATAAAGTTGTGTCCGCTTTTCCTATTGAAAAATCGTTATCCAACAAGAAGTTTTTAAGCTTATCATACCAAGCTCTAGGTGCTTGTTTTAGTCCATACAAAACCTTAGATAACTTATATACATGATCTGAAAATTTTTCATTTTCAAAACCAGGAGGTTGTTTCACATAAACTTCCTCCATAATATAACCATTTAAGAAAGCACTCTTGACATCCATTTGATATAAAATAAAATCCTTATGACATGCATATGCTAGCAACATCCTAATGGATTCTAACCGTGCTACAGGTGCAAATGTTTCATCAAAATCAATTCCTTCTTCTTAGTTGTAACCTTGAGCCACTAATCTAGCTTTATTTCTTACAACCACACCAGATTCATTCATTTTGTTTCTAAATACCCATTTAGTGCCTATAATGGATTGATGTTCTGGATTAAGAACTAATTCCTACACATCGTTTCTTTCAAATTGATTCAACTCCTCTTGCATAGCCATAATCCAAGATTCATCATTTTCCGCATCTGCAAAGGATTTTGGTTCAATTTGAAAGATAAATGCAGCATGCTCACATGTGTTCCTAAGAGATGATCTAGTTGTAACACCTCGTGAGGGATCTCCTAAAATTACATCCTTAGGGTGAGAAGAAACATACATTCACTCCTTAGCGAGTGTTTGAGAAGTACCTTCATTTTGCTCTGTATTTGTTTCTTCATGATGTTCCTCTTGAATTCCATGTGATGCACCTTTTTTGTTGTCATTTGATGCTTCTTCTTGTTGTTTTTCTTCTGCGTTATCATCAACAACAACTTTCTCCATAGAAGAGGGGTTAAACTCATCAAATGTAACATGCATAGATTCTTCCACAACCAAAGTTCTTTTATTATAAACTCTATAAGCTTTGCTTGAGTTTGAATAACCAAGAAAGATACCAACATCAGATTTTGGATCGAATTTACCAAAATTATCTTTTATGTTCAAAACAAAACATTTGCATCCAAAGACTTTAAAATAGCCAATGGAGTTTTATTAAGATTAGGTCTAATCAACACACGATTCAAAACATAACAAGCGGTGTTGACGGCTTCAGCCAAAAAATATTTTGGTAACGAATTTTCATTCAACATGGTCCTAACTATTTCTTGAATAGACCTATTCTTTCTCTCTACAACTCTATTTTGTTGTGGAGTCCTAGGTGATGAAAATTGATGTTCAATGCCAAAGTCATTATAAAAACTTTCAAATGCATGATTTTCAAATTCTCCACCATGATCACTTCTAATACAAGTAATGGAATAACCTTTTTCATTTTGGACCTTTTTACTGAAAATTCGAAATGCATCAATGGCATCATCCTTATTAGCTAAGAACAATACCCATGTGTATCTATAATAATCATCTACAATTACAAATGCATAAAACTTGCCACTTAAACTAGCATATCTAGAAGGTCCAAACAAATCTATGTAAAGTAATTGAAGTGGTTTTGAAGTAGAAACATGATTCTTGCTTTTAAAAGAAGTTTTGATTTGTTTTCCAAATTGACAAGCTTCACAAATTCTATCTTTTTTAAAACTGGTTTTTGGAAGACCTTTAACCAAATCATTTTTCACGATTTTTGAAATCAAATCCATGCTTGCATGACCTAATCTTCTATGTCACAACCAACCATCATCATGCAATGCGGATAAACATTTATCATTTGTCGATACACAATCTATATTAATGGTATAGACATTAACACATCTATTTCCTACAAACAAAACTTTCTCATCACATGCATTCTGTATCAAGCTCTTCAAGCTAATAATACTTGGGAATTGGTCTTACCAACTGCATCAGTTAAAGTAGTAGGTAACAAGTGGGTTTTCCGAATTAAATACAACTCGGATGGTTCTATATTTCACTACAAAGCTAAATTTGTAGCCAAATGGTTTCATCAAACACAAGAAATGGACTACAATGAAACATTTAGTCCAGTTGTAAAAGCTTCAACTGTCAGAATTGTACTCAATCTAGTAGTCATGAACAAATGGTCACTTAGGCAGGTAGATGTCAATAATGTCTTCCTCAATGGCAATTTAGTTGAAGATGTATACATAGAGTAGCCCGAGGGATTTATTGATACTACCAAGCTTCATTATATATGTAAGCTAAAGAAGGCTCTCCATGGTCTTAAACAAGCTCTTAGAGCTTAGTTTGATCGACTGAAGATAGCAATGGTGCAATAATGTGGTTTCATGAGTTCTAAGTCAGACAGTTCTTTATTTTCCAAAAGAGTAACTAGTCATGTGCTTTTGGTACTGGTTTATATAGATGACATAATCATTACTGGCTCAAGCTCCCTTCTTGTTCAGCAACTTGTTTTAGATATGCAGCACACATTTGCTTTAAAGGATTTATGGGAACTGAACTATTTTCTTGGAGTTTAGGTAGCTAAAACAGCCAATGGTCTTCATTTATATCAGGCCAAATATGTTGATGATCTTTTATCCAAGCATAACATGGCTGCCTGCAGTCCTGTACCAACTCCCATATCAATAGGGCAATATATCACCAAGGATTCAGGTACAACTATTGTTAATGCTTCATAATATAGAAGTTTAGTTGGTGCATTACAGTATATTATACTGACCAGACCTGAAATAGCATTCTCTATAAACAAACTAAGCCAACTTATGAACTGTCCTAAAACTACACATTAGGAAGCTTGTAAAAGGCTATTGAGATACCTTAAGGGTGTTATTCATTTTGGGTTGCATTTCTATTATTGTGGTAGCATGCAAATCAATTGTTTCAGTGACTCAGATTGGCGTGTGATAGAGATGATAGAAGGTCAATAGTAGGATATGCAGTGTATCTTGGTCAGTGGCAGGATATGCAGTGTATATTGGTCCAAACTTGATATCATGGTTTTCAAAGAAGCAGGCAGTAGTCTAAAGATCAAGTACAGAGGCTTAATACAATTTTGTTGCTGAAGTGCCTATTATGTGGTGTGACAATCAAGGAGCGATATCTTTGGCTTACAATCTAGTGTATCATTCCATTAGAGAAAAGGTTGTTGCTAAGAAGATTGAAGTATGCTTTATTCCCAGTGAAGACCAAACAACAGATGTTCTAACCAAGCCTTTAACATTTGGACAATTTCATTATCTAAGAAGCAAGCTAAACGTCAATTCTAGACAGTTTAGCTTGAGTGGGGATGTTAGTGATTATAGTGAAGCATGATAAGTTTTGTAGACTCGCTCACATTAGATTGGTTCTCAGCTGATAACAGAGCATAGTTAGTTAAGCCAACTCAGCATAGCGTTGAAGTTGTTAAGCATTCATCAGAGTATGTAACAGAATTAGTTTAGCCGAAAGATGCTTCTATAAATACAGTCGTTGTAATCATTTTTAGTGTGTTAATAAAAATAACAAGAAGTCTCCAGATCTTTCTTCTCTCATCTCTCTCTCTTTTTCTTTCATTTTCTAGCTAGCCAAACATCCTTTATTAATATTTCTTTCACCTAGAAATTTAACTTTAAATCACGCACACAATCAACAAGGATGGTGGTATGGTAAGGTTTCTCCCAAGAAACTGAAAGCAAAATGCTATGCTGGGATCAAATAAAAAGCAATACAAATGTTTAGCGCATAATGCAGAACATTCTTTGGTTTATTGGCACGAGCTAGCGTAGCAGGTGCATAGCAACCCTGTGCCACTGCCCTTTTATTTATAGATCACATATATCACAGTTACTATTTTACCCTATAGTCAATTTAGTTTCTAAACAATTTGTCCTAATTCCCCACAATTACCCTATTACTGTTATGTTTCATTTCAAGCCATTATATTTTAAATTTAAAAGCTAACACGTTGGTATTTATCTCATGTTTGTTACGTTATTATGTAACAAAACAATGCCCACATATACATACATACACACACACACACACATGTGTGTGTGTATCATCTATTTCGCACAATTTCATTAAAGTGTAATAAATTGTACAGAGAAGAAAAACATGATCATGAAAGCATCTCTAAAGTTTGGGTAGCAGGCTTGTGCTTACATATTTACATGTGACTCGGCCCCCTGCAAAAGTTGCTTTTGCTACTTTCATTTGGCATCTTTGCTCCAAGTTGTGTGATGGCATCAAATATTGTTGAGTTTCTTTCTTTTTTTTTAATTTTCCAGAACTCGTTATAGTTCTATAGATATATTACAATTGAAATTTATTGGGATTCTCGATATATATATTTGTAGTGCAGCCAATAAATTTGTGGAGCAACATTCTGAAAGTTTGATGGAAGGAGATATTGAAGACAATTTCATATTGTAAATGGATTTCCTTTTCATTGGTTCCGATTCTCTTGCAAGAAGTAAGTAAAGAGACTGATGACATCATCGACAGTTCCCAAAAGCACAGTTCTAAATGATCAAAATTCTGCCTCCATCTGAAGTCCATCGTTAGACTTTTATATTCAATGGTACAAGACTAATAATTGAAGGCCCACTGTAACTTTGCTATGGGGATAAAACAATTCATAATCGAGCCCATTGAGGCATTACATTAATTTAAAGGGGACTGAGCAGTGGGAATAAAATTATAAAAGCCTCAATCTGTACGGAAGACCTTACTTTCCAACTGATATGCTTTGGTAAAGAAGGCAGGCCAACAGAGGTATGTGGACATGATGCTGCTAACTGTGGAAGCGCCAATAAGCATGTTCATTACAACAATCTGCAGTTGAATGGCTTCCAGAGGAGAAGCTCCTCCCATTATCATGCCAGTCATTGCGCCGGGAAGCGAGATGAGACCCACAGTTTTGGCATTATCCAGAACTGGAGACAGTGCAATGACCAGAGACCTCTTCACCTGCTGCTTTGTTGCCTGTCTCGGTGTTGCGCCCAGAGCCAATGCCGTCTCCACCTGTAAAAGTAAATCCGCAATTAGAAAGAAGTCATTGACAATCAATGTTGCCAATTCCACGGATCCGAAGGAACCGACACTCGAAATTGGTACTTCTTACATTGACACTTACCAAGTTCAACTGAATCTTGATATCATCTCGAAGCCTTTTCATTGTAACCCCAGTTACTGTCATTGCATTTCCAACCATCATTCCTGCGACTGGGATGATGTATCTTGGGGTAAAAGGGAAGACGTTTAGTACGACAAGCATAAGCATTGTCACTGCCGTTCCTGCCAGAATAGAAGCTCCGGCGACATACTTCCCACGGGGTACATGTTTAGCTCGTTGACCGGCTGTATAACCAGCAACAATGACCTACAAGAAACAGTGAAACTATACATTTTAATAACAAAGCTTCCATGAGAGACATACCAATACCAAATAGCAATGACCAGAAATATGCCATAACTTCAAAAGAGATTAATAATTTTTTTTTTTAAGAAAAAAAAGATTGGAAGCCACACAAGGCCTTGCATGTTCAAATTTTTATATTTGTCACTAGTAGTGATGCATTGGGGTAACAGATTGAAGATAAAATCACTTTGTCGAATAATTCTAGACACAATGATGACTAGATGATGCTCTAATGAAAAAAAAACCAAGACTATGATAAGCTAAAAAGTGAATTTAGCTAAAATAAGAGTATTACTAAATGACATACCTAATCTACCTAATCTAACTCTAATTAAAACGAACAAAAAATTAAAATTCTAAAATTGTCCTACATGAAGTAGCTATCCAATAAGTACAAATCACCTATCGTCTCTTTATGTCCTCTCGTATCAGATAAGCTGAACTAAAGCACGCAATCTCTGTATATGTACAATAAAAGTTCCAAACCGTCAGCTGAATTATGCCCTGTGTCCAATTCTTTAAATCTTATTTTAATTCATTGTCTTTTCTTTCTGTTTTTTTTTTCCATTTGTTGAGCTTATAACAGAAAAATCCAACCGATTATACCAGCAATCAGAAAAAAAAAAAAGAAAAGAAAGTAAACCACCGACGAGATCATGAACTCATTTTTTTTTTTCCTTTCCCTTGGCAAACAAACA
Organism: Citrus x clementina; assembly: GCF_000493195.1. Lineage (NCBI taxonomy): Eukaryota > Viridiplantae > Streptophyta > Magnoliopsida > Sapindales > Rutaceae > Citrus > Citrus x clementina. The sequence goes on along the minus strand of NW_006262139.1, from coordinate 12,326,188 downwards.
AATATATAGTGAAATGAAACGCAAAAATATTAGAGAAATGGAGAAGAAATACAAACCATGAAAAGGTAAGCTAAAATAATCCATCCTCTGTTATCCTGACTGAAAATGAACTGAAGAACAAACCCAATAACGGAGAGCTGAAGGAAAGCTCTGACAATGGAGTAAATCATCTCTCCTTCTATCCCAAGCTTCTGTAAAAACGACAACAGGACAGCCAGCAGCACAACCGCAGTGGCAGCCAGTGGCTTTATCATGCCCTTGAGAAAATCAAGCAGCCACTCAACATCCATGGTTCCCATTTAGGAGATCTTTGAGTTTTTGCAGCCCTCTTCGAGTAACTTACGATGAATGAATCTTCCTGGACTTGTTCCCTCTTCAACTTTAAGTTTAAGGTCCCTAACCAACCAGGCTCACAAAAATGCAAATTAACTATTTAATAAGATAAGGAAGTGTCGTTTATAGAGAAACGACCTGCCTTAGATCAAAACAATTGCAACCTAGTGGAGTTACTATCTGAAGAAGAATCATAAAAATCATGTTCGTAAAATCAAAAAGAATAAAATAAAAGCAAAGATATGTCGGATTACGTGGCAGCTTCTGAGTTAACGAATGCCTCGCTGTTGAGAGTAGATGGCGCCGAAGGTTAAATGGACGTACCGCGTACGTACGACTTATACGAAACAATCGGTCGTGGGTGGGGCCTACATTGAGTGTTGATAACTCTGCACGACTTAACTGGTGTCGACTGGGAAGCCAAAACGATTATTCTGGACCGAATCAAACGGTTAACTGTCGTTTAAAGAATAAATTATTTTAGATAACTATTAGTCCAATCCGATCAATATTGTTATGAATTTCCATCAGATGTGCCGTCCCACACGTTATGATGCGTGCTGATGTACATGAAAAAATTTTATTTACATAATTATGCTCTAAATTTATATTTTTATTAATAAAAACTCGCCATGTGTATTATCACACACCGTAATATATGTGATGATGCACATTAGATTAGATCTCTTATTATTGTTATTATTATTATTTTGAGAAGTGTCACACAGTTTACAATTAAATATTTTCAATATTGCAAGTAACCAATAATGTTTTGTTGGAGAAGTGATATAGTATAATCTCTATAATACTTTACTGTTTTTATTAGAAGGTCATACTTATAAATACTATACAAGTATCAATTGAAAATTTAAAAAAAAAAAAAAAGAACATTATTATTATATTTAAATTGATTCAAACTTTCGATCTATTCAATTTTCAAGCCAAAAGATAAATGCAACTATATTTAAGTCATGTTTCGTTGAACTATTGGTTTTTTATTTTTTTCCACCCACCTTGCTTATAGTCTCGTATCATCTCCAGACATAAACACAAATTACATAATTTTTTCATATTCTTTTTCTTCCTCAAAACTAGTATTAGATGAATCGATTTTCTTCTTTGACAAATGACAAGTTAATTGAGCTATCCCTTAGATCATGTTTGGTAGTAAGAACTAATAAAGGAGAGGGGAGGAGAAGAGAAATAAGAAGAGTGGAGAGGGGAAAAAAATAGAGCGTAAAGGGAAATTTAATTCTTTTTCAGTTTGGAGTGGAATCTTAGGGGAAAAAATACACGATGTTTACGGAGTATAAAATCTTCAATAGTTATTATTAGATATAATTTAAAATTTTTGAATTCAGGAACAATTTAATTTGAAATGTAAATAGTAAAATAAATAAATTAGTTATAATTAGGTTTATAATTTAATTAAACATTATTTTGAAATTAATTTACTTTTTTTGAAAGGGTAATTTACTTAATGTTACTAAAAATAATTTAATTTAATTTAATTCAATATTATTTAAACTCAAACATTAAGATGACGATGCTTTTGGAGGGATAAGCCTTCAGCTTTTTCTTCGTCACTTTAAATTTGTGATTGTTATTATTATTTTTCCCTGAAAAAAATAATTTAATTAAAAGAAAATCCAAAAGTTTTGTTTTTATCTCTTGCGAGTAATGAAGAATTAAAGATTGAAGTGAATGACGATTCACGTAAACTACGTGTAAGCAATTTTAAATTAAACAATTTCAAAGGGTAAATATGGCAATTGCTTACAGTGCTGAAGCAGAATTCCTTGCTAGCTACGAAGGAATCTCAAATGCTTAAAATTAACTAATGATTTAGTGCAAATAGAAAATGACAAGTCCTCTTCCAAGTTCCAACTCCTAAGACAGGCAGAAAGAAAGAAAATGACACGTGCTAAGATAAACAAGAAACCTCAAATGTCTACGTCCTTGCCTGTACCATCCTTTGTTTTTTTATATTGTTTTCGTACGCAAGATTGAGATTCCTTCAGACAATTGAGATCATTACGAAAAAACGGAGGATAGTAAAACTAAAACATATATTATGTAAGAAGCATAGGGTACATATCATTTTTTTTGTCTTTTTATGATCCAACCATCGGATTCAATTTAAGAGTTACAAAAGCTATTCCTAACGGCTTAGATGTTATAATTTAGTTATTAACAATGTAGTCCCTTATGTTTACTAAAAGAATAAGAAAATATTAAATGTTAAAATTTTGACACATTGGTCCATTAAATATTTTATTGTCAAAGGTAATTTAGTAAACAAACATATTTATATATTAAAGATGTGGATGGATTATTTTAACTTGGTAAAATACTCTCCACTTCTATTTACTTAAAATACTAATTATATTTTAATAATACTATTTTGTATTTAGTGTAACACAAAATTGGATAAGGTTTTATATAAATTTTGACAATATTAAAATGAAAAATAAATAAATATTAAATAAATGCTTGGATAGTCATTTAAATTCATTATAGAGTTTATAAATAATATTTTCAAATTAATAAATTTTGTATATGCAAATTTGAGATTATGTAAAATTACTTATACTTAATCCCACGTATGAAGCTGATCAATTATTTATTTAATATGAAAACAAATAAATTATATAATATTTATTCTATTATTTAAATTTAAAATTTTAAAGAATGAAACTTAAATTTAAAATTGATTGAGAAGGAGATAGAGAGTATAAATTTTTTAGAATTTTAAAATTATTATATTTTAATTGGGTTTATTACATAAAATTATTAAAACTTATAGTTTTTATTATTTACAAAAAACAATAAGGATTGTTGAAGAAAATAGTAAAATGGTGTTTGGTGTAACGGGGTTAAGATAGTTTTGTCCAGAAGCATAAGTCATATTGGCTATCCAACGGGAAATTTGATAAAGAACTTAAAAGATGATAGCAAAAGTAGTGTCCTATTTGTGTGTAGTTATAGTGTTAACTAAAAATTAGCCTGAGATTTTAATATTAATTAATTAATACAATAATCTCGCACGGGTCCGAAGTTATTTTTTACATAATTATATTAGATGATTCATTTCAAATTTTACTGTTCATCAAAGGGTAATCAGCAGCAAGCAAAATATGGATTCAATTTTTCCCTCATAGATACTTTGATTTCTTCGGCAAAATACTAAAGGAGATATAATGATGAAACATAAACGTTGAGATTGAAAGATAGAGAAATAAAAGTTTTTGAAAGTTTATGGGAGTCTGAAATTTCATTGATAAAAGTTTGAATAACAAATTAAGGTTTTAAGGCCCTTTCGTATTATTCCTAAATAATGTGAATTTACCCAAATAAGCAAGTCCAAATTATTATAATATAATCTAATAAAATTCTACTAATTGGAATAAGAAAGATAAAACAAATGGCACTCTATCTAAAAGAAATAAAAATTTTGAAAAGAGTAGGAAAAGAACTTAAACTCACAAAATGACTACTAAAGAAATAAAATTTCCAACTAAACCATGGGGGCAATATAGCTTAGCTTTGTCTCATCGCAAACTTTACAATGATATATTATTAGCCTATAACAAACACCAATAGCTCAAGTTATATCATCAAAAAGACACCCTACTCAACCTATACAACTAACCTATATCAGTTCCCTTCACTTAAGAAAGAACTCACCCTCAAATTATGTCGGCACAATTCCTTATCATCTAAATTGTACTCAAACAAATCAGACACATTAAATATATTAAACATATTTCAGATTATCTAATTATTAACATAATTTTGACTATTAAGTTAGTAAATCCTTAGCTATTAAAATTTTCCTTTGATCTTAGCTTACAAATAAAATTATTTTTTTCCCATGCTTTGAGGATACCTATGTGGAATCTTTTTTAAAAATTGATTTAAGAGTGAATTTCGAATTACCCTTTCTTGAATTGATAATCTTCAAATTACCCATTTATTTAAACATCATATTACCCCTAAAAGTAGTTATCTTTAATGATTGACTGTTGTTGACTTATTAAAATATGAAAATATCATTTTTTTTTAACAATTTTGTTAACTAGCAATTTTAAATTATCTCTTCTTAATTTCAATTGGTTGGCCATAGGTTTGGTATCCACAAGTGTAAAATGAAAATTTTTAAAGTATTTACGTGCGTGCTATAAATATTTGAAATATTTGTGTGTATTTTAAAAAATTTAAAAAGATTTAGGCCTATGAAAATTAGCTTACATTATATAGAAGTTTGATCTTTTTTTATTAATTGATTGAAAGGAGAATGTAAAAATATTATTTTATCTTTATGACGGTAAAAAATAACAGAGAAATAATATGATATTTTAAAAAAATGATTTAAAGATTACCAATTCATGGTAGGATAAACTGAAATTTACTCTTAATTTAAAAAATGCCTCGGTTTTGGGAAAGAAAGTATGGCCATAGGCCCACTGGTCCAATTCAGTTTGGGCCAACAATTTGGACTTCAAGCTCCCAAAACGCAGCGGATCATCATCGACTCGTTACGGTCAGTACTCCCCACATGCCTTTCTCCCACAAGTCCCGGCGACAGAAGCCATCGCAAAACCCTGATTACTTATTACTCCAAAGCCATGAGCCTTCTTCGAAACGCAATCAAATCGAGCGTTTCGCTTAGAACGATTAAGCCGATTCACAGCCTCCCGTCTCTTCTTCGTCAATCACCGAAACATTTCTCGACCGAAACAGAGGCACCGCCGCCGCCGCCGCCAAATGATGCGTCAATCGATCTGTTTCTTCAAACACCAACTAAAGGTACTAATTCTGTCGCATTTTTGGAATTAACTTGATCGCATTTTTCGCTATTTTGTGTCGAAATCAGGGTTTAGGGTTTAGGGAAAAAATAATTCACTTAAGGAATTTTATCATTTATATGAATTTATTTTGTTTAACTACAGCTATATATTTGTTTATTTATTTATTTATTGAACCGGGGTTCCTATATTCGGAACTTCGACGACAGAAAAAAAAATTATTTTTTTGATTTTTTTTTTTGCTTTGTTATTAGGTGTGTTTTATGGGAAATTGTTGGGCATATCAAGGCAAACACTGAAGAGTGATATAATCAACTTGCTTGAGGGCTGTAATTTGACGCCAGATGATCTCAAAGTCAACTACACCCGCAACTATATGCCCTTTGCAATGTATTTGCTCTCGTTGCTTTATTTTATATGTTTTCTAGCTGGAATTTTGTTTAGAAATTTTTATGCTTGATTTTTCGTTTTCTAAATGTTCTCTCTTGTGATCAGGATGATGCAATTCCCTTCTTTTAGTGCATATGATAATGCATTTAGGCTTATTGGGAGAAAGGGCCGCTTGTACAGATTGGAAAGGGTAATGCTGCTGCTTATACACACGCCAAGTTTTGACAGATTATGTTGTTTTTTACCATAAATTTTTTATAGGTCTTATACTTCTGTGCTTGAATATCAGGCTGAACAGAGTGAATGGGATATTGTCATGCCCTATAATGGAAAAACTGTAAGTAATGTTCTTGGTTATATTTATTCTTAAAATAATGATAAAAAAGGGTTCTCAATTACTCATGCCTCTTATATGTTACTGTAATTAAGAGCACCCCCCCCCCCCCCCCATATTTACTGTTCTGATCATTCTGATCATCTGATGTTTACAATATTTCCCTGTACTGATCTTAAAGAAAAAACGAAAAAAAAAACGAAGGCTTGTCCTACAAGAAGTTGTTGGCTGTTGAGGCTAACTTGTGAGGCTGGCTGTTTGATGAGTTGTCTGAAATCAGCAAATCACATGAATTGGAATCGACAGTCTAAAGGAGATTGGGTCATTGATCACTGGGAAAGAGTAGCATCTGTGTCTTGTCAGTTGTGATACGAGATCATATTAACATAAAAATTAGAGGAAGTCACAATTTTTTTTTTTTAACTGTTGTGAGATTCTATAAGCCACTTAGCCAATTCACATTGTAAGAGAGGAAGCTGTGCGCCATGTGGTAGGATTGTGGTACTGTGTTAATATGCTGGCTGTATGACAGGCCCTTTCTACTACAACTTTCAGTTTTGCAAACTTTACTATCGCTCTTGCTCGTAGAATTATCTTTTAAGTCTTTAGAATAGTATTTTGTGAATATCAGTAGTGTGTGGACTTTTCTGTGCCATAAGGCAATAATTCTCTCAAGCAACTGTAAATCTGTGTTTGTGTTGGGTTATTTAGTATTATGGATTCTGAAGTCTGTTGAGGCTTACGGGATACCACTTTGTTGTGTTTGTGTTCCTGTACCTGCTTCAGTCCTCTAATATGTAGATATTAGATTTGGTAATTGTGGTGCTCTCTGCCATATTCATAAAGTTTGAAAGCTGCAACTTAGTGCATTGTGACTCTCCAAGTTCTTTGCATGTAGACATTTTCCCTGATACATCTAAGCTGGTGCTAACTGTATCTCATCTGCTGCTTTTCAGGTTTTACTGCAAAATGTTCCTAGAATTGCTGTTGCAGAAGATGTAGAACGCTTTCTCTCAGGCTGTGAATACGAGGCATCCTCCATCAGTTTTATGTTGAGGTTAATGCCTAGTATTTTACATTGCAGTTGGACAGTATTACAATGATCTTTGTTATTACCTTCATGCATTAACTTCTTTTCCTTTTTTCTATTGTTTCCTATTATATTATTGCAGGCAGTCACTCCCAGATTCCATTAAATGGGCAACTGTTCGCTTCCCATCACAGACACAGGCAATGGATGCATTCATTAGGAAGAATAGAGGCTTCTGTCTCAATAATCAAGTCTCGGTGCGAGTTCTGCAGTAACTGTTTTTTCCTCCTACCCCGGCTAGGGTGGATTTGTGCACTGATGAGCCTTGCTGATTTTTTCTTATTTTATCTTTTGCCTAATAGAAATTTGAAAATTTTATCTGCTTGTTGCATATACATTTTAGATCTCAGTATTTTTGTCTGGAAACATAAAACATTTCCGATGTTTCAAGTATGAGAAAGAGACCGCATCAAAAAAAAAAATATATGAAAAAGAGACTAGTATCCACTATGATTTTGTGAGATAACTGTATCCATTTTCTTGTTAGTTGGTTGGTTGGTTGGTTGGTTGGTTGGTTGGGTCTGCTTGTGTTATTTTATTTTGTATATTTGATTTTATCTGGGCGAAGGTTTTCATGATTTTTAATTTCTTTGACATTTTTCTGGTTTTCTAGTTTCTGTACATATCGCCAAATCCAGTCATATCTATTGGGGATGTTTCCATCAAGTCTTTGTATACTCCAATAAAATCGTTATATGGTAAACATTTATTTTTAATTAATCAATTATGACAGTACTTGAGAGAAGTGAACTAAAAATTTAAATCAGTGTGACATGATTTTACTGGATGTTCTTATAGAGGCAAAATATACATACATTAGAACAAATCTGGTACACGAAAAACTGCACAGTTGCAGGATTGTAATTCAGGAATTTGCTTATTTATAACTCAAAAGGGTTGTCCTTTTATGTGAAGCATCATCAACCTCTTCCTCGTGCACCTCGAGCACATAGCCCAAAGTTTTCATTTGGTCGACCAGAAAATCTAAAACAGGAAGTATTTCACTCAGCCTAGTATTCGACTTGTCTTCTGCCCGAAATCTGTAAACAACATTCATAATCTCAATCCAACTGCACCCAGGATTTGTTTTCAGCCCTTTATCTTTCATTAATTTCCTCACTCTTGCCGCCTGATCCCAGCACCTTACACTTGCATAAAGATTCGCCAACTGCACGTGGGTAGCAGCACATTCTGGTTCCAGCAATAGCCTGCTCTCCGCAGCCTCTATGCCAATCCAAACACCCCCATGAAGCCTGCAGGAAGAAAGCAGAGAACCCCATATAACGGCATTGGGATATATAGGCATCTGTTTAATGAAGTCTCGAGCCTCTTCAAGTAATCCAGCTCGGCCAAGAAGATCAACAACACACGAATAATGGTCAAGTTCTGGCTTCAAACCATGTTTAGCCATTGAATCGAAGTAAACTTTGCCCTCTTCAACCAGACCTCCATGGCGGCATGAAGAGATAACACCAAGGAAAGTTATGGCATCTGGTTTCACACGTTGTTTCATCATCTCTTCAAAAAGATCAATCGCACGCACTGCAAGCCCATGCTGAGCGTACCCAGCTATCATGGAATTCCATGATACAATATCTTTACCATGCATATTGTTGAATACATAAACTGCCTCTTCAACGTTACCACACTTGCAATACATTGAGATAAGAGAATTAGCAACTTGAATATACGAAAAGAAACCCATACGAATTGTCTGACAATGAGCACTTCTTCCCTGTCCAAGAGCTCCACTGCCCGTGCAAGCACTCAGAATACTTGTGAACGTAAAATCATTGGGCTCTAACATTGAATTTCTCATCATGCGATAAAGCTCCAAACACATATCAACCTGCCACTCTTGTGCAAACGCAGCAATGATGGCTGTCCATGAGACTACGTTCCTAACGGGCATTTCCTCAAACACTTTATATGCATCAATTATTACCCTGCATTTGCTGTACAAAGTGATCAAAGAACTCCCTACATAAACATTTGCAATAAACCCAGTTCTTATAGCTAAGCACTGGTACGGAGCACCGCCACGGATGTTCCGTGTAGACCCACATGAAGTCACAGCAGTTGACAAAAAACTCGCATCAACTTTCAGCCGTTCCCTGTGCAAATCATGATGCATGGAGATTAATTTCTCCACATCAACAACAGGAGTGTCAAGCAATTGATCAAACACATTTGACGATCCAAACGTTGAATTTGTACCAGTGAAATCATGGTTAAATTTTTGCGAATCGAGATGTTTGGAATCTGTTTGTAGAAAGTCCTGAATGAGCCGAAGATGGACTTCGGTCTTTGTACTGTCCCTAGTTCTGGGCGAGATGATATCAAGGACTCTCAGAGCCTTGTGTAAGCTCTTACTTGACGATATCTGTTTCAATTTTTGTGAACAGAAAGACCTATAGATGATTGATAGAGTTTTGAGACTTTGTAAAGCAGAACAGGGTTTCTTCTTTCTACATGTTTGAAGAAAAATAATATTCATACCTGACAAAACCCCATGAAAATATGTAGCCTATGATCCATTTGGGAACTTATCTAAGGGCTTACAGCGTGGTCGTGCTTGTAAGCATGTGTGTTCTAATGCCAGCGTGGTCGTGCTTGTAAGCATGTAAGTATCTTGCCGCCACCTTCGGTTTAATTAATTAATATGCAATTGGGATTAGGGTAAGCATTAAAAATATACAAGGACAAAACTAAATTTTTTAATTTTGAAGATAGTAACATTCTCTTTTTCTTTTCTTTTTTTAAAGAAATGCATCTAAATTACAGGTCTGGCTATAGTGCCCCTGTGACACCATACCCCTACTTTTTATCATTTTCTTATCAACTATTATGAGTCATAGATTTAACATCAAAGTAGTTCAATGGCTTAGATGGATTTAATAGGTTATTAGCTCGACAATCCCTATTGTTTGCTTGCTCGTTAAAAAATAATAAAGTTTCAACATTTTGAAATATAACTCCAAATCGTTTTAAATTTTTACACCTAAGTCCATTACCTAGTTTGACTTTTTTATAACTTATTTTAAAATTTGCATTAATATATATTAATTATTTAATATATAATATATCTATATATTATTTAATAATTACTATTTACTATAGGATAAATTTGACTGCACACTAAATAAATTGACATCTATTACTCTGCTCTTAATATTTTGAAATGTGATTAGCTCATCCTCATCTATTAGATTTTTTATTTATTTAACCATCAACCACCTTGATCATATAGAATTTAATTATACCCCTATTAAAATTAAGGAAGAAAAAGATTAATTACCATCACAATTGTTTCCAAAAATATTTTTCTCATTTTGGTTCTAATCATTATAATTTAAAAAAAAAATTGCATACAATCACTGGTAATTTTATTGTTATGATTACAAATAAATTGCTCAAAACTTTCTATTTCAACCACCGAACCTTTTACCCGCTTCTAGACATGAAGAATTTAAAGCTATAATTTCTAGGTGCAATGGCATTTACATATGCTATGAGACAATACTCAATAATAATATTTTAATTTTTAATCATTACTCTTTTTTCTCTCTCCTCTCTCTCTCATGTCCCCCCATTTTCGTTCATTTTCTCACTTCCTAAACCATTATAAAATATATTTTTTTAGATTTTATTATATTAGAGAATTATATTTTGTGCATGATCAAATATTAGAAAATTTAATGAGTGAAAACTAAAATTAAAGGATAAGACTATTTGAACCTATAAATATATTCATTATATGAGGATAGTTTAGGAATAAAAAATTTTAAATGAAAATATGTTTGAACTTTGAAGAGTAATTTTAGGAGTTAGAGTAACGAGTTAATTATAATTTTTCATTACATTTGAGTGAAAATGTAAATAAAAAAGAAAGTAAGGAGTTAAGTGCAATTTATCAACAACAAAAGACAAAAAGTGAGAGTATGGTATCAGAGGGGCACCGTAGCCGGACCCCTAAATTACATCCAAAACATAAATCTTTCTTTTATAAAGGTAGAGGGTAGACAAAATTCAAATCAATTTATCAATTAAAATTATTTGAAAGTTGAAACCCACTTGATTAAGTCTGTAGAGACCCCAAAACAAATCTAAAACTTCTTTATTTTAATGATTTGGATCAAAATACAAACCCAACAAATTTGACAAATAATATTGCATTCTTAAAAATGATTATTTATTTTACCATTTCTCAACGACATCGTGATTAATACAACAGCACCGCATTTACCACATAAGTTGGTTCTTAAAAATAGTAAATCAAACAACAAGTTCTATAAATAACGGCAATAATTTATATAATCATTTTGTATTTGTGTCATGTTTTAAATGAATCTTACCAAATTTGAACTGATGCGAACACGATCTATTTATTATTCATGTAAAAATATTTAAACACAAATTTGACGTGTCAATTTAATAGTGGTTGAATTCAAACAAAAAATAATCCAGAAAATTTCATCGCAGGATGCATGAAAAGATCAATCTTATGAACAAAGTTCATACCAGATCATTTATATCAGAGAAGCAGTTATAATGAGATCAGAACCTATATGATTACGAGAAATTCCTACCAGTTTTTGCCATTGCCATTCCCGTTAGCAGCTCCTTATATGTGCTGTACCATCATCATCTAAGTCATCTTCTTCTCTATCTCCATGTAAATAAACCCATAACTTTGTATTTCCATTGTACTGTACACAGGGATCATTTTCATAATGCGAACGATCAAGACCACGGCTAACAACCTGATTAAGTTGTTCATCAGAGATATCCTCGACAATATACTGCAAGTCACGCATAAGTATACAAACATCTGACCTGGTACCTATATTTTCGGACAACCTGGCAGCTGCATCCCTCACAAGACACAGCACGGTGACACGAGGTGGCCGATCTGTTTTAAGCATAAAATGGTCTATGCTTTTGATGATGGCTTGCCAGTGCCCCTTCTCATAGGAGCAACTGTGGATTTTCTACCATCTACTGCCGTATATAAAAAAGCTCTTTCTGGAACTGAATACCTGAGAGCTTCCTCAATATGGAAATAAGCTCTTTGTTCTACGGAGCCTGAGCTAATAGTGGCTGTACACTTCCGAGGCCTTGCACTTTTTAATCTTTGCTCCAAATCTGCAGTTTTTGGCATTGAAGTCATAGGTGGTGCAGGAAGGCTTTTAATTTGCTGAAGTGTCTCTCGAACACTTCTCAGCCAATTAGCAAAAGAATCAACTAACTTTGCAAGCATTATGCGCGGGTGACCCCAAGCTTCAACAGATACCTCTTCCTCAATGGCTTCATCTGGCTTATAGGAAATTGGACCAATCCAGGACCAACTCTTTGTGGATTTCACATATGAAGTCAGTGGTTGCCAACCCTTGGCACCTAGAGGTGCTAACTTAGAAGAAAATATATGCGAAGCTCCTCCTACTAAATCCTCAAGTGGCTCCCGCACTTCAAGAATACAAGGATCTATGGGAGTTCTTCTCACAAGTTCCTCCCCAAGATGCTTGCCAATTACAGAAGTATCTTCTTCTGCATCTGGCACGACCATTGCTGTGCGAATGGCAGAGAGAAAATGCATAATGGAGAATGGGAATCCCTTATGAACCTGGGGCCATATTGGAGGTAATTCCATCTTTCCTAATGGTTTTGTTTCTGGCACTGCATCATCCCTAGCTCTTCTTTTTGACAAGAATGAATTAGCATTTAACCCATAGGAAGAGCTAGCATCCGTTTTTCCTTTCTTCAAACCATGGTTCAAGGGCCTTTCTTGAATGGAAGTGACTACGATCATATTCAACTAGCCTAGACACAAATGGTACACTTGCTTTCTTCTTCTGCTGCTTTTTCTCTCTTTTACTTTTGAATGATGACATCATTGACATGCCTAATGGATCACAACCGAATTTCAGACAAGGTTTAACATGTTGCCATCCTTTGTTCTGCAAATTATCCTCCTCAACATCATCACCATTCTTGTATTTTGTTGAAAGAAGAGAGGGTTCATTCACAAATTTCTTCTTCTTCTTGTGTAACCTATCACCATTTTCCTCATATTCAACTGAAGACTGCTGAAACTTGTCAAACAGCTTGGTCTTTAACCAGCAGCTTGAGAATGGTTACTGCAGGTACTTGTATCATTCAATTGATCTATTAACACCAAACTGCTTTGCGTCTGATCGACATTAAAGTATAATCTATTCCTAGGCAATCCCAAACTCTCATTTGCCAGTTCCATCAAAGCCAGAGCTGCATCAATGCAGGTTGATAGTTCCACACCGTATTCTCCTTTCACTCGACCTGTTCTTGCATCATTAGCAACCTCAAACTTATTTCCTTGCACTACCTCATCGGGATAAGAAGGATCCCACTCAATACTATCTGACTGATTGCGAATTGTTTTGCACATATTTTTTCTAGAACAACGTTGGCTTGATAAATTTTCCATCTGCGAAATGTTCAACCTCACAATCTTCACTTTCCCAATTGAACTTGGTTCTCTTTGTTTCTTGGTTTCAAGATTACATGCATATGCTTATGTTGAGAAGAGACATTGGGAATAGACTGGTTGCCCATACAATAAGGTAAAATCCATCCAAAACCAAGCATTTGACAGTCAAGATTAGAAATATACATATACATACATACATACATACATACATACATACATACATACATAGTAGTTTTTTTGTTCGGAATTTTAAAGTGCAGGAAAATCCGGGAAAGATTTAAAAACGCACAGCTTTAAAGGCTTACAGTTTTAAAACTTTTCCGGACTATCCCGCACTTTAAAATTTTGGATTGGAACATACATACATACATACATGTTCCAATCCGGAATTTTAAAGTGCGGGAAAACTTTAAAACCGCATGGTTTTAAAGGCTTAAAACTGTACACCTTTAAAGTCGTGCGGTTTTAGAACTTTCCCGAACTTTCCTGCACTTTAAAATCCCTGATAAAAAACTATTATATATATATATATAGGGATTTTAAAGTGTAGAAAAACTTTAAAACGACACGGCTTTAAAGGCTTACAGTTTTAAACTTTTAAAACCATGCGGATTTAAAACTTTTCCGCACTTTAAAATTTCGGACAAGAATATTTCTATATATATATATATACACACACACACATATCAATTACAACAATGATGCCTCATTACTCGGATAATCAAGCAGAAGGATGTGAAAAGATTGAATCAAACGATTCCTCATTACCCATGACATGATCAGTAAAAACAAAATTTTGCCGGCCTCACAGGTTAATACAACCGTTGGGCATAAATCAGAATCGCATTCAATTTGGAATTAAACAAAACAAAGCATAGAAGACTAATAAAAAACATTGGCGAATATGTGTTATAATATAGAAATTAGAAAGTAGACAATGTACTAATTGATTCTTGCATATACAAAATGAAGGATAAAATCACTATGTCGAATTCCAGAAAGAAGAGCCCAGTAGTTCTAGACATAGTGAGGGTATGACGCTCTAATCTAAAACAAAGATTAGATTATGCAATTCTAAAATTGTCCTACATGAAGTAGATATCCAATAAGTACAACTGTGTCCTCTCATATCAGATAAGCTGAACTAGAACATGCAATCTCTGTATACGTACAACAAAAGTTCCAAACTGACAGCTAAATTATGCCCTGTTATCAATTCTTTAAAACATATCTTTATTTCTTTTTTTTTTCTCCCATTCATTGAGCTTATAACAGAAAAATCCCACCAATTACACCAGCAATCAGAGATATAAGAATAAAAAAAGAAAACCTCTGACGAGATTATGGACACAGCATTTTTCCTTAGCAAACAAGCAAATATATAGTGAAATGAAACACAGGAATATTATAGAAATGGAGAAGAAATATACAAACAATGAAAAGGTAGGCTAAAATAATCCATCCTCTGTTATCGTGACTGAAAATAAACTGAAGAACAAACCCAATAACTGAGAGCTGAAGAAAAGCTCTGACAATGGAGCAAATCATCTCTCCTTCTAACCCAAGCTTCTGTAAAAACGACAACAGAACAGCCAGCAGCACAACCCCAGTGGCAGCCAGTCAACATCCATGGTTCCCATTTAAAAGATTTTTGAGTTGAGCAGGCCTCTTCGAGTAACTTACGATGAATGAATATTCGTGGGACTTGTTCCCTCTTCAACTTTAAGGTCCCCAACCAATTAGTCTCACAAAAATGCAAATTACTATTTAATAAGATGAGGAAATGTCGTTTTGATAGAAACGACCTGCCTTATATCAGAACTAGGGACGGCAATGATACCCGTAAATTTGTCTAAATCCGCCTGTTGTGAGTAATTTTGTGAATTACGGGTGCGTTTCGATATTAGAAATTGAAACTGACACTACATTGCGGGTATATTTGGTATTAGCTAAATATCTTATGGATATCCGCATAGATATCAGCCAAATCCGTAACTTTTTTTCCTAAATTTTTTAATGCAATTTTAACTGAAAAAATAATTAAATCTAAAAATATATAAATTAAATAAATGTAAAGTGCAAACATGTCATGTGTAGTGTGTGCAAGTTGTAACTCATAACCTAATCTAAAGAAAACCCAAATTATTTCATTTTCACCTGTGAACAGCAGCTGCAAAACCTAACCTTTCAAACTATTTCCCTTTCACCCGTGAGCCGCAGCCACACACCTATGAATTTTTCATGGCATTTGTGTTTTTTTTTAATAGATTTATATATTTCATACCTAAAATTGAGAAATTGTGCTGGATTAATGTTGAAATTTTAATTTCCTATTTATATCGATTAAATTTAGAATTGAATATGTTATGTGAAATTTTAGGTTATTAATATAAATTGACATATTGAACACTTGTGATTCTAAATATGAGAACTCGTAAAAAAATATATCGGATACCATTGCGGGTCTGATACTTGTCAAAAATCACAGCGGGTGGGTTTTTTTTAAAAAATTAAAACCCATAATGGGTGTAGGTGTGGGTTTAATAATTTAAATTTTGTGCGGCTCCAAGTTTTATAATAGCAAACTCACTACGGGCAGTATCCATTAGGGGTGTTCAGAATCCAATCTGATCCGCTTAATCCGTCTGATCCGTGAAAATCCGATCCGTATAAATCCGATCCGTGGATTGATGGATTGGATATAGATTGGAAATTTAAAAATCCGCAATCGTTGGATTAGATATGGATTTACTTCTGTAAATCCACAAAATCCGTGAATCCGAAAAAAAAATTATTTATTTATTTAGTTAAAAAATATTATAAATTTAATTAAAAATATTATAAATGTGACATTACATAGTTACATAAGCACTATAACATATCTTAGCCATTATCCAATAATAATATAAAATAAAAAATAATTAAATAATCAAATATACAAATATAACTTGTAAAAATTGTAAAACAAAATAAAAGCAAAGTCACACGCACTAGCAAAAGCAACCTAACATAATGCAAGTCACCAACAATTTGGAAACAAAAAACCCTAACCTTCTGCGCCGTCACACGCACTAGCAACACCCAATACTGGTTTGATACACTCAACACCGATTTGAAGGACGTCGGTCGCGCGATTCCGGCTAGAGCAAGCCATCTTCTTCCCCGAGTCCATCGAGCCACTTCACAATCACTGGTTCCAACCGAACAATTGCACTATCACAACCTTCAAGACCGTCACCTGTATGGCTTCTCTTGGTTCCCATCGTTGACGGCTCTGTAATCACCACTTTTCGACAGGCACAACAGCCCTGGTGAAGGATCAGACTGTATTTGATTTCAAAAACTTCGTCATTTCAATTAATTGTGGCTTTATTTGAACAATTAATTTCGGTGTTATATTAATGTATTATTTGTTATATTAATGTATTATTGTTACTTTATTTGAACAATTAATCTTAGTGTGTTATATTTTGAAACTTTGAACGTATTATTGTAGTTTTATTTGAACAATTAATCTCGATGTGTTATATTTTAAAACTATGAATGTATTATTTTATCTTTATTTAAACAATTAATTTATTTAAATTTTATTCAATTTTTAATTTAATCAGTAGTAAATTTATTTTTATATTAGATTTTTTTTATTTCATTAGTTCATGGTAGGGATGGCGATTTGGGACGAGATTGAGACATATTTTTGTCCCATAAAAAAATTTAGGAACGGGACTGAGACTTTTTTTTTATCTCACTTGCATACACGAGACGGGAGTGAGATTGACAAATTCCGTCCCATCCGTCTCATTGCCAGCTAAGAATGAGAATATTTTTCAATTGGGATGGGATCCTGCAGGATCCCATCTCTTTTGGGACGGGATCGGGACATATTTTTGTCATAAAAAAAATATAGAGACGAGAATGAGACGTTTCTTCATCCCACTTGCATATACGGACGGGACTGAGATTGGTAAATCCCATCTCATCTCATCCCATTACCAACCCTAGTTCATGGATTGGAGAGAACTAAAAATTTTTAATTTAGAAACTAATGCGCAAAATGGTAGATTAGATATGGATTGAGTTAAATCCGCATCCGATCCGCAGATGTATGGATTGGATTTGGATTGAATTTATTCAATCCGTGGATTTGATTGGATTGAAAAATTATAATCTACAAAATCATGGATCGGATATGGATTGATGTCTAATCCGTAAAATCCGATCTGTGAACACCCCTAGTATCCATTATCATCCCCAATCAGAACACTTGCTGGAGTTGGCAAAATCCGGATGCGGGTAATATCCGCAACGGATGCGGGCGGATATTCAGGATATCCGGATCCGCAAAAATTAAAATTTAATAATTTAATATATAATTTAAAAATTTAATAATTTACCTAATAATATCAAATAAAATCCAATCATAATTTAACAATGAATAATTCAACATGAATAACATACAAATAATCTCATAAATCTACAAATAAAATTTAATTTTTCATTTTTATTTAATTTTAATGCATATTTTTAATTTAATTTTTAATTTAAAATAAAATTCAATAATTTACCTTATAATATCAAATAAAATTCAATCATAATCCAAAAATTAATAATTCAACATAAATAAGATACAACATCATAAATTCACAAATAAAATTTAATTTTTGATTTTTGATTTAATTTTGAATTTAATTTTTAATTAAAAATAAAATTCAATAATTTACCCAATAATACCAAATAAAATTCAATCATAATCCAACAATTAATAAATCATCATGAATAATATAAAACAACATAATAAATCCACAAATAAAATTTATTTTTAATTTTTTATTTAATTTTTAATATATTTTTTAATTTAATTTATAATTTAAAATAAAATTTATCCAAATCCAAATATTCGGTTTTCCAAATACATTTTTATCCGGATCCGGATATAGATCCGTGTGGATCCCTATCTTTCACATCCAAATTCGTATTTTTTAATATGCGGATCCGAATCTTTCATATCTTTGCTGATCGGGGCCAAATTCGAATTTATTTGACATCTCTACTTGCACACACGTAGAGTTGCTATTTGAAGAAGAATCATAAAAATCATATTCATAAAATCAAATAGAATAAAATAAAAGCCAAGTTAAATCAGATTACGTGGCAGCTTTTGAGTTCACAAATGCCTCGCTGTTTGAGAGATGGATGACGCCGAAAGTTAATGGACGTACATACGACTTAATCGAAACAATTGTTTTGCTGGGTGGGGCCTATATTGTTTGGTAATCCCAATCTGTATTCCAATTAACGTATCATTAATAGAAATTCATTATTTTAATTAAAAATAATAAAACTTAATAATTATTTATTATTTAAACTAATTAAATCATAACGCATCATTTATTACGTTGGTTGAGAGTATTTCCAACTAAGTGAGTATATTATTATTGTTTAAAAATTAAATTATTTGATATGCGGTCTCAGCAGAACACTTAAGCACATAATAAATTTATGAATTAATCCAGTATTGTCACTAGTAATGTAACTACCATAAGATGAATATCATTACTCACTAAGTGCAACGATTCAAAATAATTTTGTGTCTATATTGAAAATTTAAATTAACAACAAAATCCGTGACCAATCCATATTTTGTGCAATCTGATTATTCATTTTATTATTTTTAGAGAAGCATTACACAATTTGCACTTAAATATTCATTTAATATTGCAAGTAGGGTAAAAGCCCATTTAGTTCTTGTATTTTAATATTAGTATCTATTTAGTTCCTATATTTTTAAAAATGCCTCAAAATATCTCTGCCATTAAAATATTGATACCCATACCGTTACTTTTTATTTCTTTTGGCTTACTTTTACAATATTACCCTTTTCTAATATTTTTTTGTTTGGACATTAATAAAAAGAAAATAATTAAATTACCAATTTAACCCTAAAAAATAAAAAAATTATATTAATTTTTAATTGTCAAAAATTAAATTATTACTTTTTATTTCTTTTGACTTACTTTTACAATATTACCCTTTTATAATATTTTTTATTTGGATATTAATAAAAAGAAAATAATTAAATTACCAATTTAACTCTAAAAATAAAATAAAAAATTATATTAATTTTTAATTGTAAAAAATTGTATGCAAACCACCAAGTGTGCAAATGGTGTTTGCAAAAAAATTAATATAATTTTTTTTTATTTTTTAGGGTTAAATTGGTAATTTAATTATTTTTTATTAATGTCCAAATAAAAAATTATTATAAAAGGGTAATATTGTAAAAGTAAGCTAAAAGAAATAAAAAGTAACGGTAGGGGTATCAATACTTTAACAGCAGGGATGTTTCGAGGCATTTTTAAAAATATAAGGACTAAACAGACACTAATATTAAAATACAGAGACTAAATGAGTTTTTATCCTTGCAAGTAACAAAAGTCTTAAACACATTTCTATGTCCTGTAATTCACGAAAAATGTGAGAGTAGAAAGGCAGCATTTAGTCATTCCGTCAAACATTTGGCAGGCTAACATCATATCGTGATTCTATAATGGCCTTTTTTTTTAAAGATTTTTGTCCAAAAATTTATATCCATAGCATTGGAATCGAATTTGAAGTATGTCCGGAAGACTTGATTTTAAGTATGAGTTATAATTTCCGATCCGAAGCCAATTCTTACGGCAAATCAAGCATGTGAACTGAAAGCAAATTCACAAATTTAATAAGGGAAAAGGCCACCCACACCCCAAGGTTTGGTTAAATAGTCACACATATCCCCTTAGTTTCATTAATGATCAACTCTATTAATTTCATAAATAACTATTATACCCTTTGATTATAACAGCCCAAATAAATATAAATATAGCAATAAGATAAAATTAATAAATAAATATCATACGACACAAATATAATGAAAATTATTTTTAATATTACGTTATTATTAGTCTTTCCCAACGGATTTTATTAACATTGAAATCTATCAATCTAAAAATTGACTTCAAAATTTATACTAATATAGAAATAATTAAAATAAATATTGTAAATAAAATAATATAAATTTTATAAATTATTGCAAATATTAGGTATAATTACTTTAATATTATTAATATGTCAAGTAGATTTCATTATTATCAAAAGAATATAATAGATTAATAATGTTAAAATAATTTATAAATTTTATCTTATTATATATATATTATATTATTTTTATTTTTATTTATTATAAAATTTTATTTAAAGTTAATTATTGGGTTATCATAATTAAGGGTATAATAGTAAAAAAATGATTTTTGTGACAATTTATGAAACTAAGTAGGGATGGCAAAAATCCCGACGGGGACGGGTACCCTCGGGGATTTTCCCCAATCGGGAAGGGTATGAGGATAATTTCATACCCAATTTCTTATTCGGGGAAGGGACGGAGAATTTTTTTTACCCAATTTCTTATTCGGGGAGGGGACGAGGATGAGGTGGAATCCCCATCCCCTACCCATTTCCCCATTTTAATTTTTAATTTTATTTTAATTTTTTAAAATTACTAGTAAATAAATTATAAAATTGTAAATATTGGTAAAAATACAAAAAAAATCAAAATATTTATATTATTAAACTTTTAAGCCTAATTAACTAATTAAAATCCTAAATTTTTATTTAGGACATTAAAAAGACCGAGTAGATTCTATTAGCCCAAAAAATTTTTAATTTTAATATTCTTTAAATATTTTAAACTTAAATCTATTTTTTTATTTATTTTTAGATGTTATAATTGCCCACAGCGAATCACAATTTTAATATCTAATCTAATCTAATATTTGCTCTTAATTTGCTCCGATTTAACTATTGTATTGTAAAGGAAATAGTCCACATTTATAAAGTGCCCACGCCACTATTGAAAAAGTTAATTTTGAAACTAAATTCGATTTTATTTGTAACAATTTTGTATTAAACTATTAATTTGTTCATGATAATTTGTAAAAAAAATTTGTATCTCTTGCATATTGCGTTACTTACTAATTTAATGTATGTGACTTTTGTAATTGATATTAATGTAAGATATATTTCGAACTTTACTTTTATTTTAATATGATTAACTCAAAATCAAAAATAAAAATAAAATGTATTAGTTATTCGGGGATCGGTAATCATCGGGGATCTCCTGTTATTATTCGGGGAGGGAATGTGGATTCTCTCAAGTAATTCTGACGGAGACGGGGAGGGAACGGACACATACGCAAAATATCGGGAATGAGTACGGGAAGATTAGTCCCCTCCCCTCCCCTCCCCATTGCCATCCCTAAAACTAAGGTAGTGTGTGTGATTATTTAAATAAACTTTGGGGTGTGGTTAGCCTTTTTCCATTTAATAAACTCAAATAGTATGAAAAGGATACTGCATCAATTCTGATTTTACTAAATTCAATCGTGCATATTGGCATAAATATATCATTAGCATGCTTTAAGAGAAAAATAAATTTTCAGTAACCGCAAACAACCAATCCAAAGAAACTGAAGCTATAACGTACATATTTTACAATTCATGAACTAATTTGTTAAGAAAGCATGCCGAATCAGAAAATCAACCAGCGATTTAGACATTCGTTCATGCTTTACACCTGTAATCATGCCTGATATTCGAACAAATACACAAATTTGTCATGGAAAATGAATAGCTTAGTGGTTTTTTTTTTTTTTTGACACAAACAGGAATGTATATCTGATTCTGTTGCATGTGAAATTTTCAGGCAGAACAATGTACATGGATCAGCAAATTCAAGATAAATATATGATTTAACCGACTTAATCGAAGCATGATTAAAAGGTGGGTGAGTTTTGCTGATCTGATTCCGAGTCTTCCTCCATTGATCTTGAGCTTGTTTTTCATTCCCAAGATATCTGAAAAATGTTTTGAAAATGACAAAAGGAGGGGTCACTTACCCCTGCGAAAATACAATTTTGCCCAAAATTTGAAATGTCTTATAAATTAATTGAACAAATTAATAAGATAAACATTCTATTTTGAAAAATTAATAACAAAACACAAGTTTCTTACCTTGATTGGGAGAATAATTTGAGAAAATGGACGAATACTAGTGGAGTCCCCATTTTGGAGCTGAATTGAAATCATCCGTGAAAAAAAGGGAATCACATTTCTCAGCCTCCGCATTAGAGTCAGGCAGAGTTGATATAGATCGTAACCCCAAACCCAAGCGATCACCTTGCTCAGGCTCCGAATTCCATTCAGGCACAGTCGATAAAGGTCTAAACTCCAAATTCTTCACATGACCACGTTGCTCAGGCTCCAGAACAAAAGGCAGCGAAGGAGGAGACATGGGGAAAAATTGCCCCAAATCAAATTCAGACAGAATCTCTATCTCCAACTTCTCGTGACCATGTTGCTGAGGCTCCAGATTCCGTTCACACACAGTCGATTCAGGACCTAACCCACAATTCAACTGACAAATTAAATTCCTATACTCTGGTATAGCAAACTCATCATTGATGTTGTTGTCCGACACATCCAGATCCTTCAAAAAATTTTGAACATGCTCGTGAGAATATTCAGGAAGTCCACTGATTCTCTGAAGGTCAATCGGCTTCAAATTCTTTGATTTAAGCACATTAAATTTTTCCATCATAGTCTTGTTCATGGTTGATTCATTAACAGATGGATTCTGGCAAAAGGTAATGTGATCACATAATGAAGTAGAACAAGTTTGGCCCAAAAGCCGTACAGCAATTTTCTGCAGTAGTGGATAATGATCACCATAACAGTCCCACCACTTCCCTACAATTTTGCAAAACAACTGAAACACAATAAAAATTCATCCAACAAGGAAATGGTTAAATGAATGCAAGTTAAATCAACAGAACTTACGAGGATGGAGTGTCTTTAACATTGCCATTGCTCCTTCATTGAACAAATCTGAGTCTTTCCGATAGTAGAGTTGCACTTCTTTCAAGAGATCTTCCCTTTCAGTATTAGAAGCCAATAAAATTAGACTGTCCGAAACCATTTTAATTTTATAGTCATGACAAAAGTTCAGACCACACGCGTTTGCAGGGTTAAGAAAACCTGCAACTTCATGTACTGGTTGGACTAGACGACTTCTCCAAGCTCTAAGCACCTCACTCCAGTCCTTACCATCTAAATGCTTTTTGAGTACATCTTCTACACTCTTCAATGCTTCATTTAAATATCCTGAAGTTGATTCATAATTGTCTAGGAGTTCAAGAACTTGAAACACTGGCTGCAAAACTTGCACTACCTTTTTCCCATTGCTCCAAAATTCTGTAGAATATTTTTGCACAAACATAGCCGCATCATTTTCACTACTCAACCCTTCCCCTTTGTGAGAAGCAGGAGCCATTGTTATCGGCAATGGTTGTAACTCTTGCTCGGTTTGCAAAATTGAATTAAGTATAGAGAATTCAATGGCAATCTTATACTTTTCCCTGCAACTGTATTCCTTATTTCTTGGATGCTGCTGCTTTCTTGGCAACTGTAAAGTGTTATTATGCTCGAACTTGTCTTTGAAAATCTGCTTTGCCGATTGAATAGTCTCACGAATCCAACGAACTTTAGAGCATATGTGCAGCAAAATTTGCCACAGTTCACTGGTAGCACATCTAGACAGGTATATCCAAGCGTATTCCCTTTGAATCACCTCTTTAACTTCAGAGAAAAAGTTGTCTCCTCTGATATCAGTAAAGCAGCACTCCATACAATTTTTAGGATCATCAAGGATTACCTGAACAACATTCTCAGGCCCCAACTCTTTAATTATACGGCATACATTATTTTTAAAACTACGAAATGTCAGCCCTTCCTCCGGAATTCTAACTTTCTCTAACAAAAACCAGCCACCAGGTGAACATACAAAAAAGTTCAGACACTCAAGTTTTGAATTTATCTCTACCTCAGATATGATCAGCGTACAACCTGTTTTAGTAAATAACTTCTTGGTCTTTCCAATGTATTCCTCAATTTCTTTTCGGCATCTAGGTTCTTCTGTGATTGGAGTTCTGAATCAGTTGGTAATTCGTAACCATGCCCAACTTCTATTACGCTTCTCAGCAAGTCATCCAAATATGGTGCATCCACTGTCAATTTGTTTCAATCTAAGAACCTGCCAAGTGATGTAATAAATTTACTTTTATCCGTCTTACGTGCCCCTGCAACTTTAGGTTGATGAAAAGTCTTAGATTTCTGTTTTGGAGATGAAGTTGAAACAATTTTTGTTTTTCTACTTCTATCTGAAGCTTGAATTTCTTGAGATACTGCATTTCGAACACTCTCAGGAACCTTTGGACAAGGTTCAATATCATGCCTTTTAAGCCCAGCGAAATGGTATCTCATCCTAGTGATGCCCGCAGCATAACTCGTTCGACAGAACTTGCACAAAAGTCGATCATCTTCCAAGACCTCGATGTATTCCCAAATTTTATCTTTCACTCTTACCATGTTTGCTTTTTATTCTATGTGAGATTGGAAAGAGGAAAAAAAGAGTAAGTTAATAAGGAATCCAAATAAAGATCCATTATAAATCAACAATGAAATGATTGAACGAATTCCAAAGTAAACAAAAATTAACATGGTCCCTAAGTCTAAGATTTCACAAGTTGAAGGATATGAAGCTTAAAATGTAATCCTGTTCTAAAAGTTGAAAGTCCGCATGCTGGCTATAGAAATTATATGCGTGAATGAGAAAACAAAATACAGTATAAGGCAGAATTTAAAATCAAGCCAGCCCAAGTTCACAATGAGCTACATCATTTTCAGTACTCAACCCTTCCTCCTGTTTAGAAGATGCACAAACAATTGTTAGCAGCAACCTGTAATTCTTTTTTGACTTCCAAAATTAAATTAAGGATAAATATTCCAATGGCAATCTTAGTCATACCATTGCAACTATATTCCTTATTTCTTATATGCTGCTCCTTCCATGGGAGCAGAACAAAGTGATCTCATGCTAGAACAAATATTTGAAAATCTTTTTTGTCAATGGAGTAGTCTTATGAATCAAAGTTCTCCAAGTTTTATGAACACCAAAATTAAAGTCCTCTCCTTCCAACCCCCACCACAACCCAAGTTAACCATTAGGACATTGAGATGGGTCTGTAAAAGATACTTCCTCAGGATCGTCCCCAAGCCTTCCACAAAAAACTTATCCTTAAATCAGAAAAGGATTCAACCATATATCTTCACTATCATCAAGAAAGAATTGAACAACAGACCAGGATACAGTGTTGAACTGAACTTGTACTGAGCATCCAATCAACAGTCAAGATTTGATGGGACCTATATTAGACAAATCCTAACCATTGATTCGGTACTCAAATATTCATTTATATCATGTACAAGCTCAACTAAGTACCGAATCCTTATCCCTAAACAACATATTTAGGCCCTAAAGATTCATTTATACCGTGCACACTATCTATAAAATGATGGATTTCCCTTCCCCGGGAAGTGTAATTTTCTCCATATATACCAAAACCTCCGCACAATAAATTGGTCATTTAAGTACTTCAAATATTCCCAAAATCTCTGTCTCTAACCATAATTGCTTTTACTCCACAGAAAAACAATAGTTGTCAATGACTGAAGAATCCAATCGAAACCTATTCAAATATATCTACAGTAAAAAAACAAAAAGCTCAGCTCACGATAATTTAACGGTCAAGGACATGACATAATAACATTTAGCATTTAAAAAGGTTAAAAGACATGAAAGCTAAGAATGTAATATTCTTCCCTAAGGTGAAAGCTCACATGCTGACAGCATAATTCTACGCTATAAGTGGAGAATTTACAAGATAAGAGAGAACTGAAATCAGACCAGGCCAGCCCAAACAAGGTAAAGAAAATAACAATGATGGTCATACATGCAAATAATATATGATTCCATGAACCCTGACGCATCAATCAGCAAGTACAAGAGAAGTAACGTGATGTAGAAACATGAACAATTAATTGACTGAAATTAACCATACACTTAACTGATTTTTCTTGAATTAAAGCTCTCAGTAAGAAGCCCACTTGAAGAGAGAAAATTGCCAAAAGCTTGGTGCTTGTACGTATGACATGCTCTCAAAGGCAAGAAAAAGCAAAGAAATTGGTAAATTTTTGAATGGTGTGATGCTAAAAAAAGAAATGAAAAAAAGAAATGCAATGTCAAAACAAGACTTGAAGTCAAAGTACGACGAGCTTATGGACATGTTTGTCACAGTAGAATTATCCGACGAGTCAAACAAGCGACTTTTTCTTTTGCAATTTTACGGGGCGTCCATTCGCGAATTAAAAGGTCGGTAGGTAACAGAGGAAGTAAGACTTCCTCTGAAGTCTCTAGAACTTATGGACATGATTTAGCGATTGAAGTCTCTAGAAATTTCAGGCGACGGGCTTGCCGACATCTAACCAGCACGTCGTGGATTTGTCTTTTAATTATGCTACGCAATCATAAACAAGTGTAATTATGATATGACAGTAATTGTTAGTGGAGCTGATAATATTCAAAATAGGCTAATGTTACGTTAGATACATATAACTTACAATCTTCTCATATGAACAGTGATTCGGTACTCAATAAAAATTTACTGTTGTTGTGAGAGGATTGTAAGTTACGTGCATATAATATAGGGGATCCTTCAATATATATTTATTGTTATGAGTTATCTTTTGTGGAGTGAATCCAACTTGGTCACTGTTATGAATAGGAATAATAGAAAACGGTGGGGGTGGGGAGGCCTACTCTATTTTCCTACACATTAAAAATTTCGTCTGCGTTCCCTACCTAATCCTCTAATAAATTTAGTAAAATGGACATGAGAAATTCCATGTGAAGAATGATTTTACCATTTTCATCTCATCCCTCATTTACTTATTTTATAGAAAGTGTGGATAAATGATTTCAGTAAAATAAAACTTAGAGACTTAAATAAAATCCATGTCATATTATAAAGTATTTAAATTATTTAAAAAAAACTCTAAAAGATTGAAATAATATCTTAAAATAATATCAAAATTAAAAAATATTTGAAGAGAGCAGCACCTTGAGAGAAAAAAGAAAAAATAACAATGTTTTAGGATTGAATAAGAATTATAATGTGGGATTTTCTTTTAGTCATAACCTATTTATATTAGGTAAAAAAAATTATTAACCAACATTGTAATTTATAAAATAAAAATTATTGAATAAAAATTTTAAAAAATATTTATATATAATAAGGAATGGGGTGGAGATAGGATGGAGAGTACAAAACTAAATTCCAACTCATTAAGAATTTAGGATTATTTTTCCATATTCCCCACTACATTTCTTAAAAATTATTAAAAATTCACTTTATTTGGGTGTGGAGCCCTATGGAACTCTAAACCCTTAGAGAATTTTATTACCCCTACTTATGTAATTAATAATAATAAAACAAATATAATTATCTTTTTTACATTTAATTTTTTCTTCTTTTATAATAAAAAAACAAACGCCTTTTTCCTTTTTCATTTAAAGATAACATTATTAAAGAAAAAAAATTACAAAAAAAAAAGCGCAAACCCAAGAGTGCTCGTGTAAACTTTTCCAATTGAGTTGGACGCCTAGTCCACCAACGACACAACGTTCATGCGGTGCTAACTTTAATTCTACTTTATTATTATTATTTTTTTTTAATCTACAAACCCAAGATTCCCCACCTAAATTTAAATCTACTTCGAATGGATGCACAACATGACAACATCATGTGATTTAGCGATTGAATTATTTATCGGTTTCATTCTGAGGTGGATAGTTGTCACACGGCTTTTCTCCACAAGTCAAGCCGCGACACTCGCCCATCCGGCCTAAGGTGGTGACAGTAGTCCCGTTTAGGGGACTTTGTCTAACGAATTATACGGCGGTCCACGGGAGAGGATAGTGAGAAAGAGGTTTGATTAAGAATTCAAGCATAGGGGGCAATTTTTTTTTTTCCAAGAATTGAAGGGGACTAGCTAACAAAACCTTTTTTTTTTAATACTGGTTACGCATCAGATTACTGTATTTTATAGATATTTATAATTATTATTATAGTATACATTACACTAATATTTACAATCAGATATACGTAACTAAGACTTACATTATTACATTAAATAGCTAACAGAACCTTAGGAATGAATTAGAGATCATCATTTTAGTTGGAATATACTAAAATTTATTCTTATGATAAAGTTATATGGAAGTAGAATCTTTTTCCTTAAGAAAGAATTATTTACATCTCAGATGCATGGGATTGAGAAAATCTTCCGTAAATCAATTTTATCAGTTAGTTTTTTTTTTAATATAAATTATCAAATACCAAGAGGTTATTAGATTGATTATATGGCCTATAGCATTGATTCATTTCCATTTACTTTTGTTATTGTATTTTAATTAATATGTAAGTGAATGTTCTCATATGCATTGGCGGATCCATGATGGGATTAGCTGGACTTAATTTTATTTATATTTGTCTTTAAAAATAATTTTAATAAAATAAGGATTCTACGTGATTAATGAAACTATGCACATAGTGCAACTCTACAATTTTCTGCTGGAAAAAAAAAAAAAGAAGAAGAAGAAGAAGAAAGAAAGAAAGAAAGAAAGAAGAAGAAGAAAATGATGGCCCTCTCATTCAAACGAATATTGCTGGGCAGACACTAGTAAGACTAAAGAACTCAATTAAACGGGCCGGTTTCTTAACGAATTATAATTGTTTCCGCGAATTATTCGAATTATACGGGAGGCCGCGGGAGGGGATGGTGAGAAAGAGGTTTGACTAAGAATTCAAGCAACGGGGACTTTTTTTCACGAATTGAAGGGGACTAGCTAATAGACGAGGTTAGACGAGGTCACAAATAACTCAAATTAGAACGCTTTAAGGCAATGTTAGTTATGATGTCCATGTCCATATAGAATTACAATCTTCAATTTATCTCAAAGATTGTAAAAATTTTAATTTACCTCGATTTATCACTAAAAAGATTAAGGTAAATTGGTCACATGGATGATGAAATTTTTTACTTTTTTTTTTTCCAATGATAAAGGGAATAAATTGATGTTTGCAAACCTTAGGGATAAATTAGAGATCATCATTCTAAGTGGGATATATTAAAATTTATTCTTATAATAAAGTTATTATAGAAGTGAAATCTTTTTCCTTAAGAAAGAATTAGTTATCTCAGATGCATGGGATAGAGAAAATCTTCGGTAAATCAATTTTATCAGTTATTCTTTTTTTAATATAAATTCTCAAATACCAAGAGGTCATTAGATTGATTGTATGGCTTATAAGCATTGCTTTATTTCCATTTAATTTTCGTTATTGAGTTTTAATTAATATGCAAGAAAATGTTCTGATACGCATTGGCGGATCCATGATGGGAGTAGCTGGATTTAATTTTATCTATATTTGTCCTTGAAAATAATTTTAATAAAATAAGGATTCTATGCGACTAATGAAACTGTGCAAATACAGCAACTCTATAATTTTCTGCTAATGCAAAAATAAATAAATAAATAAATGACGGCCCTCTCATTCAAACGAATATTGCTGGAGTGGGGTGACAGTAGTAAGACTGAAGAACTCAATTAAACGGGCCGTTTCTTAACGAATTATAATTGTTTCCACAAATTATTCGGGAGTGGTTTATAAGACGGAAAAATAGACGGGTTGATTTGTTTTTGACTTCAACCCCTGGCAAGTCAACTTTCCGACCATGCGAATGATTAATTAATGCTGAGTTGCATGCTAAGACCATGCAAATGCTTAATTTGCCTATAAAAACAAACCCAACGAGGCTAACATTGCTTCTTAACACCACAGTCAGAGATTGATTTGGAGTTTAGAGAAAACACTGGATAAAATGCCAAACAACCATGCAAATGATTTCGGTACGACTCAAAGGTTAGTGCAAAATTTCTTAATTAACATGCGTTTTAGGTCATCATTTCATTTTTGATTTAGTTAATTATTTGACAACTTCCTTTCAAACCTACTTACTGTAATGCAATTTTTTCTTCTAATGGAGACAGCGAGAACGAGCGAGGAATGAATTTCTACATTCAGTGTTCTTCCATAATCGTGTTTCTAATCAACACATCGTGCACCCTGCTCCAAGTTAAACTCCAGTCAAAAGATGCCAACCCATTTGACACACACTACAGGGTCATGGTGGCATTCTTTGCTGTTCTGCTTGTACATGCTATACTACTAGCTACTCAAATAAAGCTGCGCCATGCAATTTTTGGCAAGATCAGTCTCCTCGCCGGAGCTCTTGCTTCAATTTTGCTTCTGATAATCCTTGTTCCGCCTGTGGGTTGGTTCAGCTTGGTCTTATGGGTCATTTGCTTTGTAACGGTAGCGCACGCCTGGCATCAGCAACTCTATGACCTGCTTTATGAAGCAACTCCCCAGATATTCAATTTGCTGGGGACAATGATGAATCGCCGCGTTTTGGAGCCACAAAATCAGCAGTCAGCCGTTTAGATGCTCACCGTCAGATTGAAAAAATGAAAATGGAAGTTGGTTTTAGTAAATTTGTATTTTCTTGGTGCGGCATGTGCATGTTTGGACTTTTAATTGGTTATTTTTAGTCTAAGAAATAAGTGTATAGCCGGTACGTAAAAAATTTCTTGATATTCAAATGTATTTTTCAATTCCTTCATACGTATACGGTCGTAGAATTTGGTAAATCATAAGTACGGAAAAAATTCTTCAATGTTCTTACTCAAGTCAACTAGAAATTGTAGTTCAAATTCAGAAACTTCAAGGAAAGTGTGGTTTGAAATTATAAACTTAGCAAGCACTTTATCCACTGCACTCTTATCCTCCTTAGCTTTATTATTCAAAGCAAAAGTTAGAAGTCGCAACAAGAAAAAGGCCACTGGGCTATTTACATTTCTGATAGCCCTCAACAACAGCAATACAGCGGGAGAAAGTTGATGCGAGTAATCGCGTTATTTTTCATTTGTGAAGTCTAAAAAGCCATCGCACTTATAGCAATGTGGTCATCGTAAAACATACGAGGCGTCGCAAGAATTTAGCGACAGCGGATGAGTGGCTGCAAAATGTATGAGCCCCTAAAAAGGCAAAAAGGACAGCCCCATGAAGGGACTGCATCGGCATCGTATTCACATACTAGTACATCAACTAATACCCATTTAACCATTTCAAAATTTAAGCATGAGCAAACAGTTATTAAGTTTGCATTCAAAAGTAAATACAATGACGAAATTTGAATAACAGCCCCCTGTCCTTTCGACCA
Source organism: Citrus x clementina (assembly GCF_000493195.1). Classification (NCBI taxonomy): domain Eukaryota; kingdom Viridiplantae; phylum Streptophyta; class Magnoliopsida; order Sapindales; family Rutaceae; genus Citrus; species Citrus x clementina. The sequence goes on along the minus strand of NW_006262139.1, from coordinate 12,294,494 downwards.
TTTGTCATATAATCTTACTTTTTATAAATTCTAAGCTCAACCACTCCACAACACCTCCATTAATCAAGATTCAAGACCCACCAAATGAAGGAATAAAAAGAATAAATACCCAAAATATAATGTGATAATACAATAGATCACAACACATCAATTCATTTCGTTATAACTATCTGACTATAATAATTAGTAACAATGAGAACCATAAATTGTTTAACATAAATGATGCCTTTGATAAAAAAAATATATCGCTGAAAGGTTCTGGGAAACCTAGGAGTTAATATTCCATGTGGTCTTCCCATATTGATAGAGAAACCAAGTGAGAAACTTATGGAGAAGCCACCAACTAGGCAAACTGATTCATCAACTTTCCAAAGCAGACCATGATCCCTTTTAGATTGTAAGTAGTTTCTAATGCTCTGCTCATCCAAGTACAAGACAATCAACAATTTACAATTGGATGTGTGGATTATGATGTGTCAACACTAATCATAAGTAATAATTTATGTACGCTAAGAATCTGGATCTATGCGTCAAGGAGTTTACCATCTCAGATCAGGAAATCTATAAATAGCTAATAAAGCGAACTAACTTTTAAGAAAATTGTCTAGCGGCTGGCAATTTACGGTTCAGTTCGGTTTTGATCCAAATCCGAAGAACCTAACTGAAACCGATCGGTTTCAAAAAAATGAACCGAAATTTAGATCTGAACCGAAGTTCTAAAATTTTTCAGTTTCTAAATTTATCTAGATTTATAATTTGCTGTTTTAACAGCGAGCTCGCCAGCTTTGGCCCAGTAATCTTTATCAGACAGCATTACCATCAAACAAAGAATCACACGATTGTTAGTCTCCAATCTCTTGAATCAAGTTCACATTTACAAATCTTTTATCCAATAACATAACCAGAGGACAAAAACCAAATATATGCAAGAACCGATGGCTGCGAGACCTATAGCTGAATCACGATAATGTCCGCCGTCTGCTGCGAGCCAATCGATGCTGAACAAGGCTGCAATCTCCCGCGAGTTGGCTAAGATGGTGCCCGGAGACGGAGAGAGTCGAGAGTTATCGTGGCCGTGAGGGAGAGAGAGAGAGAGAGAGAGAGAGAGAGAGAAGGGGCTGCGGCTGCTCCTGCGCCGCTGCACCTGCTGCGATGGCTGCTGCTCTGCTAAGTTTTAGTCTAGTTAAAAGCTTCGGTTTTTCTTTATCTTTTTCAATTGAAATTTCCATGAACCAATCGGTTTGTGCCTTCAACCGAACCGAACACAAACTATTCGGTCATAAACTACTAAACGTTCGGTTTTCACTTGTTAACCGAACCAAAATGAACTGAGCAATTTTGGTTCGGTTCGGTAAAAACAAACCGCATGCCCAGCCCTAAATAATGTCCAAACAAGAGAAAAAGCTTACAAAAAAAAAAATTCCAGATAAAGCATCAAACGGTAATCATTTTCTCTTTCCAAATAACTCATAAAGACTAATCATTTTTAGAGCAGAGCAACATGTGAAATAAGGGTATCTTAAACTAGGTACCTACCAATAGCATGTACTAGTAAAGCTGACAAAACAGTACAAATTAACTCACTGTTTCAGAAATATATGGTATTCATTTCTTCGGGCTTTTCATAATGGCCTTTGGTGCCAGATTAAAGGAACTCCCTGTGAAGCTATACACTTCAGCAAAGTCTGTTATACCTGCAAAGTAAAGGCAAAATGAAATAGAACCCCCATTTTTAATCAAATGCTAGATAAATGAATTGGAAAAAAGCAATTACCATGAAAAACAGGAACTTGCTTCCCCTGCTTTGGCATCTCTGAACTTGTTAGTGTTCAAATTGAGCTTGCAATGCCGGCAAGAACGTTGTTACTGAGTCTCGATATCCCATTTGATCCAATATCAGCTGATTCAGTAATGTAGCATGCCATAATAAGTGCTGGAAAGTCGCTTTTACTCGAGCTGTCCTACTAATGCAATAACTCTAAAAATAAGACAAAAAGTGCCAATACCATTTGAAGGTTACCCTTTAAATTTATGAATCCCAAAATATCTTCACAACCATTAACCTAAATAATCCAACTTTCTCCTTATCGTATTGCCTTCACTAACTGTCTAACCACTTGCATTAGTCTTCCTTCAGCAGAACCTGGAAAGTAATTTCTTACATAAGAATGAGGTAACTTATACACAATATTGATTTTAAAATCACCTTCTATCAATATCAAAAATAACAATTTTGTAAATAAATTGAATGCAATAAATTTTAATTAATTTTGGATTATTCTTTTGCTCTTTGCCTAATTTTTGTGCATCAAAGACTCTTAACTTTACTAAGTAAAAAGATAAGGAAGTTTACCAATAGTAAAGGTCTCATCCATTGGGCATTTTTAAAGGTCCAGAGAATGAAGGGCCTCTCCAAATCCCATTGTTATTTTTGTCTCTGAGTGTTAGTTTAAGCCAAAAGCATGTTTTCCAAGTAATTACTCAAGAATCTCACTTTCAATATTCATCACAGCCATATTGTCTACAGGGTAAAGGAAAGAGACAGTCTATCGATTGAACCTTAACAATATGGACTCTTGCCAAGCCAATTGTTGTTTGAAATTCCCATGTGGTGCAAGCCTAATAATCCTGAAAAATGTCAGGACCATTGTTTAATTAATACTTTAGACAAGAGTGAAAACTGAAAAGAATCATAAATTTTCTAAACATATAATAGTTAAAAGGAAAATGGAAAAAGGAAGAAACAGAATAAAAAAAACTCTAATAAAAGGAAATATAGATGATCTAAATAAAAAATAAGGGAAAATACTATGCTACGATCAATCGCTTCTACTGCTTCAACCTGGACACTTATACTAATTTGAGAGAATATACTCAACTAGTAAATTGTAATTATTCACATACTTCCACTCTAAACTAATTACAATCGCAAGTTCCAGAACAAGAGCCAATGATTTGATAGCGTTTCAAACAGAATTGAAAACAAGTAACTCAATTTATATGATGAATTTAGACAAATCTGGCTCCTTATTATAGCAATGCCAGCAATAAACAGTGATATTACATGGGAATTTGGCTAGTAGGTTGAGTGATATTGGCTAATCATCTGGCATTTAATTAATTATGCAAGATGATTATCAAATACTTCGGTACAAATTCAGCTCTCTGCTCATAACCATTTTCACACATACCACACACGAATAAATAATGTGATACAGTATCAGCATCAATCAATTGCAAAGCAATCAAGGTATTACTGGTCACTAATCATCATTGGCATGCTTCAATAAAAGCTATGAAATTGGAAATGATAGAACCTCACCTAACAATTTCGAGCCTTTTATGTTGAATCAAAGCTACTTCTAAGCGAAGATTAGAAAAGATCTTCATCTCTATCTCTCTGTGAACTCAATTGCGTCCAATGCACCATCATCTTGAGAATGGAACTGAAACCATCGGATTTCAGGAGTTTTCAATTGATAGCGCACATGAAAGTGTTGACGATGGCAGCAAGTGACAATGATGGCGTGAGCTTTAGATGAAAACAAACGTTAGGGTTTTGACTATTTATAACTTAAGACGGTTCTATCTATCCTTTCATGTAAAGCATCATCAACCTCTTCCTCGTGCATTTTGGGCAAATAGGCTAAAGTTTTCATTTGGTCGAAAAGAAACCCATACGAATCGTCTGACAATGAGCACTTCTTCCCCGTCCAAGAGCTCCAGTGACCGTGCAAGCACTCAAAACACTAGTGAACGTAAAATCATTGGGCTCTAACACTGAATTTCTCATCATACAATAAAGGTGTAAAAACATATCAACCTCCCATTCTTGAGCAAAGGCAGCAATGATGGCTGTCCATGACACTACGTTCCTAACGGGCATTTTCTCAAACATTTTATATACATCAATATTTTCGCCGCATTTGCCGCAAAAACTGATCAAAGAACTCCCTACATAAACATTTGCAACAAACCCACTTCTTACAGCTAAGCACTGGTACTGAGTACCACCACGGATGTTCCGTGTAGACCCACATGAAGTCACTGGCATTTGACAAAAAAACTCGCATCAATTTTCAGCCGTTCCCTGTGCAAATCATGATGCATGGAGATTGAGTTCTCCACATCAACAACAGAAGTGTCAAGCAACTGATCAAATACATTTGATGATCCAAACGTTGAATTTGTACCGGTGAAATCATGGTTAAATTGTTGCGAATGGAGATGCTTGGAATCTGTTTGTAGAAAGTCCTGAATGAGCCAAAGACGGACTTCGGTCTTTGTACTGACTCTAGTTCTGGGCGACATGATATCAACTATCAAGGACTCTCAGAGCCTTGTGTAAGCTCTTACTTGACGATGTCTGTTTCAATTTTTGTGAACAGGAAGACCTATAGATGATTGATAGAGTTTGGCGACTTTGTATAGCACAACAGGGTTTCTTTTTTGTACATGTTCGAAGAAAAATAATATTCACACCTGACAAAACCCCGTGAAAACATGCAGCCTATGATTCATTTGTGAACTAATCTAAGGGCTTAGTGCTTGGTCGTGCTTGTAAGCATGTGTGTTCTAATACGGGCATCTTTGCCGCACCTTCGGTTTAATTAATTAATATACAATTGGGATTAGGGTAAGCATTCCAAATATAAGGACAAAATTAAATCTTTTAAATTTCTAAAATAGTAACATTCTATTTTTTTTTTTTTAAGAAACGTATCTAAATTACATTAAAAAAATAAATTTTTGTTTTCTAAAAGTAAAGGGTGGATAAAGTTTAAATTAATTTTTCAAGACTCTACTTCTCTTAAAAGAGTAATGCTACACATTCCAAAATTTTTATCATAAAAATATATCACAAATGATGTAGCATTCATTAATTGATTGATAAAATAGTACAATTAATTCACTTGGATCTTATAAAAAATTACCAACTACTCAATTAATAACACATCATTTGAGATGAAATTTAAAATTAAAAGCTTGGGATATTATCAATACTCCCCTTTAAATTTAACTTCGATTAGTTAGTCAAATAAAACCACTTAAAAACCAGTCAGCTAAGTCTCTTCAAACCCCCAAAAAATCTAAAACTTATTTAGTCTAATGTTTTAGATCAATAATACAAACACAACGAATTGGACAAATAATATTGCATTCTTAAAAAAATGATTACTTATTTTATCATTTCTCAGCCACATTCTGATTTATACAACCGCAACGCATTTACCACATAAGTTGGTTCTTAAAGATAGCAAATCCAACAAGAAGTTCTATAACTAATGTCGGTACTTGATGTAATCATTTTATATTTATGTCATGTTTTCAATGAATCGTACCAAATTTGAGCTAATACGAACACACCTATATTATTTTTCATGTAAGAATATTCAAACACAAATTTGACGTGTCAATTTAATAGTGGTGGATTTCAAACAAAAAATAATCCAGAAAATTTCGTTGCAGGACGCATGAAAAGATCAATCTTATGACCAACGTTCATACTAGATCACTTATATCAGAGAAGCAGTTATAATGAGAACAGAACCTATATGATTACAAGAAATTCCTACCAGTTTTTGCCATTGCCATTGCCGTTAGCAGCTTCTTCTATGGGTGGTACCATCATCATCAAAGTCATCTTCTTCTCTATCTCCATGTAAATAAACCCATAACTTTGTATCTCCATTGTACTGTACACAGGGATCATTTTCATAATGCAAACGATCAAGACCACGACTAACAACTTGATTAAGCTGTTCATCAGAGATATCTTCAACAATGTACTGTGAGTCACGCATAAGCGTACAAACATCAGTCCTGGTACCCATATTTTCAGGCAACCTCGCAGCTGCATCCCTCACAAGACACAGCACGGTGACATGAGGTGGCCGATCTGTTTTAAGCATAAAATGGTCTCTGACTTTTGATGATGGCTTGCCACTGCTCCTTCTCATAGGAGCAACTGCGGATTTTCTACCATCCACTGCTGTATATAAAAAAGCTCTTTCTGGAACTGAATACCTGAGAGCTTCCTCAATATGGAAATAAGCCCTTAGTTCTGCAGAGGATGGGCTAATGGTGGCTGTACACTTCCGAGGCCTTGCACTTTTTAATCTTTGCTCCAAATCTGCAGTTTTTGGCATTGAAATCATAGGTGGTGCAGGAAGGCTTTTAATTTGCTGAAGTGTCTCTCGAACACTTCTCAGCCAATTAGCAAAAGAATCAACTAACTTTGCTAGCATTTTGTGTGGGAGACCCCAAGCTTTAACAGATACCTCTTCCTCAATGGTTTCAGCTGGCTTAAAGGAAATTGGACCAATCCAGGACCAACTCTTCGTCGATTTCAGATATGAAGTGAGTGGCTGCCAATCCTTGACACCTAAAGGTGCTAGCTTAGAAGAAAATATATGCAAAGCACCTCTCACTAAATCCTCAAGAGGCTCCCTGGCTTCAAGAATACAAGGACCTATTGGACTTCTTCTCACACGTTCAATAATTTGATGTATGGTGAGAGAAGGCAACTTCATTTTCTCTGTTTGTGCAATATTAAAATTGTCCTTCCGAAGGTGCTTGCCAATTACAGAAGTATCTTCTTCTCCTTCTGGCGTGACCATTGCAGTGCGAATGGCAGAAAGAAAATGCATAATGGAGAATGAGAATCCCTTATGAACCTTGGGGCTTACTGGAGGTAATTCCAGCTTTCCTAATGGTTTTTTTTCTGGCATTGCATTATTTTTAGCTCTTCTTTTTGACAGGAATGAATTAGCATTTAACCCATATGAAGAGCTATCATTAGTTTCTCCTTTTGTCAAAGCATGTTTCTTCAAAGTAGAAATAACTGGTTCATCAAGGACCTTTCTTGAATCGAACTGAATACAATCATATTCAACCAGGCCAGACATGAATGGTACACCTACCTTTTTCTTCTGCTTCTTTTTCTCTGTTTCAGATTTGAATGATGACATCATTGACATGTCTAATGGATCACAACCCCATTTCATACAAGCTTTAACACGTTGCTGTACTTTGTTCTGCAAATTATTCTCCTCACCATCATCATCATTCTTGTACTTTGTTGGAGGCAAAGAGGGTGCATTCCTGAATTTCTTCTTCTTCTTGGGTAACCTCTCTCCATTTTCCTCATTATGAACTGAAGATTGTTGGAACTTCTCAAACAGCTTGGTCTTGTAACCAGCAGTTTGAGAATGGTTACTGTAGGTAATTGTATCATTCAATTGATCCATTAACACCAAACCACTTGGTGTCTGATCAACATTAGAGTATAATCTGTTCTTAGGCAAACCCAAACTCTCATTTGCCAGTTCCATCAAAGCCAGAGCTGCGTCAATGCAGGTCGATAGTTCCACACCATACTCCCCCTTTATTCGACCTGTTCTTGCACCATAAGCAGCCCCAAACTTATTTCCTTGCACCATCTGATTGAGATAAGAAGGATACCACGCAATACTATCTGACTGATTGGGAATTGTTTTACGCTTATTCTTTCTACAACGATGTTGATGCGACAAATTTTCCATCTGTGAAAGGTTCAACCCCACATTCTTCACTATCCCAATTGAACTTGGTTCTCCATCTTTCTCGGGTTTCGAGATTACATGCTGATGTTGAGAAGAGAGATATGGAATAAAGTCACTATCCACGCAAACAGGTTCAGGTACATTTGGAGCTCTAGTCGCCTTTTTCAACATCTACCAACTGTAAAATCCAACTAAAACCAAGCATTTGACAGTCAAGATTAGAAAAAATATCAAATCCAACTATGATGCCTCATTGCTGGTATAATCAAGCAAAAGGATCCAAAATATTGAATCAAAAGACTCCTCATTATGCAATGAAATGATCAGTAAAAACAAAACTTTGCATGGCCTAACAGGTTAATACAACCTCTGGGCACAATTCAGAATGGCATTCAATTTGGAATTAAACGAAACAAAGCATAGAAGACTAATCACAAATATTAGCAAATACGAGTTCTAGTATAGAACTAGACAATGTACCAATTGATTCTTGCAAATACAAAATGCAAAAATGCAACCAAAACAAAAGGCATCCATGAAACAAAACTTAACCGTAGCAATCACAAGGCATCCATGAAATGTTTATAAGAGAACAACAAATAAAATGATCACGACCCATTTGGTTGGTTGAAAAGTTCAATTCCATGAAGAGAAGATAATTAAAAAAAAAAACATGTATTTTGATTTTCCATGTATTATAGACCGAAAAAAGAAAAAAAAAATCTCTTTTGCCTTAACTAACTCTGCATGTATGATAACGACCCAGACAACGTTTATTCATTCTAACTAATGAAAAAACATGGAGTTAAAGGGTGAGCAACAGTACCTTGGGGTTATTTTCTGGGGAAACAAACGAAAACTGAGAGCATTGATCGTTAAGAACCCTAGAGACAGGCCAGGGAAAGAGAGTGAGAGTCAGAGCAGGGAATGGCAAGAGTCTAATAAAGGAGAAGTTTTATAAATCACGTCACCAAAGAAGCAGCAGAAGCTATTTTTTCTTGAGAGGAAAATTGGATAAACGTGGGTCGTTGGTGCAGAGTGTGCACATCTTGAATGTGAAAAGACTGATAAGTACATATGAGGGTTGAGTTAGTCAATTTGAGACCGAGGTTTAAAAGTAATTTTAAAAATTAAAAAATTATTTTTAATATTTAGTGAATTTTTTTAAAAATCACTTTTAATAAAATTATATTGTCCCCATCACATTAAAAAAAAAAGAAATCTTTCAAAATATAATTTTAAGAATTAATTTTATACTTAATATAATTTCATATATATCCTCATATATACTATAAAAATCTAAAATTATTCTTATTAATTAGGAAATAAAATTATTATTATTACTAATTATATCAAAATAACATAATAAAAAATAAAATTAATAATATAAAATATTTATTTTAGTATTACAACACAACTAATAATTATTATTTTAAAACTACAATATTACTATACTAGACAGGGAAAAAAAATAAAAAATATTCAAAAAGTGCATTCGCTGAGATTTGTCTCCTTCACCAGTGGGAAAAAATTGGAAATTTATGAAAGGTAAAAATCATAATGCGCAAAAATTATCAAATATTTTTTTTTATAAAAATTATTAATTTTGTGTGTTTACACGCAAAACCAATTTATTTAAGTTTGACAAATTCCCATTAGGATTAACTTTTAATTTTTTTTTATTTAGTTAAGGAAAAAGGATAGTTATGTATCTCCAAGGTTTAGAAAAACGGTCACAAAAGGGATACCAAAACTCTTTTTTTACCATAATACCCTTTAACTCTATAAATTTCCCAAAAAATAACCCAAAATTTTATAACAAATGGAAATATAGCATTAAAATAAATGTAATAATATATCCATTTCAAAATAATTTTAATATTAAAAAATATTTTAATATTTTTCAATCTATTAGACCTATTTTATTATATTAAAGTAATTTTTAATAATAGATACAGACGTAATATTAAAATAAATTAATTAAAATTAAAATTATTTTAAATATTATGTAAAATTTAATTTTAATATTATTAATATAAAGATTTTTTTAATTGTAAAATTTATTTAACCCAAAGATTTACTTAAAAATTTTATAATATTACAAATATATTTATTACTAAAATAAATATAATAATTTAAAATTTTAACTTATTTTATATGTTAAAAAATGATTTAATATTATTAGTCTACTAGATAGAATATATAATTCATATTAAATTTATATTAATTAAACTTTAAAAGTCAATTTTCTAATTACTATAGTCAAATGGTATTATTAGAAAAAAAAAAAAGTCTCCATATCCCTAGTTTTAAAACTTAAAAATTTTTGTGATTATTTTTTCAAACTTTAGGGATGTCTTTTTCCCTTTAATTAATTTATAATGATAACAATTTTTATTTATATTAAAAAGGAATAAACGTGAGTCTCAACTTCGTAAAATCTTTTATATTGAACATCAAACATAGGGGTCTGTCTATGTTATGGAAAATTAATTCAATAGTTAGGACTTAGAAGAGAAGTCAATTCTTCATATTATTCTACAAGATTAAAATAAAAAGATTTGAGTAATTTTTATTAGACTTGTATTGAGATTCGAAATTTCTGAAATCACCACTTTCACTGCAATCTCAGTGGTGATTGCATAAATGATAAAATTTCACGGTAGTCCCTTTATTTTAGTACAAAATGTTATTAATAAGTCCAAACCCGGGACTATAATAGTAATCTCAAAAATTAATCTGATTCCTCCTTCTTATCCTGTCTCTCAAAAGTGGCCTGGATTTTGTATTATTTATTAAAAATGAAATACTCCCTACCCAGTCAGATACATTCCCTAATCCCTACGTACTATTAATAAAAATTAGTTAACAATAATGAGTTATAATCAATCTTTCACAAATGAAATCAACATTTATTAGTAAGAATGTCGACATATGCATAAGATACTTATATTATTTGATGTATCAGACAATACATTTCTATGTTATTTATACATACGCATAAGGTAAAATAAGTTTTTACCTTTTGAAATCAATTTGGATTAATAAGAGTGTACACACAAACACACATTTATGCACGTAAGAAAAATTTATTGTCCAATGTGTCTCACACGAGTTTATTAATATTAGTTAACAACACATGAGTCATAATAATTCTTTCTATATGAAAATTATTTCTATTAGTACTAGTATTGCAAGTCACTTGTGTTGTTTAACATTTTTCATAGGACAATGCTATTCTTAGCAAGATGGAGGGATGAGTTAAAATAAAATTTTTCAATTTTTGAGCCAATTTCTATAACTTTCTTGTTGGCTTTACCTGCCCGCTGGGCGTTTCCTTATTTGTGATTTTGATTTTAATTTCGTTGATTCTGTATTTGAGAAAGAAGTTAGTCTTTCTGTAGAATCTCCGTATTTGTTCAATCTCAATGCTCAAGTAGGTGCTTTAGCCCAGCTCAAACCTAAATAGTGAATATTTGGATTTCTCACTTTCTTTCTTTCTATTTTAGGGGTAGACCAAGGAAATCCTACTTCTATTGTTGATAAAGCTAAGTTAGCCAGTTAGATAGTTTTGTTATTTAATTGTCTGATACTAAATAATATCATCATTATTAGTGGTACTATAAGTAGGGGTGGTGATTTGGGGATACGATTCATTTATTTGATTTGTTCAATAAATTAATTGAATCCAAATTTGAGGTCACTGACTTATTTATTAGTTTAAGATTCGTTTGTATTTTTGTAGGATGTCAATTTTGTGATTTTTTTTCTATTTTTTTTGCTTGATTTTTTAATTAATTATTATTTTTGTAAATGAATTGTAAACAAATCTACGTATGGTTGATTTGTTATTAATTATGCACAAACGAATTAAATAGATTGTAAACGAATCTAAATTTGATTCAATTCATTTAATTTTGTACAAAAAAACGAATTAAACGAATATTCATTTAATAAATGAATCAAATCCACATCCCTAAATTATGATAAATTTAATAAATGAATTTAATTTGAATCTATCAAATTTTGGTAAGTTCATTTATGATTCTATTTAAATTCAATTCGTTTATTCATTTTACTATCCTTAATTATGAGAGATGAGATATAAATTTCCACACATAAATTGAAATAAAAATAATTATTATTTTTTAACTTTATCCAACATACTATCCTTGATTTATTCATAATTATTTTTAATAAGATGGAGAAGTAGAACAATAGAATGTTTAGACCAAATGCATTAACAATTTAATCGTAAAACATTTGTTAGTAAAACCAAAATAATCACGCGTTTGCAACGTGATACTAGTTTATTAGCAGGTTGCCCACCACTAATTTTCTTTGAAGTGATTTTTTCACCTCTGTCAAATAACATCATAAAGTCTTGAAATCTAACAATTCCCAAAGGATGGTTGCTATTTACAGAATTTCGTAACTTAGCCGATGCCCATAGAAAATTATGATCATCAAGTTCACTTCGACAGGTACAAAATTTTTTCTGGAAGCTGATGCCGCGTCCCACAGATGGTTTCAGTACAAATCAAGTCAACAATATATCATAAAATACCATTTTTGGCTCTTCAACGATTCCAACAGTAAGAGCACAATTTGCAGTGTCAAACTTTCAATTCGGGCCTGCCTTAATAATAATAATTTTTATTTTAAATTTTCTCCAATATTTCAATAATTAATATTAATTAAAATGAGATAAAATAAGAGTATACAAAAAAATAAGTCTTTTAAAAATTTAAAAGAATAAAAAAAAGTAAGAATGAAACTAATATTCATACAGTTCTTTCTATTACCTTGTTTGGTTAGCAAATTGTTTAAAACGAAAAAAAAATACAGTAATATATTAAAATTAATATCAGAGAAAATATTGAAGAAGTGAATTAAAACAATTAGTTAAATTATTTTGCCATACATATTTAGACTAAGTGAACGAAAGGTGTGTGAATATCACAATCAGCTATAATCCTTGTGACTAAATAGCACGCACTTTTCTCGTTTCTAGCAAACAAAATGAGCACACAATTCTTACTTAACCAGCAACAACAAAGGCATCATCTTGACAACTGTACCATCCACGAATACATATAACGAAAGTCTTAGGGGCAGGACGTTTCATGCTGCAATCTCACAAGTACAAAAATATAGTCCTGCTCTGAAAACTTCGGCTAATAGGTATCAGAACTGCTGAATTGAACTGTTACAGCTATTTTTCACCCAGTTCTTATCTAGAATTAAACCACAAATAATGAAACTAAATTCATGAGCACAACAACAGGGTAGCAGGCTCACAAGCAAATTGTAGACGAGAAATAACATAAATTGTTTGTTTCTACCTCAAGTATAAACAGGCATCAGTTTTTACACAGGTTCAAAAAAAATGTCTTTTCTTTTTCTTGACATTACATATGTAGCAAGAAAAGACATTAAACACGAACAACACATTAATTGCTAGAAACATAGGATTTTTTAAGTTTCACCTCGAAACTTGGCTCCCAAATTTTGTACTCAAGAAGTCTCTACCTAATTCTGAATATAAATAGCTGGGTCAGTTGCATTTCTTTAGCTGGTTCACTACTTGTGGCCTCTGCTTATCAGTTTCTGAAGTGTCACAAATCCACTCACCTTCTATGGAATATTTAATTGTGTCCCTGAAGCTTCATCTGCATCCGTAGTGTTTCCCTTATTCTCTGTTCTTTGGGCTTTATGTTTCCATGACTGAGCCTTACTTCTACCAGATTTCTGAACTGGTTTCTGGTTCTTCTTGACAACCCTCATAGCCAATGTTTTCAGTGGAATTGAAATATCCAGAGGCAAAAGCACCTCTTCCAACTCATGCCAGTCAAGATCTTCAAAATCACCATCTTCATACTCTACCCTATACCAGCCATTTTCCTTGTCAAACTGGGTCACGGTACCGGAGTAATATTGCTCCCCAAACAATTTCCGAACTTCCCTCCCTTCCAACCATTCACCAAAACCAGCATCTCCTGGTGATTCAGCATCACTCGCACTATTAGAGAGAACAATAGCATTGTCAATAGAAGGCATTTCAGGCACCCCGTTGATAACAACAGCAGGCTCTCCTGGCAACTCAAAAACCCCTGTCAAAGAAGATTCAGATTCCAACTCTTTGTGCATGGTTTCCATATATAGCCCTCTTTTACATAAAGCCTGGAAAGAAGTGTCAAAGATTTGAAGATGTAAGAAAAATAGTTCATACTCTTTCAACCATATAATTCAACAGATTGATGCTTAATAATGCTGATAGGTATTAGATAATATCCTGACAAAATAGACTATATGGGGCATTCTCCAGAGACAAGGAAAATAAAAACACATACTCCAGCACATATCACATCACAGAAGAAATCTTCACCAAGTATACAGTAATTGATATCATCCATAAGAAAATCTGTTATGCGAATAAGAACATTGCATCAAGAAAGTTATCAAATAAAACAATACGATCATGAAAGTAAAATACTGGGAAACCATCTGAAACATATCTTTTGTGACATTTTGCTTTAACAAAGATAAACAGACGACAAAACTTGCATCCCAAATGTCAAGAAACTAATCAAGAAAATTCATCAGTACTTTCACACCACGCCAATATCAGATACAAGATTTTAAAATCTCAATAAGCAAACTTACTGAAGCAATGTCATATTAATCTGAATCATTTCTGCATCGACTTTTACAGGCTTCTAATTTACAAATAGAACCCTAAATTGAAGAAACTAGAAAACACAATGGAGTGGCAAATACACATAGTTGTCAACAACTCTCAGTTATCAAGCAAAGAAACAGAGAAAATTGATTCAATCTATTGGTCATTAATTCTCTCTAGAGTTTCAGAACCGCTTCATTTGCTCTTAAAAGAATTCAATACTATAGCTCTTTCTTTCTTTCTTTCTTTTTTTTTAAACCATTCACGGAAAACAAAAAAGCTTAATTCAAAATAATACTCAATAAATTACGGAATAATTGTAACAAGATAATTAGGGTTCAAATTATTTATAAAGGGTAGTATTGATTGATCCTAAAAGGAAGATAATTCATTTAACAAGTGAGTTTAGCTTTGAGTAAATAAATGTACCGATCAAAATATGAAGCAGAAATGAAAGAATTAGCTCCGATTTTGCAGCGAGTTATTGCTACTCCTGTTCAATAAAACCCTAACTTGTGCACGTAACAGAGAACGAACCCTTTGTGCTTCAGGGAGCAGAGCAGTTATAGGCAGTAACAGAGTAACTACCTTGAAATTCTTCAGAACAACTGAAAAAGAATGAAACAATTCTCAATGAAACCACAACGTAGTGACGTACTGCTCTGCTGCACTGGAACAGCGAAATGTTGGGGGAGTTAATTATTAGGATATTATGATTTGTATTACTTATTGATGTTCTGTTATTAAAAATATTATAATATTTTGAGAGTGTATTAATTATTTATTTTAAATTAAAAAAAATTATTTATCGATTATTAAATTGTTAGCTGTTGTTTGAAAATTAATAGAATTATAGTGAATTGATGATTTTATCCTTGAAAAATATCACTTGTATACTCTTAAATTTTTTTTATTATTACTTATATACCCTTAAATTATCACTTATATCATATGAAAAAATTAAATTATCCTTCTGGTATTACCTTATTTAAACGGTAAGTAACGGTTTGGTGAACGACAGATATATTTTATCAACTTAAGGTGAACGATTGATACACCCTCAAAATATTGTAATATTTTTAATAATAGAGTATCTATAGGATATACGAATGATAATTTTCCTAATTATTATATCATCCAATCCATGCTTAAAATTTAGCCAACGCTATTTTTAAAAAATAATTAAAAAAGTTTACGTAATTTTTTAAAATGTTAAACTAACAAGAATTTTCAGCGAACTAATTAATTAAAATTTTTCTTGATTTATTTTGTTTAATTCAGACTTTTTTATTATATTTATGGGTAGGATTATTTAAACTTATTAAATTATTTATTAAACTCATTTACTAAATAAATTCACTCTCATATTTTAAAATTTTAAATTTTATTCAATAAACCTATCTAAATACCCAATATGTCCTTACTAAACACAATGTGTATAATAATAATATATTTACTTATTAAATCCATTAAATTCATTTATAAACTTTTAATAAATGTTTCATTGAATTTCTAATGTAATTATTCAAAATCCAAAAAATATGCCTAATAGCTTATCAACCACCCAACATAGACTCGTGTTAGCGTGCAAGAAGATGACCCATTCACCGCAAAATCGACATATCATTTGGTTAATAATGCCAAATGATTGACAAAAAAAAAAAAAAAAAATCCACCCACTCAATAAAGAAAAGAATAAGGTCTTTTATTTTCAGGCAATTACTTCACAAAACAAAAAGAATAAAAGGTGAAAGGTACTTGGACAGCGTTAGAAGATTTTTTCTGTAATGTACAGTACTACAGAATAAGTGGCACAGAAGAAGAAATATGCCTCGAGTCGATTATGGCTTAACAAAAATATATTAGATGTAAAGATGGATTCAAAGAAAAAAGTTCTTTTTTTTTATTTTTTTTACTATATTTTAGCGTCAATAATTGTAATATAATTTAGGGTATTTTAATCATTAATATTTTTTCAAAAAGTGGATTAGGTGAGTAGTTTGGTGAGTTCAAATAACCTCATCCTATATCTAATTACTAAGATTACTTAATCTAGATTATTACTTAACCTAGGTTTAAATTGAGTAGGTATCCTTATTCCTTATAAGGTAAAAATACCAAAAATTTACTTTAACTTCAATATTAGTTTTAATTTTTATATAGAATTCATTATTTCTAAAAATATATGTCAATATTAATTTATTATTATGATTATTAATATCAAATTTATATAATTGACATCAATGTTGTTGAAAATTATTAGATTTTATTTAAAAATGATAGATTATAAGTTATAGAATTTAATAACTAAACTATTATATACAATAACAAATATTTATTTGTGTAATTTGTTTATGTTATGTCATAAGGGTAAAATAATCAAATAGAACTTATGTTAAAGTAACTTGAATAGTCAAATATCATCCAAAAATCCAAAAATAACAATAAAGTTATAAAAAAAAATTAATTGATTAACTGTAAAAAAATTTATTGTTAATTTATATTTATTAAAATAATGTGAATTTGTTGTAAATATTTTTTAGAAGGAAGGTGGGTTGGGTTTACACGAATAGTAAGGTAGAAATATCCCTAATTTTTATGCAAATATGACAAAACTTTAAAAATTAATGTATTGTTATGACAATTTAGAGGTGTAAGGACAAAAATACCCTCCATTTTTATCAAAAGGAATCAAAACTTTCAATAAATTTGAGACAAACACTTAAGATTTTATCGAGAAACATAATGTGTCAAATCACTTGGGTATTCCATGAATTATTAGTTTTAGGTCCAATATAAGCACTATAAACTTTCTTTCTTTCTTTTTTTCATGAGATTTGTGTTAACTTATTTGGGGTGTGTTTGGAATTGAGATGTTATAACTTTTAAGTTACAACTGCTGTGGAAAAAAAACTGTAACTATAAAATAAAAATTAATAATATGTAATAAATATAAATTTTAAATAGTAATTTTGATAAAATTATTAAAGATATAATAGATTTTTCACATACAAGTGAAAAATCATATTAATATATCTTCCAAACTACAACAGCTAGTGTTAACCAAATACTTTAGTGCTGTAACTTTTAAGTTACAACTGCCCAACCTCAATCTCAAACGCACTATTAATACTTATTTTTGGTGCTTTTAATTATGCGTCTATTGTTGGGAAAAGCCTGACTCTGGATGGTACAAATGCAATGTTGATGCTGCTCTAGTTAGGCCAAGAGGGTTGATTAGCTTTGGGGCTGTAATTCGGTCAGCTGGGGGTGAGTTTATTGCGGCAAAAAGTGACATCTTGCCTGGTAGTTTTGATCCTCGTGAAGCTGAAGCTCTTGGTGTTAAAGAAGCTCTCAGCTGACTAAAGAACTTCTCTTTTAAGTCTGTTGTGTTAGAAATGAATAGTTTACTAGTCTTTAATGCTTTACATGATAAGTTTGATTATCCAAATAGTTTTAACTCTATTGTTGCCGATTGTAGAGCCCTTGTTCAGTCCTTAGGAGAAGTGGCGTTCTCTTTTGTTCGTAGATCTGCGAACTCCGCTGCCCACACTATTGCTCGGGTGGAGAGTTCTTTATCAGGTTCGGAAGAGTGGAGTTTTGTTTCTCCTCCCTGGTTATGTGATTCCTTGGTTGTTTAATGAAATTCTTCCTTTCAAAAAAAAAAAATATTATGGGTCTAAAAAACTTCTTGACCTGTTGACTTCTATAGATGAATTTTGATAGAATTCATAAAATGTCAATAAGTCTAAAAGTCGAGAAATTTGACGAAATTTATAGAAAGGGCATTAACATATTTTCACTAATGGTTTGTCATAATTTTAGCAAATTTTAATTTCTCACTCATATTTATGTCATTAAAGTGTCATCGAGTCAAATGGGCGAATTTTCGCGACGTGGCAAGGTTACACAGGTTGCTTGTGTGGCGTGCCATTTCGGCATTTCCTACGCGGTGCCGTTTGAATGCATAACCCCATCGATTCTTTCCATATCCATAGCCCTTAAGGTTATAAGAAAGAAACACCAAGCAAATTAGTGAATTCGGCTCGGCAGCCAGCAAACCAAATGAATGACGCACGCGAACTCACTATCGTTAAACATTCAAAATCTGCGCGCCAACAGTGGCCAAATTCAGCGAGCTCTTCAGACTCTCGACTGTGGCGCTTACGGCCGACTCATCCAACATTTCACCGACTACCGCCTTCCTCGCCAAGCCAAGCAACTCCACGCGCGCCTCATCTTCCATTCCGTTGCACCCGACAACTTCCTCGCATCGAAACTCATCAATTTCTACTCGAAATCTAACAGTCTCATTCAAGCGCGACACGTGTTCGATAAAATTACAAGCAAAAGCATCTTCTCATACAACGCCATGCTTATCGCGTACTCTGTTCACGACATGTATACTGATACGTTAAGGTTGTTTTCGTCTTTGGCGTCGTCTTATTCAGAGGATTTGAAGCCTGATAACTTTACGATTACTTGTGTTTTGAAGGCATTGACTGGTTTGTTCCGCGACTCGAGATTCGCTAAGGAGGTTCATTCCTATGTTTTGCGATGTGGGCTTGATTCAAGTTTGTTTCTTGTTAATGGTTTGATAACATTTTATTCAAGATGCGATGATGTTGCTTCAGCGAGGGCGTTGTTTGATGGAATGTCGAAGAGAGATATTGTGTCGTGGAATTCGATGATTGCTGGGTATTCCCAAGGAGGGTTTTACGAAGAGTGTAAAGCATTGTTTAGAGAGATGTTAAACTCACCGGTATTGAGACCGGATGGGGTGACAGTCGTTAGTGTTTTGCAGGCGTGTGGGCAATCTAGTGATATAGTTTTCGGAATGGAAGTGCATAACTTTGTCATTGAGAGTCATATTAAAATGGACCTTTGGATTTGTAATGCTTTGATTGGAATGTATGCAAAATGCGGTAGTTTGGATTATGCAAGAGCATTGCTTGAAGAGATGAGTGATAAGGATGAAGTTTCTTACAGTGCAATTATTTCTGGTTACATGGTTCATGGGTTTGTTGAGAAAGCCATGGATCTGTTTCAAGTAATGAAACGACCGGGATTGAGTACTTGGAATGCTGTGATTTCGGGTCTTGTTCAGAATAACCGTCATGAGGCAGTTTTGGATTTGGTTAGAGAAATGCAGGCTTCTGGTGTAAGACCAAATGCAGTGACAATTTCGAGCATTTTTTCATTGTTTTCCCATTTCTCAAACTTAAAAGGAGGGAAAGAAATACACAGCTATGCAGTTAAAAATAGATATGATCGTAATATATATGTTGCAACTGCCACTATTGATACTTACGCAAAGACAGGGTTTCTTCATGGAGCACAACGGGTTTTTGATCGGTTCAAAGGTCGGAGCTTGATTATTTGGACAGCAATAATCTCAGCCTATGCTGCCCATGGGGATGCCAGTAAGGCTGTTAGTCTTTTTAATGAGATGCTGAACAATGGGATTCAGCCAGATCCGGTCACATTTACAGCAGTGTTGTCAGCTTGTGCTCATTCAGGGTTGGTGGACAAAGCTTGGGACATCTTCAATGCCATGTCTGGGCAATATGGCATTCAGCCCTCAGTCGAGCATTATGCTTGCATGGTAGGGGTCCTAAGTAGAGCCAGAAGGATATCTGAAGCAACAGAATTTGTATCTAAAATGCCAGTCAAACCAAGTGCTAAGGTTTGGGGTGCATTGCTTTATGGGGCTTCAATTTCGGGTGATGTTGAACTGGGGAAGTTCGTTTGTGATCATCTGTTTGAGATTGAGCCCGAAAACACTGGAAATTATATCATCATGGCAAATTTATACTCACAAGCAGGAAGATGGGATGAAGCTGATAGGGTCAGAGAACAAATGAAGGAATCTGGTCTGGCAAAAATCCCAGGCCGTAGTTGGATTGAATGCAGTGGAGGATTACAAAGCTTCGTTGCAAAGGACACATCAGGTGATAAAAGTGAACAGATATATTTAATATTGGAAAGGTTGCTTGGGTTAATGAGAGAAGAAGGTTATGTTTTACAGGATGAGGTTGAGGAGGAGAGCGCTTATGTTTGAAACTAAAACCCTGAGTATCAGAATCACAATAACTTATAAGGCAGCTGGGGAATCCAACGTACAAGGTGCTTTCTAAGGCCATTTTTACCTTGTGAAGCTTTGAGAGATGCCCAGCAATCTGGTCACAGTACTTAAATGCCTGAAGCAGCAGTTTTACTACTGTTAAGAACATTACTGAGGCAAATACACCTTGTAATTTTAACCTATTTATTGCTTTCAACTGAGAGGATTCGGTTTGTAAGAAAAATGAGCTAGAGCGGCTGTTCTTATGTTTCAGCATAATATGCTTACAAGTCAGTTGTTAAGCATCCCACATGTTGAAGAGCTTTGAGCCGGATGGCTGCTGATTGGCTAGTCTTTATTGCCTCTTGCTTCGAATTAAATTAAGCAACAAAG
Organism: Citrus x clementina; assembly: GCF_000493195.1. NCBI lineage: Eukaryota > Viridiplantae > Streptophyta > Magnoliopsida > Sapindales > Rutaceae > Citrus > Citrus x clementina. The sequence goes on along the minus strand of NW_006262139.1, from coordinate 12,273,811 downwards.
CAAAAGGACGGTAAGAAACAGTGTACATTGACTTTTTAATCAGTTTTGTCGATGCCTTAGAAGTTTCGATGAAAAAGGCAAAATGCACTTTGGATCCCATTCTAAAGAAATGTCTACATTTTTCTTGAGAAAATGAGTTGGTATAGACACCAATCATAAAGAACATTGACATAGATACAATCTCGGAGAAGAGTGCACTGCTTTCAGTTTTTTTAACAAACTTTTGAACTATTGCACTTAGGATTATTTTCAACAGTATTTTACCTTTTAATCATCACTTGAACATGAAGAATGCCCAGTTGACAGGATCATCTTTAGCTCTTTGCTTTTAGACGCTTTTATCTCTCTTTCTTTTGTTCTTATGGGTAATCTTTACCTGTAGATTAAGCATCCAATGCCATATTTTTGGGCCATACTGCCAAATAGGCCATAATTTATTAATTATCTTTCCTTGGTTGGCCTAAGTCTGACTGTAATTTGGTTGTCACAAAATCATTACCACCCATCATGTCTCCCCTTTGATATACCTACTTTCACCTATCACCATAATGCCCTCCATAAATTTACCAAAATTCTCAGTAAAGGATGGACAGAATGGTCCATGGACTCATTTTTACTATGTAGAATCACAACTTTTTTAACATACAAATCGAGATGAAGGCGGTGCATGCTAGTGTGAAGGGTGACACAGTTCCTAAATTCCACTCAGATTTGCATTGTTACCAATAATTTAGGTTATAGGGGACAAGAGGAAAGAGCCATGGATGGGCCAAATGTTTCTTTTTCTATCTTGCGCTTGTTTTCTTTTACTTGATTAAGGCAGTGCTTATTAGAGATAATATAAAGAAATGAACTGTGTCAAAACTTGTTTGAACCGGACACATGCTTCTGGACAAACAACCCAACAGTCTCAGCCAATCCATTAGTATTCTATTCCAGAGCCTAACTTTCTTCTTTTCCACCCATGATTGCACTCCTAATGCAATGCAATTTGAGCAGGGAGGATCTAGAAATTTAATTTGTTGGAGGAAAAATTATAATAAAAATTAATAATTTATAAATTAGTCTCAGTGTCAAAATTCTTTTATAAATTTATTCCCATTCAAACAAAATTTTCTAAAATGTTAGTATTATGAGAAAGAATTTTTTCATTGAGCTGGGTCAATTGTCCACACTAACTTTTATGTACATCAGATAATAGATTTGAGTTACTCAACCATTTAGATACAAACGCAACATCAGTTAATAGATTTGAGTTAATTAAAAATATATATAGGATTATTAATTCCACCGGTTTTATTATCATATATTTATTAATTATGTCGGGTTTAATATAGAGGTCTAATATGTGAACTCGATGTGGCACAATTAAAGTAATTATTCGACTAATTATATTTAGCTTATTTTTTATCAGATAAAACTATTGTATATTTTGTTTGTAACATTTTTAAAGGAAGAAGATGATGAAGTACCACTGCAAATGAAAATTTTTCAAATTTCAACCATGAGCTGGGCACTATCAAACATTCAAGGATTCAAGTTTTGGAATTAAAATTGTGATGTTGGACGCAGTGAATGCCAAAGAGAGAGCATTTATATATAATTCTCCTCCTTCGATGAAATTGACCTGATTGAGAATTCATTTGTCACCACTTCAAATAACAAAAGCAGATTTATAGGATTGTAGTAAACATAACAACGACCTAAATTGATGGAAATAAATAGGCTTTGTTTGTAAGACCAAGTTACCAAGAGACCCACATTTTTCTTTACAATTTTATAAAACTAATTGCCTGCCATATTCCAAGGAGTAGTCTAATGGGTGGTTTTATCTCCTCCTATTCTTAAGCAAATAACCGCCACATAATAAGAGGAAAAAATAGAACTAGTGTTGTGAGAACTTTTTAACAACTCAAAATATCATCAAAAAATGACCGTCAATGGAAGTATTGTACTCTTAATAATTTTGGCACCGTTAAAATTATTAAAAAAAATTAGCAAACGTTAATAAAATCTGATCATTTAATGATGTTCACACACATAAAATATCATAGAGTCGATCCAATGGCATATAAACAAGAGTTTTATAGAATAATATAATTGCATGGTCATTACAATAATAAGCAGTAATAAGCAAATTAGTTAATAATAATAATAATCCCATATAAAAATCCACATTCTCAAATCTCCCAGGCTCAAAGAGCAAACAAAGCACACGATCCCATATCATGGAAGAAGAAACTATCATCATCTCAGCACTCTCCACTCTCACTCCAAATAAACTCAAAGATCTCACTCACACCATTCTCTCACTCTCCGACCACTGGCGCCGGCGCCTCTCTGCCGTCATCTCCTCCCCAATCCTCTTCTCCCTCACTCTCCACCACCTCCACTCCCTCTCCCTCCCGAACAAAACCCTGCTCATCGCTCGCCACCTCCTCTTCTCGCTCCAACTCCTCACTCAGTGCTTTCCACGAGCACCTCCTCCCCATTCATCGACTTATCAAATCAAGAGACGCGATCACGACGCCGTCTTGCTTCTCCTCTTGCTCTGCGAGGTCCACCAACAAGACCCAGAAGCGCTTTCGGCCGCCCCGCAGGCGAAATGGCCGGCGGTCTTGGGGAAGCACTTTTGCGAAAGCGCTTTGTCTCTCTCGGGCATTGTCGGCGGTGCTTACGAAGGGGCGGTTTTGTTGCCGTACGTTGAGATGGTGACGAGGTGTAGGAGGTTTGTAAACGCAATGGGAGGAGGTGGTGTTCGTGGTGGGGAGAAGGAAGGGAGAGATGTTGCGGCGGCGGTGGCGGCCGTGGTGGGGCTGCCGTCGGTGGACGGTGCCGGTGCCGATCAGTGTTGTGTTATATGTAAAGAGGAAATGGGAGAGGGGAGGGACGTGTGTGAGTTACCATGCAAGCATTTGTTTCATTGGCTGTGTATTTTGCCTTGGCTCAAGAAGAGGAACACGTGTCCTTGTTGCAGGTTCCGGCTCCCTACTGATGATGTTTTTGGAGAGATCGAACGGCTGTGGGACGCTCTCGTTAAAACGAGCGGCGGCGGCAGTTTTGATGGAGAATGATAATAATGCAATCATAGCATGTGATTAATTTGCATTGCATGTAGCACGTGGCAGAGGATTGTGATGGGAAACTGGGAATGGTTGAGAATTGAGATCATATGGGATGCAAAGGATCATCACTTGTTTTTGTTGAAGAAGACACCTGTGGTTAAGGTTGGAGTTTAGAGGCAAGTCTTGTATTTTTGTTGGTTACTACATAAATGGGGGGATGAACGGGATGAACATGTGTATCTATATCTCTATAGACTACACACTATAATGCTTTTAGAATTAAATGTTATTATACTAAGAAATTATATATTAGTGGGTTGGCACAATTGTAATGAAATTTTATTCAAGATCAAATTATTTATTACTGGCTTGTAAATGCAGTCTTCTTGTTGTAATTTTTTTGAAATTGTTAATGCAGTCTTCTTGCTATATTTAATATAGCATTACTCGTTGTGCCATAGATTGAACTTTTAATACTAAAACTAATAAATTAACTGGCTGTAAGTACTAGATTGAATGATCACTTATTGTGCATGATCATTATTAACTACTTATTTTAAGGATTAAGATCACCAAGATTTGCTCAAATGTATATACATAGTAACATAGAACATTAGAAATAGAAATGTAAAGCGAAAGATTCATCTAGTAGACACACACATTCTCTACATTGAAAATTGTATCTTTGTATTTGTTAGCGATATCTTTATTTTATAAAAATGAGAATGTCCTCAATATATATATATAGAGAGAGAGAGCAGGAGTATGTCTAGACAATCCGCAATGCAAACAATTTTATATGTTACTCTTCTTATTAGATTAACTTTTTATTAAATACTTTTATGCAGATTATAATAATACACAGTGATTTTTCCAAAAAAAAGTTGTATATTTCTAATTGTGTCGGATTTGGATTTAAAGTTCTTGGGTGGGTTTGGAATTGAGGATAGACAATTGTAACTTAAAAATTACAGCACTAAAGTGTTTCGTAAATACTATCTGCGATAATTAGGAAGATATGTTGATATGATTTTTCACTTATATAATAAAAAATTCTATTATATCTTAGAAAATCTATTATATCTTTAATATTTTTTTCAAAATTATTATTTAAAATTTATATTTACTACATATTATTAATTTTTTTCATATTTTTTTTCTACAGCAGTTGTAGCTTAAAAGTTACAGCACCTCAATTCCAAACAGAACCTTAATATGAATTCACTTTCTTCATAATTAACCATTCAATTAATCATAGTTTTATAAATAAAGTATTACATGTTCTATTTTCATATTTTAAAAGTTATTTAGCAATATTTTGACCAAATGTTATTTGAGATTTGTGCATGTAGAAATACAAATATTTTAAAAAATTTATCAAGAACACGCCAGAGGGGTAATTACTTAAGAAATGTATGTTAAAAATATATTAAATGAATGACACAATTAATAATGAATCAAATTAATGTTTATAATTATTAACATGATGAATTATATATATATATGGAAAATGCTAGGGAGCGAGAGGAACGAGAGAATCACGAGAGAAACGGCAGCAGTTGCCGCCGTTTCACTTCTCATTCCTCTGGCCTGTTAAAACAATAAAATAATAAAAAAATTGAATAAAGAAATGACGCGCGCAGATTGAAATCCAAGCCTTATCTCCTCACGCAGGCTTTCCTTTTCCGCTTTCCTCTTCCGCTTTCCTCTCTCCTCACACAAATCACCATCATCGTTCACTGCAGCAACCGCTCACGGCTTTATCTCCAGCCAACCTTTCCTCATCTTCTCAACTTAGCAACTGCTCACGGCTTATCTCCAGCCTGCCTTTCTTCTTCCACTCTCCTCATGCAAATCACCATCATCGTTCATGGCAAAACACTCCTCACGCAAATCACTTCTAGAATTTAATTTTTTTTTTTACTTTTCTTTTGCAGGTTCGAAACTAATTGAAAAATAATTGATTGATGTCCGAATTTTTATTTTGACATTTTTGTGAAAGATCTGGTTTTTGGTGGGTGTGTTGGATTTGAGTTTTTTTTTTTTTTTTGGGTCTCGTTGGGTGGTTTTTATGCAGAATTGGAAAAGTTGGGTAGAATTGCTGTGAATTTTGGTTTAGATTACATGCTTAGTAAAAGAAAAATAAGAAGATTAACTCAAATTTTAAAGTGAATTTTCTTCTCCTAGTCTTAGTAACGCAATTATATTGTTAATCATTAAGCTTATGTGTGTTACTTCTCCAACGGAGAAAATTTATCTGCTTTATTACTAATTAGTAATCTTAATATACCGCAATGAATTTGTGATCTTCCTCAAACATCACATTCACTCGCAAAGTCCTAGGATGACAAATTCAGAAAACACAATCTAATAAAGGTTCATAATCTGATAATGGCACATTTGTATGCAACTCCAAACTCTCAACTTGTAAAGGAAGTGAAGGGGAACATTCACTGAGTCCGTCTAAATTATATAAGACCTTGATAAATGGCAATGGACAAAGACAGGGAGAGAAAAAGAAAATTAGTAACCATAAACAATAATGACAACATAAAGTGAAATGTTAAAAATCTATAATATGAATTTTGTAGCATACCTTGCTCGAATACAAAGATATATTTAAACTTTCAATTTGCTTGGATACTTCAAGAAATTTCTTTAGTTTGAGGTACCAATGAGTGTTGAGAACACCTTTACACACAAAGCTGACTTTCCATGGACAAGGAACATTTATTGATATAATGGGAATTGGATTAAACTCGTAAGTAAACAAACATAAATTAGGAGTATCAATATCAATTGCCTTCAAATATTTGCAGCTACGAAATAGTAAGTTCTTAAGTTGATTACTCGAGATCTTTGTCTTTTCGGGCAAACAACAGAGCGTCACAAACAAATCCTCAAGCGGAGGAAATTTTGAGATAAGGTGATTAAACTCATTGTCAGCAAAATATACAGAAAATAAATCTAATTTTTCCAGATGAGGAGACCTAGCCACCTCAAATATACAGAAATTCAGTAGCAAGCTTTTGAACCATATGTTCATCTAAACAGACTCACTCTAGAGTTAGCTTTTTGAGGGAACACAACATTATAGAATTAAAGGGCTGCTCCAACCTACACCAAACTAGCCTTAAATTCGTCACAGAATTAGCAGAAAAGATTGCCTGAGGCAACGTGTACACTCTGTTTTCATTTGTTATATTCTCAAAATATAACTCTCTAACCCCATCTTCCACAGCCAACTGTAGCCCTCTATCAACAATTGGAGCTGATCTTTTAACATCCAGAAAAGTAAGGAATAGCTTAAATTTCTGAATACGAAACTTTAGCTTCCACTAACAAGTTGAAAAAAAGCACCATTTTGCTTACTTAATGTTGCCGAGAGAGCAGAGAGAGAGGGGGAAATAGTCTGCTTTTCCGTGAACGATGATGGTAATTTTTTGTGAGGAGAGACGAGTGGATGAGGAAGCGTGCTTTGCCGTGAGGAGTGTTTTGCCGTGAACGATGATGGTGCGTCGCTGTGAGCAGTTGTTGCCGTAAACAATGATGGTGATTTGCGTGAGGAGAGAGGAGAGTGGAAGAGGAAAGGTTGGTTGGGAGTAGATAAAGCCGTGAGCAGTTGCTGCTGTGAACGATAATGGTGATTTGTGTGAGGAGAGAGGAAAGTGGAAGAGGAAAGCTTGCGTGAGGAGATAAGGCTTGAATTTCACTATGTACGCGCCATTTCTTTATTCAATTTTTTTTATTTTTTTATTATTTTAATGAGCAAGAGGAATGAGAGGTGAAACGGCAGCAACTGCTGCCGTTTCTCTCGTTATTCTCTCGTTCCTCTCGCTCCCTGGCACTATTCTATATAGATATATATGTACTCTTCAAAAACAATTATACATTTAGTGTCTATTGAATTAATAGTTCATTATATAATTTTTGTCTCAGGTTAAAACAAATACCACCAAGAAAGGTTAAAACAAATACCACCAGGGAAATATGACCATGGCCTATATAGGTCTGGCAACTGAGTGCCGAGAGTGAAGCTTGCTTGTACTTTTGTGAAGCCCACAAAAAATAGACTGAATCGCATTGCCAAGATAGGCTTCACCTTTGTAAAGCCCAATGCTAAAGGCCCATGATAAAACTTACTTTCGGTCAAATGAATTCCTTTACACACCTCATTAATTTTTTAACATGCCTTTGTCATTGATTCTAATATTATATTAGTATTTATCATAAAATTTTAAATTCAATTGTTTGAGTTTGTCAAAAGGGTATAGAAGTCAAATATGAGTCTACATGTCTATTTATGAAATTAGGGAGAATACGTGTGCTTTGAGTAATGTTTAAAGATCCGAGATTCTTGGCCGAGTGGTTAGGTAGTAGTTCGAACCCTCACAAACGTAAAATGGGGATATTTCTCCTCTTTTATTTATAATGTAAAATTGAGTGAAAGTACTCTTTTCTCTTACTTAAGTGTGAGTAGAGTAGACATCTCTCGAATATTAGTGAGAGTGATGTAAGTTTGATTTGTAAATATAAGTTATAATCTCATATAATATGAGTTTTAATTTGAGCAATAATCTCATGTAATAAAAAAAAAAAATCCGAGTTTCATTTTTACTTTACTTATTTAATAAACAAATCTTTATGAGTTAAAAAAAAAAATAGAGTTGAACTATTTGCACCCCTCTAAATACCTCTTATAACCCCTTTTCTTTATTTACCTCATCAAAATATTTTAAAATAATGGAGACTGTTTGAATCCATCAAATTATTCTTAACACCCATTTACTTAATATACTCGTCATTAAAATTTTGTTCAATTAATCCATCCATATCCCAAAACTAAGCCTATATGTACTTTAATTATTTCAACCTTATTTATTAATTAAACCCACTATTATTTATCTTATATTTTTCTTACTCTCTGTGCTTTTTTTTATATATAATTTATATTCTAGATTCAGTTTTAGAAGGCCATATCCTTGACATCTTTAACGAATTGAAAGTTAATTTAATTTTAGAACTCATTCTTCTGCTATATATTTCAATTGAAAGTGCACCGTCGGATAAAAAGTAATGATCTTTTCTACGCAAGATGCGGAGGCAAATGAAGTCTGTTGAAAAAATACTGCTACTCAATCTGCTCATGAATTACAAATGCAATAATACAAAGTTTTCTATTTAATTATATAACAGTTCAGAGATAAAAGTCAAGTTAATACAAGAAGAGAGGTTGAGTTTTTTTTTTTTTTCGTGGGTGTAAAGCGTGAGTTAAATTTAAGTAATTAATTATTTCCTTTTTTTTAGTAATTTTACAAGTTATCATTTTAATAACAAAATTATTTATTCATAAGTGGGTTTGAAATTTATTTTCATGCATTTAAATAGTCTCACTTATTTAAAAATATTATAAAATTCTTTTCACACATCCATTAAGGGCAAAATTAACGCTAATGGAACTTATGAGAACCATGTTCTTCACTATTTTGTTTCTTCTTCTATATACACACACACACACACACATAAATGTATACTTTAAGCAATAAACTCTCATGTGTAATGCTTGAGCTGTGATAGCATTGAAAGAATTGGCATTTCCAATCAAAACAATGACAAAACCTTGCTCTAAAATCCAAAACTGCTGCCAAAAATCTAAAATTGTTGCTCATGATCAGTACTAGTTTGCACAAGGAAACTGAAATTTTAGAGGTGATGCCAGCAATTGTAATGGTTTTTGTACTAGTTGATGTTGTTGCTTACACTAAAAAAAATGTTGATGTAGGATGGTTGTGTATTACGAGTGATATATCTTTTGGAGGTCGTAACTTGAGATACATGTGTACGTTTTCAGTGTATAATATATTGTTTCAAATCTTCCAATGAGACGAATCTAATCAGAACAACTTATGTTGGTTGTTTTTCAGTTCAGTTTTTTCCTATTTTTCCTGATTCTTTTAGAATTTGAGATACAACCGAAAATTCCACCTCTTTCTTGGTTGTTTTCAGTTCAGATTCTTTCTTATTTTTTCCGATTCTTCTAGAATTTTTATCTTTTTTTTAAGAACTCGGATTTGAGTGCCATTTATTTTTCTTTTCTTTTATTAGGAAAATTTTATTATAAAATAATATTTTAGATTTACATATTTTGGTAGATTCGCAATATTTAGGGTTATTATATAAAAGGGCATAAATTCCTAGTTTGTACTATTCGGAATTATTTAATAAATTCATTATTTAAAAACCTTTATTTCTTTTAACAATATACTTTCAACGTTTTTGTTTCGTCGATTGTAGAATCAGTTCAAGAACTAGCTTCTATTGCAACATTCTAGAGTGTGAAACCTTAAAAAGCACTATCGTGGTCTACTTCCTAAGGTCTGAAATAGAACATGTTATTACAATTCATCAACCATCAAGCTTACCAGAGATGCCAAAATAAAGTACTGATCTAATTTAAGATCAGTTCAAAAAAATTATTAAATCATATGATTTAATAATATAATATTATTATACTGTCAAACCATATATCTTAATAATTTTTTTCGATTGTAACAAAGTTCAAGTTATTATGCATTACTATGTAGCATAGAAGAAATCCATCCTTACTCAAAATATCTACACTCTGTTGGGACACTTTTTTTGTAATTGGGCCTATTTAAGTTTTTAATTGTTGGGTCTCCATTTTGATTTTAAATAGCACCACCATCATGGGTTGTTGGGATTTTTCTGGAATTGAATTTTCTTTTTTATTTTTAGATAGGGTGACAGTCTCGATCAGAATTTGATTATTCAATATGATCCGAAACTAATTAGATGGGTTTGAATTTGAAAAAGTTGATTCTTTCAATAAATGTGTGAATTTAGTTTGGTTTGCTAATTAAACAAATCAAATTTAGGTTTGAGGACATTGATTTTTTTTTATTAATTTAATATTCATTTAGTAAATGGGGACATTGATTCGTTTATTCATTTAATATTCATCCAATAAATGGGTCATGAACAAATCGAATATGACGCATTCATTTTAAATTTGTTTATTATTCATTTAATTAAATTACTTATTTATCTTTAAATATGCACAAAAAAATTTGAAAGCTAATAGAGTAATTATAAATGATAATAAGATAAAATATATAGTAATTTGATTCGTTATAGGATAAAAGAATAGTAAACAAATCTAGATACGATTCTATTCATTTATTAATTCATCTAAAAAAAATTGAACGAGTCAAAATGAATATTCGTTTAATAAACAAATTGAATTTGAATACTGAGATTTCAATTTGTTTAACAAACACATTGAATATGAGTTATAAGAGTTTTGACTCAATTAAATTTAAATTCAATTCATTAATTCATTTCGCCGCCCCTATTTTTAAGTGGAATTTGATGAGAAATTGTCCTTTTATGAAATTTTAATAAAGGTTAAAGTTATAAAGTGCTCAAAGGGGTTTAAGAGGTATTTCGAGGGTGCCAATGCAAAATGTTATCTACAGTGAATGGTTGGGAAAACCGGGCTTTCTAAGAAATATTCTGGTAGTTAATGTATCGGGCCTACGTTGCAGGGAAATCATCGGGCCTACGTTGGTCGCAAGTTGCAATTGCGTCGTCGTCCATTGGTGCATTTTGGGCCTCGGTTACTTAATGAAATTTTGAAAAATTTGAATTTTGAGATACTGAATGGGGAAGACGGAAGAGGACAGCAAGAGATGGAAAAGCGAAAAAAAGTTTTTTTTTTTTACAATAACTGACGTCCCTATGTTGTATCTTAGTTGCATTATTTCATTTCTTTTAAAGAAATTATATTTACAACACATGTGAAAATGATATAACATCACATCAGTTTATATTTATTTTTTACATTTTTAATAAACACATGATGAGTCAATCAATGAGTGAAAATTGAGATATATGGTGCTCAAATGCTCTACAACACTAATGATGTTCTCACATTGTCCCTCCGAGTAACATTCTATAGTCCATCTATAACCAGAATTTATGTTAAAAATAGTCATGGTGAAATATTCAAAATGTAATCATTATCGTCCGTACATTTATTCCATAAAATGATTTTTTTTAAAGAGAAAATTTATCTATTGTTTACTATAATTACGTTTATTATTTATTATTTTTAAACAAAAAATGTGACAAAATTTTATGAAGTTTTTTTACTCCCATTTATTCAAAATATACATAAAAGTGGACATTCTATGTTCGCATATATGTTCCCATCTTATCAGAGGATTAAGAGTTACAATAACTTAATCATATGTCTAATACACAAAATAAAAGTGTAAGTTAAATAGCTAGCACAAGGTTTTAGATATTCATACACCATCTTTCACTAAAAGCTTTCTCATACGCGATTTGTTCAAGGTGGAGAATTGTTGAGTTAGCTGGTGAAGCAAATCAGAAGGAGATCAAAACGACAAGGGAGTGTTGCGTTTCGAGGAATAAACTTGTACAAGTAAAACGACACGGTGAGTTGTCGTTTTAGCTTTAGAAAGTCACAAGCTCATCACGTGTTAAAACTAAGTCGTTAAAGGTCGTTAGTTTCACGTGAGAAAGGCGTGAGCTTCTGGGCTTCTGGAAATCAGTTAAAAGCTGTTAACACAGCTGGTTTTCAGGGTGGAAAAAATAGAGAATCTTTCAAGAGGGCTAAGAGAAGTTCGAGTTGCAAAGATCAGCTTCTTGTTCTCTGAATGATATTCTGTAAAGTCTCATTGAAATTCCTTACAAATCAATAAAGCTGACCATATTGTTTCTCCGTGGATGTAAGCTGGTACAAACAGCTGAACCACGTTACATTGTTTTTGTTCTTGATTCTTTGTGAACTCAATACAGTTTTTCATATGTGTTTCTAATTGATTAAACTTAGCCTTAATAGAATCTTGTGAGCATCTTGTTTGGTCTGTAATCGAGAGAGGTCTTGGGCTGCAACTGGTGTTGACTGATATTGGTTTGGTCTCACAAATTGCAACAATTGGTATCAGAGCTTGATAATTCAAGTAGTACAAACGTTATGATTAATTGTACAAAATGTATATATAATCAAATACAAATCGATCGAGTCTTATTGATTATCTAGATCATCGATAGAAGGAGCCAATCTATTTATGAAGCCCATGAAGAACTTTCTAGTTATTGAGACTCAGCATAAAGAAAATTTGAAAGCCTCCATGATTTTGTTCTTATTGTAATTGTACACTTTTGCCTCCATGATTCTTCTTTTCTATTTAGTAGTGTCTTCAAAGTTTCACCCATATTGAAAATTACAAAAACACGGACCCATAGAGTGAAGCTCTTTGTTAAGAAAAGATAAAAAGTGGTCCAGTTAAATGATAATGAGTTTGCTTAAAGTTCATGCGTCCAAATCATTCAATGTGAAAGCTATGTAGATATGTGTCTCGTAGCTACACTAAAATTTAATCAAATTGTTTAATTCAATTTGCTTTGAGTGAAGTGCAAGCTAATTTCTAATTTCTATACACTCAAATAGTAATAATGGTTTGGTGTTTCATAAATATATATACGTGCGGAGGACACAACAAAAAGAATGAATTTCCACTTCACACCAAGGCATACTCATTTCAAGATGAGTACGGTGAACTTTATTACGACGCCCCCTAGCTAGATGATGTTAGACAATTCTTCACAACTTTGCTTGAAGAATTGATGCTAATTTAATAAAGAATGAAAAAAAAATCATAAACATCAAAGACAAAATGACACCTTAGGTAAAATTGGTTATAAAACATATTAATTTGATGTTATATAGGTGTTGTTTAGTTATATTACAATATTAAATTATAATAAGACGAGGTTTTATATTTTAAAATGTGCAAGTATTCATAAAATTAATATAATTAATATTACTTGCATAATAAACTATTAACCATAAATGGGATCTTAATTTTTTTTTCTTTTTGGGGAATCTCGATGGAGCGAGAAAAACTTTATTAATTAAATAAAAAAGACACCTAATTAGAGAGGAATATAATGAGCCTTATCCCTTAAAAGAACCATGCTAGAAAAGTAAAATAGAAAAAACGACAAACGCCAATAAAAACAAATACGATCTTATTCAAACTCTTGATCTCCCAATACAAATGATCTAATAAATTCACCGATGAATATTTTTATATAATATCTTTACTTTTTTTTTATATAATATCTTAAAAATATGAATAAGTGCACTATTCCACCAAATATAACTACAACATTATAATCTAATATTACTAGAAAATCACTAACTGAATTTCCTACTCTAAAAAATTATAAATGTGAGTACACTGAAATAATATTTTTGTGTATAATATTTGTGTTGTGGTGAAGAAAAATTTAAAATTTATGATAAGATAGAAGAGGACAAGTTCAATGTAAAACAAAAATGGCAAGCATATGTGATGGAAAAAAATTGAATAAAAGGTGTGGGAATAAGATATTTCAGAGGCATCACGTGAGGGCTGCATCAGTTTATTCCACCCCGTGAAGGTTTTCAAAATTTGAACCAATTTATTTTACCCACACGGCCTCACCTCTTTATCTACTTCCTCACACCAAAGTTTCAATATCAATAAATGCTTCTACAGAGAATACAAGACATACGATTATGGCAATGGTCCTTGTGGGCGGTTTCATTTTTAACATATCTATGGCTTTTGAAATTGTAATTTTGTGAACTTTTATTACCATGTTTCCTTGCAAATATGGATTGGGTAACCTACAGTAAATGATTTCATCTTAGCTAAAGCTTGAGTTTTAGACACTGTTTTAAGTGTTACATTTGAGCTTCATATGACCTTGTATTTTTATTGATCATTTTTTTAATCTTTTAAATGCAATTTATTAATTTTTTTAAAAATGACAATATAGATATAAATTTAAAAATTACAGTAAGTTCAAAGTCTTGGAGCACATAAGATTAGGTGAGAAATTTCAAATTTTGATAAAAACGTTGAATTTACTTCATTTGAAAATTCGTTAAAAAAAAAAAATCAAAGATAGATCTTGGAATTGGTCAATAACTTCTTTTGAAATTCAAAAAAGGGATAAATCTTAAATGATAAATCTATTTAGAATAGGGATAATAAATCTGAGTCCTTGATGTTCTACATTCTTGCAAATAATAATATAATTTTTTCTATTTTAACAAATGGGTCCCTGATTATCAGGACTCAAGGATCAGATGCCTTTTTGATTTGTGACTGGCCATTTAAATACCAAGGAGTTCACAATTCAGTGACAGATTCTCTTAATCACATATTCATCTTCAAAAAATGACCAATAAGAATGTAACGTGCGGTTATGAGAGAGGGAAATAAATAAACCCTAAATTTTTAAAGATGATGCTCCATGAGACCAATGTTCAAAAGAGTGTGTAAAGTCACATAAAAATGTAACATGTGGAATGAGAGACAGGCAGACAGCTAGTGAACAATAAATGGGACAGTTAAAAAACTTTATACTGTGGAAAGTGAAATTAAAAAATGGACAGTTTTGCACCAAACACAGTGTGTGACTAGCAGTAAAGCAATAATGCCCTTGGCTATGGATATATAAGCATAAAAAAGAGCCCAAGCTGCGGCCTTGGGTTTCCAATTTTGACAGCAGTAGATCTGTAGCAGCAGAGCTAAAAGAAACCACATTTAACATTCTCCTGGTTTACTCACCCTCCTCTTCTTTTACAAAATCAGTGAAGTTCTGGTCAAGATTGGTATTGCTTCAGTCACAGCCCAAAGTACAAGAGAATGATAGCTACCGGCGAGATGGATGATGGGAAATGGAGGTGAGTTAATGAGCATTTTGTGTACTTTTGTGTTTAATATTCATTCTGAGGTGGGGTATTTTTTTTTTTTTTCCAGTGAAAGAAAGGTTGATGTAAAAGAAGATTTGAGGACAATAGAGTGTCTGAGAGGAAGATTGCTTGCTGAAAGACAAGCTTCAAAGATTGCAAATGAAGATGCAGAACAAATGGGCAACAAGGTATGCAGAACATATATGCTTGTTGCATTTTAATTTTTTTTTTTTTTTTGGGGTGGATTTGATGTCTTTGTATTCACAATCTTTTTTTTATGGGTTTTCAGTTGATAGAATTGGAGAATAATCTCAAAGAAGAGACCAAGTTGAGGAATAAAGCTGAAAAGAAGCTCAGATTTTTAAAGAAGAAGCTCGAATCCCTGAACATATTGATTCCTTTGGATCAATCAGAGCAATCAAGTTCATCATCAGACTTTTGTGCTCATTCTTGTAAATCATCCACAAGCACTTCTGGCCCCAAAGATTCAGAAGAATCTGAATCCAAGCCACAGATCACAACCCCACAAGTGTCACAAAATCTTGACAACAATTTATCAGACACCATTTCCTCTAATCAAAGCCATGAAAGTGCTTCTTTTCAAGAGAGCTCAAGTTGTTTAGACACTGCAAATTCCAGTGAGCATTCAAGCCCATGTTGTGAAGATTCAAAGCCTGACGATAATCATAGGTACCCAAATTCCGGTTGCTCCTTCACTCCATGATTATAAATAATTGTGTCCTTAATGCTAGAGTTTAAACATGTTTCATTTCATTCTTAATGGCTTATGCTAGCATGAAAGCTGAAACGGAAGGTGATCAGAATGAAAGTGAAAGTGATCAAGAAAATGTGGATAATTCATTAGCATTGGTACCAGTGAGTAATCCAGTCCAAGCAGAGAAATCTGAGAGCATTCAGGTGAAGAAGATAACTAGTGGAAGTGTTAGAGATGCTCTTGATGCTCTAAGGCTTGCCAGAGAAAGGATTCAGTGCTCAATGGAAAGCAGACGAATGATTAGAGTTGGCCATTCTTGAATTCATGCATGTTTATAGTAATAATTGCAATTTGTTTTTGGTATATTAAACCATTCGGTATTCGAAGATCACATTGGACCTCGACTAATTTAGATTTGAACCGAGTAGAACCATTAAGGCGGTAAAATTTTCCTAACAAGTATTTAACACAGTTGCATTCTCAAGTCTCGAACTGAGAATCTTGGTTAAGCTAAAATAGCCGTTTACCAGTTGATCTACGCTTGTTGGTTGTAATTTTTAGATAATACATTAGAAAAGGACATTTAGTCTTTGCTCCATTTTGCATTGAAGCAAAACAGCCAAATAAAATATACCGTATTAATCAGAGTGTTTGGATGGCTGATAAAGTTATAATGATATTGGCCTTGTACATTTCAGATAGCATGTGTAGTTGGGTATGTGTTGTCCCTTTGATGCTTTTAACTTGGGTCCCAAATTCCGGCAGCCTTTTCTTCTTCATGTTGAAATTTTGTTCAGTTATGAGTTCTTGGGAATGAGCGCTGGCCTTGGGCTTCTTGGGCTTATTTTTATCCTTGAATTTGAAGTTGAAACCTTTAATTTCTAATGTTGTGTAGAGCCCTTCCCGTTCTCTCTATGAACTAGTAGTTCTAGAACATATTTCGTTCTATAGGCCGAGAGTGGTAGCTGCTCTTACACATGTGGGAGCAGTTGTTCGAACTCCTATAAAAATATTATAACGTTTTTTAGTTCTTTCTTAATTATTAAACAATTGAGTGGAAGTTTTAATATTAAAGAGAGTAAAAATTTAGACAGTACTTCATAAAATTTAATATAAATTAATAATTAGTTTTAGTAATAGTTTAATTTGTCAATGATAGTCCTATATAATATAAATTATAATATGATTATAATATCAGTGTTAAAAAAATTTTTCATTCTAAATCTAATTTGTACTCATAAATATGAACTTGGAAGATCATCTAATTTGCAAATTGCAATGGAGGCAATGTATGGAACATAAATTATTGTCTTCTAAGCTATCCTGCAGCCAAATAATTTTAATTACTTTGGTTTTGTTTTTAATATTTGCTAAGATTCATGAAATACAACTGAGAATATGATATCTAAATCAATTGTGAACATAAGAAAAAAGAAATGTCACTTGTATATGTTGTTTCTATTTAGAAAAAAGATAAAAATGATGTAGAAGGGTTCTAGAAATATCAATTGAAATATCAATTGTTGGAAAAATAATTAAGGATTCTAGAAATACCTTTCTTCTTGAATTAAGCAGTGGAGTAATCAAGGGTTGGATTACGTCAATGGTCAGAAAGAAATCACGAGTAGAAATCTCTCTCTAATCACAGTATAAATGCCTTCTTTTTGATGAGTTGCTCAAAGTTCTTAAACTTTCTTCTCAACTTTTTTAAAAGGAGTTTTTATATATCTTGGAAACTAACATAGGTAACTCCCCATAACCGCATATGGTAACTGCTTACCATGTGCAGGTTGGGTCGGGTTGGCCCATCATGGGCAATCCACCCATCTAACATCTCCCACTCGCACATGATGGGATGACGTTAAAGCAGTAGAGCAATGAACAAAGAAATAATGAACAGCCACATATCTTCAATCATATAGGCAAATACATCGTGTGATCATGAACATATCCAAATACTCATTCAGTGAGCCAAAAACATATCTCAATTGCTAATTTAGGTAAGAGATGTCTTAATTGCAATCGTATGCAAGAGAATTTCAAAATATGTTCATTGTATCCTAGATTTGATTTATTTTAACACTCAAGCATACAACTTCTTAAATCCCCTCGGCATGCTAAAATTGCACAATCTCTTTATGTATTCACAATTGTAATATCCTAAAGATATTATACAATTGGTCGACCAGTGAATCATATAAAAGAAAAATTAAATCTTCCCATCACACTCATGCCCATCAATCCAGAATAGTCGCTTTCCTAAGCATGTTTCATAGATTGAATCTTATCAAGATCATAGATAATATGCTAAAGTAGCAGACACCAGTTTGAGATCTCAGAAACGTAGTTGATAGTCATAAGGATACCAAGATGGACTTATATAAAGTCATATAGAACTTACACAATGAGGAAGAAGGGAGATTATCTTATTTTCCATTTTGGTCACCTAAAACGCGTAGTATGCGTATGTCTCAGTAAATCAATTCACTATACATATCTTAGTCCAGTCACTCTTTTACAGCATTTGACCCGAGTTCTTAAAATGAACGCTTCCTCTCGTGTCAAAATGAGATCTCACATCTAACTTGAACAATGTCTCTATAATAGTGGGGTACATCATAGTCAGTCTACGATAAAAATCGTGTAAGACCCCATCTTGATTCTAATTAAGACGAAAAAAACTTATAGAAAACTATTTTTATTTAGCTCTCAAACAAACACATTATTTTATTATTCTACTTGTCTCATCTCAGCTTGCTCCCAAAGCAACTGAGGCAACCGCTCATATAAGAAAGCCGATCTTGACCTGACGACATACTTTTATATGTGTGCAATTATGCATTTCATAGAATAAATTAAAACAAGAGACACCATTACATTTAAAAACAGGTCATGTATTAAAGATGTTTACAACAAAATAAGTACATCTTAACAATATCAATTTACAATCTACATAGCCCTAATAATTTAGCATAAGAGGCGAATACATCATTCGTTATAACTTTGGTAAGTGGATCAGCTATCATGCTATGCGTAAATATACACTATATAGCTATTTCATTCTTCGTTAAAATGTCTCTTATGAAATTGTATTTAGTCTCAATGTATTTCGACTTGCTATGGTATTTAGCATCTTCTGAGAAAAAGATAACAGTTTGACTGTCACAATAGACAGTCACTGGATTACTATTGTTGATATTAATCTCTAAGTCTTCTATAAATCTCTTAAGTCATACAACTTCTTACATTGCTGCAGAATATGCAATATATTTAGCTTTCATCGTTGATAAACTCGTGTATGTTTGTTCCTTGCTACTCCATATAATTGCTCATCTGTTTAGCAAGAATACATATTTTGAGGTCAATTTACACTCATCTAAATCACCACCCCAATCGGCGTCCGAATATTCAACAAGTCGCAAACCATCTCTTTGATAGTATAAACAATAATTTATAGTGCCTTTGAGATATACTAAAATCCTTTTAACAGCATTCCAATGCTTCTGACCAGGATTATACTGGCATCTACTCACCGGTCCTACAACATAACTAATATCAGACCTTGTACACATCATGACATATATGAGACTTTTAATGACATTTGCATAAGGAACTTTAGCCATTCTTTTTTTTTTAGGAGTCTTGGGACACATATCCATACTAAGAGATTGTCATTTGGTTATAAGAGTATCTTTTGGCTCACAATCAACTATGTTGAATCTTTCAAGGATCTTTTTAATGTAAGACTCTTGTGACAGAGCCAAAAGTTTCTTTGAAAGATCCCTAAGAATTTTGACTCGTAAGATATAACTTGCTTTGCCTATATATTTGATGTCAAAATTTGAATATAGCCAATCTTTAATATTATTGACAAACTCTTTATTGTTCGCTACCAACAATATATCTTTCACATACAAGGACAATATCGTAAAAACATCTTTAGACTTTTTAATGTACACACAATGGTCATCCTTAACTATCCTGAAGCTATAAGAAATTGTAACTTGATGGAATTTAAGGTTCTATTGTTTAGAGGATTGTTTAAGGCCATAAATAGATCTCTTAAGCTTGCATACCTTGCGCTCTTGGCCTTTACAACAAAACTCTGTGGTTGTTGCATATAAATTTCTTCTTCTAGTTCTCCATTGAGAAATGCAGTTTTTACATCAATCTGAGCAATTCAAGGTCTAGATGTGCCACGATAACTAAGATTAATTGTATGGAAGCAAACCTTACCACAGGAGAAAATGTCACTTTGTAGTCTATTTCCTCCTTTTGGGTATAGCCTGTAGCGGCTAATCTTGTTTTGTATCTCTCAATTGTCTCATCCGTATGGAAGCAAACCTATCACAGGAGAAAAGGTCACTTTGTAGTCTATTTCCTCCTTTTGGGTATAGCTTTTAACGACTAATCTTGTTTTGTATCTATCTATTATCTCATATGTTTTACGTTTTATTCGGAGAATCCATTTGTTTCTAATAGCTTTACGATTAGGTTGAAGTTCAACCAAATCCCAAACCTGATTGATTTTCATAGACTCCATCTCTTCTTCTATTACTTTCATCCACAAATTCCTAACTAACGATGTGAGAATCTCGTCAAAAGTATTTGGCTCCTCACTATCGTATGAAGCAATTATAAAAGATTCAGCCTCAATCTCAAAACGATGATGAGGAATTGGCTTACAACTACTCTTCTGAGTCGATTTCTTAGTTAGAATCGAAGTGTCCGGTGTTTCACTCCTACTCAGAGTAGCAATCACCGAAGGATTCACACTAGTGCCAACACCGACATTAGAAGTGATAACCTCATTTGGATCTTTTAATTCATAAAATTGAAAATCCTTATCAATTTCTTTAATGTTAGGAAATTCATTTTCTAGAAAATTGACATCCTGTGATTCCAGTTCAGTCACAGTTCCACTTTCATGTTCACCAATGAACACATATCCTTTAAGAATGTTCTAAGTATCTAATAAAAATACACTTTTTACTCCTAGCTCCCAATTTCCCAAACATATGGATGGAGTTATGAACATAAGTCGTAGATCCACAAGGTTGTAGATGAGATAGGTTAGGTTTCCTACCCGTCTATAACTTATATTGAGTGGAACTGACTGATTTTGAAGGAACTCGGTTAAATATATAGACAACAGTTAACAATGCATCTCCTCAATATGATATTGGAAGATTTAATTGCGCCATCGTTGACCTAACCATTTTTAACAAAGTTCTATTCCTTCTTTCTATTT
This sequence comes from Citrus x clementina, assembly GCF_000493195.1. Taxonomy (NCBI): domain Eukaryota; kingdom Viridiplantae; phylum Streptophyta; class Magnoliopsida; order Sapindales; family Rutaceae; genus Citrus; species Citrus x clementina. Next base: position 12,252,983 of record NW_006262139.1, on the reverse strand, counting down.
ATTTATTTTTCATTACATAGTTCCTTAAACTATTCCGAAAGATATTCACATCCTCAGTTAGTTCTTAGAACTTTAACATTACTATCTAGTTGATTCTCTACTATGTTTAGATATAATCTAAAGCAATCCAAAGCTTCTGATTTGTGAGAAATCAAGTAGGCATGACCTAAACGTGAATAGTCATCAATTAATGTTATAAAATATGAAGCTCCATGTTTACCCCTTACATTCCTTCGACCACATATGTTAGAATGGATTAATTGCAATGGTTTTCCAGATTTAATTCTTTTACCGAATGATTTTCTAATTATTTTTCCAGCTAGAAAATTTTCATATATGGGTAATTCAACCTTAGTGAGTGGACCCAACATGCTCTCTCTCGCAAGTCTATGCATTCTTTCTTACCCTATGTGACCTAATCTAACATGCCAAGTAATAGCATATATCTCATTATTACTTGAAAACATAACATATGAAAAAACAACTATCATTATAACTTCAATCATCAAGCATTGTATCTAATACAATGAAACCATTAACCAAATGGATAGTTCCAATAAGGACTGAATTTAGAAAAATCTCCAAACAAACACCGTGAAAGTTTAAATTATATCATAATAATTGGATAATCAGAGAATGGGATCCACGCGCCACCTCTTTCGACTCCGATGATGTCAGGTCTGGCACCTTCCGACTCGATTTTTTATTCTAATTCTAATGGTGGCTTTAGATTTTCAATCGGAGGTCAGAATAAGCCGAAATCATTAAAAAACCAAATATGATATTGTTCATCATCTTCTCCAAAATTAGGGTTTCTGAAATTTTGTAACCCTAATGCGACTAAATTCGTATTTTGGCCATAACGTTCTCATTTTAAGTCCATTTTTAATGAGTCACATATCTTTGGAAACCTCTTGAAAAGATCTTTCTAATGATATATAACACACAATGTTAGATTGCCTACATCAAAAGATATGATCAAATAAAATTTTAGGTTTTATATTTTAATTAAGGTTCATACAAATTAAACCCTAGGTCGCATTTGTGTCACTCAATTCTAGAATTTTTTACATTGATGCTAGCATTACAAAACATAAATTGGATAGCCACCATATTATTTATTTCATGAAAAAAATTAACACATAAAATTCATACATTTTTCTTGAAATAAACTCAACCATTCGTATGAATCCAACACAAAAAAAATGCTTTGATACCAATGATGGAAAAATAATTAAGGATTCTAAAAATAAGTTTCTTCTCGAATTAAGCAGCAGAACAATCAAGTGTTGGATCACGTCAATGGTCGGAAAGAAATCACGAGCGAAAGTCTTCCTCTAATAACAATATAAATGCCCTCCTTTTGATGAGTCGCTCAAAGTTCTTAAAATTTATTCTCACATTTTTTCTCTTCGCTCTTCACGTTCTTAATTTTTAAGGGAGTTTTATATATCTTGGAAACTAACATGGGAAGTTGATTTTAAATCAACTTCTTTCAACTCCTCATAATCGCATATGGAAAATGCTTACCATGTGCGGATCGGGTCGGGGTGGCCTATCATGGGTGACCCACCCATTTAATATCAATTTTCATGTAATTATTGTGCCTTTGCTTAATTTAAATTACATAATTAAGATGTAGCCTTGTTCTTATACTTCAATCTCAAATGGATGTTGTTTTGTTAAGCTAATAAGTAATATCAAAGTATAATATCAAAGTGGTAGCAGAGTTGATGAATTTAGATCAATCATGGAATGAGTCACTAATTCGTAGTCTTTTTATGCCAATAGATGTTGAAGTTATTCTTAGAATCCCGATACCTAACGTGCCAAGATCAAACCAATTGGTTTGGCATTATGACAAGAGAGGTCTTTATACTGTCAAAAGCAGTTACCATGTGGCCCTAAGGCTTAATTACTTAGAATCCCCTTCCTGTTCTTATTCAACCTCAGGCTGGTGGAAGCATCTATAGTCCTTATCTCTCCTCAGTAAAATTAATATTTTCATGTGGCGAGCTTTGTTGAATATTCCACCTGTAGCAGATAACTTATACAGGAGGAAAATAATCAGATTCTCCCTATTGTCAGAGATGTCATATAGGTAAGGAAGATGCCTTCCATGCCTTGTTGACTTGTAAAATAACCCGAAAGGTATGAAATCTCTCAACTTTAGCCGATTCTTAAAGATGAACTCTTTTTAATGACTTTTATAGTGTCTCTCTGTATTTGCACTCTCTATTATCTAAAGAAAATTTAAAGGTTTTGTTGTTCTTGCTTGGTCAGTTTGGCGATCAAAGAATCTGACTCTATTCCAACAGGGAGGAAATTATATTTTGAGTACTTTGGTAAGGACTAATAGTGTAATTCAAGCTTCCCAAGGATGCTCAAGCTACCCATGTTAAAAGCCTCTCTAGCAAGTAAAGAGGAAAGATGGCCTTCTCCTGACAAAAACTGGTTTAAGTTGAATTCAGATGCAGCAATCAATGAGACTGAAGGTTTAGCCAGGCTTGAAGTTGTAATTAGAAATTCGCAGGGAGAATTTAAGGCTAGTTCAATATGTAGAAGACCTTTCTCTGGTGCTACTGAATTTGTGAAAGCTAGTGTGATATTGGAAGGTATCGAATTGGTAGTGGATTTGGGGCTTACTCCACTAATGATCGAGTTTGATTCAGTTAATGGTATTAGTCTTATATCACAGAGAATTAGTAGTAATCTGAAAATTAATTGGCTTATCTCTGACATTAGAGCTTTTATTTGTAACAAAACAAAGCAGAGAGAATTAGTAGCAATTTGAAAATTGATTGGCTAATCTCTGACATTAGAGCTTTTATTTGTAACAAAACAGAGTAGGGGCGGAGCTTTTTGTGAGCTATTGCCTATCCAAAATTTTGATAATTTTACAAAAATACCATTGTGCAAACTTTACAAGATTGTCATGTCATTGCTTTATACGTTTATTTATAAATTTACCATTCTATTAATTTACAACTATGTCATTCATATAAAAAAATTGAGCATTTACTTTGTTCTTCCAGAACGTGCTCTGTTTTTTTTCTTCGCTTCTTCATGTTGACGTGCTCTGCTTTTTCTTCAGTTATTTGTCTTCTCTTGGTAAAAATATACAACAAAATTATTTTTTATTTGATCATTTATTATATATTTATTAATTGTAAGGTAGTAAAGACTAAAAGTCATATTCTTTAATTAGTTCTTGTTTTAATATTATTGTGTAAGATCAAATTATTGTGTAAGATCAAATTATTGTTAGATCAAATCATTAAATTTTAGCAATCAAATTTTAAATTGATTATTGATAAATCATAAATTAAAATGAGTCATTTCTGTGAAGGAGAAGAAGTGCCGAAGTTGAACCCACTTGGTCAGTTTAGTGGGTTTTCCCTGTTTATATGCATGATGCATTGTTGTTGCTGGCTTGCAACTATGGCGCTCAAATACATTCTTTGAGAAAAAGAAGCTTATTTAAGAAAAGCTTTGATTAAAATAAGCAATTTTCTATTTAGTTCTCTTGTAAAATATTTCTTTACTTCTTTATTTTTCAATGTTAATTAATGTCAAACAATCAACCATCAAAATCTACAAAAACTCTTCTTACATTTTTTTTATTTTAAAAAAGATGGTGGTTAGTCATCAAGTGAGATTCCATGTGATGTTGATTATTCTAAATTAGATGAACATCTCGAATCTCAGTTTCGAAGAGTTGAAGTTCAAAGTGAAAATAATATTATGAAGCTTATCAAGACATCACTTCGAAATAAGATAGAGAAGAAGTTTATATCAGAATGTATTATTATTTATATTAAAAGAGAATTTGTAAACACTATCAATTCAAATTCGATAATAGATGAATTTAATTATCAAAAGTATCGTAAAGCACAACTTAAATAATATTTAATTGTAACTAAATTGTTTCTTGAATTTAATGCATTTTCTTATGTATTCATGAAATTTTTATCAAGATTTATATTTTTAATTGTGATAATATTTGGACTTGGAAAAATTCAGTCCACCCAAAATAATTTTTTTTGGCTTCGCCTCTTTACAGATGTGTGTTTGTAGTGAAACATATTCCCGCTCCTGTAATCCAGTAGCTGACAAAGCTGATAAAATGGCTCTTGGTCAATCAGAGTCTTATACATGACTGCAAGATGTGCCTCTTGAACCTGCACTTCTCTAGTAATATTTCAGTGTAATGAAGCACCTTTTATTGTAAAAAAAAAAAGTATAATATCAAAGTGTCTGTTGTTAATAACAACATTCAATTTTTCAATTTGAACTGAACCAAACTGAAACCAAATGGTTCATGAATTTATGAATCAAATGCGAATCAAATTATAGAACTGAACCAAATTAATTTGGTTTGGTTCAGTTTCGTTCTATAATTTGGTTCGGCTCATTTCGGTTCGGTTTAATTTTATCCTATATATTCATTATTCAATAAAAAAATATAATAATACACTATTAATACAACAATAATCTTAAGTCTATAAATTAGCAAAGAATAAACAACATAATAAAATCTAACAATAGTAAATTAACATAATAAATTTCAAAAATAATCTAGAAATTCATAAATAATAACCAATATAATAAAATTTAACAATAATAAATTAAAATAATAAAGTTCAACAATAAAATAAAGTGTATGCTATGACATATATAATATCATGTATTAACTAACAAATAAAAATAAAAAAAAAATAAATTCTGAACTATTTTTTAATTTTAATTTTAATTTTTTCCTAAACCATTTGATTCGGTAATTTGGTTCAGTTTTGAACCGAACCAAATAAAAAATCAAATGGTTCAGAATTTCTGAACTATTTAGTTTTTTGCTCCGAACCAAACCGAACCAAATTGTCATAATATGGTTCGATTTGGTTCGGTTCAGACTGAACTGAACCAAATGCCCACCCCTTAAGTCTGATATAAGAGAGGATTGAGCAGTTTTATCAGCTTAACAACCAACAATTCAATGACAGTTAAATTAAGGAAATTGTTAAGGTACAGGGGCAAATGGGATCCCCATAATAAGACTACTTATGTTTATTAGAGCTCCTAGTTCGAAGCAAAAGCTACCGAGTTGAGTACCATAAAAGGATGCCCAAAGAAAGCTCGATTTGAATAAAACTATTCGAAGTGCCCGTTAACGCTCTTTTATCTGGGCAAGCAGCCCTAGGTGTCCCCGAAGCTTTGAGTGGAATTATGGATATAAAAGTGAGCACATTGTGTGACTGTTTTGTGTATAAACGTTTGAAAGTTTGGATTTTGAGAGTGTTGGTGAAAACAAGATTCAGTTTTTAGAGGGGTTGTTTAGTCTCTGTTTGAAACTTAACATTCAGTAGAAGCTCAACGTAAGTTTCTATCTACATTCTTTGGGAATTTTTTTTTTTTTTTTTTAACTTTTGGGGTTCTGTCTCGTTAGGAGTTTTATCTAGATTTTGTTAATACCTTGGCTGAAGCTGAAATGTATTTCATGTTTTAAGAATTCTGTCTCATCAAAGCTTTTTGCTTTTTTGTGTTTTGGAAATGAAATGAGATGGGTTAAGATACGCAGAAACAGGAAGCTTGCTTGCATGCAGATTGTTGTTTGCTTGTGTAGTTGAATTACAGCTTAAGGTTTTGGTTTGTCAATATTTTTTTTATTATTGTCTGACTGATTGTTTACAAACGCCAGAAAGTTTGGATTTCTAGAGTGTTGGCGAATCAAAGATTTATCTTTTAGAGCGGTTTAGTCTCTATTTGAAAGTACACATGCAATAGGAAGCTTAATGTAAGTTTATGCCTCCATTCTTTGGAATCTTTGACTTTTGGGTTCTGTTTCATTCAGAGTTTTATCTAGTTTTTGTTATATTATGGCTGAAACTGAAATGTATTCCACGTTTTAAGCATTTTGTGTCATCAAAGTTTTTTGCTTTTTGTGTTTTGGAAATAAGAATGAGATGGGTAAGGATACCCAGAAACGGGAAGCTTGCTTGCATTCAGACTGTCGTTTGCTTGTTTAGCTGTATTGCTGCTTAAGGTTTGGTTTGTAATTTTTTTTATTATTTTCTAACTGATTGTTCATAAACCCAGGAAAGTTTTGATTATGAGTGTTAGTAAACAAAATCCAAACTTTTTTTTTTAATATGGATTTTTTTTTTACTTAAAACGTTTCACTTGGTGTGACTGCTCATATTTGTGCTTATATTTGGTTGAGAATGAATTGTGTATTTCATCTCTTATTTTTTTGGTAACTTTGATTTTTCAAGAGAACAAAAAAAAAAAAAGAAAAAAAGAAAAAAAATGCGTTTTGCATTTTGTGCTGTGGAAATGGAAATCTGAGGTGCTAAGAGAACCTGAAACTGGAAGTTTGGTTTCACGCGAACTGTGGTTCAATTGTATTAATGCTTATTGTTTTGCGATTTTGGTTTTAAGAATTGTTTTCTTTCTTTACAAAAATGTGTGTAAAATATCTATTCTACGGTAGATAGTATGTAATAAGAAATGAGGGTAAAATGCTTAAGATCCTGCTTGTATTGTTCTTAAAATAAGTCAGATGGTTGCGAAAGAAACTGTTAAATTGTTGCTTATAACTATAAAAATGCTTTCAATTCTCTCTTTATCTCTTCACCTTTTCCCCCAGAAAGTTGTCAAAATATACTGGCAACAGCACTCTATTCTACGGTTGAAGGGTTCAACAGGCATAAGTTAGATTTTCGTTTTCTTAGGTTTTCTTCTTATCAAATTGGGGTGTTAGCTTCAATGTTCATTAGATGATCTCTTGTCTGTTTATTTATTTATTTGATCCTTTTTTTCCTTTTACAAATGATATGAATTTACACACAAGCAGTACGCATGATCTTGGGAAAGACTTTCTGAAAAGCTTTTGTAGGAAAGCATCAATATTGTTTTTAATGAGTATGGTCTGATTTGTCACCAGATGTAACTCATACAATGAATTTATCAAAAATGGTCTCCAGAAGGCATTTGATTCTTTTGGAGAGACTGTAGTTGAGCCTGGTTATGGCCCGTCAAAGAAAGGAGAAGGTGAGTGGCGATATGCTTCCCTCAGGTTTGGGCTGGTTACTCTCGGTAAGCCTAGTTTCTTTTACGGGTAGTGGAGGATAGGAGCATATGCTTCCTAGGCATGCAAGGCTTAAAAAACATGACTTAATTCATCTAGGATGAAAGTGAACGTTCAACTTCAGGTGAGTAAAGAGTATTATTTTCACTGAAATTTTGAATTTATGATATTTTTGTTTTTCTTTGTTAGTGTTTCTACTCATAAATGCCCATTATTTTGGATGTGATTGTTGATGCCAACAACCATTCTTCATCTGACATTTGATTACTTTCTGAGTCTGAAAAAATTATATTGGCCGGAAATTCAAAGAATCCAACCTATATGTGCTCAGATTACTTGGACTTGAAGTGTTCAAATCTACACAGTGTAAATAAACCTGCAGGTCATCTCATTCTTCTGATGTTTTTTCCTTAATTTCCTTTTAAGTTACTGGATGCCGCAATTGTAGCACTGAATACATGATGAATGTCAGTGTGCAAGAAATTTTATATTCTTTCTTTGAGCTCTTTAATTACTTACATCGTGTTCATGCTGCATCTTCATAATCTTGCAGGTATACACTCAGAAAGGTGTCACAAGCAAAAAATTCAAATCTGGAATAGAACAGTTAATTCAGAAGGATGTTCTAAGTGAGGAAACTAAGGACGTCATAATTGGGGGATTCCTGTCATATTCAAGCATTAGTTTCTGTTTTGGTCTTTTACATGGTCCGCCGACTGAATAGCATTCATTTTCTGTAAATTTGTGCAGGGCTGGATTTTCCAAACTGGGAACGGAGAGACTTTACGATGGCCGATATGGTGTAATGGTTCGTTTACTCATATTATAGGGCCAACATTTTACCAGGGGTTCATTCACATGTCTGAGGACAAAGTGAAATTTTGAAACAATGGGCCAATCAAACCCCTCACCCGACTGCCAGTCACAGACAGGAAATGATTTGGTGGGGATCAAGTTTGGTGAGATGGAGCGTGACTGTCTTTTAGCCCATGGTGCCTCTGCCAACTTACATGAACGCTTGTTCACGCCGGGTGACTCGTACCAGATGCACATTTATGGGAAGAGCAAGAATGTGGCAAATGTGGTTCAATGAATGGTGGTAAGCGGACGCAAGGTTCGGGGCCCCTATTGCAGTGTTTGTGGATCTGCCGATGACATTGTTAAGGCCGATGTTCCTTATGGGGCAAGGTTACTCTGTCAAGAACTTTTCAGCACGGGCATCTCTTTGAAGTTCGACACCCAGCTCTGTTGAGTTTTCATGGTGGCGTCAGTTGAGTAGTTGACTGTACAACATGTTTATAGAACTTTGTTTTAACCTGCCGTTATGCGTATATCGGTAAATCTTTGGAGAATATGCAGGAAAATTGTGTAGCTTAACATCCCTTATGAGGCCAAGTTATTGTGCCAGGAGACTTTCAGCATGGCATTGAAATGTTAAAAAATGCCGGGGGAGCTTAGCTTCCTTTTATCTAGTGGATCTTTTATTCCCTTGTACCTAGGGATGGCAAAAATCCCCACGGAGATGGGTATTTTCGGAAATTTTTCCCATTCGGGAAGGGCATGAGGATATTTTCATACCCAATTTTTTATTCGGGGAAGGGACGGGAAAATTTTTTACCCAATTTCTTATTCGGGGAGGGGACGGGGATGAGGTGGAATCCTCATCCCTTACCCATTTCTCCATTTTAATTTTTATTTTTTAAAATTACTAGTAAATAAATAATAAAATTTGAATTATAAAATTATAAGTATTGGTAAAAATAAAAAAATATCAAAATATTTATATTATTAAATTTTTAGATCTAATTAACTAATTAAAGTCTTAAATTTTTATTTAGATCATTAAAAAGACCGGACAGATTCTATTAGCCCAAAACTTTTGTTTTAATTCTAATATTCATTAAATATTTTAAACTTAAATCTATTTTTTATTTATCTTAAATCTATTTTTTATTTATTTTTAGATGTTATAATTGCCCACAGTAAATCACAATTTTAATATTTAATCTAATCTAATATTTGCTCTTGATTTGTTTCGACTTAACTATTGTGCTGTAAAGGGAATAGTCCACATTTATAAAGTGCCCACACCACCATTGAAAAGTTAATTTTGAATTTAAATTTGATTAAATTTGTAACAATTTTGTATTAGGCTATTAATTTGTTCATAATAGTTTGTATCACTTGCATGCTGCGTTACTTACTAATTTAATGTATGTGACTTTTGTAATGGATATTAATATAAGATATATTTTGAACTTTATTTTTATTTGAATTTTTTATTTTAATATGATTAACTCAAAATCGAAAACAAAAAAATGTATTAATTATTCGGGGATCGGAGACTCTCGGAGATCCCCTGTTATTATTCTGGGAGGGGATGTAGATTCTCTTAAATAATTTGGACGGGAATGAAGAGGGGACGGGGACATACGCAAAATATCGGAGATGGGTACGGAGAGATTGTTCCCCTCCCCTCCCCTCCCCTCCCGATTGCCATCCCTACTTGTACCATATTGATATCAGCAAATTGAAAGTTACTTTGGTTATTGGCCACAAAAGAGGTGCAACAAAATTAGCTCATGAATTTGTGGAGATTTATGTATCATCTAACTTTTATCGAATCATATGCTTGGAATCTTTAGATGCAGCTTATGATATTCTTATTACAGTATAAAATCCAATTCTAGGATTTACCGAATTTCTATTAATTTCTCTAGGGTACAGCAAACATATTTGAAAGGGTTTGCTTAAAATTGTTTAATTAATCGACAATTATATTTATGAGATATTATAAAATCGTATCATGAGGACAGTTGTGTTTCATTAGGTGACGAAGTAACTCACTGGATCAATAATTCGAAAAACCACAAGAGGTATGTATTTGAACTAATTAGGAAAATATTTCATAAAACTTAAAAAGTAAATTGTTGGATGAATTTCTTTCTATTACTGCTTGATACGTAAAGTATTACTGTCTTAAATTTAGGCTAAGAAATTCTGGTTGGCTCACATCCATTCTGCAATACAGAGATTTTGATGTTAGGTTACAGTGCAATAGGAAAATTACAGTAAGGTCTTTATGGTTTTACTCTAATATAATTAAGTCTATAAGTTTTAAATTTTGACTTTGACAAGGCTATTCGTTCCATCTTTAAGTAATTCAATCCTCAGGTTTTGATAGAGGTCACAACTGTAAGATCGACGTGGGCTTAAGGGGTACTAACTAAGATTTTGGACGTTAATGAGGATTACAACAAAATACAAGCACTGGTTAATAATTTTCACTGTTCCTCTGTGTATAATAAGTAAAAATTAGCATGCCTTTATAATATTTTTGATATTGCCCTTTTTGGAAGGTTTAAAAAAAAGCATTTAAAATACTTCTTCAAAATATTCCATAGAAATTTTCAATTAATAAAACAAAAATACCATTTGTTGGGAAAAATAATGAGATATATTTTTAAGAAAAAATGGATCAATATGTAGAAAGGAGCATACCCAAGATCAATAGCCAACAGTCACATCTTATTAAGCGTTTAAATAATTTATGTGACCAAGTAATTATTAAAATTTAGTTATGTCTAAATATAAAATATTAACAAGTCACAGATTATGACATGTGTCACCACTATTAGAGTTTCATCAAACTACTTTAAAACTAAAAGGTACAACTACACAAGAAAAATGAGCACTGTTTTTATTTTATTTTATTTTTTTTAGTGTTACTTGCAATTTATTAATATTGCAACTAAAAACCTACTGAACTAACCTTGATGCAGAACAACAACAATATAATCCAAAGTCTACTCTGATGAAAGAAAAATTTACTCTCCTGTACTTTACACAAAAAGAAAGAGCTACAAGGTCTTGTATTAAACTATAAATGTGGTCACTAGAAGAGCAAAAAGATTGATTGGCACCAAAAAACAATTAAGCCAAAGTGCTTGGTCAATAAAGCTAAACTTGTAGATACCTTTTTCTTAAAAGATGTAATGCATAATGTGACCTCATTTTGTTTGTTTGTAATAAACCTCCAAAATAAACAAAGAAAAAGAAAATGTGAACACTTGATCTGCAAGAGACTGGGAGATGATGGATTTGAAAGGCCATGACCATCCCCTGGAGCTGCATATCTCAGTTGGCAGATGCAGACAATTAATCAAATCCTTGTATCCATCAATTTCGAGTTATAATAACACTTGATCCAATGCATTAATAATAATGTTCTGCAGAGATGGTGGGCAATATATATATATATATATATATAGCTTTTTCTCTGGTTGTCTTTACGGGATTGTGGATGGTCCTGGAGGCAAGCCAAAGTTGAATAAATTAGAAAACATGTCAGTATGTTTTAAGTTATAGTGCATGTACCAAGATACGTGGTCACTCTGTAGCAATACACAGGGCCCAGTTGCCATTGCAGAAATGTACATACATGTAGTGTGTTCTGTGTAAGAGCAGTGCAGGTACTCTTAAACAATACTACCAAGTAAAGCCATTAGCATATATCTATATGTATAGTGAAGTGAAGTTGATATACTGTGTAACAAAAAGAAAAGTGGAGAAAATTAGTAAAATGGAAAAGCAAAGAAAGGAGCGAAAGAGTCAAGTAGAAAATTACCAAGATAAATGGTCTGTCTTAAAACTCCTAAATACTTGGGAAACAATACGTAATATCTTTTTAAAAGTATAAAAATAAAGAGGAAAGCTCTAGAAAAAGAAAGTATTAGATGAGCAAAAACTGCCTAAAACTGTGGGTTATTGTTAATGTAAAGTAAACAAACATTTATACGAAACACAAAAATCTC
>NW_006262139.1:12179764-12239151 GCF_000493195.1 Citrus x clementina | reverse complement strand
GACCCACTCGGCCACAAGAAAGAAAAATTGAAAAAACAACAACAATGTCAGAGTTTGTAAAATTAAGTCTCTTTATTATTTCCCATCCTGGATCTCATCTGACAACAAACTGAAGATCGTCTGTCAAAAGGCTCCAAAATTATTTTTTTTCTTATCCATTGCCCTTGCTCCCCTTTTGATCATCTCTCTGATCTCAGACCAAACTCTGTCTTGTATCAGATCTTTATGTTCTTTTACAGCTAAGTCTGTTCCTTGTGAGATGGCACAGTGTGGAGGACCAAACACATTTAACCAAGATTCAAGGTACATAGCACCAGCAAGCCTCCATATTCTCTGAACTCACATAAAAACTATTGCTTTCTTGTCTTTTGAATACAACCACACAAGTTTTTCAGTTCATTTAGCCCATACCCTTTTGGTCTTCATCTAAGAATTGTACATATTAATGGTGTCTGGTTGTCGTAGAGCCTATATATGTTCAAGAATTGTTGTTGCGGTCTTGAAGCGTGAGTTTCATAACCTGGAACTGAGATTATTAAATTTGGTTCTTGTTTTTTATTTGATTTTGATGAATATAACATTAATTGCTGGTTCATTTGGATGATATTATAAAAACAAGACGAAAGAAGGATGTCAAATAGTACTATATATGATTATATGATGTCAAGTGATTACCTGAAAATGGTGAAACCTTGTTGGAAATCGTCTTATGAAGATGAAGATAGTGGTCGTATTGATGGGTTGTTGTGGTATAAGGATTTGGGGCCTCATGTTTACGGTGAATTCTCGATGGCCTTAGTGCAAGCCAACAGCATTATGGAGGATCAATGTCAACTCGAATCAGGGCCATTGAGTTCCTCAAATTCCGGTCCTCACGGAACCTTCGTTGGTGTTTATGATGGACATGGAGGTCCTGAGACTGCAAGATTCATCAGTGACAATCTTTTCCAAAATCTTAAGAGTATGTTCCCTTCCCCCTTTATTGCTTTGCAATTTCTTTAATTAGTAGCGTCAATGTTTGTTGCATGCCTTGTTGCAGGATTTGCATCGGAGCATCATGAGATGTCGGAAAATGTTATAAGAAAGGCTTTCGCAGCAACAGAGGATGATTTTCTCTCCCTTGTGAAGAAAGAGTGGCCTAGTAAGCCAAATATGGCGTCTGTGGGATCGTGTTGTCTGGTGGGGTTAATATGCAGTGGATTGCTGTATATCGCGAATGTTGGGGATTCTCGAGTAGTGCTAGGGAGAGCACAAAGGGGCACTAGGGAAGTTTCTGCCATACAAGTATCCATGGAGCACAATGCAAACATAGAATCTGTGAGAGATGAGCTTCATTCACTGCATCCCCATGATCCACAGATCGTTGTCTTGAAGCACAAGGTTTGGCGTGTCAAGGGCATCATACAGGTAACTTTCCTGTGTTTTACTTTCCCCTGGTTGTAACAGTTAGGATTAACGGTTCCTGGAGCAGCATTAGACTGTTAAGTCACTTCCATTGTATAGGTTAAGCTGAGAAGAGACTAGTTAGCTCATAAATGTGGGTGTAATAAGTGTACTAAGAAATCTTCTCCTTGTCTTTGCAGGTGTCAAGAGCCATTGGTGATGCATATTTGAAGAGGGCAGAGTTCAACAGAGAGCCTCTAGCATCTAAGTTTAGATTGCCTGAGCCTTTCGAAGAGCCAATCATTAGCGCAGAGCCATCAATATTAGTACATAAACTCTACCCAGAAGATCAATTTCTCATATTTGCTTCTGATGGTCTATGGGAGCATCTTAGTAACGAGGAGGCAGTCGACATTGTACAGAACTATCCAAGACATGTAAGAATACATTTCTGTTCACATTTTGGTATCATAGTTCTGAAACCATTCCTACTCCGGCAGCACAAATGATTGTCAGCTGTAAAGCAAGTAGTTGTATTTATCGATAAATTATGGCTCAAAACTGCTATCATTGCTAAATAGTCTTGTAACTTGTGATGCAGGGAATTGCTAGGAGACTTGTTAAAGCTGCACTAAAGGAAGCAGCTAAGAAAAGAGAAATGAGATTCTCAGACCTGAAGAAGATTGATCGCGGAGTGAGGAGACATTTTCATGATGATGTATCAGTCGTAGTCATCTATCTAGATCCGGGTTTGATTGATCAGAACTTCAACTGCAGTTCTCCTTTTTCGATGAGAGGAGGTACTGGGTTCCACCCCCACTACTGATTGATCAAGGCAAAGCTCCTGGCAAATTATCTATGGTTGATAGGAGGAAAAACGTATTCTGAAAGTTGTAGCAAGCCTTCCCATTAGGAAATTTATCAGTTAGTGTTGTGTAAGGTTATATGTGTTAAGAGGAAGAACAGTTCTCTTCTTCGTTAAACACCGACAAAAATCGTACTAGCATGAGAACATCAGTTGTTTACAAGGAAGATTTAATTGGTAAGTGGGGAACTGAGATTACAGAATATGAACCTTATAGTTGCTTATCTAGTGAAAGTGATATCTATGTAGATATAAAAGTTCTTTTACTCTTTGTTTTCTACCTATTGCTTAAAGCTGTACTGTTTCTTTTCCATAGTTGTATTTGGCAACATTAAAAAAAAAAAAAAAAATTTCACCACTGTTACGTTCAGCTCAGCAGCTGAGTTACACCACCCGCACAATTATTTTTCTTTTTGGCTTCCATTCATCTACAGTACACACGAGTTCGTGATTGAGAGATTGTTAATTTTCTGCTTGAGAACTTTCTCTACCTCTTTCTTTTCTCTCAAGAACCGTCGAATCTTTGTTCTTCCCCCCCTCCCCGTTATGGAGTGAGCAAAACCATCAATCTCATCTCCATGCTAATTATAAAATATTAGTAATTCATCTCTTTCTTTTGAGACCTTTGTACCTTCCTTGTTAGAATTGTTATTGCGACTTTTATTTTACTTCTTAGGGATTTTACTCCTACTTTGTTCCGGTTATTTTTGGAAAAAAAGAATGAAAGAAAGAAAATCTCTACTTTTTTGAGTGCGCATACGAATTGGAGTCACCATCCTTTCCCTCAAAAGTTTGGTGAAACATATTTTAGCATAGTTTAGATACAAATTTATGATTCACGTTTACCTAATCGACCCCAACTGTAGAGGGCTTATTTGTCTCTGCATTTTCAATTAATTTATTGCAGCCTTGCTTAACATGAAATATCTACGTTCAATCGGATGCCCGTTCGTTGTTATCATTGGATAAAAAGATGCAGCTCCATTTGACCATGCGAGGCGGCTGTTACTTTTCAAAATTACATTTGAACTTTCAAAAATTACACTTGAAGTTTCACTGCTCTCATGACTTGAGAATACGACCCTTCTTACAATAACCGTAGGTATCCTATCTTTTTTTTTTTTATCTCAAATTTCATCTCAAATGATGTGTCATAGTTTTTTATAAAATCTAAGTGAATAAACTATTGATGAATATTACATTTAAGATGTAAACAAGAAAAATTATCTTTGGCCTTCCGATTGAACGTAAATTAACAGACAAATCACTTGAAAAGTTTAAATTGTCAACACATAATACAGAAACTTGCCTCAATTGTATTAATTAGTTCATTCTTTAGCTAAAAGACAAGGAGCGAGACCAGCATTCAGTATGGATTACAATATCTCGAAAATTACAGTTTGTTAAAACTCAAAAGTGCTCAATTTTTCATCATCACAGCCTCACAGGAAGGAATGTCCCCATATTTTTAACTGAAATCTGTGAACTAATAATAACACAAACCATTTTTCTGATGAGATAATAACCTTAACCTCAGAGTACAACATTTTTAATCCTCATGGTGATCCATCCCCCACTAAGATCATAAAGTAAAACCATGTATTAATAAGAAATAAAAACACAGTAACAGAAAACCATACAGTGATTTCCTTCTATACCGTTACTAAGTCCATCTATTCAAATGATATCCAAATAGAAAACAAAGAGTTCCACACTAGCCGGGTGTAATTCAGCCTTACAATGAAGATATTCAAAATTAAGAAAAGGAGAGAACTACACAAGATACATAACTAAACAGGAAAAAGACAGTTATCAAGTAACATCTTCCACTCCCGGCATCCTACCTTGCATGTCCAGCAATTCACTCTGTGAAACTATAGAAAATTAACAAGCACCTTTCAACAACTAACCTATCTTAAAACGCCATATAAGAAAAATCAGAAATTCTGAAGCAACTGGCTCAAATTATTTCTCTTATCTGGACCTAGGTTTTGAAACAAAACACTGTTTTTTGAACTAGAAAATAACAGTCTGAAGCAAGTCTAATTTAGCTTCTCATCTGACAGACTCACATTCAATCAAAATGGACTGCATTAGAGGCGTCACATGATCAAAAATAAAAAAAAATGTAGCAGCAACATATGGATTTCATGCCTCCCTTGATACTAGAGGAAATGGACTTAAATTGAAATTGGGCATCCAAAAGTAATATTCCAACAATTAATACAAAAAAGTCCCTGGTTAGCATTAACACCGAACCACAGATACAAACTTACCCTTTTTCCCTGATCTTCCCCCCTCTCTCCCTCTCTCCCTCTCCCTCCTTTTTCTCCCCCTTTTCCAGGGCATAGAACCCAATTAAAAAAAAATTACGCATGCGTCAAAGACTAATGACCACAATGCTTTAATTTATACTAATAGTCCAAACACAGCAATCGCACTATCCTTGTTACTTCTGATTGTTAGTATCAAAGTGTCCTAGATCCTACCATTAGAACAAGTCACCATCAGAGCCCATATGTAAAGCAAAATACCAAATGAAATTAAACTTGAGATCAAATCATACCAAACCGCACTCATTGTCAGAAACTCTTAACAGATTTTGATTCAGTTAAGAAAAATCAGTAAAAAATCCAAAAACCTATTAAATCAAAACAACACATTTTGAAACCTAAAATCATATATCAGAATATGAGAAATCCATATGTTGGGTAACTACTTCTGTCTCCAGCTTGATCATAAAATCATATATAAAAATATGAGAAATCCATAGATTGGTCACATGTCAATATATAGGAATCCAATGTTTCTAAAGAAACCAACTTACCTCTCGGTAGTTTCTGAAAGTTGCAAAAGATAAAAAAGATAGAAAAAGGTCCCTAGTTTGTTTCTTCAGAATTTCTGAAATTCTTAGAAGATTTTAAGACAAGTTAAGACTAAAGGTAGTTGCTAATTACTCTAAGTTTCACAAGGTGAATTGATATTCTGAAACTATCTTCTTAAAGGAGGGAAAGCTCATACTGCAAAAGCTTGTTAACTGCAATGTAGAAATACATTAAAGGAGGAAGTACTAATTCATCTAGCAAGTAGACATAGGTACAGCCGCAGAAGGAATCACTGAAAGTTAGTACCCTAGACCTGCCAGGAAAATTAAAAAAAAAAAAAAACATTACAAAAGATCATTCAAAAGATGCAGATACATGTATGAATTGAACCACATCATTCCTAAGGATAGATGACTAAATTGAACATAATTGGTGTGGTAAATGCTAAAGTACACTCCATTCTCAAATTATACCTTAACATGCAAATTTCACAAGGCATTTTCTATTTAGGCCACTCCATCAGCCTCGCCAGTGATAGCTGCCTTCTGTCATATAAAACAAAAGAAAGGTCAGTTCTGTAGAAAGCAAAATTGTAAGAGCATTTTCTCCAATGTGCTTGTAAACAGTAAAAGAGGGACTTACTGCTTCAACTTCAATATTTCCCTTGCCATTCACTTGTGACACAGAACTTGATGACGTTTTTGAGAAGCTGAAGGGGAAAGAAAAAGCCTAAATCAGTCATGCATGTCAACCAACCATTGTATCACAGACTGTGATTACATATTTATTAAATAATCGGCTAATAACGGGGAAAAAAACAATTCTTTTGCAATAATACATACCGAAGTGCCCTAGCTTTTCTTTTGTCTTCTTCCACAGAGTCTGTTTTGGGATATGGTGCAAATCTGGCGAGTCGAGCTTTCCTCTTTGCCTCCTCCTCACTAACTGAAGATGGCACAGGAAGCCCAAATCTAAGAAACAACAAGAAGGATTAATAACATACTGTGGAAAACAGTAAACTGACAGAGACTGAAAATTCAACTTCTGCAGACATGAAACCACATAAAGTTGGCATGGACTGTTACCTCTCTGCTCTAGCCTTTCTCTTCAGCTCCTCTGAGGTCTTTGATACCTCCGATCCCTGTGTTTTGGATCCAGTTCCAAACCTGCAAGAAGATCAATCCAAACTAAAACGTCTTAGTGAACAAACAGACAAATGAAAATTCAGGTTTACACGGTAAAACTTGCTATCACCAATAAATAAATCCCCACCAAGTACATGGCAAGGAAAAGAGAAAAGGCAAGATAATTTGTCCTTGGATTTGGATGATAAGATGGAAGTGGAAGAAGCAAAACAATTGTCAAGTTCCATTGTTTGGCATCCCTCAAGCTGGATAGCACAGAGAAACTGTTGCATATAAATTTGAACATCATACCTTCAAATGCTAAATTTCATAGATAGATACCTTTCCATTGTTATATAATAAAGGGTAAAATATAAAGTACTTATGGATTCTGGAATATAATTTTTCTTTCTTTTTCCTATCAAAGAAGCAGCACTTGCATCCAGAAGAACCTCCAAACCCTTTTTTGTTGTGTCGCAGGAGAGGATCTGAATGGAGATTCCATAGCATGTCAAAAACACCGAAACCCAATAGCACACCCTAGCAAGATAGCCCTCAAAAAATAGCTCCTAGGAATGCTCTTGCGGAGCATTTGATGATCTACAGCAATGACTTGATATGGCCTATTATTGATTGGGGTATAGGCTTCTGAATGGGATAAATAAGTGGTCAGACAAAATTTTCGACATAGGGTTGAGACAGTTCCAGCCAACGATCTACTATATCACAGTGGATGACGGAAAAATCAGAACCCCTTTAGCATCTATAAAACTTCCCTTCCCTTAGTTATCTATGTCATTTTTATATAGTACAGGGTGTCATGTAAAGCACTTCTCTCCCTCAGTCAGAGAGGCTTCTCCCAGTTAGAAAATTTGGTATCACAGCTACCACACAAACATAGTCTGGGAGTTCAAACCCAGTCCAAGTGCCTAGAGTTCAATACCATCATGGCAATGGGTCACTTTTCAAACATAACCAACAACAGAACACACCAAAAATAAAAGGACTTAACCAACAATAAAACACACCAAAAATAAAAGGACTAGAATGAGATGAAGAAGCCTCAACATTGCATTTGGTAGTGGAATAATTCAAGCACGAACTGAGAACATAGATACAAACACAAGAAACCCCACAAATAAGCTAAAGCAAAATATAACAATTGATGATGCATCAAGCATTAAATCAACAATCATCCCTTTCAAATTACATTCTGTCATAAAAAACAAGATCAGACATATGAGAAGTAATTTTTGCAACTAAATTGATTACTAAAACAAAAACTAATCAAATCAACAACAAACAATTCACTGTACATGTAAATTACCACAGTCTTTTAGTTTCCTAGAATTACTTTTTCATTTTTTTCCTCTCCTCTATATCAACATAAACAGATAAATAAAAAATTTTTACTTTCTAATACACAGAAACCCTAAAATTACAAAAGCAAACGATAATGAGCTTCTAATTACCTTTCAGCCCGAGTATTACGCTTCTCTTCCTCAGACATCTGAACCGGCATGCCAAACCGCTCGGCTCGGCGGATCTTCTTCTGAGTGTCGGTGACCAGATCGGCATCCCCCGACACCGGACTCACCGCAGTAATAGTAACGGCCGTCTTCGAGTCATTGCCGTTCTTCTTGACCTCGACAGCTGAAGAATTAACGGCGGCGCCAGGGTTTTGCTCAAGATCCATGGGGCCCACGTTATTTTTAGGGTTTCCTTCGGCCGATGCCTTGGCGTTGTCGGTTGTGGTGGTGACGGTAGCGAGCTTCTCTGCGTCTGCTGCCATTCAGCGAGTGAGTGTATGTATGAGAGCGAGGGGTGGCGTGAAGAGTACGAGCGAACCAGAAGAATATTAAGACGACGAAGGCAGAAAGGCTTTTGAGTTTCCTTAATGCTGCGAAATTGAAAAAGAATGTTCAAATGATAATGAAATAAACAAGTGTAGGGTTAGAAAAGAGATTTCATACTGAGCCGCGCGATTCTTCTTGCTTTGGATATTTTTCAGTGAACGAAAAGTGAACTAACCAAAAACCGACCGGGTTCGGTCTCAATTGGAATTTTCGTTTTCATTTTCATTTTTATAAATATATAAATGCTAAAATAATAAAAGAATAATGCTAATTATTCGAAAAAAAACTATTTGGATTAATAATTTTTTTAAAATCTTTAATCATAAAAAAAAATATAACTAGTTATTTGTAATCAGAAAAACACTCAAACACTCACGTACAAAAAAAATTATATTGCTAAAATATTTTATAATAACTAAATAAAACTTTTACTCTTGTCCTCGACTCCCTTCACTCAATCAATCTGTATCCAACTATTTTGTCATAAACCTTATTATCATGTGGTCTCAATTTATCATTATTGTTTTAATATTTTGGTGTTTTTAAGTCATACTATGTCGGTCAAAAAAAAAAAAATCAAAAGGATAGACACTTGTGTGAATCTTTTATTTATTTATTTATTTTGTATATTGATATATTATAATTAAAATTTTAATGATATTAATAATCAGAAATCAATTATAACGCTCTTTAATAATTTTATTATGAAACAACTCGAAAGTTAATCTTTACTTAATATTAAAAAAGATATATTCTACCTTAAATATGAAGGACAAATAAACCCTTATAATGAGAGGAGTTTAGTCCCAATAATGCATGAGTTGACAATAAACTATTATAACACATTCTTTAATAATTTTATTATAACATAATTTAAAAATTAATTTTCACTTAATACTAAAGAAAGATATATTCTACCCTAAATACGAGTCGACAATGGACTACCAACCCATTGGCTTTTATTTATTTTTCAAGGAGTATGTTTTGCGCAAAAACGACACTGTTTCACACACTCGTGGTAAGCCCAAACGTTTTCTGGTGATCAGAAATTTATAAAGGATATATAATAAACGGAAACAAAGAGCTGAAGTCAAATCAATCAGGCCATGGGATTAGCTTCGGTCATTTACAGTGGTGTTCAAGCTCCTCACAAATTTGATTCTCTTCTGCTCCGGTTTTCGCCGACCTCGACCTCGCAAGTTCCCAAATTAACCAGTCTTCTTCATTTCTGTAACTCCCAAGCTCCCACATTCTATTCAGGTTTCTCCCTCTTTTTATCTCCGTAAATAATCATCCGCTTAGTCATGGATTATGTTATGTCTATGAAATTTCGATGTTGAGTTTTGTTTTATTTATTCTTTTAATTTTACAGTTAGTCATAACCGACGTGGCCAGTACTCGCCGTTACTTGCGTGTGCCAAAGGAACTGAACAGGAGGATGATTTATCTACTTCAGGTGAAAGGATTTTGCGTTGTATATACTTGATGCTTGAAGCAAAAATATTGAGGTCATGTTTGTAGCTGTTGTCTTGTGCTTCTTAATTAATTTGCATAATTTATAAGTTGATTCTGTTAATATTTTGGTATCTTCGGTGATTAGGTGGATTGAATGGTTAATTAGTTATGCAAAAAAAAAAAAAAACACAGGCCCTTACGTCAGTGTTGAAGTAGATAGCAAAACTGCAACAACATTTTTGGTTCATGGACTAACGTTGCTCCTGGCCATTTTATTTCGGAGTACCATTTGATTTTTAGACGTTAGTGGCTTATATTATTGTGAGAGTTTTATTTGTTATTTTGGCATCATTCACTAATGTTATCAATTGTCTTGTTGTTGTACCACCTTGTTATGCCAATTTATTTCTTTTATTCTTTTATTTTTTTGTTCTTTTTAACTGTTCTGATACTGATACACTAGTGAAATGTATTTGCAGAAGTTGGGAGGAGCAGTTCCCAGTCACATGAAAATGATAACACATCTCATTCTCCCACTACTGTAGATGATGCAGAGAGGCAAATTGAGGGACGTGAATCTTACACATCATCTGTTAAAACCGTTGCTTTCTGCGTGAGTACCTGTGGGCTTATTATTATGATTGTGTATTCAATATAGGATCCTGTCATTATCTAGATTAAAATCAATTTAGATGTTTTGTTCTTTATAGGTGAGCACTGCAGTGGCATTTGGTCTTGGCGTGGGTTTCATAGAAGGAGCTAGCAAGGCATCAGAATTTTTTGCTGGGTATGCTGGTTTTGGCATGATAATAATGTTAAAGGCGTATATGGTAGAGGAAATTAACACTCAGCGAGCTAAAAACTACTAGAAACTATTACTTTTTCTGGTGTTATGAAAATGGCTAATTGAAATATCATTTCATCGTGCAAGCACTGTCTTAAGCCCTGGTCATATTTGGAATACCTTAGAGATCAGCTTTACGTCCTTTTTGTGTATTGGGAAATCCTGCTTGTAGCTAATGAGGCACAAGTAAAGATATTCTGTTGCTTCTGAAATTCTTGAAGCTTAGCAAATGACAAGAGCTTGCATACGTCAGACTGAGGAGGAGTACTGGAGGTTATATGTCTATATACCTTAAACCAAATTTTGGACCCCCGAGGCTTCTGTTTCTTCTTTACCCCTGCCTCTTTGATTTCCTGGTATGATTAGTTGGTTAATGATGCAAGTTCCTACCCTGGACTAATCGCATCTGCCTCTTTGAATCCCTTTATGATTATAGCTTCTGGAGAGGGATGTACCAAGGGGTCAAATAAAGATGTGACTATAAGCATTTTATTTTAAAAAATTATTTGGCTGTTGTTTTTATCATGTTTATTCATGGAGTTCTCGGACTTATATTAAGTTTCCAAGTGCATGATTTCCCCAATTTATGTTCTAGGTGTTTCATAATAATGATTATTGTGAATGATTTTCAGGTACATTTTGGAGCAAAGTTTGTCAGTGGACAATTTGTTTGTCTTTGTTCTGATATTCAAGTACTTCAAAGTACCAGTTATGTATCAGGTGCTGTACAAACCCTTTAGTTGCTTAATGATAATTATGTAGCCCTTAGTCTCTTGATGTCTTTCAATATTCCTTTTTTTTTATGCAAATACTGCAT
Source organism: Citrus x clementina (assembly GCF_000493195.1). Taxonomy (NCBI): domain Eukaryota; kingdom Viridiplantae; phylum Streptophyta; class Magnoliopsida; order Sapindales; family Rutaceae; genus Citrus; species Citrus x clementina. The sequence goes on along the minus strand of NW_006262139.1, from coordinate 12,227,982 downwards.
GTTAATCATTGGTAACAAACAATTTGTTATGCTATGTAATATAGAATCGGGTGCTTTCATATGGTATTGCCGGTGCAATTGTCTTCCGTTTGTCATTGATATTACTTGGAACAGCTACCCTCCAGGTAAATCCCCTGCCCATAACAGCAAGTTTTCTGTGCTCATTGACATGCTGTACTATTTGAGTGAGTTCTTTCTAAACTTTTTGCCTTCTTGTTATTTAGAGGTTTGAGGCAGTTAATCTGGTCCTGGCTGGAATACTTCTATTCTCATCCTTCAAGGTGCCATTCTCTTCCAATAGATGTAGCTACATTTAATGCAATTCATCGGTGGAAATTAATTTTCTTGATAGATTATTTCAATTTTTTTTCCTTCCTGCTGGATGGCTTGCAATTATATAAGCAATTTTTTTGAAGAATCAAGTAAGGATATTTGAATAACAGTGGAAATAATTCACAGACTTTGATGTTTAAGATCTTGGATCTTTCTTAATTTCTTTGCTACATATTATTTTTTATTATTATTTAGTTTTGTGTATCTCTCTTGAAATAAATTAACAAAATATATATTCTTCTGCATGTGCTATTTCATTCAGTTTCTTGTAGTTATTAGGGGCTTAAATGTACTGTGCCTCATGATTTGCCTTTTTTGTGATAGCTATTTGCCAGTGAAGAGGATGACACTGATCTATCTGACAATTTTATAGTGAAGACATGCCAAAGATTTATTCCTGTAACAAGTAATGTTTTGTGTACACATTCCCTTTATGTTTCTCTGTCTGAGTTCTTACATTTGACTTCATGAATGTTTGTCAAGGTTGATTTCTCAGTCTCAATTTATTTTTCAGTTAGGCCATTGTTGTGTAGCTCAGTTTGAAGTTTGAATTTGATTTGAGTAAACCTTTCAACTAGGCTTTCTTGACTAAATGACTAAGCTTTTGTCCACTCATATTTCAGGTGGAATATGTTGTGTTTGGGAGAGCTAGTTCAAATCATCAACAGCATTGCCTATAAATGCAATATGTTCTTTTTATTCAAGTCATGATGTATTATACTGCTCTTGTGGAAGCGTTACTTTTGTTGAGTTTGGTGCTCTTTCGATGCATTACTCCCACAATTGAGTGGGATACTTGTCAAGATAGAAAAAATAAGAGCAGTTGAGGACTTAGTTGAATAATATTGTATACTTAGGGAGCTAATAGATGTAGTGTTATACCTTTAGTTTTGCACCACTTTCTTTTAATAACCTCCAATAGTAATTGAACACTTATTTCTTGAAGCAAAACGAAGTCTGCTTTGGACCAAAATAACACTACTTGTGCCACCCCCACCCCAACTGCCCTGACCAACACATGAGAAGGGAAGAAAAGCCAACCTAGATGCAAACTCTTTGTTATTTGTATTTGCGTATTCAAATGAAAATTGTGTTGCAAAATCAGTTGCCAAAATGGTTCTGATGATTGAATTCGTATTTTGATTTATTTACCGATATTTCCTTTCCAAGACTTAAATTTTCTTATTTCTATGTGCTACAGCTTATTATGATGGAAATCGATTTTTCACAAATCAGGATGGCATGCGGAAAGTAAGTCATTTATGATTGATTATAAGAAATCAGAATGCTACTCTGAACCTTGGTGGTGTCATTTTATCCCATGTTTGGTGTACTAATTTTTCAATCATTGCATTGAATAATCAGTTGTTACTGTGCTCATATTACATTTCTGTTCTTGCATTATCAGACAAATATCAGAGTTCCTTAACTTTGTTAAATTAATTTTATTTAATTTCTAACAGGCATCAAACATTTTGAGCAGGCAACACCATTGCTTCTCACGGTGGCAGTTATTGAACTCAGTGACATAGCCTTCGCTGTAAGTTCTCATCTGGCATAGACGACACAGCTACACATATCCTGATTATGTTTTATTGATTGATTTTGTAACATAAATGTTGATGAAAATTTCGTTTCCTTCAGGTTGACTCAATTCCTGCTGTTTTTGGTGTTACGAGGGATCCTTTCATAGTATTTTCATCTAATCTGTTTGCCATCTTGGGTACGATTGTTGTTTATTCTTAATATAGGCTTTTTTTATGAAAGGATTCTTGATATAGATTCATAGCAACTCAAAACTGCTACTTATATATATGAAATTGATGATTGCCTGCCTGGAAGGTGGAATTATTGGATCCCGTCCCCCCAACGACCCCCCAAAAAAAAATTCACTCACCCCATCCATGCATAAATACTAACTATAAAAATCCCTATGTGGGGGTATTGATACTTTAACCCCTTGCAAGATGTTAAATCAACTGGTTTTCCCCCTTGGAAAGGTAACAGTTGGAATAAAAATGTAATTTGGGTAGCCCATTCACTTCCGATGTAAGAAACACTAATATGCTGTTTTCTTACATACAACCATTTTCTATATCTCTTTAATATAAAAGAATGTACTTATAATAGTATATAAGGAAATTGTATATCATATTCAAGTAGGGATTAACCGACGATAACTCCGGCCAATGCAGGCTTAAGGTCACTTTTCACACTTATCTCTGAAGGTATGGCAGACTTGGAATATTTACAGGTAAAAGTTTACTGGGTGTCTATAAATCTTCATTAGCCACATTAACAGATGATTTTGATGCAACTGGCGACACTCTATCAGTGAATTGCAAAAAAAGATAACTGTTACTTCTTGGATTACGTCAGGCTTTTATGCTTCAGTAGTTTGTATTTTCTTTTTCCTCGCATTCAAATTAGTTTTGACTGACTTGATGTCACATACCTTTGGTCTTAGTATGGTTGCATGGTTGGTAAATGCTAAACTTTACTGTCAGATCATGCAACCAATCTCATCTGTTTCGGCATTGATGCTTGTTTAGATAGAATATATTAGATTTTTATAAATAGCCTGTGGTGAAGGAATCTTTTTTCCCCCATTAAATATATAGATTTATCTATATATATTTGCACCATTCATGTAGAGGCTTGCATCCAGCAAAATGGCAGAAATATGCAATAGACGTTTCCTTTGAAGGGATGTCCACATGAGACTGTAGAAACAACAGTTTGCTTTCACAAGTATATGTGGTTTTGATGTGAAACATCATGAGTGCTTTGCATCCAAAAATATCGTATGCTACTGAGTGGCACCAATAATTTTTTTTTTTTTCAAACGTTTGTGGTTACCATCTGTCGAGCAGAATGCATTAATACTTGTAGATTTTTTTCTTGGCTTGTCTCTTTTTCAGCCTTCCATTGCAGTTGTCTTGGGTTTCATTGGGTGTAAGATGATCTTGGATTACTTTGGTGAGTCTCTTCTACCACAAGTATCTCATGCTTAATCATTTTTATTCTTCTTGCTTAAATGAAAATAAATAAAATACATTTCTCGAATCTTCCCACAGGGTTTCACATATCAACTGAGGCATCTCTCAGTTTTGTAGCAACAAGTCTTAGTGCTGGGGTGCTTTTGAGTCTCATGAAGAAGTCTGACTAGTTAAACAAGCAAACCAGCACAAGCAAAGAAGGTGAAAACTTTGTATTTTTACATCTATCTTTAGTAGATAGAATACAAGCAGAGAGATCAAGTTGTTGATCTCTTTCTGTTCCTTTCCATCTTGGGTTATTAATGAAGAAAAACAGCACCTCTTCTGTCACCTTGTATCATTTTTGTCTGGAAAATCCAGAATCTCCAAATTTTTAAGATACTGCTGTAACACTCTTTGTAAATTATTGAAAATACCTGTCTGTGCAAGTCTTCTAACATAGGAACTCTTTCTGTTTTCCTCTCTCTCTCTCTCTCTCTATATATATATGAACATATTTTCGTTTGACTTCGCGCTTTAGTTGATAAGTAGCAAACTTGTAATTCTTCTGCCGCAGATACGTGGCAATTAGAAGATGCCGAGAGTCACATCGATCACACCCGCACTTCTCTTGTATGTTAAGGTCGTGGGCCCCAAGCCCCCACGACCACCACCGCAGGTAAATATCTCCTGTATGGAGAGTAGATTTCCAAGATAATATTCGATAGAATCGGCAAAAAAAGTCCGAGCCTGTCTGGTGGGCTTAAGCCCGGCCCTTCAAATGAGAGAATGGACAAAGCTTTAAGAAAACAAGGCTTCGACCAGCTTGAGCGTTCTATTTTTTTAAATATAAGTTTATTAATTAAAATTTAAAAAATAATAAAAAACTTAAATTCTTAATTCATAAATTAGTGATGATTTAAAAACTCTAAAATTAAAATATTAATTTTTTAAATATTTAATTAATTAAGAAGGTATTTGAGTTAGAAAATACGATATTAGAAAATTAAATGATTAAATTTTTTATTTTATTTAAAAACAGTATTTATTGTTCATTATAATAATTTGTTAATTATTAACTTATTATAAGTCTGCAATAATTTAAAAAATATGAGGAAATCCATGCCTAACTTTATATTTTCTAACATGGGCTTGAAAAAGTTCAGCGCAACTCATCAATTTTCCATCCCCAATATTTGGTAGTGATACCTTTATTTCTCTTTTGGAATAATACTAATAGCTATAAACTTTTGGTGAAAATAATTTTTATACAAATCGATATAGTATTGTATCATTAGTTAAGTGAAAATATTTTTATTTAATAAATTATATCATATCGCGTTTATTTGTACAAAAATAATTTATGTATTGTCACCCAATTTTTTAATGAAACACATTTCAAATTGATAACTAACATTGTAGCGACGGCACCACGGCATGCTTCTAGCGATATTCTCATCGCTTCTCCCTCGCTGCCATTGAATCCAACTAATATGCATGGCAATTGCCTAAAACTGATAAGACGTTTGCCCTTTTTTTGGCAACATACATTATTATCATGACACCCTAACACGTGCGCATTGCGTCAATGCCGGCTTCAGAAGGTCACTTTAAAGCTTCTATATATAAGCGCACTCATTCTGCATAGAGACACATTTCGGTATCAGGTAACTTTCTTCTTCAAAGCAAAAGAAAAGCTTTCAGGAAACCTCTAGAGTCTTACCTTCCTCAATGGCAACCACGTAAGAATTCGGTTTTATTTTTTATTTTTGGAATTTCATAATTAATTATGATCATTATTTTAACGATCATGTGTCATCTTTGATAGAGCGCAAGAGAATCTCCCTCCACCGTTGGATTCGAAGGCCGAGCTACCACCTCTGTTCGATGGAACTCCCAGGTTGTACATTTCTTACTCGTGCCCATTTGCTCAGCGTGCGTGGATCACCAGGAACTACAAGGTTCTATTTTTATTTACTATTTTTATTATATTTTTTTATCACTGTTGACCCGTCTCTGCTTTCTAGGTTTAATTAAAGTAATAATAACAATAACAGTAATTTATGGTTTATTCGTTTCGCCTTTGTCGTAATACTCTCTTTGAATTTGACAACTTTTGGTGTGCTGCTGCAGGGATTACAAGACAAGATTAAGTTAGTTCCACTGAACCTCCGAGATAGGCCCACTTGGTACAAGGAGAAGGTTTATCCTGTTAACAAGGTGATGCTGATGCTGATGCTGATGGCTGATCAATAATAATATTTGATTTTATTTGATTGATCATTTAAGTAATTTGATAGATCAACAATATGTGCATTGTTTTGGTTAACATGGAGCTTATAATCTACTGGGAAGATTTTGAATAGTATTAGAAAGTTTCTGAATAATAATTAGGAATTTTTCTAATCAAGGTGTTGATAGACCAATTCAGATATAGAAAAGGAAGAGGTTAGCTGTGTTTGGTATTGAGGTAGGGCAGCTGTAGATTAAAAACTACAGAGCTAAAGTGTTTTGTAAAACTATAATATTTCTACTATTTTTGTCAAAATCATAATTTAAAAATCATATTTATTACACATTTTTAACTTTTATTTCATAGTTACAGTTTTTTTTTTGTCCATAGCAGCTGTAGCTAAAAAAACCACAGCACCTCAATACCAAATAGCCTAATTATGTGACTCTGTGTCCTTATGCCCCATCTTTGAAATTGAAATGCTTGTAATCTGTGCGGAGGAGTTCCTGAATAAAATTGGAATGGTGTCTTTTGTGCTTTGTGTACCTAGTAAAATCTTAACATATTCTGATTTGAGCAAGTTGCTTGCTTGCAAGAAAACACAACGAAAGAGTTAAACTGATTGTTACACTTTCGTGCAAGATTAGGGATCATTGCTGGAGTTATGAAGTATATTTACCTATTAGAGTTCTTCTTTACAGGTTCCAGCACTGGAGCACAATGGCAAAGTTATTGGAGAATCTCTTGATTTGATTAAATATGTTGACAGCAATTTTGAAGGGCCTTCACTTTTACCTGATGTAAGATTTTGCTGATTACATTGTTGCTTTTAATAAAAGCTTCTCTCTCTCTCTCTCTCTCTCTCTCTCTCAACTTTGAGTAAAGTAATGTTGTGAAAATATTGTAGGATCCTGAGAAACGAAAGTTTGCTGATGAACTGTTTTCCCACATCGATACCTTCACCAACGATGTGTACACTTCATTCAAAGGAGACCCAGCAAAACAAGCTGGTAGGATTTGAAACTTGCTTACTTGTTTATAATGGAATGCATTTTGAATATGTATATATATATGCTGAAGTCACGGAAAAAGTTTTAATTTGTCACAGGTCCTGCTTTTGATTACTTAGAGAAGGCCCTTGATAAATTTGATGATGGCCCGTTCTTCCTTGGACAGTTCAGTCAGGTATGTTGACTGCTCAATCATTTTGGTTATTTAATCCTATTGATGTAGTGATGTGATAGATGGCATGATATCTAACGTGTAAGAAAGTTTTATTTGGGTAACATTTTTATGCAATGAGAGTATAAGTAGTTTACCGTGTGGAAACTAAATTAATACTGCTGTTTTGACAATGTTTTCATAAATGATTTGAGTACATTTCCCTAATATTATGAATGGAATGATGTGATCTTTAGGTGGACATAGCCTATATTCCATTTGTTGAGAGATTCCAGATCTTCTTATCAGAAGAATTTAAGTATGACATCACTGCAGGCAGGCCTAAACTGGCAGCATGGATTGAGGTACATTGAAAAACCCTTTCTATCACCTTTTTACCGGTTGTGAAATTGCTCTCAAGCTTTTGGTTCTTGAATGGTAACATATCTATCTTGTCAAAACTCCCTGTGCAGGAGTTGAACAAGCTCGATGCTTACAAGTCAACAAAAGCAGATCCAAAAGAACTCGTTGAATTTTACAGGAGCCGCTTCGTGGTACAATTTGTAGAGTCCGTGTTAATATGAACAATCTGATTTTTCTTTTCTTCAGGATTATTACTTTCTAGCTAGTGCGAATAATCTTTAGCCAGTTTAGTAACCTGGACAAACTGCTTTTGTCTTTTGCAGGCCAAGCAGTGAACCTGCAATCAGTCGTCTTAGAAGCGCACTGAATCAGTTGGTGGCGTGGTTTGTAAAATCTCGTATAATAAAGCTGCGCGTTATACGCATTACATATTGTTTGCCGATGTGAGCTTGTGTACGTTGCTGGATATTGAATGAGTTGATGACTTGTTGATATCTCGTATGACAGAATGCTATCTCATATGTACCTATATGTTTGTTGACTGTCGTCTTGTTTATATCTTAAAGTATTAGTGTTTGTTTAGCGTTGTATGTTGTGCTATCATTAATAAAAATTGATGCTATTTGGTAAATGGACAAAACTACGATACAGACTCTGTATGCAACAGCTCAGTGCAAATTGGTCTTGTATCAGCTAAGTTCCAACAACTTTTCCTCTCTCCTGCAACGCGTGGAGCCGTGGATGCTCCCCATTTGCTACGTTACATACAGAGTCTTTAACGTAGCAAGGTCCTTGGTAAATTAGTCAAAATAATTTTATATTACATATGCACTCAACGTCGAATGAACCTTACCTGCAAATCAAACTAGATTCATAAAAAGGCGCAAAAGGAAATGGTCGTTTTATTATAACACCGTCTCTGTAACGTTGAAGACCAAATTTGATGTGTTGAATAATTATTTAATTAAATTTGACCAAATACACGTTTATGACTATTTTAATACATCGCATTTGGATTTAATTATTTAATTATATTGCGAACAAAGGCCTAACTTGGGAAAAAAAAAAATGTAAACTCTAACGTCACCGCACACGATCGTCAATTCGTCATTTGCCTGAACTTAAAAATCACCTCATAAAAAATTTGCAAATGGCGTCGTCACTGCTCGCTTCACAAAATGAATATACGGCTCCTACTTATATATTTAGAGGTGCTCGTTTAGTAGCATTTCTGTATCGTATGATTGTATCAGATTTCTAATTAGTACAGACACAAAAGCTTGCAAGAAAGTACTCCTAAAAAGTCAACACAATGGCTTCTGTGTAAGAATTTGCATTTTTGTTTTTTGTAATTTTGTTACGGGGTTTCTCTCGAATCTCGTAATGCTGATGATCATGATCATGATCATCACGGCGGCTTTAACGATCGTGTTTTATTTGATAGTGTGTACGAGAATCTTCCTCCAGTATTGGATTCAAAATCCGAGCAACCTCCGCCACCTTTATTCGATGGAACTACCAGGTTCATTTTTCTATTTATCATTTTTTTTTAGGCAAATGCTAAGTTACAAAGATTGTAACTTACATCTCTCATGTGAACTACATAAATTACGAGTTTTATAATTTTGTGTGATTCACATGAGAAGTGTAAGTTACAATTATTGTAACTTAAAGGCTCCATTTTTTTTTATATTATCACATGTTTCGATATGTAAAGGAAATTACAAACATAGACATCTTATATATATATATTCCAAATTACCAGTGATAAACAATTAGTTAAATAAATTATATTAAAAAAACAAAAAGCTATCTAGTCAAACTGTAACCCATATAATCGAATAACTTATTTAATCTCAAGTGTTAAAATTAAAATAGAGAAAAAATGTTAGAAAAACAAAATAAAAAATTAATAATTTATTATAGACTTAAATGGTAAAAAAATAATAATAATAGAGACCCAAAATGTTATTCCTCATAAACATAATTCAGAAAGGCTTGCAAAACCATGTTTGATGTTATTTTCTAATTTACTATTTAGATTGCCACGTTGCTCTAATTCTAAACATACTCTGATTTCTTTGCTCGTGTATGAATTATGAAAGGCTCTATATGGCTTACACGTGCCCATTTGCTCAGCGTGTGTGGATCACCAGGAACTATAAGGTTTTTTTTTTTGGTTTTCTTATTTATTTGTTCTGTCTCTTGCCTTTAGACCTTTTTTTCACCCAAAAGAAAAAACAATTGATTCTGGGATTTAAATACCCTCTTTGAATTTGATGTGCTGCAGGGATTACAAGATGAGATTAAGTTGGTTGCCTTCGATCTTCAAGATAAGCCTGCTTGGTACAAGGAGAAAGTTTACCCTTCTAACAAGGTGATAAATCTGATAAAAAAAATTGTAATTAATTCTATTGAGTGTTATTGTCAATTTTATTAGTAAAGTGCCAAAATGCACATTGGTAGAGTTTGTTAATCTGTAAGTTAATTTCTAATGTCTGCACGTACATAGCCGGTCTTTAAAATGCTTGTAATCTGTATGAATGAATCAATGAATCAAATGACATGATGAGTCAAATGCTTAAATGAAATTGGTCATTACTTAGATTTTGAAATTTGTTTACCTAGCCACAAGGTGGCCTAATCCCATCGAGTTAAATTGCTTGCTTGCTTGCAAGGGGAAAAGTGGTTGGAAGGGTTAAATTGGTTTGTCATATTTTTTCATTCGTGCAACATTTGGGGTTCCTCAATGAATGGGGCTGTGAAATATTTACCTTTTAGAGAGTTGTTATTTACAGGTGCCTTCACTTGAACATAATGGCAAAATTATTGGGGAGAGTCTTGATTTGATTAACTACGTTGACAGCAATTTTGAAGGGCCTTCGCTTTTACCTGATGTAAGATTTTCTGAACACATTGTTGCTATCAGTAACAGCTTCTCTCTTGCTTAACTTCCAAGTAAAGTAATGTCACGAAAATATTGTAGGATCCTGAGAAAAGAAAGTTTGCTGAAGAATTGTTTTCCTACAGTGATACATTCATCAAAGATGTATCTACTTCATTCAAAGGAGACACGGCAAAAGAAGCTGGTTGGACATAAAACTTGCTGTTAAACAGATTGCGCATTTTGGAAATAAGCTGAACTCACCTAATTTTTAAAATTTCTACAGGTCCTGCTTTTGATTTCTTGGAGAAGGCTCTTGATAAGTTTGATGACGGGCCATTCTTCCTTGGCCAGTTCAGTTTGGTATGTTGACTTCTCTTGATAACAACAGTTGTTTAACCTTTACTAATGTAGCAATGTGAAAGCAAGTAGTCTACTATAAATAATGCCGTTTGAACAATGTCTTTTTTTTTTCTTTTAATTATATAAGGCTATTGCTCAGATTACACTATTACTCAAATTACAACTCATATTACATGAGACTACTACTGATAATGTACAATCAGATAATTATTAGGACTAATTTATATTAAATCTTATAAAATACTGCACAGAGTTTTACCTTTACAAATATTCAAGGGATGTCTACTCCACTCACATTTAGTAAAAGAGAAGACTCCACTCAATTATACAAAATAGTTTAGGAAAGAATTACTCCCGCAATGCTTTTGTGGGTTCGAACTGCTGCCCTAAACACTTGGCCAAAGGCCGAGTAGCCCGTTTGAACAATATCATTTGATAATGATTTGAGTACTTTCTTCTCTGATTATGAATGGAATTACATGATCTTCAGGTGGACATAGCCTATATTCCATTTGTTGACGGTTACCAGATGATCTTATCAGAAGGATTTAAGTATGATGCCACAGTAGGCAGGCCTAAACTTGCAGCATGGATTGAGGTACATTGAAAAACCATTCTATCTCCTTTATGAATGCGAAATTAATCCAAGTTTTTGGTTCTTGAATGGTAATATATCTTGTCATAAATCCCTACACAGGAGTTGAACAAGATGGATGTTTATAAGCAGACAAAATATTTCAAAGATCCAAAACAGCTTTTTGAATATTACAAGATCCGTTTCCTGGTACCATCTATAGAGCCTGTGTTAATATGAATAATCTGATTTTTGTTAGATTATTTCTTTCTAGCCAGTTTTGTAACCTCTACAAACTGTTTTCTTTTTTTGCTTGCGCAGCAATGAATCTGCAACCCAACATCACAGTGGCATGCCGAATAAATTGGTGCCGTCAGGAGATCTCTTATAATAAGCTATGTTATGTACTTACATATTGTGTGCAGATGTGAGCTTGTTGATGATGCCTAATAAATAAGTTTGGTGCCTTGTTGAGATCTCTCATGACAAAGCTAAGCTATGTGTACCTGTAGGTTTGATTTGCAGATGTGAGCTAGCATGTTGATGTCTTTGAAGTATCAATGTTCATTTAGAGTGTATGTTGTTCTTTCATAAATAAAAACTGAAGCAGCGTAGAACTGTCAAAACTTGTTAATATCCATATTGTAAAGTTGTTAGATTTGTATTGCAAGGATATGAATGGCACTGGGTAGGGCCGTAGGGCGCAGGTTTGCCAATACTACGCCCCGCACTAGCAAAAGATCAAATTACCTAACCCACACCATGCCCATTGTGAGTTTTTTTTTTTTCCTCCAAAATCCTCTCATTGGAGGATTGAGTAATTACCAAACTCACATGGGTATCCAATGAATTTTTTGCCTGTTTCCAAACTTAAAAATATAAATTACATAAATCAAACTATAAATTTATAAAATTGGTTTAAAAAAATTCACATGACACACTCAATTCTAATTTTCAGCAATGGAGGTGAGAATATAAAAGTTTCAACATTAAAACAAAATGTAAATGCTCATAGTTCCTTATATTTTAAAAAATATATCATAATGTCCCTCTTGTTAAATAGGTTACACTTCTGCACCTTACTAATTTTTTTCTCAAGTTTTACAAAAATATCCATACAATAATCTTGGGACATTAATAAAAAAAATGATAATTTATAAAAAATTAGTATAAATTTTTTTGTTATTATTTTATTTTCAGGGTTAATTTGATATCAGTTTGATAAATAAAAATTAATGTAAATTAATGCAAATATTCTTGGAAGGGTATTATTATAAAAGTAAAGAAAAAGTAGGTGCATAGTATAACATATTTAACAATAAAGATGTCTTAAGATGTTTTTTAAAATATAGGAATTAAATAGACGCTTAACCCAAAATATAAAGACTTAACGAACATTTACCGTTAAAAAGAACAAATTCTCGAATTTAAGTATGAATACGCAAATTCTTCAATTTAAGTACAAAATACACAATTCCATCACAAGTACTTTGTTAAAAAAAAAAAAAAAAGAACAAATAACCATAGTCCATGAACTAGCATCCAAGAGTAGCACCCATGAATCCATATCATTCAACACTAAGCTCCTAGAGTTAAAGATCTTTATCTCATTACCACCATCAATAGGGTCAGGATGGCCCAGAATTTATTGATCCTAATCCTATCTTGGGACAAAAAATATGTTCTAAATCCCATGCTGAATAGTAAATCGAGACAAAAATATGTCCCCACCCCAGCTCGATCAAGATCCTAAATTGTCTCAAATGACATGAGTTTTCTGTCATATGTTACAGATTTTTTGTGTGAATGACATTCATATCACTATAAGCGATCTGTCATACATTTATTACCAACATGTCATATATAACTTATAAAAACTTGTCATACACGTATGACCAACATATCAAATCTATTTGATTAATCAAACTAACTTGTCATACATATCTGAAAACCCATATTCCAGGCCATTTGGGATCTCGATCATGATTTTCAAACGTCCTGAATTCCATTATGAATAGTAAATCAGGACAAATTTGAGTCCCAAATCTCAATCCAAATAGTAATTAAATCGGGATAAAATTTTGTACGAAATCCCATCCTAAGCTGGGATCTCGAATTCCAATAGAGATTCAAGGAACTCTACCAACTTTAACCACTAGTAGCACTCATCCAACATGATTCATGTGATTTTCTTATATATTGCTTCTTGGTTTAATGTTAGGTCTCACTCTTATTTTATATACTAAAAGATAAAAGCACTAATGTCGGTGAGTGGATACTCATACGAGTATTCAGTGGATTTTTTCCTTTTACCAAACCCGCCTACTGCTTGTGGTAAGTTTTGGTTTATATTTCCAGAACTGCCTACTACTGATAAGATTGCTCGCAGAGAATGGATTTTGCGGGTTTGCGGATAAAATAATTATCCTTTTTGCATGGAAATTAAAACAAGAAGATTTAAAAGATATTTTATTTGTGGGATCACTGGTAGAAAAATAATCTTCATTCATACTAAATCTAGCATTAATGAATGTTTCGTTGACACTAATTTTAGTATCACATAAGCCCTTATAGGACGTTACACTAAAATTTGTGTCAGCAAAGTCTATTACTAATATCAGTGAATACCAAATACAATACTCGATAGTGTATCATAAGAATGCATTTGATCTAGTGAGCATTGTCACTCACCTTATAGAAAATGTCTAGCTCTCAATGAGAGAGATGTGTAGTGAGAGTTAGATCTCTCCTAATAAGAGCTAGACACGTGGCCTGTCACAATAGTGAGCAACGACACTCATTAGATCTCATGTCTCATAAGAATACCAACACAATGTGGTATCGAATGGAAACTGAACAAATAAAGGAAACCATAAAAATATAATTCTTTATCATAAACAAAGTAGGGGTAATTTCCACTTTCCTTCCCTAGGACTTAGTGTATCTCCACTTTGATAGAAAGTATTGGCGTATCCTGCTTTCCTTCCCTGCCATTAGCATACTGTTTAAATGCCTGTTAGTTAATTGATTAAAGGACAAAAATATCCTTGAACCATTATAATCAAAGCTACTGGCCAAGAGCTTCTTGTAAGAATTTGCGCCAAAGTGTATAAACAATATTAAACAACTGTCCTAAAAAACAGAACTCGGCTTCCAACAAATGCATTCACATTTTTATGCATCCAACATTTTTATCACTTAATATCGAACCAACACATTCACTGCAGCAACTGAACATATATACTAAATAACTGCAGCAAAAAATAAAACTTAATAAACTCAACAAATGCATCAAAAGCTCATATTATCACCTAATCAGGTACCAACAGTTCACTACAGTAACTGACCATATATACCAAACAATTACTCTAAAAAACAGAATTTAATAGACTCAGTATCCAATAGTTGCTTTCAAAATTCATATTATCATCTCATCTTTAGCCTAAATAATCCATGTCGAATTAAATAAAGTAACTAAAACACAAATTTGTGTTTGTAGAAATTGAGAATAATGAAATAGGACTGAGCTTCTGCTTAATTGAGTGGACTTTAGTTTTGATCATAGGTTGCCATTCAATTACTTTTAGGTATAACTTGGACAACAATATGGATGGTTTCTACATTTCCCTACATTTATGGATAATGTAGTTGTTCACATCACCAAGAATTTCTTGAATTCTCTAAATATTAAGGTGGGCTAACTGAGCTTTTTTTTTTTTTTTTTGGTTTCCAAAAATTGGTACTTATTTAGAGATGAAGAAAATTTTAATGATTCAGGAATGATCATGATAGGTTTCTAATCTTGGGTATTTGTGGAGGCAAAGATCAAGGAAAGACAATCTAGTGTCAGGTCAAGGGTAGTCAATTAAAACACCAATTGGAGTTAACTAAAACCCTAATTTATGTCATCCATTTTCATACTTAAAAGAAAAAATATTTAAATATCATCCTCACAAACCTAGATCACCAATAACAACGATCTTAACTACACTCTAACTAATCCCATCATCATTACGAGGGGGAAAATAGCCATAAAAGGGAAATGATGCATCTACCTGACTCTTGGCTCTAATGCAAGTGGATGATTTCTAGGTCGTCATCAATATTCACTAATGGCAATTCGTTCAGTAAAATTCATAGAATCCATCCCAAATGTTATTGATTGAGACGATTCTTTTTCATTTTGTTAAAGCAACTTCTAATTTCTTTAGACCATTTGAGAACAATTGAAATGGGTTATGAGCTTTTTGTGGCTTCGATTCTAATAGATGAAAGACAAAAGCATGGCTTTTGTTTTGAGTTAAAGCACAGTGTATAAAAGAATGCATCTATTGATAGTAGGTATTAGCAAGTTTCTATCCATATGCTATTTTCAAAGTGAAAACTTGTAAATTTGTCTTAAATGTATAATCAATCAGGGTCAGGATACATTGGAGCATCTCCAACGTAGCACAAACTGACACAAGCCGTGCGATCATATAAACTTGATATGACGGTCACGATTAAGGCAACAATGGGGTTGGTCTTCTGCAACTGCAAATACCTAATTTTCTCTAATTCGATATGATTTTTTCCAACCAATGCGACAATGGGTCGGTCCTCCACACGCGAAGGGCATCCACGTGGTGCCAAGTGAGATAGAGGAGGTGAAAAGAGGATGAGAACTTGGAGGTTGAGATGGTGTACATAAGCGTGGAATAGGACTGTGAGACGAGCAGAGGAGGAAGTCGAAGGACGAGATTCCATTGTTTCTTATTTTGATCCACAATGGGAGCGGGCATCGTAAACGTGTATGGTTGTGAGGTAAGGGGCCATAGTTCTTTGCAACTGTGTATAGAGCAACAACCAAGACTTGATTGAGACTAGAGTTCCTGGAGTGGGAGCATTTCCTAGGAGAGGATATGAAACTATGAAGCAACCTAATCAATCAATAGTTCCAGTCATATCTATCAAGGCTATCTCATTAATTGCTTTAAATCTCAGATACCATTTGTAAGATTATTATATTGAGAAGAAGTTTTCCTTTGTCTTTGCATTTGCCTACAAATACCATTTCTTAAAAATTCTAAAGAAACTTGGCTGATTAAACTATGCCATTTCTTGATTTTGTTGACGTGATGGAGCGAAGATGAGATTGATTCCGATTATAATGAAGAAAGTGATGAAGAGCGAAGGCGAAAAAGAGGCAGAGACGATAAGTGGCACATGACATTATGGCCTCTAAGATGTCTTCGTGGACAATAACCTATAATCATATGCATATCTTGTGTTCTTTGTCGTCTTAATCGTGACCGTCAGATCGAGTTTATATGATCGTACGTCTTGTGTCATTTGTCGCTACGTTGGAGATGATGCTCCAACATAGCCGAATCCAATCAATAAAGTATGCAATTACAAACTTGCCGTCAATGACAAACCATATACGAAACAATGTATTAACGACAGGAGAAGAAAGTGAAGATACGCTAATACTTTCTACCGAAGTGGAGGTACACAAAATCTCAAGGGAGGAATAATGAGTAACTATTAGATATGGCTAACGGGCCAGACGACACGTGGCACAACACCAACACTGCATATGTTCGTACAACATGGCACGACATGAGCACGTTTCGGTAGTGCACAGGGCACGGCATGACATGCACACGAATTGGATGGGCTTATAATTTAGGCATGTAGGCTTTAAAAGCACGACACAATTAGATATAGGCTAAAACACGGCACGTGAACAGGTCTGCAATATGCACATTTCACTTTTTAATGAGTGCAAACTTAAAGTTTTATGATTTTACAAATAATTTGAATTGTAAATGAATAATTGATATCATGATTTTAATAAATAAAATATACATATCACAATTTTATAAATATGTGTTATTGTTATTATGGATTATGATGTATGATTTTATTTAAGTCCAAGTTAACAATTAAATAAACCTTTAGAAAAAAATTATTATTGTTGTTGTTGTTTCTGATAAGTATTAAAAAAGAATTCTAATACTGTATAGTCTAACTTAGTAATTAATATTACATTATTTTACTATCATTAGTTTATTATTATTGAATATAGACTTAAGTTTTGAATTTTTGATTCTATTGAATTTGACTAAAGGCATATGGAGCCAAAAAACATATAGACTTGAGAAAAGTATGCCAGCAACTTGGCATACCCTCTTAAAAATATTAAAAAAAATTTATTGTGCTTTTTTCTCTTAGGCATGGTACGGCCTATGGCACGACTCGTGTGGGCATGACACAAGTGGGCATGTCATGTGTGTTGGGCTAGGCCAAACAAAAAAGATTAGGCACAACACAACACGAAACACATGACGGTAAGACACAAGCACGAGCATGAGCACGCATGAGCCTTCCTTTAATGGATGAGACAACCTGTTAGCCATTTGTAACAACAATGCTCCTCAGATCTCGTCTCTCATAAGAATACTGACACAATGTGGTAACGGAAGGAAGCTAAAGAAATAAAAGAGACCACACAAAAATTGAAGTCTGTATTATAATCAAAGAAGCCACAAAAAAACTAAGTTTGCATCATGAAATGATCTTCTAAGAAAGCAGCACAAACCATTAATTACATCCTCCCGGAAGGCAGCCAAAAACCAATACGACCTTCTACCAACATTTTATTGCTGGAAATGCAAGGGTAATAGAAAATTCGTTAGAGCATCTATAGTGCCAAATTCTATAAATTAAAAAAAAAATCACTTAAATATTTTAAGTAGATGAAGCTAATTAAGGTACGTGACATTATTAAATCAGTACCTATAAAAGATGGAATTAAAAAGCTATCTACACACTTAAGCTCATTTGGCACGTAGGATTAGATTGGACTGATTATTAGGATCAGACTAGATTAGATTTAATTGTATTAGATTTGATTATATAATATTGTCTTATATTTAGTACAATATTGGATTGGACTATATTAAATTATATTTGAAGAAAAATTAATTAGCATTTAAGTTGGCATTTAGGAATATTTAATAATAAAATATTATTAATATTAATTTAAAAGACAATTAATTAAAATTAAATATATAGAAAATTAGTTATTAGATAATCATAATCATAATAAACAAATATAAATTAGATTAGGTTGAATTAAATTAAATTAAAAATTATTTAAATATTTAATTTAATTTTTATTAAATATTTTAAATATATTTTATTTTAATAAAAGGTTAGCAAACAATATAAAAGCAACCAATTACTAGTATTATTCATTTTCATGATTAATTTTAATATAGTGATTATTAAATTAAATAGAACATTAGATATTCAAGTAATAATTAATTAAATAAATAATTATTTTTAAAGTTAATCCTGACTAAACTGATGTTCCAATTGGGATTGCTAATCCCATGATCTTAGGACTAAATTTAAATTTTGTCCCATAATCTAATCCAGATTGGAGCTTGCCGAACATAAAATGCATAATTTATACTAAAATTAATTCAATCTTACACATAATCCTAGCTCCCAAACATAGCCTAAGGTATTCTCAAATGGTCACATAGACCCTTTAATTTTATAAATGTTCACATGAACCCAATTTTTGCAATTATATCCTTCAATTAAGACAACCCAAAAATTGACTTTATATAACGTCTATAATAAATAAGAATAAAGTATTAAAATAATCTAATATATTAAAATAATATAATTTTATAAATTATTTTTAAATTAAACAAAATTATTTAATTATTATCGATATGCCAAATATGGTTTAATATTAATAAAATATGTTTCACTGATTAATAATATTTAAATAATTATTTTAGCATAAAAAATTACTTACAAAATCTGTATTATATATTTCATTTATGATTTTTTTTATTATTTCTATAGTAGCAAAAATTTTGAAGTTAATTTTGGATTAATGAATTTACATATTAATAAAATTTGCCAAGATATACTTATAATAGCTTAATATTAAAAGTAATTTGCATGACATGTTTATATGTTATTTTATTACTTTAGTTGTATTTATATGTATTTTATTTATTATTTTTATCTTAATATTGTATATGCATTTATTACAAAAGGTTTTGATTATAATTAAGGGATATAATCATAAATTATTTATAAATCCAAGGGGGTCTATGTGATCATCAAAAAACCAAAAAAAAAAAAAAACACTTATCTTATAGTGAATATTTTGTCATGTAGTTAAATTTTTATTTATCTACCTTTTGTTCTAAATTTTGAGCTATTTTTGGCACATATATCAATATATATTTTTTGGTTTCAGCATCACAATGCTTTTTTTGGGTGGAATTTTTCCACCCTATTTTTTTTTTGTAAATCCATCCGTTCCAGAAAATAATTATAATAAGTTCGCATTATTTTTAAATATGCAAATCAATAGAAGCTTAGACAATTGATTAATTAATTTATTCTTATAATTTTTTTACTTGTTCTTTATTTATCATTAAATTTATTTAAAGATATATATTTTATTTGACTATTTTATCTTATAATATAAAATGATCAAATTCTAATATTAGTGTGTTATTTATTGTGCACATATCACTGTTGAAAAAATAACTTTCTGGAGATCAGCAATCATCCAAGTCATTTTCTTTGAAGTCAGAGTGCCAGGAAATATTGTAGCTAAATCACTCGCATTAATGTAAAAAATGTAGGAATAAAGAAAAAGTCAAGTTGAAATTGAGCAACTCGTGAAACCGGGAAGGGCTAAATAAGAGTACTACGTTACCTATCAAGAAATTAATAAAATGGCAAGTTGTTAGGTTTAACTCTGTTTAATTGGTCAAAATAAACTTAAAAAAATAAAAAGAAAGAAAAATTCCCCACTCACTACGCACCACTCACAGTTTGTCAAGTCGTTGCGTGATTTAAAATCTATACAATAAATAAACTGCAAATGGCGTCACAGAATGATAAATAATGATTTAACAGCTCCTATATCAACGGCACCGTAGTCGCATTTTATGTATGAGATTGCCAGCAGAGACAGTACAGAACAAAAAGCTTACAAGAAAAGTACTCGTAAAAAAGTCAACGCAATGGCGACTGTGTAAGAATTTCCATTCTATATTGTCGTATTTGTATTTTTGTTACAGGGTTTCTCTTAGAATCTCGTAATGCTCACGATCATGATCATCGCGATGATTTTAACGATCATTCTATGTTTTATTTGATAGTGTTCATGAGAATCTTCCTCCAGTGTTGGATTCTAAATCCGAGCAACCACCATCTGTTTTCGATGGAACTACCAGGTTCTTTTATCTACTTACTTTTTTTTTTTTTCATTTTTTGTTAACTGAGTGTGTATATATTTATATAAAAGCTCGGATTTTCTAGAAAAAAGATTGGACTAGACTAAAATTCAGTACCGTCCTGTGTTTAATGTAGTTTAAGATAATATAATTCGGATTGAATTGTATGGTGACATTTCTCATTTATGGTGTTGCTCGAGTAGAAGTCATTCAGATTGATTAATTCACATCTAAGTGAGGCATACTGACACTTTAATTTGGTCATTCTTTCACTGTTGTTAAAATTGTAACAGAAAAGAAAAAAAAAAAAAAAGGACCGTTGAAGGGATGAAATAAGTTGTTAATAGTGGCCTAACCAGTGAAAAAAATATCTAATAGAGGCAAAATAATATTCTCCTAACATAATTTGCACAAAGGCTTACAAAATCGTGTGATTGTGTAGTTTACTATTTAGAGTGCGTTTAAGATTGAGGTTGAACAGCTGTAGGTTAAAAGGTACAATACTAAAGTGTTTGGTAAACACTAACTGCTGTAACTTGTAAGCTACGTTGATACGATTTTTCACTTATATAATAAAAATTTATTATATCTTTAATAATTTTATCAAAATTATTATTTAAAATGTATATTTACTATATATTATTAATTTTTGTTTGACAGTTATAATTTTTTTTCAACTGCACCTGAAAAACTATAGCACCTTAATTCTAAACAATATCTTAGTTACTGACATTGCTCAGATCATTTTAAAATAGACTGATTCATTTTCTTGTATATTTAAGGCTGTATATGGCTTACACGTGCCCATTTGCTCAGCGTGTGTGGATCACCAGGAACTATAAGGTTTTTTATTTTTTATTTTCTTTAATTTTTTGTTATTTATTTGTTCTGTACTCTGCCTTTAATCTAGAATTTTTTTTTTGGGTTTCTTAAAGAAAAAAACAATGGATTTGTAATTTAATTTCCTTTTAATACCCTCTGAATTTGATGTGCTGCAGGGATTACAAGATGAGATTAAGTTAGTTGCCATAAGCCTTGAAGATAAGCCTGTTTGGTACAAGGAGAAAGTTCACCCTGCTAACAAGGTGATACGAAAAGAAAAACTAAATAAATAAATAAAATTGTGATGCTGTTATTTTCATTTTAATAGATCTGCTGCATTTTTCCATTATTGTTAAAAGCAAATACCGTTATGTGGGTAAGAAATTGTAGCTTTAGCAAAGCTATAGTGACGTGCCAAATGCTCATTGTTAGAGATTGTTCATCTGTAATGCTCGTCTTATCATTTGGAATTTGGGAATAAGTTTAAAAATCTTAAAAGAAACTAAGTCTCTAATGTGAAACTTTTGAAAAATTTGGAAGTTAATGAAATTTAAATAACCAGTGTAATTGTTGATAGATCAATGTAGAGGAAGAGTATGTGTATTCACGTGTATATGCGTGTCTTGAAAATGCTTGCAATATTTATGAATCAATCCATGAATCAAAAGTCACGATAAGTCGAATGCTTAAAATGAAAGGTCAAAATTTTCCTAGTCATTAAGTGGCTTGATTGATCTTATTGAGTTAAATTGCCTGCGTGCAAGGGGAGCTGTGTGAAGTATTTACCTATTAGAGTTCTTCTTTACAGGTGCCTGCGCTTGAACACAACGGCAAAATTGTTGGTGAGAGTCTTGATTTGATTAAGTATGTAGACAGCAATTTTGAAGGGCCTTCACTATTATCTGATGTAAGATGTGCTGAATTCATTGTTGCTATTGATAAAAAGCTTCTTTCTCATCACTTAACTTCGAGTAACGCGTAAAAAAAAAACTTCGTTATGCAAATATTGCAGGATCCTGAGAAAAGAAAGTTTGCTGAAGAATTGTTTTCCTACTCTGATACATTCAACATCACTGTGTATGGTTCATTCAAAGGAGACCCGGCAAAGGAAGCTGGTTGGATTTAAATCTTGCTGAACTTATTAGTTTGTTATGGATTTCATTTCGGATTTATGCTAAACTCGCTAGAATTTTCAATTGTTACAGGTCCTTGTTTTGATTACTTGGAGAAGGCTCTTCATAAGTTTGATGACGGTCCATTCCTCCTTGGCCAGCTCAGTTTGGTACGTTAATCTTACAGATTTTGTGATGTAAAAGCAAGTAGTTTACAGTGCGGAAACTAAATAGTGCACTTGGAACAATGTTGCATGATAAATGATTTGAGTACTGTTTCTATGATTATGAATGGGAATGATTTGATCTTCAGGTGGACATAGCCTATATTCCATTTGTTGAAAGAGCCCAGATCTTCTTATCAGAAGTAATCAAGTATGACATCACAGCAGGCAGGCCTAAATTGGCAGCATGGATTGAGGTACATACGAAAGCCCTTCTTTCTACTTTACTTATTGTGAAACTCGTCAAAGTACTTGGCTATATATACATATACATATACATATACATATATTGTGAAAAACCCCTGTGCAGGAGTTGAACCAGGTCGATGCTTATAAGCAGACAAAATTAAAAGATCCCAAAGGGCTCGTTGAACTTTACAAGATCCGCTACATGGTACCATACGCAGAGCACTTCGTGTTAATTTAAATAATCTGATTTTTGCTGTATTATTACTTTCCATCTGGGTGAACAACCTGTAGCCAGATTGGTGACCTCTACCAACTGTTTTGTTCATTGCAGTGATCTTGCACGTCGTTACCATGCTGAACAATTTGGTGCCTTGGTGAAATCTCTCGTATAATAAAGCTGCATGTTATGAACATATCAAGTGCAGATGAGAGAATGTATTATAGAAGCCAGATAAGTTGGTGCAGTATCGTGGATTAATATCACTTGTGATAAATTAAGCTATGTTTTATGTAAATGTAAACCATATATGTATTTGATTGTGTGGAGATGTGATCTTGTTGATGCCTTCAGGTATCAGTGTGTGTTTTGCGTGTTTGTCGAGCTTGCATGAACAAATAAAATTGAAGCTACTTGAATTGTCATACTAGTTACTATGTTCATATTTTGTCAGAACTTTGAGAAATTAAGGCCATTGGCTGTGGATTTACTCTCTTTAGGGTCTATTTGGTAGTGAATTATTATTACTTCTGTGAAATAAAAGTTATAACTGCTAAAAAAAAAGATTTATGACATTTGGTACGAATATTATTATGTAAGACTCAATGCGTAAAAGTTGTTAAAAAATGGATGAGATTAAAGGTAAAAAACAAAACATAAAGAAATACAGATGCCTCTGCTTGGTTGTTGGAGTTACAAACCTCCTAGTAGTTGGGCTGGCACATATAAATTGCTCAATTCTAATTCTAAATAGGGCCTTAATTTAGGATTTGGATTCAACGGTGACCTGAATTTTTCGCTAACTTTTTAGAAAGATACAAATGATAATTTTTTGAGAAAAATATAAAATTAATTAAATTTTAACCGTATATTGCTCACTGCATGTGTGGCTCAAGATTATGAAGAGTTGAACACAACACAACTCAGCACTGAATCTAAATCCTTTAATTAGATACCAAATTTTAAAGTTGGGTAAAAGACTTTTAAATCTTTTACCGTTTGTTTTTATAAATTGCTCTTTATTATTTTGTTTATAACATTCACCATTAAAAAAGTTATTCGTTTGGTTACAAAGCTTTAAATTAATTTTTAACTTGGAATTATCAATTTTCCACCCAAAGAATACAAAAATTCTAAAATACTGTTAAACCTACAAGTGAATTTTGCGTAAAGATTTGATTATATACTTTCCGTTGTTCAAATCTATCATGTTCAGAGTCCAACTTCACGCTAGTAGTCATTATATCCTAGAGATCAAATAGCCTTTGTATATCCACCTTAAGTGTTTGCTGTTTACTATTTTAAGTTTCCACTCCTATTACCAACAGATTACACTGTTGTACATGAAGACTCATTTAATTTAGGAATTGTCAAGGAAAAAATGGAAATTAGATTAAACAATGAGATTACTAGTATTTGTATGTATGTTAAGAGTAATATATAGTATTTACTCAAATTATATTAATGCCCTTAACAGTAAATTCAATTTGGATTATTTTATTAATAATTTATTAATAAAAAATTAAAGTGTCCAAAGCATAAGTTAGAGTGTAAGTAGCTCCGCCTCCAATGAATGGACAGTGATGAGAGTAAACGAGAATGAGAGGGGCTAATGTAGGGTAACTGTTGTTTATATGTATATATATATATTTTTTGGTTTGAACCATGAGGTGGTTCTGAGTGAGTTATAATTGTGGGAGGCACTTTTAAGTATGTACCACAATCCAGACTAATCCCCGTCCGCACCGAGTTGGCCCGTAAAAGATAAAGTGCTAGCCAAAGTGGTGACTTCATATGAAAGCAGGGCTTGAACCCCTGATTTTTGTTAAAGAGTGAGAACCGCTCACACCAATCAATTTTGGTTTTGTTTATTTATATTTTTTAAAGTAATGTTGGGTAATTGAAAGTGAAAAGGAAAGAAAATAACGACTTTGGATCATGTCGGGTGTGAAAGATAATGACAGTTAACGGGAGAGAAAAGTAACGATAAGACAAGAAAAATTTGGATGATGGACTGGTAAAGTTGAGAATACGCATGTTTTTAATAGAATAATAAGTCAATGGGCTACCCGCTAATTGGTAAAACTCGTACTCTCAAAGTTTTGGACGACATAGATTTAAGTCCCAATATATGCTTAAGATTTTATTTTTCTCTCAATTTAAACAAATAGATAGAAATAGATTTTTCTCCTATTAATGTGACTGGGTGGAGTAAGTTCTCTTTTAGAATTTATGAGGGTAGAAATTGGGTTGTGCTTTAGTAAAATTGATGGTAATAGGGTGAGAGTGAAAAATAGTTACAGGGGATGGAGAGCAAAATCTAATAAAGAGTAGTCTCCTTAAAATTTAAATTTTGATTCAAGCCTCAATAGGTAAGCGTTGTGAAAAAAGAAAAAAAAGAAAAAAAAAAAAAGAGAGGATGGTAACACCACTTTGTTCAAATGTCATTTTCCCGTGATGAAATTGGGAGCTCCATTGCCCATTGGGTTATATAAGTGCATGTTTACTATAGCTAATGTAATGGTTAAAAGTCTTATTTAATCTTATAAGTTCTTTTAAAAACTTATGCTATTATTTGATTTTATATTGAATAGAGCTTATGAGGATTAAATAAATTATTTTATCTCTATCAATAAAAACTCAAATTTTAGACTTTTGAAGTAAAAGTTGTGGAACTTTTTTTTAAAGAATTAAAATATCTAAAATACCCTTTATTTATTTTACATTCTTATTCATTACTTTATAATATAAATTTAAAAACTTAATCTATTGAAATAATTTTATACTTTTTAATAAAAATTTTCATTGACTACAAGATAATTCAAATATTATTAATAAAAAATTTATTTATAAAAATTTTACTAATAAAAATTGTATTGAAAAGAGCTTTCTTCGAAAAATAATGCTAAATCGAGCCCAAAAACACTCAATTGATTTCGCAAAATGTGGAATTGTGAAACATTTGATTCTAGATTTCTGAATAACAACAACTCATCCCCCAATTTGTAACGTAACATTTAAACCAAATGCCACGTCTTGACGTACAAACAATGGTGAGAAGTAAATCAAAGCCTATAAACAAAAAATCAACATCGAAAAGAATTTTTATTTTACCTCAATAGAAAAACATAAACATGCGGTTTCTTCTTTCACAAAATTGATGGGTATACTTTGAACAAAAAGCAAAACTTAAAATTCATTTTTGAAGGTGTTGATACGGAAAAACCACCTCAACAGTTGAATTTATTTTATGGGGAATAATAGCATGAATCCAAGTTCAAACTACATCATAATCGCAACTTTCTATAATTGCCAACCATAGGACACATTTTAGGACATTCTAGTAGGGGTTCCGGTGAAAATCCTTTGCTATTTAAGTCAAATGTTTTGTTTATAAGAAAAAAGAAAATGAAAAAGAGAAACTAGAGGTGATTTAAAATCAAGGAATTCTTGGGTGGTGGTGTTGTCAATTTCGTAGAAAATAGGAAGGGTTTAAGACTAGTCACTTGTAGAGTTTTTAGTTGATTTTGCTAACCCTTTCCTCTGATGCTCTTTTCCGCTTAAATAGACTCTTGGTTGTGGGTGATTAGCTCCTTAGTTTCAGCCCACTCTCTTGAGCAGTTGCAGCTAGTTGTCAGTTGAAGGCGGTTAAAAAGTTGTGATACACGGCTTCCTTAAAATATAGGCCACGTTATCCTGACCAATAATTTTCCATGTAAACCTGGCATATCCTCAGGTCGGACAAATAAATTTTCAAGCCGAACTACTTCACTTCCAGATCGGATTGATGGATTTTCAGGTTGCTCAAATAAACTTAAGGTCATATTTATCAACCAGGTCATCCATGTAGGCTCTAGGTTGTACTTATAAACTAGGTTGCCAAATTAATTTGGTTCGGTTCTATAATTTAGTTCGGTTTGGTTCGGTTCGGTTCGGTTCCATTTGATTTTATCTGATATATTCATTATTTAATAAAAAAATAATATAATAATACACTATTAATACAACAATAATCTTGAGTCTATAAATTAGCAAACAATAAACAACATAATAAAATTTAACAATAGTAAATTAACATAATAAATTCCAAAACAATCTAGAAATGCATAAATAATAACCAATATAATTAAATCTAACAATAATAAATTAAAATAACAAAGTTCAACAATAAAATAAAGTGTATGCTATGATATATATATAATATAATGTATTAATTAACAAACAAAAATAAAAAAGATAAATTATGAACAATTCACCCACTTGCCCTTTCTGGGTTTAAAGCCCGTTTATTTTAACTCCCCATACATTATGTTTATTGTTTGCCTCACTTAATCTCCTGCTCGGCATTAATCTCCTGACTCCTCTCACTATACTCATTGATGAAGTCGACCAAAGCTTGAGTCTTAATTGTCGACCTCGGTTGGTAATTGATGTATGATCTTTGTAAGATTTGTCTCAAAGGTTGATTGGTGACAACCACAGTCTCGTGAGCTTAGAAATATAGCCTCAGCTTTCTCGTAGCTACAACTAAGCCATAAATTATTTTTCTAAAATAAGGTATCTTACTTCCGCCTCTGTAAGAGATCTGCTCGTGTAGTATACCAAACGTTGAACTCCGGCCTCTTCTTTTACCAAGACTGTGCTAGTTGAGTAATTCGAGACTGCCAAACAGAGTAAAAGTACGTCACCCACTGAGGGCTTAGCCAGAGTTGGTACATTAGCCAAATATGCCTTTAGTTGTTAAAAAACTGCCTTACATTCCTCTGACCACTTCAATCTTTTTCCTTTCTTCGTTAACTAAAAAATGGATGGCATTTGTCTGATGCCTTCAAATATGAACTTACTCAGCACGGCAACTTTCTTAATTAGGTTCTGAATATCTTTATAGTCCTTCGGTAACCTCATCTTAAGGTTGACCTCGATCTTTTTCGAATTAGCCTCTATTCCTATTTGACTAACCAAGAAACCCAAACACTTTTCTCGGTTCAGCTCATCTGAATAGCACCTCAAATGTTTCACGCAAATCCACTACATGGTTGGTTAGCTGAACGGACTTGATTGTCATGTCATCCATATACACCTCCATCGTTTTATCGATCAAGGGTTTGAAAAGCTTGTTTACGAACATTTGATATGTAGCATCGATAATTTTTAATCCAAACGGCATCACACGATAACAATGCAATCCGTAGTCAATCACAAAAGTTATATTTTCTTCATTAGTAGTCGACATACAAATCTGGTTGTAACTTGAAAATGCGTCTATAAAACTCATCAGGCCATGACTTGCTGTTGAATCTACTAATTGATTAATCTTTGGGAGAGGAAAACTATCTTTGGGACAAGCTTTGTAGAGATCGATAACGTATTCACACATATTTTATTTTTCAATTGTCTTTTTAACCATTACTACATTCGAAACCCATTCCGGTTAATCCATTTTCCTTATCTACCTCATCACGGATGGCCTTATGCCTTTCCTAATTGAACACGCTCCTCTTCTGCTTCACATGCTTGTGTTTTTTTTTATCTATAGCCAATCGGTGACATATAATCCGAGGGTCTATTCCCAGCATATTTTCATGATTCCATGCAAATATGTTGTTGTACTCTACTAATAAATTCTGAAGCTCATTGGAAATGTCACCTGTCATTTTATTCCCACTCTTACCACTCTGCTTGAATCATCTTCGCTCACTGGCACTTATTTCATTTCTTTATTAGGTCACTACTAGCACAATCTATTCTCATCTCATGGATCGAAATTCAAGATCTATATATATTCTCGCAACTGTAGCGTAATTGCTTATAACTACTTGTTGCTGGTCTTTAATTACTCTAACCCTACTTTAGACTCTCAACTTCACGCATTACATGTGGATTGAACTCACTGCTCCTGCTATTCTATTGAACGATCTGCCCAAAATAACTTGATAAGGGTTAAACTCATCAACTACCACCAATTTTACCATCGTCGTCTTTTGTAGTGGGCTAAACCCTATAGTCAATGGAAGGTCAATCACCCTAAAGGGAATCAGCTTTACTCCACTAAACCCTTTTAACAATGTTTGATAGGATCAAGCTTAAGGTCACCTATTTGTAAATCCTCCAACATTTGCTTAAATAAAATATCGACCCAGTTACCCCCATCTATAAGAGCCCGATTTAACTTCTGCCCTACCAAGTGTCATGATCCGCTTGTTTCCTTGTCGAATCGTGAGGCCTTAAATTCTAAATCCTACTTTCCAGGCCCTAAGTCAGCCTTGTACGTTTAAAATGTTGTTGGATTTGAAAGTAGGGAAGAATATTCACTCAAACTTGCTCAAGATGGGAGGAAAGAACTCTTATTGCTCAAAGGAAAGCTTACAATGCTTTATGTGCTAGATTTCTTGTGTGTTTCTTGCATGTGTTGGCCAAATGAGGCCTCTCCTATTTATAGAGCCTGGAACTATATCCATTACCACCGAACTCATTAATTATATAGAATTATCTACAATATGCATAAAAAGCCTCTATGATTCGAGAATCCTCATGGGTGGTGACACACACCAAAGCTTGTGAGAATACTTAGGGCATTACATTCTCACCCACCAAATCCAGAGATGTCATAGTCGACTCATTGTGGAAGTCTTTGATCTTATCTTGGAACTGTCACAAGTTGTTTATAGGATCCTAGCTTGCTTCGCTCTTGGATAGTCCTTTATATTTAACGAAGTACTCTTGGTACGGTGAAAAATTCTTTTTTTCGAACAATACAATCAGCCAAAATACTCTCTAGTTCTTTGTCATATACCATTATGTTGTCGAGTAGAGGGCGCTTGGACTGTCCTCGTATCAGATTTTCTGTATCCTTATGTTATAGCTTCAAATAACTAACATGAAAAACCGGATGAAGTTTAAACCAAGAAGGCAACTCTAGCTTGTATGATACATTGCCAACCCTGTTAATAACAGGAAATGGACCCTCGTACTGCTAAACAAAGCCCTTGTGCAGTGAGCAGGTAGACTTGTGTTGGGACAATAGAAGTTTAACTAAAACAAAGTGCCCCACATTGAACTCCACATGTCTATACTTGTTGTCCACTTACTCATGCCACAACTTAGCAACCTTTTATACCGTGAGACACCTCCCAATATAATTTGTAATGAATGTATATGGTGTTAGCAACTTCAGTCCTATGATCACCTCAAACGGGCTCTTAGAGGTAGACTCGCTCTGCTACAAATTGTAAGAAAATAAAGCGACGTCCAGCAACTTTGCCCAATCATACTGGTTATTGCTCACAAAATGCCACAAGTACAGCTCTAGCAAAGCATTCACTCTCTTCGTTTGCCCTTCAGTTTATGGTTGAAAGCTTGTAGAGAAGTGTAGCGCCGATCCTATAAGGTTGAACAACTCAATCTAAAACCTACTGGTAAATTGGTTGTCACGGTCACTAATGATGGATTTCAGAAGTCCCCAATACTTCACCACATGCTTAAAGAAAAGCTTGGCGGTGTCCTCTGCTGAGCACTCCTACGGAGTAGGAATGAAGGTAGTATATTTGAAGAATCGATCCACCACTACAACAATAGTCATAAACCCCTTGAACTGCAGAAGAAAAGTTATGAAATCCGTCGATATGCTCTTCCATGGTCAATCCGAAGGGGGAAGTGGATCAAGTAACCCCACGGGATATTGTTGTTCCACTTTATCTTGTTGGCATAAAAGACATGTCCTCACGAACTATTCCACGTCGCCTCGCATTTGAGGCCAATAGTATGCCGACTCTAGCAATGCTCGTGTTCGTCTTTGTCCTAAGTGTCTAACCCACTTGGTATCATGACACTCCTTAATCAAATTCTGGTTCAAGTTTCCCCACTTCAGAATATATACACGCCTTCTTTTGTTGTACAAAAGACCATCTTCAACCCAAAATTTCTTGGATTTCCCTTATTTCACAAGAGAAACCAACTGCTTGCTAAATAGATCATTTTCCATGCCCTCCTTTATAAGTGTGAGAAATTCTCCTTGTATCTTGCTCATGCTGGTAACTCAAGGCGTCCGCAACCATATTGACCCTTCCTGACTTATACTCTGAGACATAGTCAAATTCAACAAGAAAATCATACCATCTTACTTGTTCTGGACTTAGTTTATTTTGGCTTTGAAAGTAGCTAATCGCTATATTGTCCATCTTTACCATGAACTTGGACCTAAGTAAGTAATGTCTCTATGTGTGTAAACAATGCACTACTACAGTCATTTCTTTCTCTTGCATCGTACACCACCTCTCTGTATCATTTAGCTTTTGGCTCTCAAAAGCTGTGGGATGTTAGCCTTGCATCAACACAACTCTAATAGCAAAATCAGAAGTATCATTGTGTACCTCGGAAGGCAATGCATGGTTTGGTAGTGCTAAAACTAGCTCTTCTATAACAGTCTTTTTGAAGGCATCAAAGGCTTATTAGCTCTTCTCCGTCCATTCCTACTTGGAAGTCTTTAAGCAAGTTGGTAAGTGGAGCATAATGGCGGAATAACCCTTGATAAACCTTTTGTAAGGACTAAGAAATAACGCGACCTCATAACCTTCGTTAGCGATTCTCATTCGGCAATGGCCTTGACTTTAGCCTTATCTATGAATAATGTACCATCTCTGATTTTGTTGCCAAGAAAATCAACTTCCAACTTTGCAAACGAGCACTTCTCCTACTTAACATAGAGCTCATTGTCCTACCACACCTTGAAAATAGTTCGTAAATGCTCTGCGTGTTTTTTTAAAGTGTTACTATAGACCATAATATCATTAAGATATACTACAACAAATTGAAATCAAGGTACGGTTGGAAGATGCGGTTCAGGAGCGTCCAAAATGTGATTGGAGCATTAGTGAGGTCAAAAGGCATGACTATGAACTCGTACGCCCCATATGTAGTCACAAGCAGTCTTCGACTTATCTCTTTCCGCAATCCGCACTTGATAGTATCCTGATCTCAAATCAAGCTTGGAAAAGTACTTAGCCTGTCTAATTTGGTTGAAAAAGTTCGCAATCAATGGGATGGGATACTTGTTCTTCACGGTCAGCTTGTTGAGGGTCCGGTAGTCAATACACAATCGAAGCGAGCTATCATGCTTTTATTAAAAGAGAACCGGCACCCTATATGGTGCCTTTGAGGGCTAGATATATCTCGTATCTGGCAGCTCCTTAATTTGCTTCTGCAACTCCTCTAACTCCGGTGGAGACATTTGATATGGCGCTTTTACGAGTGGCTTGGCACTCGGCTCAAAGTCTATCTTATAATCCATTTTCCATCGTGGCAACAATTACTTTAGTAACTCGGGTGGCATCACATCCTTATACTCGTCAAGGACTAGAGTATCGCCTTCGATATTGGTTCTATGGCTGTGGTATTCTTCCCGTCATCAACCTAATGAATGGTAGCGAGAAAAGTCTCCTTATGCTGTTTGCAACCCTTGCTGATTTGCATTGCAGAAAATTGGGTTAGTGGTGCTACTTTACTCATGGTCAGAACCAAGCATGGGGCTCTCTCTAAGATGCGCATCAAGTTATATATTGGAAGTGACATGACATTGAACTATCGCAAGAACTCTATACCCAAAACTAAAGTAAAATCATTTACAGGTACGATGAAGAAGTTTAACTTACCACATCAAGTGCCTAGATGTAGCTGCACATCCCGTGCTACCTTGTTCAGTGGCTTGGTGTCCGCAATCCCGATCTTGAGCTAACCATCAGTTTTCTCAACTTTGAAACTAAGTCGCTTGACCTCATCCATCTTGATGAAGTTATGGGACGCTCTTGTGTCAATCAAGGCTTGAGCTCTTTTTGTGGCCTCCATATATATTAACGACTTGTCTTGCACATTCGCAGGAAGTTATTTGGCATTTAAAGCATTGAAAAGTTAAAGGCAACCCATATTGGAGGACTCAAATGGTGGCACTTTTGTTGCTTCTCTCTAGACTCGCTGCACATGGCGTTGACAGCCTTCTTCTTTAGGTAGTCCTTCATCCAATGGTCTCCATCGCAAATGAAGCAATTGTCTTGCGTTTAACCTCCTTTTTGCCATCTTTCGAGCCATCTTTCTTTTGTTGCGACTTTTTCTTGCCATCATGATGGCAGCTTGTCTTCCTTCGCTCCCCCCACATTTGCCATATTGGAGCTTATCATCATTCTTTGGCTTGGATGATTTATCTTTTGAAACTCCACAAGTATGTTTGCCTCAGTGAGAGCAGTGGAGATGTTATTCACTTAGCGCTGCTGAAGCTCCAGTTATGCCCACGGTTGGAGTCCTTCTATGGAGTTAAATAACAAGTCATCTGAGTTCATGTTATCGATTTAAAGTATTAGCTTCAAGAATTTATCGACATATCTCGAGATAAATCTCGTATGCTTTAGTTCCCTCATCTTCTTGTGAGCCTCATATGCCATATTCCCCCAATATAATTTCTTCTTTAACTCGCACTTGAGCAAGTGCCATGTGTTAATGATGCACGTCCTGCACACAATCTTTGTCTACATCCGCTGCCACCAAGCGGTAGCGTGATCTTCAAGATACTTTGTCGCAATGTTCACATTCTCTTGCTTGCCTTGAACATTGGTGGCTTCAAAGTATCTCTCCATGGACCACAGAAAGTTCTCAATCTCTTGGGAATCCCGCTTGCCCTTATATCTCCTTGGTCTCGACACTTTAACCTTCATTGGAGGTATAACATTGGTGGTGAGTACTCCGCTGGCCATCGCCTTCTTGTAAAGTGCCCAATCGCTCTTGGTCTCTTCAAGACCCGCGTGAAGTTCCTCTATTTGAGCCCTTACTGCCTCAATGGAGTTCATCACCACGGCTTGGAACTTTTTAAGACTTTAGCGTTACGTTAACACGTCTTGGTTCAAGTCACTCATCCACCCCTCCAAATGATCCACCTTCTCTATCTTCTGCTCAAAGATTTTTAAGTGCTCTATTATTTCGACGAAAACAATTTCCCAAGGACAAACCGATTCTCCATGGCGTTCAACATGTCCACAAACTTCTGCTCGTTTTTCTTCTTTTTCGCATTGGGATTTTGGTCTATTTCCCTTTGGTTGTTATGAGTGAAGTCCGACATTCTTCCTTTCAAACAACACAACTACCCTAAGAGTGATTATAGTTCTGATAATAACTATCACAACCACATGTTTCCTTGCTGAATCATGCTGCCTTCGGCACCAAATCCCACTCTATTGGCCTTAAGTGAGCCTTGCACACTCAAAACATTCATGGATTTGAAAGTATGGAAGATATTCACTCAAACTCGCTCAAGATAATAGGAAAAAACCCTTATTGCTCAAAAGAAAGCTTACTGTGATTTGTGTGTTAGATTTCTTATGTGTTTCTTGTGTGTGTTAGCCAAATGAGGCCCTTCCTATTTATAGAGTACAAGAAAGTGTCTAAATGGTGGCCTAGAACTATCTCCACTACCACATAACTCATTAATTATATATAATTATCTACAACATGCATAAAAGCCTCCATGATTCTAAAAACCTCGTGGGTGGTGACACACACCAAGGCTTGTGGGATTGCTTAGAGTGTTACACAAGGTAACTTTCACTACAAAAGCATCTTCATGTAGATAAACGACCGGTTCTTCATCTTTGTCTGTGAACATGATTGGCACTCTTTAAACCCGTTGTTTCTTTGGTATCGGAACATTAAAATTCATCTCTTAACTTTTCAGAGAATATCTATTATAATTTCTTATCAAAAAGTTTGGGTCTGTTACTAGGGTTAGCCTTTTTGTGATCATCATCGTCGTATTATCTCTGATGTTCCCTATTTTCGCACTTTTTTTTAGTTATCCACATACTCCTTTAGATATTGATTTTGCACTAGCCACTCAATCTACTCTTCAAGTCTATTTAATCTATGGTCTATGTCCAGACACTTTGTGAAATTTGTAATACTTGTAGTGAGCATTTTCACCTAAAATCCCTATGATCTGCTTTGACAGGCTTAGTAGTCCTTTATCTTTTATCGCATCATATATTTATACTCTACTCGTGTTCAAAGGTTTGTATCTCTTGCCTTGCTCTACCAAGCTCACCCTATGATCTGATCTAGATCCTCTCCGACCTATAGGCAGTAGCACCCTGTTATACTCTCTTACTCGGTTCTCTCGTTCGTTCATCTCATAGTTATTTTCTCTTTCTCAGCCATTTCCTATTAATGAGACTTCTCTTCTTTCACGATTTCTTTCCTAATCTGGAGCTGGTCTTTCTGGTCGTCTATAACTAAGCCTATCATTCGAGTTCTTTTCAAGCTATACCCAAAGTTATCTCTTCTCCTTCTTGGTTCTCCCCCTCTCTACTCTTTCATTCTCTTATTTTCTTCTTTTGCATCTTTAGTTTTCAATCCAATTTTTCCTGATCTTACACCTCAGCATATGTTGCTATCCCTTTACTATATAAGTTATTCTACAATCGATTGATTCTTAACCCTTTCTTTAATCCTTCTAGATCATTTCGGTGATTAAAGACCCCTAGCTCAGTAACATCTTTATAATACTTAGTCGCAAAGCTTCTCAAACTTTCAAACTCTCCTTGTACCAATTTTTTCAACCTATTTGAATCATACTCTGGTGTGCATGAACCTCTAAACAGGGGGCTGCTACCAAAGGTTTCGTCAGGCCTTCGTCTAGAAGCTTGACATTTTCTACAATGTCAACCTTGGCCCTGTCATGGCTGAGCTTGACCGCAGGCCAGGTTTAGCAGTTGAGGCTGTGTTTAGGCCCAACTGCTTAATATAGAATACTTATTTATCCCAACCTTATTAAGGTAACTTGTTTTCATGTTTTTGGTTATTGAGCTCGAGCATAAATAATTTATACGTTGTTTTTTACTGGTAGATAGACATTATGATAAATCAATCACTTTTTTTTTTTTGCTTATTATGTGAACATTGCTAGGACTATATTGGTGGGATTTTTAGGATTTTGAACCTTTAAACTGTAGTAATGACTATGGTCTAGATGAATATGACCATTTTGGTTTAGAATATCTTAGATTATGCAATAACGAATTGTTAATATCAGAACAATTGTTAATATCATAATAAGCTACGTCAATAGTAAAGTACAATCATTTGTATCTTGCTGTTGCTGGTTTCTTCAGTTGAATGATATGTTATCTTGCACTTGTCCCTTTTATGTCAGTAAACTGACTGAATGTTTTTGTGGTTATTGGTACACCTCTTTATATTATATTTATCATTCTAGATACAATTGATATGTAAATTCTCGATCATCATTATTATTAGTTTGATATATGTTTCTTGATTAATCATTATCTTGTCTCTAATTTCAAAATTATATTTTGTGCATATTATATCACATGAGCTGAAGTGACTAACCATGGGGATGAAGACAATGATCCATCTTGTCACTAATTTTTGAAGTACCGAGATTTTGGGAGCTCAAGAAAATGTCACCAACTACTACCAGGAGAATGATGATCCATGGACGCACTATCAACCTTGCTGCCCACCACTTCTCCATTTGCATGCTTCTGAAGGTTTCAATTAGTAATTTACCTTAGAAGCATTTTTTATCCTCAGTTGACTGCAATGTAAAAGATTCAAGGTAAAGCTTTTGAAGAAACTCAAGAACGTTTTCCATAAATAGTTATTTGGGCCTCGATGTTACTGTAGCTTTTTATTACATGGTGTATAAACAATAGGGTGTTTGCATAAGGTACTTTTATTTTAGATGTTCTATTACCTGTTCAGTTTTGTATAGCCTGAATGATAAGATATTACACTAGAAAGCAAATGTGGCAGCTTCAAATCATTCTGACCTATTAAATTTGAATTTTAATCCTTGAATATATGATTTTGATAGACCCTCGGTTTTGTTGTAAATGAAATAGATAATTTGACAGGAATATGAATATGTGTTTTATTAAAATTAAAGGAAATAAGCTAACAGCCAGGTAGTTTGAGAGACCTGGTTCTCTCCCAGAGCTAAGGCTCAATACAAATAATTCTCGAAATCCCTATACTTTCCCTTGTGCCACTTTTTATTGCCTACATATTATCATAAATAACTCCTACCCATAATTACTCAGATTCCATGACCATTATGACAGATATTGGTAACCATATCCATATCAGAATAATGTTCCCAAAATTGCCCGTAAATTAAGGTAATTAACAGCTAAGTACTTCATTTCTTGCGTCATGCATATGTGTACCTAATTGGTGGCCCATCATTACCCATTGCCCATGCTTTCACCTTGACCTCAAGGGGAAGCAGAAGAAATTAGTGTTGAATGGTGTCAAACTACTCTTGAGTGGCCTCAAACAGAGGTAAGTCTTTCCATTAAATCAAAACTTCAACAAGAGCAGGTCGGTCATTGTCAAGATGGCTCACTCCAAGAACTTTAGCAGGCTTTATTAACAATTCTAGGTCAGGTGACAGCTGTGGTGGCAAGAGAGGAGAAGAATTAGTCACCCCATGAGCTCGGCAAAGCTGGGAAACATGAAAGACCGGGTTGATAGATGAGCTGGGAGGTCAGGACAACTTATATGCCATTATACCTACACGAGCCACAATTTCAAAAAAGCCACAGAAACGTGGAGCAAGTTTCTCATTGTGTCGGTTTGCCAAAGATTTCTAGCAATAAGGTCGAACTTTACAAAAACCTTCTCTCCCACCTCAAACTCTTCATCTCGCCGTTTAGCATCAACCTTGGACTTCATCTTCTGTTGAGCACGCAAGAGATGTAGTTTAAACTCATCTAACTGTGCATCTCAATCCTCTAAGAGTTGCTCCACTGACGAGACTGGAGTACTCCTTGATTTATAACGGATGAGGGGTGGTGGATCCGGCCGATAGAGTGCTTTGAAAGGAGTACAATTAATGGTGTTATGGTATGTGGTATTATACTAGTACTCTGCCTAGGCTAACCATTTGCACCAAACCCGTGGTTTCTCTGGGACGTAGCATCGCAAATATGTCTCTAAGTAACGATTCACCACTTTGGATTGCCTGTCCATTTGAGGATGATACGCTGTACTACGGCGCAACTCTGATCCTTGGAGGCGAAATAATTGCTGCCAAAAGTGACTGAGAGAGACTTTGTCGCGACTAGAGATGATAATGCTAGGTACCCCATGTAAGCAAATGATTTCTCGCAAGAATAACTCTGCCACTGTTCGAGCTGTAAATGGGTGTTTCAAAGGCAAGAAGTGGGCATATTTGGCCAACCTGTCAACCACCACTAGTATTGTATTCATACCTTCTAATTTGGGCAGCCCTTCTGTAAAATCCATTGTTAAATCCTCCCAAACTTGGTTAGGTAAAGAAAGGGGGTGTAACAACCCTGCCGATGACATGGACATAGACTTGCTTCTTTGACATACGTCATACTGCTGCACCTATTTGAAAACGACCCCACACATGGCAATCCAAAAAAAATCAGCAACTATTCTTTTATAAGTACGTTCCTTTCCAGAATGTCCACCCATAGGGGATGATTGGTACTCCTTCAAAATAGAAAGTAACATGGTGGAATGCTTGGACAACATCATACGCCCTTTATAGAAAACCCGAGCATTTTCCAAGGAAAATCTATTAGCTCGCATTCTTTTTTACTACAGGTCCATCTTCAACTTTGTTCAAAATTCGTCCTTATCAATTTCCCCCTACAAAGCCTCTCAATCTAACCACTATATGCCCACCAGCTGGTGTAACTCTGTAGGAAGTAATACTCTCGATAATGTATCAGCCACCTCATTGCTTGTACCCAGTTTATATTGAATTTCGGAGTCATACCAAGTAACTTGGCCATCCATTTTTGATAATCAGGTGCCACGATTCACTGCTCCAATAAGTGTTTCAGGCTTTGTTGATCAGTTCGAACTACGAATTTCCTCCCAACCAGCTATGGGCACCATTTTTGAATATTAAAGACAATAAACATCAATTCTTTTTCATAAATCAGACGCAGCTTTGCTCGTTGCCTTAGCCCTTAGCTGTAATAAGCCATTGTCATTCTTCTTGCATCAAGACGGCACTTAAACCATATCCCGATGCATCGGTTTCAATGACGAATGGTTTAGTGAAGTCTGGAAGAGCTAAAATAGAAACTGTGGTCATAATTTTTTTAAGAGCCTCAAATGCCTCCATAGCCTCCTTATTCCACCCGAAACGATTTTTCTTCAATTGCTCTATAAGAGGCCATTCAATCAATCCATACCCCTTGAAAAACTTACGATAATACCCTATAAGTCCTAGAAAGCCTCGCAATTCTCGAATTGACTGTGGTACTGGCCATTCAAGCATGGCTTGTATTTTAGAGTTATCTACCTCCATGCTATCTCCGGAGATTATGTACCCTAAATATTCTAAATGGGTACAAGCGAATGAGCACTTCTTGTGATTTGCATATAGTCGATGCTTTATGAGAAGCTGTAAGACCATTGCCAGATGACATGCATGTTCTATCATACTACGACTGTATACTAAGATGTCATCAAAAAAATACTAACACAAAATAACGAAGGTATGGTCGAAAAACCTGATTCATTAGTGCTTGAAATGTTGCAGGTGTATTAGTTAGCCCAAACGGCATGACCAAGAATTCGTAATGACCCTCATGGGTTCGGAAAGCCATCTTAGGAACATCTTCAGGCCGTACTCGAATCTGATGGTATCCAGATTTCAAGTCAAGCTTAGAGAACACAGTCGCTCCATGTAACTCATCCAGCAACTCATCAATCACGGGTATGGGAAATTTATCTGCCATTGTCTCTTTTTTCAAGGCACGATAGTCCACACAGAATCTCCAGCTCCCATCCTTTTTCTTTACTTAACATTGGACTTAAAAAAAGGCTCACACTAGGCTGTATGATCTTGGCGCCAACATCTCCCTTACTAATCGCTCAATCTCATCTTTTTGTACTTGAGGATATCGATAAGGAATGACACTAATAGGTGAAGTTCCTTCCTTTAAGATTACGGCATGCTCCTTTCCAAGAAAAGGTGGTAAGTCCATAGGTACCTCAAACAATTCCTTAGAATTTTCTAACACTGTCTCAATCTCATGGGGAATAACAATTGTTTCTTCTGTGGCAATTCTTACTGCGACGATCTCCACTACATATCTGTATCCTTCGTGTTTAATAGTATGACACATGGCTTTAAGTGATACCAATGTTTTGTGTAATGAGGGATGCCCTTGTAAATTCACCGGTGTATTTGTTGGGAAAATATGCTCTTTAAAAGCATATGTGTTTATTTGATTGTAATAAATAATTTTTCTGATTAATAAAATAAATGAGGTATTTTATTCAAGTATATTAATTACATTAATATTTTGAGTATAGTTCATTTAATCATATTATATGTATTTATGTGATCACCATGTTGATTCACAAAAGAAATAAATACAAGTTATCTTATGATTAAATAAATTAAGTTCGCAGTTGATAAATAAAGTTGAGCACTTTATTTAGGTATAGACTATAATAAATTCATTGAATGATTTGTCTTAACCATGTATGAATTTATTGATGTAGTACGACTAAATTGAACATGATCACATATAAGATTTAATTAACTTTATAATAACTGTTAGACTTATTAAATTTTATAGGCATTGATTTTACTGTAATCTTAATCTTGAATTAGTTATGATTTCATGATTGTAATTGTTATTCTATTTGAGTTACCAATGGGCACGACACACATTTATAGTCAAGATTACCTGGTATCTTGGTGGGAGCAATTATGAGTATTGGAGTTATATATTAACAATATAGAATTTGTGCAACACATCTCTTGATGGGTTTTCAGCACTTGATCATAGAATTTTCTTGCCAGAGTGTGTCAACATATTTAGTATATTCAAAATGATCATTAGAGAAAACCAATAAGTATCAAGGAATAAGATGTAATTAAATTTATTAGACAACTGAGATATCAATTTAATTAACGATGTGGTACAAAGGATTATACAGTAAAGAAATCAATATGGCATGGGTCGAATTATTATTTGAAAACACTATCCTAGATAACATACAATTATGGAGGTCAATTCCAATCTTTTAGTGGAGTATATATGGTATTAAATAATTGGGCTAATTTAATTACAGGACTAATTATTGTAGCCACTATTGTATGAACCTATTTAATCCCTGGGTTAGCTCATTTAATTGACTGCCCTGCTACTGGTTTAATAAGTAAGATAACTAGCTATTTAGTTTAAAAGCCTAAATATAATATTTAGTAGGAGACTCCATTTAATATACTTGTTTGTAAGGGGTCTTGCGTTATTTTATAAGGTGGGCCCCTATAACACATGAACAAGTAACACCACTTTTAGTTTTATTATTTTTTAATTTAAATCAAATGTGATTTAATGGAATTAAAAAATTAATAAATATAGAGCCTAAGGTTTCCACCAAATAGAGATATAAAAATGCTTATTTTCTCTAAAAGAAAAGGGAGGCCACAATATACAGATTAGAGAAAAAAAGTTTTTCTCTCTAATTTTGAGAGAAATATTTTCTCTTGCTAGTTCTTTTAATGGTGATAAAAGCGCCCACACGTTTAGTGCAGATCAATCTTGAGTCATAACCTGAAAGATCATTGATGACGGATCGTGATCTAATAGGAGTGGTGGTGACGGATCGTGATTTGGGAGCCTAGATTAATTCAATGAAATAGCCAAATCGGATTGTCAATGTATGATTTTCTAGATTACGAATTCATATGTATTGTATGAGATTGATCCTAAAAGTTTTTATAAAATTTAAAAAAACTGATTTTTCCCAATAGTATTTCTCGTATTAAATTTCATAGAGTGAGTCTTCCAATTAATGTGAGTCGCTTCCAAAGTCTTCAACCAATGAATTCCCATGATAATGTCAGTAATACCCAGATCTAGAGGTAAAAAATCTTCTACTATCTCCACTCCTTGTAAAATGAACCCTACACCTCGGCAGATCCCTTGAGCTTTGGTGGCTGAACCAGTTCTCAAAATCACCCCGTAAGGTTCTGTATTAGTGATGGGAAGTTTCAAGACTAAGACAACCTCGTTTGAAATAAAATTATGTGATGCGCCGCTGTCGGTAAGTACGACCACCTTCTTATTATTAATCTCGCCCGCCAATTTGAGCGTTTTAGGTGAAGTGAGCCCCACCACCGAATTTAATGACACCTCCACCACTTGATTTTTAGCCCCCTCCGTTGGCTTGGACTCCAGTTCTCTTTCCTGACCCACATCTTCCACCGCTTGTGCCTCTGCTTCATATTCTTGAAGTATAACCACTTGTAGTTCTTGCTTCCTACAACGATGTCCTGGTGAAAAATTTTCGTCACATTTATAACACAGGCCACATTCTTGATTGGATTGCAATTCTGCCTCTGTTAATTTTCGAAATCCTTGGCCTTCGTGAGCTTTTGTTGGAACTGTAGTCTCCAATGTTGTAGTGCCTCACCCCATTTGAGTTCTAGTGGGTAAGTAATTAGAATGTCCAGGCCCACGTGTGTAACTTTTAGACTCTAAATTTTTTGC
Organism: Citrus x clementina; assembly: GCF_000493195.1. Taxonomy (NCBI): domain Eukaryota; kingdom Viridiplantae; phylum Streptophyta; class Magnoliopsida; order Sapindales; family Rutaceae; genus Citrus; species Citrus x clementina. The sequence continues at coordinate 12,185,719 of NW_006262139.1, read as the reverse complement.
TTTAATTTTCATTGCCAATCCCATAGCCTTTTCAAGCCCATTTGGACCCAATACCTTTAATTCAGCCCGTATGTCACTCCCCAGCCCATTTATGAATGTAGACTCCAAAACCTGTTCAGAAATATCTTTTAACGTGGAAGCCATTTGCTCAAACCGTCTTCGATACTCCCTCACGGATTCGTTTTGTCTAAGAGCCGAAAATTCCTTATACATAGAGCCATTGGGTAGAGATCGGAACCTCAAAAGGAGTTGGGATTTGAGTTCCTCCTAACTCAGGAATGGTCTTCTCTAGGGATGGAAAATTTTTTCAGACCCGGCGCGGACCCGGATAAACCTGGACGATCCGGTCCGGGTTAAACCCGCCCCAGGTGCATAAAAAAACAGATCCGGGTAGCATTTTTTCAAACCCGGATACATGCGGGTCCGGTTGCGTGTTCAACCGAACCTGAACCCGCACTACAGTATTAATAATTTATTAATTAATTAATTTTTATTATTAAATATAAATATAAAAGCCAAAAGAAAAAAAAAAGAAAGAAACGAAAAGAAACCCTAAATCCCCACCCCAGCCGCCACCTTTATTTTCCTCTTCCTCAACATCAATTCAATTCATCATCATCCACCCATCGTCAATTCATCATCAACAATAATAACAATCAATATCATCCTCAACATCAATTTAAATCATTGTCAATTCATCATCGATCATCATTAAAAGCAACAAACAATCTTTGGCACCATCAAATTCAACCTTATCTCTCATCTCTCATTAAATTTGATCACATTTCTCTCTTGTTCTTGGATGTTGGATCTCAAACCTTGCTCGCTGCTCTCATGGCTGCCGCCTCCTGGACTCGCAGGTGCCTCAACCGACACCTCAAAGAAACTACTAATCCACTCTTGCCAGCGCTCGATCTCATCTCTCTCTTGTTCGTGGATGCTGGATCTCTAACCTTGCTCATTGCTTTCATGGCTGCTGCCTCGTGGACTCGCCGGTGTCTCAACCGACACCTCAAAGAAACCGCTAATCCACTCTTATACAGAGTCAAAAGGGGCACGCACAAAGGCTTCATTGTTCCAGCCTCCAACTTTTCGGGTTTAAAACCCGCAATCCGGAAACCCGAATTTTTTCAGGTTGAACCCATACCGGACCCGGAGAAAGAAAATGTGGGTTTTTATTAGGATCTGGGAAGGAGAATTGGCATCCAGGTCCGGAACCGGAAAGGCCAAACCCGGACTCAGACCTGGTTTTTGCCATCCCTAGTCTTCTCTGGTTCTCCCATCCAAACCAGATCAAGGCTTCCCCTTCAAAACTGATAATGGTTGTCTCCAATTTCTCTGTGTTAGTCATCCGATGCAAGGCAAAATATCTCTCTGCCTTTAATATCCAATCGTCGAAGTTCTCTCTATCAAAGGAGGAAAGTTTAATTCGTCTAGGCCAGAGATCCCACCGAGCGTTAAGCATCATCTCTCTGCCATGGTTCTCATCTATTGCCTCGTCAGTCTGCTTCGGAGTCTTGCCCGCCGTCGATGATTGTAATATGCCATTCTCGCGCTTCGCCTCCTCTTGTATCTGAACGACCTGATCAAGCTTCTTCATCAAGGCAGCGATTCCTTGCTCCAGGTTAGGGATTTTCTGGAATTCTTGTTTGATTACACCTAACTCCCCCTGTACCGACATCACCACCTCTTCCATGAACTCCACCCGTGATTCCATCCTCGTGACCATATTCCCAGAGCCTGCTCTAATACCAAATGATAGACCCTCGATTTTGTTGTAAAGGAAATAGATAATTTGATAGGAAAGGGGATATGTGTTTTATTGAAATTAAAGGAAACAAGCTAACAACCAGGTAGTTCGAGAGACCTAGTTCTCTCCCAGGGCCAAGGCTCAATACAAATAATTCTCAATATCCCTACACTTTCCCTTGTGTTCCTTTTTATTGCCTACATATTACCATAAATAATTCCTACCCATAATTATCCAGATTCCATGACCATTATGGCAGATATTGGTTACCATTTCCATACCGGAACAATGTTCCCAAAACTGCCCGTAAATTAAGGTAATTAGCAGCTAGGTACTTCCTTTCTTGCGTCGTGCATATGTGTACCTAATTGGTGGCCTATCAGATTTTTTGACCAAATAGGATGCCTCCCATGACTTGAAATAGGTTGCATTGTGAAGCCAATGGTATTTGACCAGCAATACGTCACAAATGCAGGAGGACATGCATGAGCAAGATTTTTGAAGCTCTTTGGGAATCATGTTCCGGTTTGTGGAGGGCTGTTCATCAACATCCTTCAGCTTATGAACACATGAGCATCTGCTCTGTCTTTATGTTTGGAATCAGTTAACCTGATTGTCATGGATGCAGATATAGAACCTTAACTGAATGACAATGGTCTGAGAAGGTAAAATCTGATAATGGATGAGACAAAGCTTCAGAGCTTTGCCTTCAGACATGTGGACAGGTAAAAAGAACCCCAAACAGCCATCTGATTTTTTTAAATTTGCTTTGCAGTTTGAGAGGAGGGAAAATAAAGGAAATTCGGTACAGAATTGTCACACTGTTGACTACAGTCTCCATATGTTCATTTGAGCCTGGAAACGGATATTTCAATCTCAGGCTTTGAGCCTAATACTGCAAGTGATTAACTAAGACATAATGAAATCTGGAAAACATTCAGATTTCCGAAACCACAGAAGCAGCAGAAGAAACAGAGAAAACTGGGGTAAGAGATACCAGGCTTCAAATCCTAGGACATATTATTCAGACTAAGAGAATTTGTATTGTATTGCAGAAAAATAAAACTGATGTTAACTATCTTTTGAACAAACAGGATATCAAGGTGGTCAACAAATTGATGAAAAAAGTTCCTCAGTTTCTAGTCTATGTGAAATTCATGCCTCCAGCTACAGCTCTCTAATAACTTTTCCCCAAATCTTCTATGTTGCGGAACTCTTCTAATGTAAATTGCTAAGTGGAGCCTCCTTTCAAAGGTACCCTAATGAAGAAGTGATGGGGCGTCAGGGTTGATAGTATACCAATGGATCGTGATTCTCCTAGTAGTTGTTTGTGACAATTTTTTTTTGAGCTCTCGGAATCTATACGTGCAGTCGATGCTTCTGAAATTAGAGTCAAGTTCAATCGTTACCTTCATCTCCACAAGTTGTCATAATAACAGATGTATATGAAAAAATGTAATGTTGAATGAAAACCTACATGTCGGTTGTATCATCATAAATGTGTAAAGGTGATAACAATAACCAACATAATTCATTTAGTTTGCTGATATCAAATAGGCAAGTGGTAAGCAGCGTATCGAATGATGGCTATAGCCAAGATATTGCATTCAACAGAATTTCATCCACAGAATTTCGTCAGTTTCCAATAATTATTGAAAAATAAATCTTTTTGAGTAAACAATACTTGGCTACAATATGCTCCCAATAATACCTTATTTTTCAAAGGAGCTTCTGTTTATTCTTTACTATAATCTAAGTTGAGGAGACTGGACATGTTTTTATTCACTACGTGATAATAATTCAATAAATAAGGGAGTACTCCAGAAACACTCAATAGTTATATAAGTTCTTACTTGTTAATCCTAGAGTAGAGTATTCTTCCTTATCCATTCACTAGTTGCTAGAATATTACAATTGGTTAAAATATATATGTTGTAATGAGTGAACAGAAACTGAGAAAAGAAGCAAGAGCAACTTCCCTGGCTGATCCACATAATCAATAATTATAATCATAAATTGAATAATGGTAAACCAATTTTCATTTGAAATATGTATACAAGTAATCCAATCAAAGCAAGAAGAAGACAATTGATGACAGCACTGAAATAATTACCGCATTTTATGCACATGGTCATCAACGTTCTACAAATTAGCTAACAATACACCTAAAAGAGTTCAAGTCAACCCGTCTCTTCACTTGATCTATGGTCAGCCCCTCAACCTGCATCACATCCCCGATTTGCTTCGGAGTAGCCACTGCTCGTTAAAATTAAAACCAAAAGAAAATAAAATAAAAATTAGAATAAATTTAAAATCAATGATAAGAGCAAGAAGAAAAAAAAACATGATCATCCATCATAAATGTCTTATGTAGTAAGAATGGACCTCGTTCTCCGCCAAGGGAATTAAGAGCCTCTAGAAATCTTGTATGCACTATGCAGTTGCGGTGTCCAGGATCTCCCTTTGTTCTTCATTGTTTGTTCTGTTAACGGATTCGAGTGATAATTTGGGGTGACAGGATCGGTCCGTAGATTAAAGCTACAGAGATTAGCAGGCTCGGTTACGCTTTGAATTTCAAGGGCCGAACTTCTATCAGCGGCCATAGTTGGCGCCCGATTGATGGATGACTGAGTGAGATTTGCCACCTGCGTCATTACCAAACTTACAAAATATAACGAAAATTTTTTATAGTTACATCTAATTTAAATATTTTTTACCAGGGTAGTATCAATGATTGTTTTTTGCTTCTTGTGATCATGAGCAGGGTTCCAAGGTTCAGGATCAGATTCAGCAGGAGAGTTCAAATTGATCATTAGATTTTTCCCTTTTCTGTTATGAACATCCGAGAGAATCATTTGTTGATTCTCATAATACTTCCTCTTCATAGAATTTTTGGTTTCGGGTTCCTTAAGATTCTTTATGTTCATGATCTCCTTCTTCAGGGTTTCAATAGCTATATGTATATAAACACAAAAGCACAAAACCGAATTAAACAAATACAAACAAGCATTCACATTTATACAACATGCAAAAATTAAAACTGAACCATTTTCTTCAAAGATAAATATACCCTCGATTAGAAGCAACTTGCACTGAGGAAGCTCAAGTTTAGAGGCCGCAATCCTCGCTAATTCTCCTTCATACTTGAGAAGATAATCATTCAAGACCGATAATTTGTCCGATACGCTGTTCATTTCTGACAGATCTTTGACCAAATTGTAAATGGTTTTTGGATCATAAGATGTCTTAAGACTCAAGTTGAGACTTAGCCTTGAACTCATTTTTTATCTCTCAAAAAAAACAAAAATATCAACTACTCTCTCTTTCTTTTTTCTATAACTCTTAAAAATCTGTAGTGATGATGAGAGCTATAAGGGTTGTTGGAGAGTTATATAGAAAAAGTGAAATGAGAGCCCAAGGTATTCTCCCAAAAGACAAATTGGATTACATACAATAGATTCTCATGCAGTACTCTTTAATTGATTACTATTATTAGGGAAAACTATCGAAACACCCTATTGTTTGTTAAAATTAATCATTTCATCTGCATATTTCAAAACCAATCAAAATTTCCATGCCGTTAAAAGTTTCGTTATTTTTTAATTTTTTTAGAGAATTGGAAATTTATTTCGATCAATGGTGATTTTCACTGTATTAGAGGTAAAATAGTAAAAGACAAAAAAAAAAGCTGAAAATTAATCAGATCTGTTCATTGACAAGGAAAATTTTTTTTATGAGTTTTGAAATATGGTGGGAAAATGATTAATTTACTAAAACATAGGAAGGTTTTTAACTTTTTTTTGTTGGTATTTTTGGAATGAAAACGAAAAAAAGGAAATTCTACCGGTACAGTAAGTTTTAGTCACCGAGTTACGTATTCAATATGCAAACTCAGTCCTATTTAGTATATTTTATACGACAACTCAATCTGTCACTGAGTTAATAATGGCTTATTTAATGGAATCTACCGTATGTTATGCAATAACTTTTATTTCAGTCACGGTTATAGATTTTTTTTAAAAAAAAGGTAAAATAAGTAAATTAATATAAGAGTAATAAATTGGTGTTTTAAAATTGTTAAACAAAACAAACAATTGTAAATCAACATTAAACTTTAAATAAACAAAAAACAACTTATGTATTTAACTTAACTATACAAAGGAAAAGATCAATTATCAATAAAAAAAATAAAAAAATATATGAAA
>NW_006262139.1:12177685-12179664 GCF_000493195.1 Citrus x clementina | reverse complement strand
TAATTTATATTTTATTTTATGATTAATGTTGATTTACAGGTTTTATGTTACGTATGTAAGTTTTTGTTTTGTTTACCAATTAGGCACCAAGTTACCACTCCTATGTTAATTTATTTGTTTCACTTTCCATTTATAAGTCTTATGTTTCATTTACTTAATTTGTGTTATTATTTTTTACATAGTGTTGATTTATAAGTTTTATGTTATATGTGTGATTTTTTTTTTACCGATGATACACCAATTTAGCACTTCTCTTTACCAGTCTTATATTCTATTTATATAATTTACATTTTATTTTACACTTGCTGTTGATTCACAAGTTTTATTTATTATTCTGTTTACCAATACACCAATTTACTACTCTTATGTTAGTTTACTTGTTGATCCCTCTATTTACAAATCTAATGTTTTATTTTTATAGTTTATATTTTATTTTACACTTAGTGTTATTTACAAGTTTTATGTTGCATTTTTAAGTTCTTGTTTTGTCTATCAATTTGTATGTTAATTTGCTTGTTTTACCTTCCACTTACGAGTCTTATGTTTCATTTTACATTTATTGTTGATTTACAAATTTCATGTTATGTTCACAAAGTTTTTATTTTTTAAAATCAATAATACGTCAATGTACCATTCCAACATCTATTTACTTGTTTTATCTTTCATTTACAAGTTTTTTTTTTCAAATTAGAAAGAGGACCCACCGGCAGTCCAACTACATATTGGTGGCTAATAGGCCTTGCATTTTATAGAATGCAGTGCTTATATGTTCAGAGAGGAATGAAGCCCTATCTTTTATTCGAGCTAGAGATCAGAAAGCAAGAAGCTGGGGGTCAGAAATGAGTAGTGTAAATGATACTAATAAGGTGGTTGGATATGTGACAACATTGACAAGACACTCTTGACCCTATTCGTAGAGGGTCAGTACTAATAAGACTATGTTTGAGATTTCACTGAGCAAGTATGCCTTGCTGACTGGGTGGTGGTTTTGAAACAAGGATGAGTACTCAAGGAGTCCGTCCAAGCTTCAGCTATTAATGCTTCGCTAATTTCTTGAGGGTGAATAAAGTTCTGTGTGTCCAAAATTAATACCGATTAATGCCACAAGTGCTCTGCTATTGGTCTACGTACAAATTCATTAGGTAAAGTCAGAGCTTGGACTAGGAATGAGATTAGAAGAGGCTAGACTAATAAGGAAGACAGAAGTGATCCACAAATCAAACCACTGTCCCATTGGCCATTTCATGTACTAAAAATAAGGAAGACAAAAGTGATCCACCAATCAAACTACTGTCCTATTGGCCATTCCATGTACTAAACACTCTTAATAAGAATATTTAAAAGGTATGTCCCCATGCTCTCGATATGTGGCTTAAGAAGGAAGTTGGTAGCTCCTTTTTATTTTTCCTATAGGAGTTACACTTAATTCAAGCAAACAGAACAAGCCTTTAGACCCACCAACCAATCAGACTAGCCTGATGAGGAGGCAAATACCCAAGGATTCTGTAGCTCAACACATACCTGACTGGGGAGAAGGAAGCCCTCGAAGTGAGCTTCATACCAAATAGCTATAGGGAGAGAGAAGCCAAACTCGATCACACTGAAGAGTGAGATAAATAAGTGACATCATTGGTTGATGATCTTCATCAGTAGAAGGAAAAAGCGTGATGAAAGGCAAGTCAACAATAAGCCCAATGGAAAAAGGAATTGAGAAGAGATAACTGATGTTAGATAGTTGTTGGAGAGCCTGGACCTACAGAGAGTTGTAGTATGAACTCACATTTTGAAATGTTCTACTAGGTTCTTAGTAGTAGTCAGTGATCTTTTCTTCTTTTACTTCACATAGCTTTTCGTCTCCTTTGTAACTGAAATTTCTCCAAAGGTATAAAAAGCGGGAGGACTTTGTACTAACCATTCCGATGAGGTTAGATTTTGTTCAATAGTCCAAGGACTTGGAACATATCTTTTGTTATTTTTAC
>NW_006262139.1:12045853-12176091 GCF_000493195.1 Citrus x clementina | reverse complement strand
TGATATGACTTATGATACCGAATCTAGGCAGAATGGGAATATACACCCCTAAATCACTGAAAAACCAAAAGAGATATGAAGTTTATGTTTTACTTTGCATTTAATGTTGATTTATAAGTTTTATGTTATATTTTTAAGTTTTTATTCTTTTTAGCCATTGATATGCCAATTTACTACTTTATCTTAATTTACTTATTTTAACTTTTATTTACAATTTTTATGTTTCATTTAAATAATTTATGTTTTATTTTACACTTAATATTGATTTACAATTTTTTATTATATTTTACATTAATTTACCACTCTTATGTTGATTTACTTGTTTACCTTTTATTTACAAATGTTATGTTTCATTTACATAATGTATATTTTATTTTACAAATAATATTTATTTATAAGTTACATGTTACATCTGTAATTTTTTGTTTTATTAACTATTAATACTCTAATTTACCTTTCATATGTTAATTTACTTGTTTTACACTACATTTACAAGTTTTATATTCCATTTACATAATCTATATTTTATTTTATAGTTTATGTTGATTTACATGTTTTTTATTTTAAATTTACATGTCTTATGTTTCATTTACATAATTCATGTTTAATTATGATATTGGTACTGTGATTGAAATCACAGCATCATAGAATGATTCCTTTTGTTTTAATAAATAAATTCTCAAATTTGAACTTACAGTTTTCTATTGTGAATGTATTCCCTATAATGATTATTATTCAGATTGTGGTGTAATTGGCATATTCTTAATGATAACAACGTTGATAGGTTATTAATTTCCACACCGATTGGTTTATTAATATTTGTTAGTTTAAGATTAATTATAATTTCACCCCTTTATTATATGGATTTTATTTTCACCTCTAATAAGCAATTCATCTTATGATATCTCTAATATTTCCATAAAAACTAGCCAATCTCCTCCAGATTCATTCAATAAGCAAAATTCTTTTATCTTTTTAATTTATTTGTAATGATTGAGATGGAGGTGTTGGATCCTAAATCCAAGATTGAGCTTATATGTGAATAATTATGTGTTGCAAAATGTTTTATAAGGTTAAACTCAATTAAAAGTGATCAATTAAAGTTCTCAGTAATTTTGGTTTAATGTATTTAGTAGGGTGTTAGCCTTTAATGTGTAAAGACTTAAGGGTAATTTTTATTTTTATGATGCGCTAAAATAGGAATACCTAATGATAATAGGAAAGTTATCTACATAAGTGGTTATGGCTCTCAGATCACACGTAACATTTGATTCTTTTCTAACATCCCATCATCAGAGAGAGTACAAAGAGAAACTTAAAGGATTCTCAAGAATAACCTATTGATCTAGAAGGCAAACCACATGGCTCTAGAAAGTAATTAAGCATTACAGATTCACATATGCTTCCGTAAATTCAGTTATTAATTTTTGGTGATACAACATAAATGTTCCTAAATTTTTAGTTGATGGTTTTCACCAAGTATTAGTTTCTAACAAGAGGAACTTGAATCAAGATAATTTGAAGACTAGTTACTTGAAAATATTAATTTTGAGGTAAATTTTTTTTTAACATTGTTTATGAATTTCTTGAAGATATGGTTTTAATTATTATGCTTATTATTTTATTTTAATTGGACAATCTAATTTCACATGAATTAGGTTAATAGTAAAAAGGAAATAAAAAAGGCAACAACTACTAAATAAGAAGTAGAAAAGCCCAAAGTTGAAATGATCTTTGGTATGGTTGATTAGTTGTTTCAGTTCTACAAATCGTATAGAAAAACTAATGGGGTTTGAAGTTATGAGGAGAGCCTCCCATAAAAATGTTGAAGGGGTATTGGAATTTGTGTTTTCGGCTGTTCATGGAATGACAAATCAAGATGTGAATCAAGGCATGCATTTAGGTTGTGTCCCACAATTAAAAGCGAACTAGTAAGCATAATGATGAGCTTAGCATGCCAAACAAAGACCAGTTCTTTAAAACAAATAAAACCATGAAGGCAAAGTAAAAAGAAAAAAAACTGGAATTGAATGATACAGCTAGAATTAGGCTAAATAAAAGTTTTCATTCTTTGGTTATTGAAGCAGAGACATGAGAATTCTTTTATAGAGAAAATTACTAGAAACCACCAAAATAAAGAAAGGCACTTATAACTTGGGATAGAAAATGGTATTATAGTACAAGATTATTTTTTTAAACTGCCAGCTAATAGTTCAAACTTCTTGTTTGCTATGTATTTAGATGGAGATTGTCTTTTAAGAAATATATTTTGGGTTAATGCAAGAAGTTGGGGTGCAAATAGAGACCTTGGTGATGTTATCATGTTTGACTTGACATATTTAACAAATGAGTATGATATGCATGATTCATTAGTCTCTCATTAATTTGAAGAACATTGAGCATTGTTTATTCAAAAGTAAAAACTTCACAACAATGATTGGTTAGTACGATTATTTGCTGAAAGACAACGTTGGATGACAGCATACTTTTTGGGCAAGAATATTTACTACACAACATATTGAAAGCATGCTGCAATTTTTCGAAGTATGTAAATTCAAAAACTACTTTAAAAAATTTTGTCGAACAATATAAATAGTTCATCGTCATGTCGCTTTTACAATTTGCTTTAATGAGGCTATTAATGAAGTTAAGTGCAATTGTTGATTCCATGAGTTTAGAGGAATATTACGTCGACATATATTTGTTGTGCTTAATTTTTTATGTTCCTACACTATATAGTTTAATGTAATAGAGGAAAAATGTTAAACAATGTCAAACCAAGGCGAAGGTAAGTTACAATATAATTGAAGCACTAATCCTGAAGGTCTCAGAGTTGATAAAATGAATAATTCATTTTATATGACTGGTAGATTTGGCTGATGATAGTGAGGATAAACACAATGTGGTTTTGGAGGTGAGAAAGATCTGAAAAAGAAACTAATGAAACTAATGTCTATGGTAGATGTTGGTGGAAGTATTTGTAACAACAATTTGATTGATGAGAGTACAAAAAGGAAAAGAGCTTCATAATATCCAAATGAGGATTATAAATTTCTTACTTCATGAGCTATTCAACCTTTAGGTAGACCCACATTTAAATGGAAACAATAAAAAGTTCAACAATTTATTAGAAGGAAGAAGAAGAAGAAGAAGAATGTGAAGGTAAGAAATAAACAAATCAAAGAAGCTCGCACAATATCTGACGAAACACAAATATTGAAATTAGATTGATAAAAAAAAAAAAAAACATATTGTTGACATTTGAAGCTTGGGATGGATTTTGGGATTGGTTCAGTCTCGAACTTGATTGTCTTTTTCTTATTCCAGCATCTCTAGAGCTAGCTCGAGCCCTTCTTTTTCTTGTTCCAGCATTGGATCTCTAACCTCAACCACTAGGTATCTAAATATATGTTATGTTAGTTTAAGAACCAAAATAGAAAGAATAAAAATACACAAATATACAATCAAGATAGCACATTTCTTGCTATTTCGGATGAGACAACTGCTTGTTGGCCTGAACTAGTTGACTTTGTTGCTAATGCCTATAAAACATGTTGATTTCTAAATGAATATTATGTTATACATAAAATAAACTATACATGCATAACAAATTAAATACAGATGCAAGCCATCACCTATTTTTTTCTCCTTATTGCCTGCTCTGAAGCGTTTCATGGCTGACTTGAAGTAGTTGATGCCTAAAAAACATGGTATCTTTTATTTTATGATAGTATAAATATAATAAATAATAAGTGTTACATATAATAAATAATCATAAACGTAATAAATAATAATAATATATTTAATATAATAATTAAATATAATATATTTAATTTAATAGTTACATATAATAATATATGAGAATTATTGTTCCTAACTCTATTTCCCCTTGCAAAAGATGGCTTTAATGGACATGACCTCACATTATGATTAGAGCCATCACAGAATGACCAAATAATAAAGAATTGTCTTTTTTTATTTTTAAGGCTCATTTGCTGCTTTTTTCTGGATTTCTTAGGCTGTCTGATCTTTTTTTCCATAGTTGGCGGATCAATCAATGGTCTTTCTATAGGCTCCCGTGTACATTGATCTAGAAGATTGATAAACATCATTGAATATGTGTTAGGGTAAGCATGCCTGGTAAAATATGTTGGCATATACTCCTCAACTTCATATCTTGCATATCCTATGGCAGCCATAGCATGTTGACAAGAGAGACCAGTGTACATCTAATTTCTTCAAGCATTATCAAACAAGGTTTGTCTAGATAAGGTAATATCTAGCTATTGACGCACTCCAATGCATTGTTGTCAATATGATCTACCATGTAATTTCTATCATATGTGTGCATCGACTAATTATAATCATGTAGTTTTCTTTTTAACCACTCAAAATCATGCTTGCTAATGCTTTTTAGTAGCTTTCCAAAACAATTGTTTCAACTATGCACCAACAAATGACTTGGAAAAATTAGCATAAACATGCCTAGAACATGCTTTGTTATAGGCAGTAGGCTATGTTTTAAAATTGCATAAATTAGCCCCTTTTATCTATCACTAAAAAACATCACCGACCTTATATTATCCAAATAACTATTCAAGTGTTCTATAAACTATCCTTATGTCTTTGTATTCTCAATCTCACAACACATATTGCCATTTTCCGATGGACAATCCCACTATTAGTATCCATGCTAACAGCGGCTAACAACACTCCACCATATTTACCCTTCAAGTGAAATCCATTTACTCCAATAAAAGATCTACATCCATTAAGATATGCATTTTTATGCAGGGAAAGCAATGAAAAACCTTTGGAACAACACCTTGTCAGGAATAGAAACAACATCACACAACACCTTGCATATTGCTCCTAGATCAACTTTTTGAATGGCTACAGCATAGGCAAATAATTTCTAATATCCTTTCAAATGATCCCCAAATACCTCAAGTGTCGCCTTCGCTCTAACCCTATACAATGTCATCTTTTTAATCTTCAAACTATAAGTCTTGCACATAATTCTTCAAAATATCAATCTTCACTTTAGATCAATAGTAACATGGCTCTTTGTTTTAGTAGCAACCCAAGTAAGAGTAACTTTCATTATCTTGTTAGTAAGTCTGCACTTATGTTTTTTTATTTTATTCTCGCAATATGAAACTAGTTTCATCATTCAGTTTTGCACTAGTCACATACCATGGATAGTCAGCCTCTTTATAAGTACCCACAAATCTTCTTAAATTTTGGACATGCTTGCCATTTTCTTTACGTTTCAAACAGTCATCAAGAATCAATGGCCGTCTTAGATAAAAATGTTGAAAAAATGATCATGAATCCCATATGGTTGAATCTTCTTGCATAAGCAATCAAAAGTAGAAGCATTTAAGTATGAATAGCCAAGAAGATGCATTTCTCTAATGAAAAGTATAAAAATTGAGAATTTTGTACGTAGAACTAGATTTTTTTTTTTAAAGCTAATCTTGGTTGTCGATAATGAACTTGTCTTGATTGCAAATGAACAATAGTTAAGAATAACCGATACTTAAACAGAAAAATTGAACCGGAGGAAGATATAATTAACTATAACACTATACGGCATTAAAAGAAAAGGACAAAATAATCAAGTAACTCTATATACTACTATCATCCTTCAGTTTCTTTAGTAATTAAGGGTTGGTATAGACTATATATGAGAAAGTGATAAGAAATAAATAGTCAAATGAACAGAAATAAAAAACAAAACAAATAAAATCGAACTGAAACGGCTCAATTTATTTAATTGATTGATTTTAAGTCAAGTTTAGCTTGAATTTTTGTCTAACTTATTAGTCTGTAATGAATAAAATTAATTTTATTATAAATTTCATCCCAAACCATGTGGAAGTGATGGATCATTAAATTTTGCCTTACCAGACTAATTTTCTCATTCATTAAACAAGTTATTAGAAGGAACGCGTTTATAGAAAGAACTATTCGTGTTCAAGCATCATCATAGTTTAGCTGTATATGAAAGACCAATGAAACAGAAAGAACTATCTACAACAGATGCCCCTACATATGATGAAACTATGCTTAAGCTTGAAACTCTATGAAGATAGAGAAAGACCGGCACTAGCTACAACAGATGACCCTACAGCGTGAACCAACAAGGACTAGTGTAATCTGACGGGGTTGGAAACGTCAATGTATTGTAATTGATCAACTCGATCATCAAATTATTCTCAATGTGAGAAAATCCAAATTCTTAGATTCACATTGGGACAAGTTCTGGGACGGATGGAATTACAAGATTTTCAGCATTTAACATACAAAGAGCCTGAAAATTAGATTCGCATGAGAACTTGTTCCAAGCAGTAGAAGGTTAAATGCCAATATCAAACAGATTAGGCAGAAGGTAATTCAGAACTACGAAATGAACTATCTGACATAGCTGCTAGCTAGCTGGGTAGTAGCTTAAGGCATCAGCACTTATTGATTCAATTTGAGCCAATAGTTTCTGCAGCATTTCTTTTGCCCCGAACCTTTCACGGGTTCCGATAAATGGCATTTCGGGAAACTTTGTCCCATGTACCCTGTAAACCTAAAGTGAATACTCCAAGTTAATCGAAAGCATTTAGTTGCAAAACGCATGAATGTATATATATTAAGAATGACTTAGAATTTATAGATCTTCTCAAACGTGGGCAATCGGTAGAGTAAATTGTAAACAATCAAAAGCGAAAAAAAATATATATGTAGTTCTTCAATGAAAAATAAAAAATAAAGAAATTATTTAGTAGCAATGAAGGTTCTTGATAAGCTTGGCGGTCAAAGTAAATATTATTTGGATTGCAAATGCCTAGGGGTGGATAACGAGACTAAGCAAGAGGGAAAGAGAAAATGAGAGAGAAAAAAGTACGGAAAAAAATGAGTAGATGAGTAAGAACAATATATATAGACTATAGATGCTAAAGAGAGACACACGAGGCAATAGCATGAAAGTCACATGTAAGTGTATTTGTCTTTGTTGCATTGAATTTGAAATATGTTTCTTGGAAAGTGTTAAATATGATTTTACACTCTATTTAAGAATAGTGATAGAAGTACAAACTTATTTTATATAAATTGATGTGGTACAACTATATTAATTAAAATAAATAATGTGGATTGCAAAGCATTTCGATCTAACCAATATGTAGTTATGTCGCATTAATTTGTGCAATAATTTGTGACTCTATCTTTGTCATAACTCATAAACATATAAACTCAAGATGTACATTCTTGAACTTGTTCATTAGTCTATAACTTCATTGATGGAAATAAGTTGGAAGCTCTGGAAGGAACCCCAAAAAAAAGGTCCAAGGCCATGCAATTTGATGGAAATAAGTCGTCCTTCTAACAGATCAAGTCTCTCCCATCAAATTGATGAGGAGGAAAAATGCCCCTCTACTTGACCACTTGAATTTCATCGTCGTACAATTTCGTGGTGAAATAATTAACTACTTAATTTTTCATTACTTAAGATGCTAACTTAGTACATATGTGCAGTATTATTTTTCATTTATATTATTTTAGTACGCAATAAATGCTTTTGGAGTGTTTTGTTATTCATTCAGAAGTTTTAAAACAATAATAATGCGCAAAAATAATAATATTGCAAATCTCATAATGCAGACTAATCAGATTTCAATTCTTGTTGTATACGTAGTGCTACACGTGCAAAATTAAGATGTAAAATTTTTAACATAAGTAATGTTAGAAATGATGTGGCACTCTTTCCATGAATTTTCCATTTATCACTTAAGGATGGAACTCTTCTTATTTCTTTTTTTGAGAATCGACGAATCAGATGATGTTTTTATCCTAATTTGCAACAAACCGTGTTGTGTAATAAGTGTTATTTATTATTTCACATACCTGAAGTTGATATCATAGATTATCTCTATGAGTTGTCTATTATTTCACATACCTGAAGTTGATATCATAGATTATCTCTATGAGTTGTCGTAAATTGATTCCATTTTTTATTTTTTGCAGTTTGAAAAATGTTGAATGATTTTCTTTCGTTTTTGATTTTTTTTTTTTAACTACCAGCGTCATTAATAAAATAGTTAATATCTCATTTCAATTTTGCTGTTAAAATAGTTAAAGAAAGGGAAAATATCCACCGTCTACCTGATTTTGTCCATTTTTAAAAAAATACACAAATCCTAATTTTTTTAACTGCGCTCCACCTAAACTTATAAATTCTTTCACATTTCCACCTCCGTCTACAAACCGTCAATAAAATTAACGGAATTTTGTCCAAATTACTTTTTAACCCCGACAATAAAAAATTAGTAATGATAATAAGTCTCCCCTTTCACGCGCCTTCCAAGCCAACCGAAGCAACCTCTAATTCCAAATACAGAAACAAATTCGCTTATTCTTTCTTCTTCTGAGATTTTCATTTTGACTTCGTCCCTCCCCGCTCTGACTTTGATCGACTTTGCTCACACTGCGTCTTTTTTGAGAGAAGAGGTCAAGGTTGGTCAGGTAAGATCCATTCGTTCCTATTCGTGCTTGGCCTTTGAACTTTAGCAAATAGTCCATTGAATAGAACGGAGAGAGCTCCGAGTCACGGAAATGCTCCTCTGTCAAGGAGCTCCGGGGGCTGGTTCGCGTTAGGTTAAAAAAAAATATCTTCTCCGAGGAAGGCGGCAATCCCGATAGGAATTGAGGAGAGAGGTCTGGGTAACCAGGAGAGGAAATTCGTGTTGAAGAGATTAGTTAGAGAAAGGCAAACCCGCGTATGTTTATTTTTGTTTTCTGTTTCTGTTGTTTTTTTTTTTTTTCCGTTTGATCTCTCTCCACTTGGCGGCCTCCAATCGCGGCCGTTGATTCGCCCACGGTGGACACCTTTTTGTTATGAAGTTTGGCGGTGAATTGTTCTCACTCGTTTTGTTTCTCTTCTCTTTGTCTGCAAACCGTCAATAAACTGTGGCTGTTTTCATTGGTGGGGAATAAACTATGGCTGTTTTCATTGCTTGATGTGCTGGTGCGGGTGCCACTATGCCTCTTTTTCCTTTTTTTTTTTCTTATTACAGATCTTAAACGACGTCGTTTTTGAAGCCCAAGTGAAATTATCATTTTATCCTTATGATGTTAGCAACGTCTTAACGGTTTGCGAACAGAGGTGGAAATATGAAAAAATGATAAGTTTAGGTGGAGCGTAACCAAAAAAATTAAGATTTGTGTATTTTTAAAAAAGTGGACAAAATTAGGTGGACGGTGGATATTTTCCCTTAAAGAAAAAACATACTCTTGTAGGGAAATTAAAGCGTGACATTTTCACATTCCAAGTGATAACTCGAGGCATGTACTGATTAATTAAAGAGGATTTGAAGTGGTGATAATTGCACAAAAATGCATGACAATGAAGAAAATTTTGAGTCAAGTTCGTTTACAAGTTGTTAGATTTTTTTTTTCTTTTTAAGAGAAAATTTTGTGCAACAATATTAACAGTACCAAATACAGTATGTTTAACGTTTGCAATCCGGCTTTAGCAGCTTGAGGAGGTGTTTTTAGAGACTGCAATGGTGATTGGCCTTTGCGGTCTTATCTGGGTCGCAAGCTTTCTTTATTTGTTGAGATTACGACCGTTATCCTTGTTGTTTATCAGGCTTCCAATCGCGACCGGAGGTTTATTAGCAGCTCTCATTTGCTTGCTAGCTCTTGGCTCCATTGTTGGTCTATAATTCTTCATGTATACGCACCTCTACTGCTCTAATATTTTTCCTAAAGAGAACTAATTAAGTTGCTGACCCCCTATCAATTTGGGATTAAGACTCTGTTTGGTACCACTTTTCCAGTATATCTTATTTAAGTAGAGTTTTTACCAATAGAATTTTTACCCAAAAAATTTTAGTTGTTTGGTTATCCATAAAAGTTTTTATTTAAAATTTATGAAATTACTTTAATAAGCAAATTTTTTAAAGTTGTGTTATGAAAAGAATAAAATAAGATTGTCAAATAAATAGAAAATATTTTAGATATTTTAACATTTAAAAAAAGTTTTTCAACCTCTACTCTCAAAAGCGCAAAATTCGAGATTTTGTTAGTAAAGATAAAATAGTTTATTTAAACTTCAAAAACTCTATTAGAAAAACAACCAAATAACAACAAAAATTATGACAAGAGCTTATGGGATTAAACAAACACTTATAATCATTAAATAAGTCATACAACACATGCACTAAAAAATGTGGGATTTTCTTCTCCCACACATGGATTCTAAATTCACGCACAGAAGGACTCTAAATTCTTACGCAATAGGATTGTGAAAATTTTGAGGAATCCGAGTACTTATAGATATACACTGTATATTTTGACTTGCCCTAACAAAGTTATCACCTCATATTTAAACAACAAAAATAACTGAGCTGCAAGGCCAATCTGCCATGCAAAGCTTCCTAGGAAAACAATGTCAAATTTCCCTCACGACGTCTTAGTTGAGGTGCTTTCAATATTGCCCGTCAAGTCACTGCTGCGTGTGTATGCAAGCAATGGCTCTCTCTGATCTCCGATCCCGGATTTGCTGTATTGCAATATGAACATACCGCCGAAAACAGTCCTCCCAAAATCCTTTTATCAAAGTGTTCTCTTTATTCTGAGGACTCTCCTCTTCAGTCTTCCATTTTGCGAAAATGGAAGAAATTGCTTACTTAGAAACTCTGATCTCGCCCCCTGGCTGTAAAACTCTGATCTCGTCCCAGAAAGCTTCTTCTATTCTATCAATATATGAGAAGACCGTATATGAGTTTGTTTTGCGAGTTTTTACTATTTTCATGATGTTCTTTCGTTCATATCTATTTTCATGATGTTTTTTCGTTCATATAGCAATTAGGTGCTATATACTGAGCTTTTTGTTGTAGAAGAATTAAGATAATAAATAAGATGCCGAAGAAGAAAAAAAAAAAGTCAAGGTGTGCTGAGCACTGTTCTTAAGATTATTTCTGCCCTCAAAATAATATTTTGGTGCAAATACGTTGTTGTAAGAGTGCACACTCAAAGTGGAACAACAGTAAATAAATATATAATGCGATGATTTATGTGGTAGTGTTTGGAATATGTAAGAAGTAGAGTTGAAGAAAAAGTTGATCACCTGTAGTAATCTATCAAAAAGTTCACTTCTCTCGACTCCTTATTAAAACCCTCACAACCACTAGATCAAAAGCAAGCACATTAGATGACCACATTGCTCAAATCAATTAACAAACGGAAATAAAGTTCAACATCAAACTAACGGAATGGTGTCATTACGCTCCAGTGAAATTATCTCAATGATTGAACTAAAACAGGGGAATTGATTATTAAATTTTAAAGCAATTTTCCTTGTTAAAATGTTAACTCTTATGCTGTTAATATTATTATTGTTAGAAAGGTATAATTTATAGTAAATAATTTGAGCAAAAATGTAATTGTATCTCAATTTTTAGTTTTAAAAAAATTATTAATTGTGACATGTCTCAAATCAATATATTAATTTATATTTATTATAACGGTATAATAGTAATTAAAAATTAAAAATAAATTTATTGTTAAAACAAATGGTGTTTATTAACGGAAAATGGATTATAAGTCCTTTTTAAAACGTTGAGGAATTTTTTGTCCCTTTTCCTAAACGTTGGGGGGTTGAATGTCCTAAATTATAACCACTATCAATATCAATTACCACGAACTAAAATGAAATTTGGTCATTATTCCAAATGTAAGTTACAAAATTATTTGAAATTATGCGAAAATTAAAGCGTTGTTTTATAACTCCCATAAATCATACATATATCACCAAAATACAAACGGCCTCTTTCATTATCCCTCAACCACATGTGACTAACCATATTAATTGCTTTTATGGATACATGAGCTCCTGTGGCTACCAAGTAGTTTATTTTTCCTTTTGCTAGGCTTCTTCAACCACTTCTGAACGAGAAAATGTCTAATATTTTCCTTGAATTATAACATTATATTATAATATATGATAATTCAATAATCTTTTACAACACACACACACACATGTTTTGAAAATTGTCAAATCTGATAATCCAATAAAATGAATCTCTTTTTCTTAATGAGTGTTGACGTACACTAATCGATCAAAGATATATCAAAATAATATAAATATTGGCATCTGAGTATAGTTCGTTTATGGTTCAGTCCACGAGTACCTACCGCGATATTAAATTTCGAAGTAATCACGTAGATATTATTAGAAATTGATTATAGAAAATAATAAAAGTCGATTTTGAGATCCGAATCTCTTTTTATGATTATTTTATCGACTGTACGTACACATAAGAATGCCTCCTGTCCACGTGAGGCCGTGCCTTGAGTGTAATCTGGTTGAGCTGCGTCACACAGAGCTAACATCCTTATACCTAGAACTGGCAAAACTATCTAATCGTGTTTGTGTCGTGTTAATTTCATATCGTGTCAAATTTAAGTCAACCTAAAGATGACTCATCCAATGATCGTGTCAAAATATTAAAACTCAAACCCAACATGAAAAATAAATAGGTTACCCAATAACCTATTTAATATTTATATATTTAACAAATGTTATATATTTTTCACCACACACCCACCAAAATATTACACATTTACACTATTAAAATTTCAATTATATATATGTGAATAACACTATATATCAATATCATAAAATATACATGTGTATTGATATTTTACACACTTACATTATTAAAGTGTCTATTCTTCCCAAAAATATAAAAAGAGATAATCATGTTTAATATTTGAGTTCCAATAACAAGAACCTAGAAATTAATTTTAAAAGAAAATATAATCATGTCATTAGTTAGGTAAATGGGTCAAGAACTTGAACACTAACTCAATACGAAAATAATCGACCCAGACCCAACCCATTTAATAACATGTTAAATTTGATGACCCATATCTATTTATTGGTGTCGTATCCGTATAATCGAGTCGTGTCAAATTTTGTCAACTCTACTTGTACCTGAAATATTGTTACTGCTTAAAGAAATGAAGAAAATAATGCTGAAGTCTCCTCTCGAAAACTTTTATCATTTGTTTTAATTATGTATAAGTAGAAATAGACATTTGTTCATATTTTTCGTGTGAGTATCTCTTCGATATTTGTGAGTATAAGCTGTCATTAAAGATGGCCAGTGGGCCGGGCGGCACGTGGCACGGCACGGGCACGGCACGTGTCCGTACGGCACGGCACGGCACGAGCACGTTTCGGTGAGGCACGAGGCACGGCACGGCACGCACGTGGGCCGTGCCGGGCTTAGAATTTTAGGCACGCGGGCCTTAAAGCACGGCACGATAAGAGATGGGCCAAAGCACGGCACGCGAAAAAGCACGTAATAAGCTAGCACGCGGCCCGTGAGCCATTAATAGCACGTGGGCCAAAATATATCTAAGTAAATTTTTTTAACAAAAAGTAAATATAAAATGTTATGAAATTAAAGTACAATATCTTGAAATTAAATGTTTTAATATATTTTTTAGCATAGACTTTTAAAAATTAATTTAAATCATTAAATCTTAGTTTAAATAAATATTCTAATCTTTTATGTTTATAATTTATTAAATGAATAAGTAAATATCATGATTTTAATAAATTTAATAAATAAAATTATAAATATCATAATTTTATTTATGATATTTATTAAATGAATAATGTTATTTAATTTTATTTAATTATTTATTTACGTTTATAATTTATTAAATGAATAAGTAAATAACTAAATATCATGATTTTAATAAATAAGATTATAAATATCATAAATTTATATATTATAAATAAAAATTTTTTTTTTTACAAAATTAATAATAAAATATTTTTCATATTAATATTAAATCATAACTTAATTAATATTTAATAGAGATATGTTTCATTTGTGAATGAAATATTTTTCATTTTATACACAAGAAAAATGTTAATTGCTATCTTAATAAAAATTAATATGATTATGATTTTGAATATTATTATTATTATTATTATTATGTTGGTGGGCTTAAAAAAGCACGTCAGGCACGTGGGCTTGAATAAAGCACGTTAGGCACGTGGGCTTTTTTAAGCACGCAAAAAAAAAAAAAGTTGGTGGGCTTTTTTTGGACACGGCCCACGGCACGGCACGAGCACGGCACGAGAGGGCTCGTGCCGTGGGCCGTGCCGGGCTCAACTGAAAAAATAATGGGCACGGCACGGCCCACGAGCCCTTATGGGCCGACAATTGGTGCCGGCACGGCCCATTGGCCATAGTTAGCTGTCATAATAAACTTTATCTTGAATTGACTTAAATAGTATATTTGTCGTGTTCTCCTTATAATATACATATGATTGAACATCATGGGTTAATTTTTTCACAATATTATATAAATGAATCGTAAACTACCCCTTCAGAACTTAAAAAAGTACAACTTAACCATGATGAATTAATTGATTAATTAAAAATCGCAAAAAAGAAATAATTAAATAATATTTAAGATTCGATTTTCTAATATTAAAAGATTGATGAATTAATTAATTATATCGGCGAGCTCCCGACATTGATGCGACAGACACGACTTGCTGCAGAGCTCATGTTTACTCCGGCAATGATTTTAGGAGGTGAAAAAATAGATTAAAGAAATAAATAAGAAATTTAAAATCATTTATTTGGGCTAGCTGGCTAAGTAGGCATGGCAAAACTCTGGGTTCGGGCCGAGTTTGGACCCGCCCAAGATTTGCCCGAATGGATAAAACAACTACCCGAACCAGGGTTCATACCCAGATTTTTTGAATGTGGGCCAACATAAGCCCAACGCCTCCCAATCACGGATTTTTAAGCCGGGGTTCTACCACCCACATATTCAAGCTGAACAAAAAAAAAAAATTGTAATAGTGTAAATTTTACACAAATAATAAATAAAAATTGTTTCAATCTATTCTCTATTACCTAAATGCATTCAATCTCTAACCTAAATTCATTCAATCTTTATCAAAAATTTAAATTGAACAGCACAATAATCACAAATAAATCTAAATAATGGTAATATCCAACAGATCTCGAAGGAAGACTAAAACGAAACCTTACAAAGAAGAAAGACTTATAGAAAGGTGTTAGCGTTGAGATTGAGGTTATATGCAATTCATATGGAGTTTTGGCTGGAAAGAAGAGAAATAATCTGAGGAATTACATCGAGGAGATTATATGAGAAAGAGTTTCAATCATATATGATGATTGTAGGAAATTACCACTGGACATCAAAGAGACGTTATAGACTTATTTTTAGAAAAACTTCAAGTTGAGTCTTAAGGCCAAAACCCAAGTGTTCAAATGCATTAGAGTTACAATAAGCGACTTTGATGTAAGTTGGCAAACAAATATATTTTTCCCAATACAACAATTTGAATTCACTGAAAAAACCTCCTCTTCAGTATGAGGGCATTAGAAAAGAAGATTGGAAAAGTTTTGTTGATAAGGTTTTATCCGAAGACTTTCAAATATGTTGAAAATTTTGTTAGTTGGATAACATTATTGAGTGCTTGTAACCATTTTAATCAATATCCAATTTGTGCAGGAATCAATATCCAATTTGTACAGGAAAAAAGTAAGATAGCAAAGGATAAAATAATGAAGAATGTGTACAATCATCATTTAGGCAGCACAGGATATGCTAGGTTGTTGCATAAAAGAGCAAGCATAATAACCACTCTATAAAAACTTAGAATATTTTTAATAAAAATAATAAGGTGATTCAAAGTAGTTTTCATTTTACTTTTTATCGAATTGTTGCAGAAGTTGGACTTTTTAAGCATTAGATTGATCGCAGTGAAGCCTAGTTATTGGCTCACAAAAAAAAATATTATTGAAAGTTATACCCCTGAAGTGCAGCAAGTGGCTGAGAGAATACTATTGTGCCTTTAAGAATCGCTCGAAATTAAAAAGTGTACACCAATGCAAATTGCCTGAAACTAAAAGTTGCCTAAATTATTTTATAATTCAACTATATAAGATGAATCTATATGACTTTTTATCACATAAACCATGTTAAACAGATATCTCATTTTCATTAAATTAAAATTATCGCATACACCACTAAAAGTTGTTTATAATAATAAATTAGCTACCGCAACCATAGGTTGGACTGACATTGTTTTGTGATTTAAACCATGTGGTGCAATGTGTTACGGGCACATGAAAAAAATAAAAAGAGACAGCAAGCAATGCATAACTTTATTTGTCATTTTTTAATTTATAATGAATTTTCTTTGCTTGTTAATGCCTTAAGCTTTCTTAGAATTTGATTGGATAGAATTTATTGACTTTTTTTGCAAACGTAGTGTTTCATGTTTGTAATAGGCAACCGAGCGTTGAGGATAAGATCATAATTTATAAAGTTTGTTTGATTTAAGGCTTGCAATTAATTTTGGGTTTCTGTTTGTTATTGATGAATTTTACTGAATAATAATCCAAGTGCCTCTAAATTAACAAATGGAGTTGCTTTATTTCTTTGAAAAATGTTGGTAATGAGATGTACGTTTCGGCTGTCATCATTTTAATTCCTAATTTTGAACAAATCTTTTTGAATTTAATTTGTCGAGTGAGCTAACAAGACAGACTGAGCAGGGAACATTCCAATCCCAAGGACCAAATGATATCCTAGGTGATCAAAAGAAGCCTAATAGAAGTTGGGTGTAAAGATTGGGTCAATTGATCACCCTATCCATGTATTTCAATATTCCTAATCCTATTGAGTTGACGCGAGAATGAAGAATGTATCAGGAGAGTCTTTAATTTATACAACCTCAGTTAAATCAAATGAATGCAAGGATAAATACTTGCGACAACACCGAAGTTGGCAATTCCAATTTTCTTAACTCCAAAGGTGGTTGCAGTGTTAAAAATTACCCCAAGAAGATATTTGAGATTGATTTTTTTCAAAGAAAAAGTTAATGGCCTAAAGTCTCCTGCAAATGAGGAGGTGTATCGATATAAAGAGAAAGGAACAACAAAGGAACCCGTTGTTATGAAACCAGTGGCAGCTAGGAAACTTATTTTGAGAAAGAATAATCGTGGAGCTATGAAAGCAAGAAAAGAAAACAAGAGTTCACAGATGAACATATTTTCCTTGATGATTGAGAGCTCCCCACCACGGTCGATTATGATTGCACATGATCTGAAAACTTTTGGTGTCTACTAGGAGAGTAGATTGGACAAATATATTTGCAATGAAGTCACTGAGTTTACAAAGCTCTCAAATTTTCTTATTGAGATATGGATGAAGTAAGAAAAAAAAACTTGATTTATGTTTTTATTATGTTTTCTAATTTTGCAAACTGTCATTAATTTATATGTTTTATTTATATGTCATACAAGTTTTCTTTTTAATAGACAATTGTATGAGGAGATGGATAATGGTGGTGATGTTATTCCAATTCAATTTGGATGGATAGCCAAGTTTCATTCAACTCAAGCAAGTTATCTAAATTAATGTTCCTATATTTCAGACCTTTTAGACAAGATACAAATAGACCAGATCATTGTATTCCAATATAACCCAAGGTATAGATTATTTATTTTTCGTCCATTTTCTTTTCTTTTTACATGAATTATTTAAATTTATCTTGTATTTTTTATTTTTTAATTGTTTGTTTAGTGGCCACTAGGTGCTAGTAATAATTGATATAGTGAGGCGCAAAGTATAGTATCTTGATGCATTAGGTAATAATCCTGATGATGATGGTGAATAATTTTGATTGGTTTACTTCATTTTTTTTTTATGTTGTGGATTAATTTTGTTGACATACATTGTTTAATGGTTATATTGGGATAACAATGCAGAAGACTAACAAAAAGAGGATTGTACAACGGGTCTCTATGAAGGTATTAACGAAACAAAGTTATAACTTTCATTGTTACTTTCATCAGTTTACTTGAAACTAATTTTTATTTTTTTTAGTGTCCAAAACAACCTGGAACCTTTAACTGTGGTTATTATGTGATGAAATACACCTAAGATATTGTTCAAGATTTTTATATTCTTGAAAACAATGTAAGTTCCTCTATAATTATTTTTTAATATATTGTTAAAGAATGCATTGTAGGATGAATTTTCTTAAGAATAGTGTTTAATCGATCAATTGCCATTGTTTATAAAATACTACTTGTGATTTATGTGAATTGTGAAGATGTTTAATGGGTGAATTCTTTGCTGAATTGTTTCATGCTTGATGCTTGGAAATAGCAATACAATTGATAACTCTATGAAATGAGAGTTATCATGACACTTTTAGATTTAAATCAAGGTTACTTAGAGAGTAAATAACATGTTTCTTATTGTGTTTTAGTTATATTTTGCATGAGTATCAATTTTAATTAAGTTTCAATAAATTGTGTTATTCTTGAATAATTTGTGTGCTTAGATTGTATGCATATTTGTAGGTGATTGGATGCTCAAATTTCATGGTTACAGAAGGATTGAAGCAAGACTGGAACAATGCAGATGCTGTAACAACCATTGTTGTAGCAATTCTGGAGCATTGACAGAGAAGATTTCGCACGAGAATCTTACAAAATTGCGATTTGAGTTTCCAAATCTGGAAGATACACGCCCTAGACTTCTAGTTACCTAAATTTTTTACTATAAAAGAAGCACACATGTAAAGGAAGAAGGAGGCCGTTAACCAAGAACAAAAACTGAATAGAAATAAGAGGAAAACATAATCAAAGAGCGCAATCAAGGCTGCAACATAGGAGAATCTGCAATAATCAATCAGGAAATTCAATCCTTACTCTTGTTCTCTTGTTCTCTTGTTTATTCTTGAATCATGGGGATATATTTTATAGTTGCAACTCTTTTGTTTATTTTTCTTTCGCAAGCCATGAACTAAACTTATTTGTGGTTGAGTGATAGATAATTTTAATGGTTTATTGACTTAATATATGTGTTGTTGCATGTTTGCTATAGTATTTTGTTTTGATAATACTTATTTTTATTCATTATTTCGGCTGACCACCCATTTAATGATATAAGCTAAGGAAGAGCCACAAAAGGTCATATCTTAGTGGAACATATCAGAACAATACTTGATTTTAGATTGAGTTTCCTGAGTTGAGTTTAACTTGATTCCAAAAGGGTCATACTTAATCTAAAATTAGTGATGAACTAGACATAGGGATTCACCCTGTATGGTAAATAGAACCTAAATGTGTAACGCTATATTTTATGTAGTATAACAATTGGTCACTGTTAAGTTGCATAAAGATATAAGACATCCAACATGCGATAGCTGCAGATACATAAGGCTTTTGCCTAGTGCTGTAGCAGATGCTGCAGCAATTAAACCTAAAATTGGGAGAAATAGTCAAAGTCATTAAGAGAGTTTAATCACTTAATTACTCCATTCCCATTGGTTTTTTTTCTTATGTGTGAGGTGAGAATTTATTTTATGCATTTCATTATTTCAAGTTTGTTTTAATTAATGAACTTGCTAGTGTTATTACTCATTTTATTTTCAATTAAACTAAAAACTACACTATTGAAATTGTTGTAGCAAGTCTGATAATATCAATCCCTATGGAGACGATCTTGAATACTTATAATTATATTACTTGTTGTGTACACTTGCACATTGACAATAATAGCATTGAAATGTTACAACAATAATCATATATTGTGCTATCAATGAGAGGAGGTACCTTGTATGTTTAGGATAATCACATACACTTTATTTGACATATTTATTATATGTTAAAGTTAGAATACCATATATATCTAGATTTTATCCTAATGTAGTTTTAAATGGAGTAGGCAGATGCATTAGTTGAACATAACCGATCAATATTTTGTTGAATGCATTCAAGATGTTGTTCGGCAAAATTGATGCCAATTTTCAGTGTGTTTACTGTGGATTGGAGTGCAATGAATCAAAAACTCAGAGCTCCAAAATGGCTTTGTTTGGATTAAAGCTTTTCAGCCACTTGTCACGTGCAGTTACGAGTCACTTAAAGTTTAAAGCTAAACGGCTCAGCCCCCTGTCATTTTGGAGAAACTTAAGTGGAGCACGTGATTTAGCTTGTGAGGAACGAATCTAATCTGTTATTTGTCGTTACACACGTGTCCTGATTGTGTACAATATGGGTTTCAACATCAGGGGTATAAAGCTGGTTGTTGAAGGAGAAAGAGGGGATTCTGTAAGAGCTTTAGAGAGAGATAGAGGAGTGAGAGAGGTTCTTCTTGTTGCTTGTAATCTCTTGTTTAGAAGCTCTGTAATTGTCATCTTGATTCATCAATAAATCTTTTTATGTGGCTTCTCTTGTGGATGTAGATTGTGCATTTCATGCACAATCGAACCACGTTAGATTATGTTTCTTGTGTGTATGTGAATTGCTTCTCAGTTAGGTTTTACTCTGTGATAATCATCTTAGACTTAGGGCTAATTGGAATCTGTGTTGGTGTCTTGATATCTAAACTTGGTTTGTTCTGCAACTTGTTTTGATCTTGGCTAGAGTTCTTGGGCTGTGGTTTATTGCTTGAGGGCAATTAAATTACTACATCTACTATGCACTTAGGCACTTTAGTGCAAACTGTAACGACTGGAGCTGTTGCATGTAGAAATAGAAGGCATATAAAGTCCAGTGTTGAGTGGTAAAGTAATATTGAGTGAAGCAAAATAATTATTATAAATTATCAGCTTCTTAGGCATTTTCTTTTATGTTAATCACAACAGATTTAAAAATATATTTATTTATTTGGTTGTTTTATTTTAGGAAAAATTTTAAAAAATATGTATATATTTTGTTGCTTTATTTTTTAAGTTCAAGAGCTGTGATAAATATACTACAAATGACCTTTCATTACTTCGAGGCAAGTAGGCCATGTATGTTGCAAAGTTAATTGTAGCATACAATAATCAGGTAACTTATAAATATATTTTTTTCTTGTAAATATCCAACAATTGATTTGTGTAGCATACTATTTAATTGATTCCATATATTATACTTGTAGGTAGGAAAGGTGAAGGGAAAGGCAAAGGTCAAAGAGTAGATGCACTAAATATAATTGATTGATTTCTACAAACTGTCCTTATGTTGTTTTCGAACTATATTTGAGATGTTTTCAAACTATATTTAAGATATTTGTATTAGTGTTTCATTTGATACTTATTTAAATTTTATTGGGAATGTTGTATACTTATATTTAATTGTTAAGTTTAGTACTTCAATTTAATTTTAATATGTTCTTTAAATACCATCATTTGATTGGCAAAATTAAAAGAACAATGAAAACAATAAAGTAACAATAGAAATGCTAAGATATAAATTCAACTAAAAGTCATCGACACTAAAAAATGTATCATAAAGTAACAACTCCATTGTGTCATAATACTAGTGATACCATAGCAATACTAATTATTGACAATAAAGTATTAGTATTTATTCATTCTATCATGTTATATTTGTGGTGTAAAACAAACTATTGACATGTAATTATTGTTAGTAAACACTAGCGCTATAGTGTCATAATATTTGTGATATTATAGTGAAACGAACTACTGACATCCAATAATTATTAGTAACTACTAATACCATAGTGTCATAAAACTTATAATACAGTAGTAATGGGAACATTGACACCACAAAAAAGTGTCACTAAAAGTAATCACCGATACTATTATAATCTCAGTAAAGACCATTTTTCTAGTAATGGCTTCACTATATTTTGAAGTCACATTTCTTTAGTCAGATGTTTGGTAGTCTTTAATAAAACCATACCTTTGGCCACTCAACATATGCTAATCAAGATGAGTTAGAGGGGGTTGTCAAGGGCTTGAAACAAATTATCAGCCACCTTTCCCTTCCATGAAGCTAGATTATTTGGAGTATGATTAGCATCTAAAAAATTGTCCATCACAACCTCTTGCACTATTGGTTGTATCCACCCGACTGTACAAAGAATCATCCTCTTTAGACGAATTAGAATTCTAAGCGTGGGAGCATGGAATTGAAAGTAGATCCGCAATATAATAACTTTGAATTTAGGATGGGATTACAAGAACAATGGAAAAAATTGGCCCCCTCCAACAAGCGTATGTATATGACTATCTATTAGGAACTTTCTTAATCTTGCAAATTTAAGGTAAATTAAATGAGAAAATGGTCAAAATTCTCCCATTATTTGTTGAAATTATAAATCATTTTCTCCCTTATGTTTCAAAATCGATTAAAAATTTCTTGCTGTTAAAAAGTCATTAATGTTAGAACAATAAATTATTTTGGTGAAAACCATCACCCATAATCCAAGAGCATTTATGTTATATCATTAAGAATGAATAACAAAATTTGCAAAAGTATACCAATATCCATAACACTCAATTGCATTTTAGGGATGTGTGGTTCGTCTTTCAGATCAATACGTTATCCCAGAGAAACCTTTCAACTTTCCTTTTCCACTCTCTCAGATGATGGGATGTCGGAAGAGAATAAGATTTTTTCATGTGACTTGAGGACCATAACCACTTATATAGATAATGTTCCTATTATCTTTAAGTATTTTCATTTTTGCCCATCATAGAAATAAAAATTATTTTAAATATCTATATGCTAAAGGCCTACATCTTATTAGATATATCAAAGTTTAGATTACTAAAAACCTTAATAGATCACTTTTAATTGGAATTAACCTTACATGACAGTCCACAACACATAATTATTCACTCAAATTCTAACATTGGATTAAGAATCTAATAACATTGGATTAAAGATCCAACAATTAATTTTCTATAAAATGCCTACAGGCTTAACTCAACTCAAAAGCTAACTCAAGAGTTTAAGGGTTGTTTGAGTCCTATATACTTAACTCAAGTGACGTATAGCCTATAATTATCTTTTAAAGCATAAGCAGAGAGTATTATGTTAAACATTGGCTTACAAAAATTACTTCAATTAAATTTATTTCAAAAAATATTTCAATTTGCATGCTTAGATGAGAATCCACAATCTAGACCAATGGTGAAGAGAATGTTAGCCAATTATTATGAATATAATTTTTCGAACTCTAGTTCATTAAGAGTTTTTTTTTACAATCTTTTCTTTTGCTTTAAATTAATAAATTATCTACTGAAAATAATGAAAATGGTATTAACATTTTACTCATTTTATTAGGTGCATTTTTTTTTCATTTTCTACTTATGAAATTTTGATACTCATTTTAAAAGTTTAACTTTTAATTTAGTCTAGCGTACTTTAAGATATTGAGTTCCCCTTTGACTATACTGACACAACTTAAAAGTAATTTCTAACTCCCAAGCATAAGAATGTCTTGTTATATTATAGCTCGGTGAGTCCGAGGTCGATCTACAGAGAGAATATTTAATTTGTTTATTTTATTTTATCTAAAACTAAAAATAAAACTTGAATACAAGCAACTTAATTAAATGAAACTATGAAATTGAAATAATTCGAATTATGGATCAACTCTCAGTAGTAAATAAAATTTAATAAATTCTTTTTGCCATTCTTTTTAGATTTATTGCCCAAAAGATTAATATATAAATTATTATTATTTTCCCATTAATTTTATTATGGATTAAGTATTTATTGTGCAAAAAATTTAATTTGTCTACAATAAGTCAAAATACTATTTTACCATACCTTACATTAAGATATTAAGAATTTATTGTGCCAAACTCCCTTATTTGTGTACAATAAATCAAAATTTCAAAATATAAAATATGTATAAAATTAAATAGAAAATAATTTAATTTATATAATTAAAAATAGAATTTGATTAAATCATATTTATTTCATTAGAGTTTCACCTTATCCTAACTATTATTATTTAGCTAAGCATAATTAAAATAAAAATAATTATTAAAATTAAATTACTCATAATTAAAAGGAATAAAAACAACTAAAATTGAAAATAAAACTAATATTTATTTACAAAAATAATTATGCAAAATATTAAAACACACCTAAAAATAAGATTAAAGGGAATTTGAGAGAAATTGAGAAGAAGAGAGATGCTCAAAACATAAAAATGAGGCTCTATTTATAGAAAAATACATTCATAATCTAGTGTTTTGAGGTCCACCATAAGCTTTATGCATGCGCTCCTCACAACCATTAAATCAAGATCCAACGGCTGGTCAAACTTCAAAAGTTGACATTACTCGTGACATCATGTGAAGCATCCGATTTGATCAAAGAACGGTTAAGATTTAGCGAGTTAACGTTTGGATCGGGTTGACCCGAATACAAAGTTCGGATCCTACAACTTGCATCACCAACCATTGCCACATGCACAATCGTGGCCATTGAATCATGAATGGTTCAGATTTAGTCAAAATTGCTAGCTATCCAATGCACTCATATCTATTGTAAGCTCATTTTATCATCCAATCAGTACTCGGTCAACAGAAAAAGTCAACTTTTTGTACAACCTTAATTTTAAGTCGGTCTTGACTCATCTTAAGATTCTTGAACCTCTAGAATCCAAAATTGACATATGTTTATCTGTTTGGAGTCTCGAATTACGTAAAATTAATATTTTAACTAATAAACACACAAAAATACACAAAATTAGATATAGTTAAGACATAATTAATAATCCCTAATATATTGGATAAATACAAATATAAATTATAATATAAGCACAAAATAACATTCTTATCGCTAGATATAGTTAAGACGTAATTAATAATCCCTAATATATTGGATAAATACAAAGTTTGCTAAATGTTTACTATTTATATATTTATCATGTTCATTAAAGTTATCACTATAACAAGAGGTCATGTTTCGGAGTTAGGATTAAGTATGGGATTAGATTAATTTTAGGATTAAATATTTTATCCCATGTTTGGCTACTTTGTTTGTATTGGATTAGAGAGGACTAAGACTAAATTTAAATTTAGTCCTTAAATCATGATTTTAACAATCCCAATTTATAAGTGGGTTTAGATGGGATTAGAATAACAGAAAAAAATTTATTTATATTTCTTTCATATGTAACACTATTTTTTATTTGTAACCTAAAATTTAATTAATTAATTATTTATTTATTTTATTCATGATTTACTTGAATTTATTTTTATTTTATTTTTATAGTCTAATTAAATTGGTAATTTTACTCCAATAAAATTAACTATTTAATAATTTGTTACAATAATTGATTGTATTAAATTTAATAATCACCGATTTAATATTAAAAATAATCATGGAACTTAATAATACAAGTAAATAATTGATTTTATATATACATTATTTGCTAACTTTATGATAAAATAAAATATATCTAAAATATCTAATAAAAATTAATTAAATAATTAAATATTTTTATTAATTT
Source organism: Citrus x clementina (assembly GCF_000493195.1). NCBI lineage: Eukaryota > Viridiplantae > Streptophyta > Magnoliopsida > Sapindales > Rutaceae > Citrus > Citrus x clementina. The sequence goes on along the minus strand of NW_006262139.1, from coordinate 12,150,753 downwards.
TTATTTGTTTATTATAATTATGACTACCCAATAACTAATTTACTACATATTTAATGCTCTTGTTAATTATCTTTAAATTAATTTTAATTATTACTCTTAAATATTCATAAATATTTTTGTATTCAAGTATGTTTTAACATGATCCAATTCGATATTGTACCAAATATAATACAATATATAATATAATCCAACTTAATCCAGTCCAATTCAATCCTGTATGGCAGACGTAACCAAAGAGTATAGGACGACACTGACTGTTGCTTTGATTTTTCTATTCACTAACACAGAGAAACAAGTGCCCAGCAAATAATTTTGTTAGTTAGGACCCAAAAAACCAGAGGTCAATTTTGCCCATTAATCTTTGTGGAAAAACTTTGAGAGTTGCCTCCTTCGACCTCCTTAACTGATTCAAGACGCCATCTTTTTTTCTTTTTTTCTTTTTTTCTTTTTTTCCTTCGTCAATCGTCGTGCATTAGATTTTTAGAATTGATAAGTTGGCATTTTGTTATACCGCGACGGTTCATATTCTTTGTAGATTTTCGTTGAAGTCAAACGAAGCATATAAATTCAATTGCTGATTTGACAAAACAATACTATTGCCACCCTCTTCGTCAAAGTGCGCATTATTATGATAAATGGATATTGAAAAGTACAGGTTGCTTTGATTCGGAATTGATCAACTTTTCTATTTGCTGACGCCGACATTATCTTCGGAGAGATAATGCCCAGTAAACAAATTGGTTAGTCGCTCAAGATCCAAAAAGCCAAAGGTCAATTTTGTCCATTAATCATTATCGAAAAACTTTTGAGTGTTGACTTCATTGACCTCCTTAACCAATGGGTAGAACTACAAAATCCATCATTTTCATTTTCATTTCCTGGATAATTGATTGAAGACGCAATCTCTAATCGTGGTTTTGGTTTCTCAAAATTAAGCTTAAACGTAACAAAAAATATGTCATTGATGTATAATTTTTATATCCAACTATGAAAAGGAATACATTGATTCACCAACCAATTTTTTAAACAACAAACAAATTAAAAAAAATTGAATAAGAAAATAAGTATTATTTTGTATTTTTTAATAACTTTTAGATTTATTTTATAGTATGCAAATCTTTTTCATTATTTATAAGATTTAGATACAAATATATAGCCTGTCAAGGTTTATGTAATTTACGCCACAAGTTTGTTGGTTGTTTTATGTGCATAACTTGTCAATCATTTAATCTTTTACATAATTTAAATTGGAGTCATTATCTAATAAGAGATCTTTTAAGTTAGGGATGGCAAAAAAATCGGGGTCCAGCCCACATATGCAAAGATCCGGATTGGGATTTGAAAAAGTTCGTACCTGTATTTTAAAAAATGTAGATCCGGAACCTCAAATCTAAGATTCGTTTGGATCTGGATGCAAGTGAATTTAGAAGATCGGATATCCAGATCTGCATTATTTTTAGTTAGATTTCAATTAAAAAATATATATGTTAAATTATTTATTTAATATGTATAAGCATAATTAACTCTATAATCTTCCTTAACTTTGAAAAATATGTTAAGAAACTACTACTACTAATAATAATAATAATAGAATATTGTAATGAATTGGTTGCCTTAGATTTTTTTTTCTATGTTTGATTTATATTGTGAAATTTTTATTTGTGCATTTATGGTATTATTGTATGTTATTTATGTTGAATTGATATTAAATTGTTGATTATTGGATTATAATTGGATCTTGTTTGATATTATTAGGCAAATTGTTAAATTTAAAATTATATTTGAATTTACTATTATGCAGATCCGGAAATCCAAAAAATCTACCTGCCATGCATGCGGATTTACCCACATTTGAATCTGCATATTTTATTTATTTATCTAGATATCAAAATTTCAATGTGGATTTGGATCCGAATTTTACCATCCCTACTTTAAGTTATTAAGTTAAGAGATCAAATAAAAGATAAGTAAAATACACACTCTAATGCAGTGTATTTTGTCACTGCATAAACTTGTTATGGTTTATGTATTTTACGTCATAAGTTTGTTTGTTGTTTTATGTATATAACTTGTCAGTCACTTAATTTTTTACAAAATCTAAATTAGAGTCATTATCTAATAAGAGATTCTTTAAATTATTAAATTAAGAGATAAACTAAAAGATAAGTAAAACACACACTCTAATGCAATATATTTGTCATGCGAGTTTGTTTTTTCCTCGTATCTTACCTTTTTGTTTTTTCCTCGTATTTTACCTTAACTTAATAATTTACTCTTTGTGATGGATAAATTAATTTATTTTGCTCTTTCCATGAAGGATAATTTTGTTCTTAAAGTTTGAGATATTTATTTAGTTAGTCCATGAGAATATTTTGCTCATTCTGTCTGGTGCATTTTTTCTTTTTCATTTTTCTTCTTATGAAATTTCATACCCATTTTGAAAGTTTAACTTTTAATTTAATCTTGTGTACTTTAAGATCCTGATTTTGCTTTTGACAATATATCTCAATTTAATTAGATCCAAAGTTCGCTAAATATTACTATTTATATATTATCATCTTCATCAAAGTGCATATTAATTATTATAACGAAAGGGTATAGGAAGGCACAATGTGTTGCTTTAATTTTTTTATTTACTAACAGACATATCTTTTGAGAAACAAATAAATGCCCAGCAGATTTCGCTAGTCGGGATCCATTCAAAAAAGCAGAGGTCAATTTTGCCCATTAATCTTTGTGGGGAAAAACTTTTCGGAGTCGACTCTATTGACTCCTTAACTGATTGAAGACGCAATCCTTTCTTCTCTTTCCTTTTTTTTTCCCCTTCGTCAATCGTCGTGCATTAAATTTTCAGAGTTGATATGTTGGCATTGTGTCACACCGTGACGGTTCATATTCTTTGTAGGTTTTCGTTGGTGCTAAACATATATAAAATTCAAGGGCCGATTTGACCGAACATTCAATTACTAACCGCTTAGTTAAGCTATATAAAATCTAGTTGGGCAACAGATATGGACCAATTATTGTATTAGATACACATGCTGCCATGCACATTGAATTTTTCAACCTCATGGTGGATAAATAGTTTGCATGTGTGGCTTCCATTAATTTGGCTTTACTTCACACGTTCACTAATTAATTGATTTCATTTTTTAAAATTTATGAAATTTCATACTCATTTTAAAAGCCAAAATTTTAATTTAGTCTGTTGTACTACGATATAAGATCATGGGTTCGCCTCGAACTATCTCAATTTAGATCTAAATTTATATATTTTTATATCGAAGCAGTTGTATGTTTATCAAAGTGAATATTATTATGACAAATAGGTATTGAAAGGCACAGTGTGTTGTTTTGATCTGGAATTTATAGACTTTTCTATTTACTAATACAGACATAATCTTTGGAGAGGTAATGCCAGTACTAAACAAGTTGGTTAGTCGCTCAGGATCGAAAAAGCCAAAGGTCAATTTCGTCCATTAATTTTTCTGGAAAAACTTTCTGGGTGTTGACTTCATTGATCTCCTTAAGCGACGGGGAGAATTACAAAATCCAACCATTTAATTTTCTGGATAACTGATTGAAGACGCAGTCTGTCATTGTGGATTTGATTTCAGAAATTTAAGCTTAAGCGGAACAAAACATGTCCGTTGTAAGTGAGATAAATATTTCCATCCTTGTTACATCCCCAACCATCCTACATCATTGACTTTTCCAAAAGAATAAGCTATAAAGTAATGGTTACTTGACTTTTCAGATTCTTGAGCCCCATCAGCAAGAGCAAGAAGTTATTGAGCCTCATTTAACATGCATAAAGATGGCCAACGGCACGGCACAGCCAGTCAAGCCACGGTCCATTAGGGCCCATGAGCAGACATGGTATGGCCCATCAAATTGGTGGGCCATGCTGTGCTTAATTTTTTTTTATAAGGGCCCAATATGGTCCACTCGAGCCGTGTCCAAAAAAAGTTCAACAATTTTTTTTTCTTTTTAAACTCACATGTTCAGCGTGCTTAAAAAAACTCACGTGCCTAACGTGTTTTTTTAAGCTCATCAGCTTAATAATAATAATAATTTTTATTGAGAGAGCAATTAATATTTTATTATCAATTTATCACAATTTCACAACTATATATTTAATTTCACAATAACTAATCATAACACAACAATGCATAAATTTATTCCATAGATCATAGTATTGATTAATGAAAATTAAAATTATAATCCTTGAATAACAATTACATCTAATTTTATTTAAACTACTAATATTATAATTGCACTTGAACTCCATTGAATGAAAATGTAATTTTTAATTTATCATAAAAAATATTTCGTTCATAATTTTATTTTTTTGTGTATAAATATGAAAAATATTTCACTCACAAATGAAACATATCTCCATTAACTATTAACTAAGTTATGATTTCATAAATGAAATATTAATGTCATAAAATTTTTTATTTATCATTTATAAAATCATGATATTTATTTAATAAATTATAAACATAAAACAATTAGAATATTTATTTGAACAAGACTTAAATTAATTTTAAAAAACCTATGCTAAAAATATATATATAAATTTTAATTTTAAGATATTTGTAAAATCATAATATTTTATATTTACTTTTCATTAAAAAAATTTACTTTGATATATTTTGGCCCACGTGCTATTGATGACCCACGGCCCACGGCCCACGTGTTAATCTACCAATGAAGCGTGCTTATTACGTGCCTTTTCGCGTGACATGCTTTGACCGATCTTTAATCGTGTTGTGCTTTTAAGGCCCGCTTACCTAAACATGCAGAGTAACTTTCCCTTTATTTAGAACAGAAGTTGAATTGAAAGAAGAGTAAAGATTTAACAATAAAATCAGCTACTTGTCCATGAGTAAGTTCAGAATCAGCTACTTCAACTAACTGGTCTGCTTGAACAGCTGAACCAGCTTCAAATAGAAATCTAACAAATTAAAATATATTCTTGGAACATTAAGCCAAAAATTTTAGATCAATAAATATCAGAGGATCCTGTGCTCTGATCATACAAATTAAACATTAAACTTTCCGAATCCATAAAGCAAAAAATTTAAGCTTTCCAAAAAAATTCAAGAAATTATGCAATAATAAAACCAAAAATGAAAGATTAAAAGATTTGATGTTTTACCTTCTTTCATCTGTATGAGAAAGGAGCAGAGGAAAATGGTCAGTGTAATTATTATCGGCGACGTCATTGACCGATACGTCGTCGCATAGAATTCTTATAAGTAAATTAATTGATTTGTACCTTTAATATCTACTGAGTTCTTCTTTTTCCCCTTAAATATCAAGTATTTTGAATCGTATAGAGAAGCTTGGCGATTCAACCATGCATCTAAACTCGATGCGATATCCCAGTTTTAGGATTCAAACACTTCACGTAGTGGCATGGATGGATAAACTCAATGCCTTAATCCCACATTCTTTAACTAATTTGACCAACTTAACTATTTGGTATTTTTGTAAAAATTCACTTTTTATTCAATTTTGGATGATATAGAATTTTTTTCAATAATGATAGATATTCTAAATTTCATCTTAAATGACATATCATTCTTTGATGATAATTCTTTATAAAACTAAGTGAATTAATTGTATAATCTCATCAACCAATTAATAAATGCTATATTATTTGAGATAATTTTTTTAAAATAAAACAAAAACTTAAGAATGTGTTGCACTACTCAATTTTTTTTTCTTTCACATGTCACTCACTTGTTACAATAGAATTAGTTTAACATACATAACTAGTATTTAATTTCTTCGTCAATCCTCGTGCATTGGTTTTTTAGATGACATCTTGGTAGATTGGACAAAAATGTACTATTTAGTCTTCATTAATTACACATAAATTTTTTAATTATGATGTTTAAAGTGTACGAAAGTTTGGAAAAATTTTAAAACTATGAGGTCTTAAATTTTTTCTTAACTTTTTCTTATTTTAAAATCTTGGAATAGAAAACTAACATATATACACACACACACAAAGCATTAATAAGGCCTCAATTGATAGATAACTAATAAAATTAATGAAAACCATTTTTTTTCCCTAACAACAACTAGTCTACTTTAGAGAGGTTGACACATTGACTTTTTGCCTCACCTCATTGATTCTATTACCTCATTTGCTCTCTTGAATGTATACTATAAATTTGCCTTCCAGTGCGTTTCTTTGTACATCCATCATTCCTAGATGTTTATTTCTATCTGCCTTGTCTAGCTAATCGTTAATTCTTGTTGTTCTCATCTTCAGTTGTTCTCTACTCTTTCTATAATTATTGAGTCTCAATCGATCTCCCACTACGCAATGGTGTTACCAAACTTGAGAAACGATTTACTAATTTTCTCACTGGTTTTTTTTATCCTCTTTTGTGTTTTAAATTTTCCACTAATTATTTCTTCTTATTATATGGAAGAATCCCACGCACTTCTCAGATGGAAAACTAGCCTTCAAAATCATAATAATGGATCTTCCCTATCTTCATGGACCGTTAACAATGTCACCAAAATAGGCCCGTGTGCTTGGGTTGGAATTCATTGCAACCATGGTGGAAGAGTCAATAGTATTAACCTCACAAATATAGGATTAAAAGGTACACTTCATGATTTCTCATTCTCCTCGTTTCCTCATCTTGCATATCTTGATCTTTGGAGCAATCAACTATTTGGAAACATCCCGCCTCAAATTGGTAACATTTCAAAACTCAAGTATCTTGATTTATCATCCAATTCGTTTTTTGGTGCCATACCACCACAAATTGGCCACCTAAGTTATCTTAAGACCCTTAACTTGTCCAAGAATAAGCTAAGTGGTTCAATTCCTCTTGAAGTAGGCAGATTAAGTTCTCTAAACAACCTTACTTTGTATGCAAATTGTTTGGAAGGTTTAATCCCGCATTCTCTAGGTAACTTGACCAACTTGGCTATCTTGTATCTTTATAACAATTCACTTTCTGGCTCAATTCCAAGTGAAATAGGAAATTTAAAGTTTCTTTCTCGCACAGCATTGAGCCACAATAAACTCAGTGGTTCAATTCCTCATTCTTTGGGCAATTTGAGCAACTTAGTTATCTTGTTTCTTGATAACAATTTACTTTTTGGTTTAATTCCAAGTGAATTAAGGAACTTGAAGTCTCTTTATTTTCTAGAATTGGGCAACAATAAACTTAGTGGCCCAATCCCCCATTTTTTTGGTAACCTAACCAACTTAGGTGTCTTGTATATTTATAATAATTTACTTTCTGGCTCAATTCCTTGTGAAATAGGAAACTTGAAGTTTCTCTCTGAGCTAAATTTGGGATTCAATAAACTCAGTAACTCAATCCCTGTTTCTTTGAGTAACTTAACCAACTTGGTTTTCTTGAGTTTCTATCAGAATTCACTTTCTGGTGCTATTCCTAAAGAATATCAGAACCTGGTGAAGTTGACTAAACTACTTTTAGGTAATAACCAATTTCAAGGTCCAATTCCCAATTTAAGAAATTTGACAAGCCTAGTAAGAGTACGTCTCAATAGAAACTATCTAACTGGTAACATATCTGAATCTTTTTATATTTATCCAAACTTAACTTTCATAGATCTTAGCCATAATAACTTTTATGGTGAAATCTCATCTGATTGGGGAAGATGCCCAAAGTTAGGCAGTTTAGATTTTTCTACAAATAATATTACTGGTAATATACCTTCTGAAATTGGATACTCATCTCAATTAGAAGTTCTTGATCTTTCATCAAATCATATTGTTGGCGAGATTCCAACAGAACTTGGCAAGCTTAGTTTTTTTATCAAGCTCATTTTGGCTCAAAATCAGCTTTCTGGACAGCTATCTCCAAAACTCGGGTTACTCGTTCAACTCGAGCACCTTGACTTGTCTTCAAATAGATTAAGTAATTCAATCCCAGAAAGTCTTGGCAACTTGGTCAAATTGCATTACTTAAATTTGAGTAATAATCATTTCAGTCGAGAAATTCCAATTAAATTGGAGGAGTTAATTCATCTTTCAGAGTTAGATTTGAGTTATAACTTTCTTGGAAGAGAAATACCATCTCAAATCTGCATTATGCAAAGCTTGGAGAAGCTGAATCTCTCCCACAATAGCCTCTCTGGTGTCATTCCAAGATGCTTTGAAGAAATGCATGGTCTGCAACACATTGACATATCCTACAATGAGTTACGAGGTCCAATTCCTAATAGCACAGCATTCAGAGATGCTCCAATAAAAGCGTTACAAGGGAACAAAGGATTATGTGGAGACTTCAAAGGACTTCCATTTTGCAAAGTATTAAAGTCAAACAAACAAGCTTCGAGAAAGATTTGGATTTTTGTGTTGTTCCCTCTCTTAGGGATTGTTGCTCTTTTAATTTCTTTGATTGGACTGTTCTTTAAGTTTCAACGAAGGAAGAATAAATCACAAACACAACAGAGTAGCCCTAGAAATACTCGGGGTTTGCTTTCAGTGTTAACATTTAAAGGAAAAATCGTGTATGAAGAAATTATTAGAGCAACAAATGACTTTGATGATGAGCATTGCATTGGAAAGGGTGGACAAGGAAGTGTTTACAAAGCTAAGCTAGCTTCTGGAGAAATCGTTGCAGTCAAGAAATTTCATTCGCCACTCTCAGGTGAGATGACATTTCAGCAAGAATTCTTGAATGAAGTCAAGGCTTTGACTGAGATACGACATCGTAATATTGTGAAGTTTTATGGCTTTTGTTCACATGCCCAACACTCCTTTATAGTTTATGAATATCTTGAAATGGGTAGCTTGGCCATGATCCTAAGCAATAATGCAGCTGCAAAAGATTTGGAATGGACACAGAGAATGAATGTGATAAAAGGTATAGCTGATGCATTGTCTTACATGCACAATGATTGTTTCCCACCAATTGTTCATCGAGATATATCTAGCAAAAATGTGCTGTTAGATTTCGAGAATGAAGCCCATGTTTCGGATTTTGGAATTGCCAAGTTTCTCAAGCCAGACTCATCTAATTTGACAGAACTTGCAGGCACATATGGATATGTTGCACCAGGTATGTAAATTATTATTGAAGCTTGTACAATATACTAATTAATATTAGCTTACTAGATTTCATGTAAAAATAATAATGATATAACAATAATTCTTTTTGTTTTTCTCTTTTAGAGCTTGCATACACAATGAAAGTTACTGAAAAGTGCGACGTGTACAGCTTTGGAGTGTTGACATTGGAAGTGATAAAGGGGAAGCATCCAGGAGACTTTATTTTCTCAATTTCCTCTTCATCTTTGAACTTGAACATAGCACTCGATGAAATGTTGGACCCTCGGCTTTCAACTCCATCGCGCAATGTTCAAGAGAAATTGATATCATTCGTGGAAGTTGCCATTTCATGCTTAGATGAGAGTCCTGAATCTAGACCAACCATGCAGAAGGTGTCTCAATTGTTGAAGATCTAGACAATTGAAGATTTAGTCAGGCTTGTGAATAGCTTATTTTTCAAAGTAACTGGTCTGGTCCTTTGAAATCGTTTTCTAGATTTTACCATATCACAAGGGGTAATGCTTGTAAGTCCTGTTGACTGGATGTATCTTTTTCATTTTATAAATAAAATCTTTCCTCACCTCACACGGTTTGAGGTTTAATAACCCAACAATGTTTGTGGTATGTCACTCCAAAACCGTTGCCTATTTTCAAACTTGCACCCTCAATTTCTCTTATTAGTTCAGTTAAAGCCCATCAACATACTATCAATTGGATGATGAGGTGCTCTATTACTAGAAGCAAAGCTTCTCTTTAAAAGAATTTCAAGTACATGATATTAGCAAATATGTTACAGTGTCTTCAAAATTTGTATTGTACATCCTAGATAGCTTGATAATGTTCTTATCTTAACCATTAGATGGTACACGTTGGGAAGCTTAACAAACATTCTCAGGAAGTATAACAAAAAAAAAATCAATGAAATAAGAAAAGATAGAATAGAAGAAATCTCCTTTCTTGACCCTTACGCATTGTGGGTTTAAATGGATACGGATTGGGAATTTCCCATAAAGAAATATAAATATCTATACCCATCCCTATCCTTTATATTCCCCTTATTATTTGATATCCAGCACATATTTTTTTTAAAATTATTAATTTTAAACTAAAAGACATACAATACCTCAATTTTATTATCTTAAGAATTTAAAAAAATCAGTTTCAAATTTTTCATTTATATATGTATATGTATATATAATGATTAATATGTTAATAGATAGGGATATTAAATATATTTCCGCACACAGACACACATATCGATTATTGATGATCAATGATGATTATGTTTTGTAAAATCCAAAATAAAGAACCTCTTTCAATTGATTTTTTTTCTTAAACTATAGGATTATTGTCTTTAAAATTGACTTTTGATATTTTTATTTGGGAGAGGGACTTTTGATATCCTCAAAACTTAAAATGCGGTAGCAATTGGCAAGCTGCTAATTTTACATTTTACGCTCTTTATCACATTATTTTATTTGCTATCCTTTTAAATAAGTGACCAATTTTAACATCAGGTTTAACAGTAGGTGGAGGCCAAAGTGTCATGTTCATACTCAACCCGTCTAACCAACTGACAATAAGCACTTTCTTTTAACGAGGGTTAAATTAGAATTATAGCAGGACACCTTCCCACATAAATATTTTGCCATTGCTAAGTATTATAAAAATAATAATTTACAAAATAAAAAAAGGCAAAAACAAAAACATCGTAGGTCAATACCTAGGTTAAAAAAGTCCCGATATTTTTATCTTATTATATCCGGATCCATAAGCTAAATCCGAGCTCAGATTTTGTCCTGCTCCGCAATCCTAAACCAACTGTAAATTGAAATTCTTTACCAACCTTGAATGCTTGGTAGGCATTTGGGTCGGGTATTTCGGGTTTGATTCGGTTGGTGTAACTCTTAGAACTGATGGTTTTAAATTTAAAAACCGATAGATTTTATTTCGGGTCAAGTGAACCCGAACTGAAATAAAAAGCCAATCGGGTTTGCCTAGAAAACAAAAAAAAATGTAAAGAAAAGCACAAAGCAATAGTCGCGAAATCGCTAAATCCAATTCTCCCTCTCTTCCTCCTCAACCTTCATAATGAAAACGACACACTCACACAGTCATACACACATCCAGTCCTAACTTTGCCTAAGCTATCAAACGCCCACGCTGCCAATGTTGTCAAATCCGTTCAAGTACGCTGGTGCTGCACTTAGCTGTCCTTGAGCTGGTTTTGCTTCTTCGTTCCCAGCTTTAGAAGCTGTCTTCTCTGCCATTCTTAAGCTAATTCAATTATTCGTTTTAGCTGCTGTTATATCTACCGATGCTACCATGGGCGGACCCAATGAAGGCCCAGGAGGGGCTTCAGCCCCCCCTGGGCCATTAAATTTTCTTTTAAATGTACCCCAAGCCCCTTCTAAAAAAGTTAGATAAATGAATTTAGACACATTTTTCATATATCAAAAGACTTGTAGTTCAATGTTAAGAGTGCTATTTAATGGTTTTAAAACCTTGGTTCAAATCCCATTAGCCACATTATTTTATTTTTTTAAATATTTTGTGGAAACTACTTCGAAAAATGATATTTTCACGCATTTAAAAAAAGAATTTATTACTATTATTATTTAGAATTTAAAAAAAAGTAATAAAATTTGAGTTTATAAGACTTAAAATGTATATAAGTGAACATTAAAAAAAATTAAATTAAATAATTTTTTTTAAAACTAAGCCCCCCCTCATTTTAGTTTCTGGGTCCGCCACTGGATGCTACCTATGTGTTCGCTCTACATTGTTAGTCGCACTAGGTAATTTCAAATTTACATACGTCTTATAGCAACTTCAAATGGTGCATGAATGGGACGGTTTATTGCAACTTTACATTTGTATAATGGCTGTTTCTAACTCAGTCGGGCATGGCCAAAAGGACTTGTTGAGGATGTGAAACGACCTGCCCCAAACCTCAGGGCGAATCTATCTAAACTCGTCTAACTGAATCGATAATAAATCTAATATCTAAGGATTTTATTGAAAAATTCGACGGAGTCCCTCATAAAATTAAAACATTCCCACACCTACAAAATTAAAAATAAACAATCCCAAGATAATTCAGTATTCAACCGATCTCCACAACAACTTCCTCAATCAACATACCAAATATCACCCAAAGATTATAATGTCAAAACATAATAAGTGATCCTTAATCACATATTACAATAAAATTATACAAATCCAAAATATCCCAACAAAATATATGTGATTCCTAACACCATCGCGTGACCATAATATTAAATTTAACTATCGTTGTTAGGTCGACTGATGTACCTACAAATCTCCTGTAGGGGGAGGGGAAATATAATAAAAACAGAATGAATATAAAACTCAATGAGTGGATATTAATTTTTAGAAAATAAATTTACTTAAAAATAATTTAATTCTTCTCTAAACAATCTCATCAAAATATCATAAGATTTTAAATAAACTTATTTAATTTAAATCATGCACTGAAATAATAATATTACATAAATCTGCATAAAATCAATAAAATCATCACACTTATAATATCGAACACTGAATACCAAAAACTATCACCAAACAAGTACTTAGGGGAATAATCTCATCATATTCGGACCTTGACGGACAGGCAATCAGGAAACCATCATGCCCCGGAGCTACAACGAATAGACGGGAAAATGCCATCTCATATCTCATATATCTCATCATATCTGTGCATGTATAATCTGGTCCCCTAAGGACAAGGTGCCCAAGCACACGGCCCAAAGCCTCTGTGTGTACTCAAACGAGCCCCAAAGGCCGATTTCTCATATGTATCATCATATCCCATATGTATCATCTTATCTCGTCTGTATCATTATATCTCATTTGTATCATCATATCTCATTTGTATCATCTGTATCTCAATATCTGTATCTCTGTAATCATCATACGCATGCATATGCCCCCAAAAGGTAAAAGCGCCCAAACACACAGTCCAAATCCTCTATGTATGTTCAGACGGGCCCTAAAGGCCTCTCATCTCATATCATTTGCATCACTATATCTGGAGGGGTAGGGTACTGTCCAATGATTTTGCAAACAACCTTTTATACACATGTACATAAACATATAATCACATCTGAAATCTCATTTCATTTCCTTGTAACATACTTGAAACACTTTATTCTCTTTAAAACTATTACCATGCATTTACTCAAAAACGATGCTAAAATCATTAATCAAACTCATTTTTAATAATAAATATCAGCACGTAGAATAAAATCCATTTATAGAAATCATTAAATCAGAACATTAAATACTTATTCATAAAAACATGTTGTACTGTATTGTAAAATCAGAATATATAATGAAAATAAATTTTGCATATTCCACTCATAGTGATAATGTTCGAACTCAGTATCGTCAACGTCTGCGAGTTTATTCTCGTCCGTAGATCCTCCTAATTCAAGGAAACGACATAATCATTTTCCGTAAATATGATATACAACTAATCTTACCAATAGAGCTCGAAACAAATATTCATTCATAATCAACTATTCCCGTATGCATAAAATTACCAAAATACCCCTGCATGCCAAAATCACTAAAATACCCCCGACATTAATATTTACCAAATTATCCTCATAATCCTAAATTACCAAGCTCCCTTCAATTCAAATAAAAAAAATAACCATAATGTCAAAAATTACGAAATTCCCCTCATAGTGTAAAATTACCAAAATGCCCTTAATAATTTAAATTACCGAATTACCCCCGAAATCTCAAATTACCTAACTGCCTTAGTCCAAAATTACTAAATTATCCACCGATTCCAAAAATTACAAACTTACCCCTAAAGTTTGTGAAATTACCGAATTGCCCTTGCCGGTCAACGATGACCGGAGTTCAATCAACGGCGAAGGGAAGCCCAGGTTTGATCGTTCTAATCTCAGTGAGTCCAATGGTGCCGGTAGTGACCATCCACGCGCGGCGACAGCGGCGGATTGAGCTTCCCAAGCCGCGAGCTTCCAAGTGGCCGATCAACGGCAATCCGACTGTTTCAGGTGACGGGGTTGTTTGGAAAATGACAAGGGTGAGCTGAGGAACAAGATTCAGGTTGTGGTGCGGCCTAAATCCGATGAAATCGACAGCGACGAAAACAGGTTGAGCCGCGGTCTTTCAAGCTTCGATCAACGGTGTTCTGGCCGTTTTTCGGCGGCGATGACAACGAGGATACGACCGGCATCGCTCAAGCTTCAGATCAGTACCAAGCTTAACCAGAACGGTGGCTGAAAAATGGGAGTTCGACCTGGGTCGGTTTCGCAGGTCAGCTTGGGTCAAACGGGTCAATCTCTCTTCCCTCGCGCGCCCCCTCTCTTTCCTTTTTTGGAAACTAGCTCCCCTCTTTCCATTTATAGAAACTAGCTTTTTTTTTTCAAGCTTACTACCAATTAAGCTAATGTCGGACCCGTGTTGAAATAAAATCCGACTACACACCTATTGAATTGTGTTCGAATTGTCTCAATTTTATGTCGTGACAAATTTAAAATGATCCAAACACGATTTATTTAATAAACGCATAACATTTAACAGTCACCACTCAAAATGTCGGATAATTGTGTTGTATCAACTTCACCGTAATAATTCGGAATAAGTCCGACAAATTTAAAATTAATGTCGAATGGAAAAAAATTAAATAATACACTTAATTATGAAAATTTAAAGTGCATATGTTACAAGAACCTTGGTTGGTTTTGCATTATTGATCTGACCATTAGAATATGTAATTTAGAAACTGATCTAGGGATTACAGTTTTGTTTTATTTAATAAAATCGTAGGTGTTAATTACTGAACTAGTTTGGATGAATACTTCTAATTTGTGCTTATTTAGGATTTTCTTTGAATTGGGTTTATGTCAATTTCTAGGGTTCTTTTGGTTATTATATAGACTTGATGTAGTTGATGACTATAAAACCCTAGGTGTAAATAAGGGCCTTTGTTTTGGCAGATTTAGTAGTAAATTAGTCCAGCTAACCTTAGAAATTACTGTTATTGTAATGCCTACGAATTAAAATCCATCTGAAGAACTATGCAGAAGAATTTTACTCATCTGAAGAACTATGCAGAAAAATTTTACTTTTATTTCTCATGTTGTCTGGTAATAAAAAATAAGCACTAATACAATGGATTGATGATTTCCATTAGTGTGGTTGACCTGTAAGTATGTTGTGTTAATTAAGTAGCTATTACAATTACGGTGTGTTCCTTGAGATATGTTTGCTTAGAATTACCACAATTGGTCAAAAAATAAATGTATAAATAAACTTGATCATACCTGCTAGTGTTGAAATTTTATGTGCTTATTGCTGCATTTTTCTTTTGCTAATATGAATACATTTAGTTTTCTATGGGCATGTTTGGTAGCCATCCCTTGCGAATGTTAACACCGTCAATCGAGAACAATCATTAACAATTTACGGCACCTGAGAAAAGAAGCCCTACGAATCAGTCAAAGAAGCCCCACGAAAATTTGCACCTATCAAGCTGTTGAAAATTTCATAGTTTTGTTAATAAAGTACTTATGTTCACTTTGCCTTTGAAGAGTTTGGTAGCAATGTTACTGTTTACTTAATCTTTAGGACATAATTACAATAGTGAAGAGTAGCTACAGTATCCGTAGGATAATGCCTTATTAATTCTTACTATTTGCTAAGTTTGTTATTGTACTGCCTATATAATGGCACTCTTAGTATGAATAAAGTATGTACTATTTTTCAGCTAATTTTCTAAGCTTGAGTGTTCATTTTATAACAATGGTATCAGAGTTAGTGAAAGATAAAATAGAGAGAGAAATAGTGTGCAATAGCAATAGTGATGGCAATGGGGCGGGTTTGGGGCAGGGATCATGATTCCCAAACCCGAACCCAAACCCAATTTAGAAGCAATCCCCAAACCCGCCCCATACCCAAAAAAATTATAATTGGGGATAATTCGGGTATGTCCCCAAAAATCCTTGAATTGAGCAAGGATTCAAAAGGGGACCCGATCCCCATTTAATTGTTTTCCCCAAAACCTCAGTAATTGGGTCCTTTTTTCCAAAAAAAAAATAATTTTGAATATACAAATTTAAAAACAAAATTACAAATAATTAAATTTTAACAGCCCCCAAATAAATGAAAACATAATAAATCTAAGCCTTCAACATAATTACAAATGATCAAATTTTACAAAATAAATCAAAATAATGCTAAGCTTTTAACATAAACTTGCAGTAGCTTCTCACAGCTGTCAACATTGATGTATATTCTATAATTCTTCATGAACCTATAACAAGATAAAAATAAAAACATGTTTTAACAATTTCAACTTAACCAATATTTTACAAAAGAATATAAACTAAAACTATATACCTCTACAACCTTTATATCTATTTTAATCTTTGGTTCCCCATCAAGAATCTTGCCATATGCCGGAGAAGTAGATGTCACAGCTAATAAAAAAATACAAATGAAAACCGAAATCAAGTTAGTTATTAGTTAATAAATAAAAATATAAAAATTAAAATGTAAAGCATATACCTCCACAAAGAGCACGTATCCAACTTTGACTACACATCAAAGCCTCCAATGTGCTTGGATGAAGTCTATTGCGATATGGACTTACAAATCCACCACCAGTTTTGAAATCATATTCAGCAGCAACAGTGGTAACCTCTCTCAATTTGAGACAATATAGGATAGTTACTACCATTCACCTTCTACCAAGTTAGAACATCAAAATGTTATTCAACATTAAACAGTACTAACTTTTCAACCAAATAAGTGTCTAGTTCATCCTTTACTTCCTCATTACCAACATTAAAAAACTAGTAAACCCTGAAATCCAATCAGCTAAACTCTTATGAGAACCTAAACTTCGCATAGAAGAGAAGTACTTAAAGAACTAGAGCTATGTTCAGGAGAACTAATAGCTGATGCATATCTAGCTTTGTACTCTTTCATTATACTTTGACAATCACCACACACTGTCTGGACACGAGAAGTAGCATCATCCCCATAAATCATGGAAAAGTAATACTCAACCAACTTAATTTTGAACCTAGGTTTAAAGATACATGCTATAGACAGTATTCCACTTATGTTGCCAATATTTATCAAACTTTTCAATCATTTTATGTGCTGTGATTCTAAATTCATCATACCTAGGAGTTGAAACCCACTCATTCAAGCGCAATCTAATAACACATACATGGTGCAAAAGTAGATTAAATGTTGGATAACTAGTACTAGAAAGCAATGTTGTACAATCATAAAAACATTTCAAATCATTTTCCAAGGCACTAGCTAATTGTCAATTATGCTCACTAGGTAAACACTTATATTGTCCATCAATTTTCTTCAAACGACAAAAAACATTCTTATAATGTAATGCAGAACATATCATAAGATATGTGGAATTCCATCTAGTTGGACAATCTTACACTAATTTCCTACCAGAAGTAATGCCTAATTTACATGCATTCTAATCAAATATTGATTTGCTTTTAATTGATGACCAAAAAATAAAACTCTTATGAATTTTTGCAATTAAATCACGAATTATATTTAAACCATCATTTACAATCAAATTCAGAATGTGGGCACAACAACGAACATGAAACCTTTGTCCACCAAAGATGAGATCCTTTTTATCAAGTGCCAACAACATAAAATCAATTATATGATCATTACTAGCAACATTGTCAACAGTGATGGAGGATAACTTACGCTCAATGTTGAGCTCCAACAACCGAACCCATCAGCTTATCATAAAGCACTTGGCTGTGTGAGAACCAGACACTTCCAAAAAGCTTTAAAAAAAGGAAATATAATCAGCAAGTGTAAAACTAATGTCTTAAAAATATTTCAAATTACATGCATTAAAGAACAGTAACACTAAGGTATAAAAACATTCAAATATTTTAAGCATAAAAATATTTTAACTCCGTAATGCCCAAGTGTCATCAATAAAGTGTGCAGTGATTGCAATATATGCTTTTGTTTGATTTTCTACCGTTCACATATCAATTGTAATGGCGATTCTACCTTGCGTTTGCTCCAATACACTGATATATTTGGCCCTTTCACACTCATACATGTCTAAAATCTCCTTTTTGATAGTATTTCGAGATACTATCTTTCACAATTGATTTAGAGAAGACATAACATCCCAAAGCCCTTGATGCTCTACAATACTCAAAGGGTACTCATGCATGACAATTGCGCATGCCATTTTTTTCCTCATAAAATTAGGAGCAAAATGAGTTTCGACCACAACCTTCCCTTTTTCATTGGTAGCTTTCTTTACTGGTGGGAATTCTGTGGCCTTCATTTTCATTTTCACTTGACATGTCTTTCAATGATTGTGCAAGTGCTTTGTTCCATCCGTACTCCTTGCTACCAATGCATTATTACAATAATTGCACACAGCCTTATTAATCCCATTAATTTCTTTCTTCTCAAAATGCTCCCACACAATTGACCTCAACCTTCCTCTACGTCGCAGCCCACCATGAGTAACACTAGTGGCTGAATCACCTTGAGTTTGATTACCATCATCATCCATTAAGTGTGGTGTGGGCAAGAACCCGACATATTGAATGTCAAACCTACAATCAATAATCTTAGACAAATATGTTAACGAAAATATCATCATATCCCCAAAAATAGAAAAATAGACGTACACATGCTAATGAAAATATATTTTTATACTAAATATAAAAATTAAAAAAATCTTAATTTATTGATTAAAATTTCTTAATTTGACGCTAGCTATTAGCTAGTGTTACGTACCTAATATATAATGTGATGCCTCTGGTCATACCAATTTTTATACTAAATGTAAAAATACGAAAAACAAATTCACAGAACATATATTTTTTATACTAAATTTCTTAATCTATTGATTTTAGCTCTGGAATTTAGACCATGGACATGTTACTTGTAAAGATAGTGATTAATTGAAACACAAATTAGAAAAAAATTCATCTTAACAACATGCCCTGCCACTTGCCAATGCTAATGAAAATAATATTAAACAAAGCTAAAAGGCCTGAAATACAAGAAGCAAACACCAAAATTAAAAGAAAGGAAACAAATATAACTTTCCAGCCATTGCTTTTGTGAGCCGAGGAAGATCAATTAGCGTCAAGTTGACAACTGTTGTTCCAAAAAATCATAGAAAATTTCAGAATTCTCAAGCAATGAAAAAAGTAAAATAAAACTACAATTGATTATAAGCACATAACAATCTAGCTGCAAACTAAGTACCGAAACTTTATTTTAACTATATTAGTATGTAAGAATGAATTATCATAATTTACTAAAATGCCCTTTGTTAATTATTGTCAATTGGTAGTAATAGTAGTCATAATAATAAAAACATTAACAATAAATTATGAAATTATTATTATTATTATTTATAGATTTTGTTATTTATTATTATTATTTATTAAATATTATTATGATATTATTATTATTATTATTATTATTATTATTATTATTATTATAAGTTATTACTACTACTATAATTTTATTTATTTCATTATTATTATTATTACCAATTGACAATAATTAACAAAGGGTATTTTAGTAAATTATGGTAGTTCATTCCGATTCCAAGACAAAGTAAACACATCAATGGAAATAAATTTCATTTTGATTCTGATTCCTACAGCTCAAGTAAATAACTTATTATGATTTCTATTTCTGATTCTAATTTTAGTCTATTTTGATCCAGCTCATTCCGATTCATTTTGTTATTTTTAATTATCAATAGTTTGGCTAAATCATCAAAACCACAACATATTTAATCAAAAAAATGCATTGAACTTTTAAATATATTTGTGCATAAATTGTTAAATTGACATATTAATGGGAAATTAGTAAAACGTTTCACAATAAAATTTCTAAAATATTTATTTATGTATTATGTACATGATATATTTTTCAATAAAACTACTACATATTTAAACAAAAAAATGCATTGCACTTTTATATAATTTTAAATATATATAATGACATTAATAATAAATAATGAAATTATTATTATTAATATTATTATTTATGAAAAAATTATTATAATTAAAATTTATAATAATAATTATTATTATAATAAGTTATTATTACTATTTATTAAAATATTTTTATAGTTATAATTTAATATTTATTATTATTATTACTAATTTCATTATTTTTAATTTTTAATTATTATTTAAATTAAGGATAAAATGAGTATTAAGAAGTTTAGTTGGGAGTAAAAAAATCATTTTCGGGAATAGAGTCTTGATTCCCTAGCTCCCCTTTGGAATTAGAACTCAAGTAATGATTCCCAAATTTGTGGGCCCAACACTATTTTAATTTCGATTCTAAGTCTTAATTTTGCAAATAAACGCGTCATTTATTCCGATAGTAGAGTTCTCATTCCCATTATTGATAAGTAAACACTCAATAAATGTGGACAAATCAGTAGGTCAGTAACCGTTAGCGTTTTGTTGATGCACTCACGCGCGCAAACTCTCATGCCCGTGTGGCTTTGTATGAATTATTTCAATCAATGAATTGTGTATTGGATCTGTGTGGAATTTGAGCTTGCACTTAAAGCATACTGACAGATTTCATGTTTGTTTGTTTTGTTGTCAACAGAAAATCCAATTGTTTCAGAAACTGAACGTGATGCCAAGGTGCCTCGAAAGTCTTCATCAATACGGATTCAAGTAATCACGAAACCAGTTGCGGTCTCCGGCACCAAAGTTATTGCAAAATCAGAGGACAGCACCGGACTACAATCACTCTGCCAAAACTACGACATCGATGACGAGTAGTTTGTCTCTCTTTACTTGAATCATAAAATTTATACCTCTTTTCAGTTTTCATCAGTATAAATGGTTGAAGTTTGATGAAATGTGAAGAAACTGTGAATTTAATGTATTGAAGAATATTCTAAACAGTTACAGCCATATGTCCAGTTTCCAAGCCAGCACCTCAAGAGTTGTCTCCTTCTCCAAGTTAATGTCGTTGCTGTTATTAGAGCTTTGGACCACTTGACTCGTGG
Source organism: Citrus x clementina (assembly GCF_000493195.1). NCBI lineage: Eukaryota > Viridiplantae > Streptophyta > Magnoliopsida > Sapindales > Rutaceae > Citrus > Citrus x clementina. Next base: position 12,129,616 of record NW_006262139.1, on the reverse strand, counting down.
TGTAGGATAACATCAATCAAACAGAAGCTATATAGTGTATCTGGAGGGTGTAAAGTTGGCAAATGATGCTTGTTCCAATTTGGCTGAAGTTCCCATGTCAAAGTGGAGTGTAATGGTTTGTTTCCAAAATCAGAAGCTTGCTAGCTAAATCAAACCATCAACTTGTGATCATCTATGTTCCAGGAGAGTGCAGCTCCATAGCACATACAACACCTGGCCAAATTGGCTCCCTACTGGAGTGCCTAGTGTGTTGTAATTTTTCTTCTCTTAACAAAATTCTCTAATTATTATTTTAAAAATAAACCTTATTATCATCATAAGAATGTAAACTGAAATAATCTTGAATGTAGCCTTAGAAGATTCCCATGAAATAATCTGGCTAAGGTGTTATTTACCCCTGAATAGTTTGGATGCTATTTACTCCAGAATATCTTGGGTGTTGTTTACCTCGGAATAGTTTGGGTGTTATTTACCTCGGAATAACTTGAGTGCTATTTACCCCGGAATAGCTTGAGTGTTATTTATCCCAGAATACCTTGGGTGTTATTTACCCCGAAATATCTTTGGTGCTATTTACCCCAGAATAACTTGGGTGTTATTTACCTTGGAATAGTTTCTGTTATCTGATAAGATGGACACGTGGCATGGTTAGGTGCCTTTTGGAATACAGCACCTACATTAGTAAAACTTTTATGAGGAGAGTTTTTACTAAAAAAATTTAATTTTTTGGTTGACAACGGAGCTTTTATATAAAATTATAGAATTATTTTAATATAAAACGTTTTAGCGTTATGTTATGAATTGAATGAAATACGATTGTTAAATAAGTAAAAGATATTTTAGACATATATATTAATAAATAAATAAATATTACAACTTCTACCTTTAAAATCTCAAAATTTGAGCTTTTACTAGTAGAGACAAAACAACTTATTTAATTTTTAACAACTCTACTAAAACAATAACCAAATAATTAAAAAAATAGCTTATAGAATTAAAGAAGCATTTATAGCTACTATATAAGCCAAACTAAATAGACACTTAAGCTAGTTTATGCTACAAATGTTTTTCACATGCCTTCACTTTTAGACTTTTAGACGAAGAAGTTAAAAAGGAAAAAGAAAAAGAAAAAGAAATCACTTTCGGAAAGTAAAAAAAAAAAAAAAGAAATCACTTTCGGAAAGTAAAAAAAAAAAAAGAAATCACTTTTGAGTTTAATGTGACATAAAAGTGAGGGATATTTGTGAAATAAAAATGAATACGTAAAAATTTGAATGAGTTTTTTGTGTAATTACAAAGGGGGGCATAAACCTACAACCCATGGGTTTATCCAAACCCAAACTAAATAAAATAGTTTATGTCCACCCCTAATTGTAATTACACATGAAAATGAGTTAGATTTGAGTTTGTATGGAAGAAATCATTTCATAATGATTTAAGAATAATTTACTCATGGGCCATAGACAAATTCTCAAAACTCAAGATGATATGTCAGTGGAAAATATATTAAACAAAATAAATGAAAACAAATTAATTGCATTATTTTCAATTCCAAAATCTTGAATGATCTGATTACAAACTGGCCACAAAGAGCATAGTTGTTGAAGCTCTTGAGCCAGAGCCCAAATGAGTTGCTACTCCAGCTTCTAAAAAGAAAGCTCAACAAAAGGCATAAATTTTCTGCTTTCCATTTTGTATTAGTTTTCTAAATTGACTTCTAAGAGTAAGGAAGAATCCTATTTTAGAATAGATTTTGGCCATCTTTAGGTGAGAATTTCAAACCAAATTTTCTTAAGGCCAGACTATAAATTCGTTTTTATTTTTTTTCTTGACATGTAGGCTGGAGTATAAATTTGATTTGATTTGATTTAATTTAAATTTATAATATGATCTGATTGTATAATTTTAATCGAATGTGGAAGTTTATTATTAGAGATTACATTCTCATTTATTTAGAAATAATGATTTTCATTTTTAAACTTTATTTTAATTTTCTAGTATTCTTTAATTTAAGGATGAAATTATCGTAAAATCTATTATTTATAATTTTTTATCCACTATATTTTTTCATATTTTAATATTAATTTAATAATTAATAAAAATTAATAATATTATAATTTTGATGTAATTAAATTTATCAAAATAAAAAATATTTTGATCATAAAATTCAAACCAAACTCAAATACGTTAGTTTGGGTTGGGTTAAAAATATTTAGGTTGAGCCCAATTTTTTATAATTTGGTTTGAATTGACTTAAAATTCAAACCAAGCCAATTCATGCCCACCCTTAATTACAATGATGTAAACTTAAGAAGGGTTTTATAAGGATTTTAAAATAGTGATAGAAGCCCCACTCAATCTATAAAGAACAAAATAGACATGGTCAAATCTAAAATGGAACCTGAACTCGAACCGATTCGAGTAGTTCAAATCTATTTCATTTTACCCGAACCCAATTTTGCCCAATGCCCGATCAGGTATGTCTTAGTTCTTTCCTTTAAACATATGTGAGCTCGAAATCCCTTATCGGCTTTTTTTTTTTATCCTTGTTGGCTTGTGAATACGATTTTTCTAACTAAACAGATGATCGAGTATGCAAGGACCATTCTCTATAATTGCATGCTTTCCTTGTCCCGGTGATTGGTGAAAAATGAATGCCCTTCATTTATAGATGACCTACTGTTTATTGCATTTTAATGGGCTGCTGCCAAAATTAGTTGTGCCCACCCACTAATTTTTCGTATAACTGAAAACGTGTAGCTTTGAACTGTAATGGTAAACTTTGAAACTCCTGAAATGGAAACTTTTTATTTAAAAGCAGCTTGTCACTAGGCCATACTAGTGTTAACTCGTTCCTAACTTTCTACCCTCATAATGGAGGGTGCGTTCGAGTCCTTTCGTTATCCCAATTAAGAGTAATTTTCTCTTTAAAAATAAGATCTTTCAGTAAAATACAAACATTTGCCCATAAAAGAAGGGTGCTGCCATATCTGTGGTCATGGTGTGCCCTTTACAGACCGATATCATTTTTCTTTTTAGCGTAAGGGTAGTAATTTAAATTATTAGATATGTTTTAATTCAGAATTTTGAAATTTTTAAAGTACGAAAAAGTTATTGAATTATATAGTTAAATAATATAATGACCTTCTATTATAAAAATATGAATTAATAATTTTTTTTACTTTAATATAATTTATGATTCTGAACCAAATCAATACTCCTTAAACTATACCATCATCTAAAGAAACAATTTCATTTCTTTCTTGTCCTATTATAAGTAATTATTAGTTGTATTGTAATTATAATTTAATTTTGAAGACGGAAAGACTTGAAACATTAATAGCATCTTCACCAAATTTAGACACCAGCCAGTGAAATTATCTCTTGAACTAAAATAAGGGAATTGATTATTAGATTTTAAATCAATTTTCCTTGTTAAAATGTTAACTCTTATTCGGTTAATTTTCCATATCAATTAGTATTCAATTATGATGATTGAATCATAGGATATGGTCGATTTATCAATTAATAATATTCATGATGATAAAAATTCTAAATAAATAAAAGATACATCAATCTCAGTTAAATGTTAATGAAAATAGTTTAGAAGAATCTTAAAGAAATTGAAGGATGATAAAATGATAAAATTAATTATAACATCGTGTGGTGTTATAATGTTATTTGATTATTTTGTTAATTTCCTCTAACATCGTGTGATAATACAGTTAATTCTGTAAATATCATAGCTCAGTTTATCACCCATTTAATAGGTGGTTCCTAGGGATAGCAATTGTACCCGCAAACCCGCAAATCCGCCCAAACCCACCCGCCAAAACCCGCCCGTTGCTGGTAATTTTACCCGTTGCGGGCGGGTTTAGTATTATAAATTAAAACCCGCACATGGATGCGGGTGGGTTTGGTATTAACCTTATATCCGGTGGATACCCGCATGGATATCCACCAAACCCGCAATATTTTTTTCAAATATTTTTAATTTAATTTTAATCTAAAAATGTATAAAGAAAATAATGTCATTAATTAAATTACCAAATAGCCAAAGGCTCAAAGTTGTGTATGTGTGTATGTGGCCTATATCCTATTCTAAAGTCATAATTTAAAGAAAACTAAAGGCATTTTCCTTCGAATTAGTATTTGAAAATATTAATCTTAATTATTATTATAGGCATTGTGTTGGATGGGTGCTTATGGTGGTGAATGAAATGAATATCTTCTTTTGGAGCTTGTTTTAAATGATAATATGAAATGTAATTATTATTTTTAGATACTAGTTTGTGTTTTTTAAATGGATTTGTGTAATTTATACTTAAATTTGAGAATTTGTGTTGAATTGATGTGGAAATTTTAATTTTTCATTTACATTATTTAAATATAAAATTGAGTATGTTATATGAAATTTGAGGTTATTATTATAAATTTATATATTAAACATTTGTGATTTTAAATACGGAAACCCGCAAAAAATCTGCCAGATACCATTGCGGGTTTGGTAATTGTTAAAACCCGCTGCGGGTGAGTTTTTGTAAAAAAATTAAAACCCGCTGCGGGTCGCGGGTGGGTTTGGTAATTTAAATTTTGTGCGGGTTTGGGTTTGGTAATGGCAAACCCGCTGCAGGCGGTGCCCATTGCCATCCCTAGTGGTTCCAGAGTTATTTTTATCTTAACTTGAAGCTCATGTATCCTTCCATCAGAGCAATATAAATATATTTATATGATCAAGCAACTTCATCGTTGCTTGCAATTTTCCCAAGTCAACATAAACTAGTGATCATCAATGGCTTCTTCCCACTATTTAATATTAATTTTCTTCATCGTTCTAACGTTTACAAACACCAGTTTGGCCCTCGCAGCAAGGTATCATCATATTTCGGACTTCATCAAGAATCCTCTACTCTTCAAGCCAACCTCACAAGCTAAGATCGCTCCTTTGCCTAATCCTAAACTGCCTCCTTTGCCACCAATCTTATCTCTTCCTCCTCCTCCTCCTCAGGCGCCACCGCCGCCGTCCCAGCCTTCGGCAGCTGATGTCCCTGCAGCTTCACCATTGTCAGTACCACCGGCGTACTCAGCACCTACAATGCCGCCGTTGCAGCATAATCCCACTTCTTCTTTGCCACCTCTGCTGCCGCCACCACCATCACCACCATTGCCGAAACGGAAGAAACATAAAATGCCACCTGTAATGCCACCTGTAATGCCACCATTGGCTGCTAGCCCTCCGCTACCTTCGCCTGTGCATACACCTCCGTGTGGAAATATCGCATTGCCTCCATTGGTGGCGAGCCCGGAGACAGACTTTGCTGGTACTGCAACGACTTGGGCTTTTCCCAGAGTTGAAAATTAAAATCAGGAATTTAAATTCCAATTATGCATGTTTATGTCTATTTATTATTTCTCATTCTCAAAATAATGTATTATGTAGCATAAAGTTTTTCAAGTTAAATATATATATATTATGTGAAATAATTTAATTAAATTGTTGGCTGCTAGCTATTTTGCTATATATATATTTTTCTTATTAACCCATGTCAGCGTCCTTAATTATGGTATTTTTTTTTACTTTAATTTAATAATGTTTTGAATGGCACGGTTGCTACTGGCTGATCGAGAATTACATAACAATATGTGAAAACTAAAATTGAATTGAATGGGGTAATGAATTTGGAGAGGTTATTTTAATAGACTTAATAAGACTAAATTAAAAAAATAGTAAGATCATCCATATGGGTTACAATGGGTTTTTATTTTTTAATTGAAGTGTGGATTTTTATAATTCTAAAAGTTAAAATTTAAACTTGGAAAAATATCACCCGTATACCTTTAAATGACACTTGTATCAAACATATTACAACACTTTTAACATGAATCACTTGTATACTCTAAGTTGATAAAATATGTCTGCCGTCCACCAAACCGTTAGCTGCCATTAGAAAGTTAACAGAATTGTGGCAAATTGACTATTTTTCCCTTGAAACTCAAAATAAAGTAAAAAAAAAAACAGGTTTGCCCCAAAAATTAAAGAATATTTTCAATACACAATTTTTTTGTTTTGTTATTAATAATACATTTTTTTATTAAAAAAATATGAATTATTAATGGTACATATTATTAACAATTATCGTAAAAAATCATCCATATTATACCATAAAAAATTATTAACAACATATTATTTACAATTATACAAATTATACCATAAAAAAATCCGGTTGGAGATTGGAGCAGATCTTCAAAAATTCAAGTTAAATTTTAGAGAAGTAGATTCGGTTGTGGAGTAGTGTTTTTTTTTTTTTTTAGTCTTGTTGAAACAACGATGTTTCACATAGATGACGTCATCTTCCGATAAATGGGATGACATGTCATTTTTTGTCAATATATATCATATGACATGTCATTTTTTACTAGGTAAATGGGATAACATGTCATTTTTTAATCAAAGTTTCTTCCATCTTAAAAGACTATATTACCCTTATAATGTCAGCGCTTGCAAATGGCAGCTAACGGTTTGGTGGACGGCAGACACATTTTGTCAACTTAGGGTATACAAGTGATACATGTTAAAAGTGTTGTAGTACATTTGATACAAGTGTCTTTTAAGGATATACGAATGATATTTTTCCTTTAAACTTTATGGAGTTTATGAGCTTATAGATCTATTTTTATAAATTTAACAAGGCTACTTTAATAAATTTAACATAGGTTAACTAGTAATTGAAGCAATTTTCTCTTTAATTTTTTTAAAATTATTTTCTCCAATAGGGGCTTGAACCCCACTATCATGAGGCGGATCGGCCTCGGTTGCACTTATTCAAATAGTTATTTTGCTGGCCACTCCAATTTCTAACTGAAAAAGAGGTGGTTAAAAATTTAATTCAGACTTTACTCGTCCTATTTTTTTACAATATAATATTAAATAATCATTTAGAATGTTGTGTCTTTTGACAAAAAAAAAACTTAAGAATAATTTGAAAGAGGGAACTTAAAAATATAATATTAACTAATCTTTTGGAATGCTGTGTCTTTTGGCAAAAAAAAAAAATAGAGAATAATTTGAAAGAGGAAACTTCAAAATCCTTGTCACATATGGATCTTACCATATTGAAATGACTCGCATTACTGTTGTTAAACCAATAGCGGTTCATACAAAATAAATTTTCTAATTGAGAATGCGCCCAAATAAAAAAAAATTAATTAACTAGTTGATTTTTCTCTCTAGCGTGATTTTTTTTTTCTTTAGCTAACAAGATTTTTGCTTTTATCCAAAACATGACCGCCAATTTTTTCATTATTAAAAAATACTGGATTTGTTTGCACTCTTTTTTTTTGTGAGACAGGGGAATGCAATCAATATTTCCATGTTAATAACTAGACAGTTTTTTATCTTTTCTTCTTTTGTGAGAGTTTTGTCCCTATTTTATTATTACGATTTTGATCTCTCTTTTTGGTCCCTACTTGATAGGGTTAATTGTGGAAGTTTTTCTTTTTTTTAAAAAAAGTTTTATTTGTGGATTGGAGATGCTTTCATTGCTTAGAGTTACAAATATATTGTTCTTGTTGCAAGGGCATTTTTGTGATTGTCGACGTGTCTCGTCAAATGGATTCAAGAAATTAAGTCCATGCCCTTCTTGAAGTAGTAACATGTCAAAAAATAAAAAAAAAGGTCATGTTGTAACTTGTCATGATTCTAGGGAAGAAAAGGATCACACTCGAAGAATATGGTGTTGGACCCGAGGGACTCCGCATGAAAAAGGAATACTTTGATTATTATATTTCTCTTCTCTCGATGTGGTTGAATTTCCTTTCACTATTAGGAATGACAATAAAATCTGGATCAGGCTCGCATCCGAAATGATTTGCAAGATTCGGATTTAGGAAAATTTAGATCCGTATATTAAAAGATGTGATCCGAATGTGGAATGTTGAGATTTGCACGGTTCTAAATGCGGATGCAAGTGCATTTAGAAAACCGAATATTTGGATCCGGTTAAATTTTATTTTAAATTTAAATTTATTTGTGGATTTGTGATATTATTGTATGTTATTCACGTTGAATTATTAATTTTTGAATTATGATTGAATTATATTTGATATTATTAGGTAAATTACTGAATTTTATTTTTAAATAAAAAATTAAATTAAAAATATGTATTAAAAATTAAATTTTATTTGTGGATTTATGATGTTTGTTGTATGTTATTAATTGTTGAATTATGATTGTATTTCACTTGATACTATTAGGTAAATTAATGAATTTTTAAAATTATATATTAAATTATTGATTTTTGATTTTTGATTTTTGCGGATTCTAATCCATTGCAAATATTACGCATATTCAGATCTGCACTTTTTTTTTGTGGATCCAAATATAGAAAAGTAAATGCAGATCCGGATCTAGATGCACCTACATCTCAATCCAGTCTGAATTTGGATTTTGCCAACCCTATTGCTTGGCGTAAATGTGATAAGGATAGATTATAATTTTAATTTTTTTAATCTAAGCTTTATTTTCTAGATAATAAATAACGATAAAATGATAATTACGTAAAAGGAATATCTATAATCTTGGAATTTATCAAATGAGTCCCTAGTTATATTAAATATTAAAACCATGCTCTTGTTAGCTATATTATCCAATATATCCACCACGAGCCTATATATTCCCGGACTAGATCTGCGCCTTAATGAATTACCTAAATAATTAGCTCAGATTGTTCCTCTTGTCTTCCATACCATATCTCCCAAAGTAAGTCATAAAGAAGTGGCTTGAGTCCATATATACTACTTGAGAAACACAACTTGAGTCCATATATATTGCTTGAGAAACACAACTATTGCATGTTGTGCTATATATACCCCAGCAAATATATGGTTGTGTGTGTGTGTGTACACACACAATCCTTCTTTAGAATAGATTTTTGCATCTTTTAAAATGTAGATTTGCCTATATAATGTTAAAGGCCGGTGCCAGCCATTCAACACGGCCCGCCATTCTTAGTGGTGTTGTGTTGACTTATTTTTTTAAAAAAAAAGGAGCCAAAATTTTGGTTATATAAAGAGGGCTTCCCACCCTCATTTTGGGCATCCCATTGAGAGAGAAGCAATTTAATTTTTTGTGAGAGAGAAAGAAGAGAGCTTGAGTGATTTTAAGATCCTAAAATTATAAAGCTCCTGTGAGTCTAGTGAGTGAGAGATTGAGTGTATTGAGGTTCTGAGTAGTGAGTCAAAATATTACAATACTTGTAATCTTCATATCACTAGTAAAATATTTTTCTTCTTTCTTTGCCCGTGGACGTAAGCTAAAAGCCGAACCACGTAATTTTATAGTGTTCTCTTTTATGCTTGTTCTTTATTTTCTTCCAATTTCATTTTAGTTGTGGCTCTGCTTCACCCACCAATTTCCTAACAGTGGTATCAGAGTCAGCTTGTATTTTTTGAAGTCATGGTACTGTTCACGTAAAGTACTATTCATGTACATGGTACTGTTTACATATATGATACTATTTACGTATACGGTACTGTTCACATTAAACGGTGGGAGCCGATCCTAGCAAATTTAGTTTGTGGTGAAAAGCGATGGCGGCAAAATAAGAAATTGAAAAGTTCAACGAAAATAATTTTTTGTTGTGGAAAATGAAGATAAAAGCCGTATTGAAGAAAAATAATTACTTGGCAGCAATTGGAGAAAAGCCCACGGAGATAATTGATGACAAGTGGAACAAGATAGACGACAACACCATTTCTGATCTACACTTGGCACTTACAGATGAAGTATTATCTAGTGTGGCAGAGAAAAAGACAACAAAAGAAATATGAGATACTCTCACAAAACTGTACGAGGCCAAATCACTGCACAATAAGATCTTCTTAAAAAGGAGACTTTATACTCTTCGAATGGTGGAATCTACATCGGTGACCGACCACATGAACACCTTGAAAACTCTATTTTCACAACTCACAACGTTAGATCATAATATAGAGGAAAATGAACGTGCGGAGCTTCTACTTCAAAGTCTACCAAATTCGTATGATCAACTCATTATCAACCTTACAAACAACAACCCAATGGACAATTTAGTCTTCGATGATGTTGCAGCCTCCGTATTAAATGAGGAGAGCAGACGGAAAAATAAGGAAGACAGACAAGCAAGTTCGCAGTAAGCAAAAGCACTATAAGTGACGAGAGTGAGATCAACGTAATGTGGCCCCAGTGGGAGTCACAATCATGGTAGATTAAAATCCAAAAGTAAGAAGAATATTAAATGCTACAGTTGTGGTAAGAAAGGGAACGTCAAGAAAGACTGTTGGAACAATCAAAAGAGAAGAGAGGGTAAAGAACCTAAGTCATTAAATGATTAGGGGTGTGTAGCAAGTACCTCAGATGATGGCGAAATTCTCTGCAGCGAGGCAACAGCTGTTTCAAAAGGCAAAAAATGGTTATCTGATATCTGGCTCATTGACTCAGGAGCTACCTAGCACACGACCTCTCGGAGAGAATGGTTCCACACATATAAACCTATCTCAGGAGGATCTGTATATATGGAAGATGATCATGCCTTGGAGATCGCTGGCATTGGTACTATCAAAATAAAAATGTTTGATGGTACAATTCATATAATTAGGGAAGTACGGCATGTCAACGATCTAAAGAAAATCTATTATCTTTAGGACAAATAGATAGTCATAGGTGTAAAACTCATATTGAAAATGGGATCATGAAGATTACTAGAGGTGCACTTGTATTGATGAAGGCAGAAAAGATCGATGTTACTTTGTTCATGCTTAAAGAGGAAACACGACAAGAAGCTGATGCGTGTATCGCGTTAAACGGAGAAGAATCAATGATGATGTGGCACCTCAAACTCAGCCACATGTCAGAACAATGTTTGAAGATTCTCTCTGAACTAAAATTGCTTTCAGGGCTCAAATCAGTAAATTTACCATTTTGCGAGCATTGTATTACAAATAAGCAGCATAGATTAAAGTTTAGTAGATCTGTTTCTAGAAGTAAATGCATTCTAGACTTGGATCATTCTGATGTTTGGGAATCACCAGACATATCCATGGGAGGTGCAAAGTACATGGTGACTTTCATTGATGATTATTCTAGGAGATGTTGGGCGTATCCAATTAAGAAAAAGTCAGATGTGTTTCCAGTGTTTAAAGAATACAAAGCGCGGGTGGAACTTGAATCCGGTGAAAGGATCAAGTGCTTGAGGGCAGATAATGGTGAAGAGTATACAGATGACGAGTTTCTTGCTTTCTATAAGTAAGAAGGTATTCAGAGGTAGTTCACAGTGGCATATGCTGCTCAACAAAATGGAGTAGCGGAGGGAATGAACAAAACTCTTACAGAAATGATAAGAGCTATGTTGAGGACTGCTGGTCTACCCAATACATTCTGGGCAGAAGCAGCCAGAACTGCTTGTTATATACTAAATCGGTCACCATCCACGGCAATTGAATTGAAGACACTGATGGAGATGTGGACTAGAAAGCCAGCAGATTACTCTTACCTATATGCATTTGGATGTCTTGTGTACGCGATGTATAATGTCCAAGAACGAACAAAGTTAGATCCAAAATTTAGGAGGTGTATCTTCTTGGGGTATGCTGATGGAGTAAAGGGGTATCGTCTGTAGGACCCCACTGCCCACAAAATCGTCATCAGTAGAGATGTTATCTTTGTAGAAAATCAACTGCAAAGGAGAGATGAGGATAATAGTACTGTAAAAGAAAAGTCAGAGACTGTACCGGTGTATGTGAAAAATAATATGGAAAAAGAAAATTCAGATTCTTCTAAAGCAGCACCAGAGCACGAGGAACAAGAACCAACGAGTCCGAGGCTCCAGAAGTTCGTCGATCAACTCGTGAGAGACGACTGCCAGTGTGGCACTCGGAGTATGTCTAGAGATCAATGTTGCATACTGTCTTCTAACAGAGGATGGAGAGCCATCAACTTTCCATGAAACTTTAAACAGCTCAGATGTTACTTGGTGGATGACAAGAATGTAAGAAGAAATTACGGCTCTACACAAGAAAAAAACATGAGAACTTATATCACTACCAAGCGGAAGAAAAAACAATTGTAACAAATGGGTCTACAAGATCAAATGTGATGGCAATTACCAAGTGGAGCGGTATCGTGCAAGATTGGTGGTGAAATGATATGCTCAGAAAAAAGTTATTGACTTGAATGAAATATTTTCTCCAGTGGTTCGACTCACAACAGTCAGAATAGTCTTGGCGATTTGTGCTACATTTGACCTACATCCAGAGTAGTTAGATGTGAAAACTGCATTTCTTCATGGAGAACTTGAAGAAGAAATTTATATACTCCAACCAGAAGGTTTTACTGAAATAGAAAAGGAGAACTTGGTTTTGCAGGTTGAACAAATCTCTATACGGTCTCAAACAGGCGCCGAGGTGTTGGTATAAAAGATTTGACTCCTTCATCATGAGCTTTGGATACAACAGACTCAGTTCAGACCATTGTGCATATTACAAGAGGTTTGAAGATAATAATTTCATCATTTTGCTGTTGTACGTGGATGACATATTGCTAGTGAAATACTAACTAGGCAACCCAAGAGGGGGGGTGAATTGGGATTTTATAAACTATCCTAGGCAAACCACACAACAATTTAATCTAATGCCTTAATAAATTCGAAAATAATAAATTCAATAAAAGCACAATAATAAATGAGTAAGGGAAGAGAAAGCAAACTCAACGATTTTTATGTGGTTCGGCAATCCCCGCCTACGTCCACGCCTTCAAGCACACTGAGCTTGAGGATTTCACTATCCAAGCCTTTTCAAGGCTTCAAACGTTTACAATTGACTTCAAGGTGTCAATGAACCTTTACAACAAGAGATTATATCTCCAATCTCTTCACCCCAAGTGTTTCTCACACTTGTACTCTCACAATTTGATGAGAAATGAAAAATACAACAATGAATCTCTCTTTAAGAGTGGATATACAAATTGAAGAACAAAGATGATTTAATAAATAATGAGTTACGAAATTGAAGCTCAATATATGTTGTGTGCACTTGTTCTTACTTGCTTAGATTCCCAAAAATGAATTGGTTTTGAGTTTATATAGTTTGAACTCAAAAATTAGCCGTTATGCACATTCTGGGCCTATCCGGTTTGCTATTTATGGAATCCGGTAAGCCGGATTTATGTTACCGTTAAGGCAAAAATTTGAATTTTGCCTATCCGGCTTGCCGGTTACAAAATCCGGTAAGTCGTTTGCGTTCCGGATGCTTACTGCCCCGTAACCGATTTTTCAATTTTTATATCCGGTAAGCCGGATGCTACAGTAACCTGCACAGTGCAATATTTTTTAAAATTATAGTTTGACCCCAAAACTTTACAAATTTATATTACGGCCCAAAATGTTATGAAACTTTACAAATAGGTCTAATTTTAGAATTCTAAGTAATGCTTCATTAATCCAAAACTTTCTGAAATTATGATTTTGCCCAAACTTTGTGACATTATAGAATGACCCAAAAATATTTAAATAGTTTCAAATAGGTCCAAATCTGAAATTTCAAGCAATACTTGTTTATTTCAAAGTTTTCAAAATTCTTTCAATTAAACCATAAACTTTGAAAAACAACTAATTTCATAAAATCATTTTTCCATTAAATATGAAACATTTATAATATGAAAATAATGATTTATTTAAAAAGAATAAAAAAAATCAATTTCATAAAATCATTTTTCCATTAAATATGAAACATTTATAATGTGAAAATAATGATTTATTTAAAAAGAATAAAAACAATCAATTTCATAAAATCATTTTTCCATTAAATATAAAACCTTTATAATGTAAAAATAATGATTTATTTAAAAAGAATATTAAATAATTTGAGCTTAAAAGATTAATCATTCTTAATCTTGTTTGTTATCATCAAAATCAATATTATGGAAACATATATGTTAACAGGTAGCAGGCCCCAACAAAGATCGAGTCCAAGAATTGAAGGTACAATTGGCTTGGGATTTTGAAACGAAGGACTTGGGACCAGCAAATAAGATTCTAGGGATGCAAATTCACCGAGACAAAAATAACAAGAAGATTTGGCTTTCTCAGCAGAACTACTTGAAGAAAATCTTGCGACGCTTCAACATGCACGATTGTAAGCCAATTTCTACCCTACATCTTGTTAATTTCAAATTATCCTCAAGTATGTGTCCTTGCAATAAAGCAGAGAGGAAAGAGATCTCGAGTACTGTATGCATCAGCAGTAGGAAGTTTGATGTTCACTATGATATGTACTAGACCGGACATTGCATAAGCAGTGGGAGCAGTCAATCAATACATGGCGAGTCCTGGTGGAGAACATTGGAAAATTGTGAAGAAGATTCTGAGATACATCAGAGGAACCTCCGATGTTGCATTATGTTATGGAGGATCATAATTTATTGTCAGGGGCTACGTGGATTCAGAATTTGCAAGAGACCTTGATAAAAGAAAATCCATTATTAGCTATGTGTTTACACTTGCGGGAGGAGCTATAAGTTGGCTTTCAAAACTGTAAACCGTTGTACCTTTATCTGCAACAGAAGCAGAATACATGGCAGCTACACAAACTTGCAAGGAAGCTATTTGGATACAAAGGTTATTAGAGAAACTCGGGCACAAACAAGAGAAAATATTTGTGTATTGTGATAGTCAGAGTGCCTTGCACATTGAAAGGAATCCAACCTTTTAATCCAGGACAAAGCACATAGGGGTACAGTATCACTTTTTTCGAGAGAAGTAGTGGAAGATGGAAATGTGGATTTGCAGAAAATCCATACCAAGGAGAACCTGGCAAATGTTTTAACCAAGCCAATCAATACGGACAAGTCTATCTGGAGTAGATTCTCTTGTGGCCTAGCAAAGACATAAGCAACATGATAATGGCGAAGCAAAAAGGATGATGTGGAGATTGATTGATTCTCAATCAAATCTCCAAGTGGGAGAATGTTAAAGTCATGGCTAGCACCGACCATCTAGATGGGCGATGCCATGCCATTCAACACGGCTCGTCATTCTTGGTGGTGCCATGTTGACTTATTAAAAAAAAAGGAGCCAAAATTTTGGCTATATAAACAGGGATTCTCACACTCATTTTGGGCATCCCATTGAGAAAGAAGCAATTCAATTTTTTGTGAGAGAGAAAGAAGAGGGCTTGAGTGATTTGAAGTGCTTAAAATTATAAAGCTCATGTGAGTCTAGTGAGTGAGAGATTGGGTGTATTGGAGTTCTGGGTAGTGAGCCAAAATATTACAATATTTGTAATACTCATATCACGAGTAAAATATTTTCCTTCGGTCCTTACTCGTGGACGTAGTCTAAAAGCCGAACCACGTAATTTTCTGGTGTCCTCTTTTGTGCTTGTTCTTTATTTTCTTCCGATTTCATTTTAGCTATGACGCTTCACCCACCAATTTCCTAACATATAATGTATACAAAGAATCTGTATTTTAAAAGATGCGGGCATCTATACTTAAAAATGATTATATATATAGTCATATATATAATGCTTTAGGTTTTGAAAAAATTAAATGCCTAAACTATTCTTAATAAAAGTCAAGTCCACTACCCTTTATGCATATTATAAAGCATAACATAAAAAAAAAAGCGCATTTCACTTTCATTTGCCAGGGAGGTCACCAATGGAGAGGAAATGAAATGGAGAAAACTTCTAGGGTTAGGGTCTATGAAAAGTTAAGGTTTGAATCTTGTAAACTAGATTTGGGAGTTATTTTGAAGTATTTTCAACCCTAAATTCATTTGAAATACTCATTGAATGAGAAATTTAAGGTGGGAAGTATAGAGAGAGTGTGCAAGTATTTAGGGTAAAAGAGGCATAAGCCAAGCATACAAGTTGGACTGCTCACCAAATTGAGTAAGATTTCAAGTGTTGAATTTCATGGGAATGAAGTTAATTTTAAAATTTTTGTACTTTATCTATAGTTAGGATTTCCAAAAATGGGTAAAGTTAGTCCTATACTAATTTTCGTAATTAGTGGATTATTTTAGGAGTACAAGGGTACCAACTACCAACAAGTCATTGTAGAGCCGGAAATATATCGCCGTCACCATTGTTTTGATTCCAAATGTAATAGTTTATAACTTTTTATTATATTTAGGTAGTTTTTGGGTCGTAACGTGATTGTGGATAATGTAGATGGTCTATTAGATATGAAAAATTAATTTTTGAGAATAAGGTGTAATTTATGGCTTTAAGGGTATTATGGAAATTTTGGATTACAAGTATGGATTCAAAGTTGTAAGTTGTAGGGTAAATAGTTGTTGCATAATTATGCCATTTAATATTAATCCCAGATTTTCTAATATTTGAAAAGTAGTCATGTCATTTTCTTGATTTAGGAGAAGTCATGAATGTGAGTTAACTAGCGAATATATGATAGCTAAGTTTGAGCATTGTCGTAATGAGTTAAATATACTAAACTTAGAGTTTATATTTTTATCACTATTTCAATTTTTAGTGAAGTAATGTATGTTTACAAAGTAATGTTTGATGCTTTGGTTAAGTTTCCAAGAAATAGATTAATTTTATTTACATATTGATATGTTTCTTAAAAGATATGATAAATGGTTTTCTTTATTTATCTTAATTATAAACACATGAGAGTTATTTAGTAAAAAGAAAATAAGAAATATAGATTTATAATATATTTAAAGTGCTTAGGTACATGTTTATAAAAGTTAGTTTTTAAAATTATTAACAGTATACTTCCCCTCTAAATACAAAGATGAGTATAGAGATAAGGTTATTGGGATATTGTTAGAATATTTAGTTACAAACATACAGTACAAAGATATATTTGAGATAGAGGCATTTAGGGCTCGTCTAAGCTCACATAGAGTTATGGGCCATGTGATTGGGCGCTTCTGCCGCATATAATATAATGAGATATATGTAATGACATGTCATTGGTTTAACCATTATAGTTTCCAGCACGACAGTACACTTTCCAAATGTCATGCACCGTCCATATGAGGTCTGAGTATGATGATGCTATTTCACTGAGTGCTTATATATATATTTAGTGATAGTTTTGATATGATTTTCATGATTATATATGAAACATCATATATTCGTCTTTAATGCCAGTTACTTGATTTAAAGTCTAAACATTTTTGTTTATGTTTTTTACACATAGTTTAATGAGATTTGTTTATTGCAATAACTCATTTGTTTTAGAAAAAAATTTGTTTTAAAACAATTTTATTGTCAAAACATATTACCTATATTTTTCACTCTAATTAGATTACAGGTATACTAGCCAACCTAGTAATTTATGTTATTTTGAGTTTTGACCACATGATGACGCTAAAAGTCATAGATCATATTATTAGGGCATTTTGTTCTCCTCATTTGTATAAATATGATATGATTATTATGAATGTTTAACATATGTTAGCATTAGCTCTAGTATACTCTTTTGATATTATTAGAAATATTGAGTGATATTTAGATGAGACTATTTAAACATATTATTTACAATGATGTGTGATATTATATTTGGGGAGATTAATCAATGGAGTTGGTTGAATATTAGATTATTTTGGAAGTATTTATTTTATAAATTTACAAGTTGGAAATGTATAAAATATAGGAGAAACTCCGCCAATTTTTGACAAGATCCTTATTGATTTTATTTAGTCATGTTAGATGGAACTAGCCAGACTTACCCTTGAATTTAGATAGGTTGTTCAATGACGAGTGACATAATGTAAAGCATACAATATGAGATATTCTTTTGCATGACATCAGTAAAAACAGTAGGCATATTAGTCTATTCTGAAAAATAGTATAAAATGTAAAGCCTTAGTCTTCGAATGTATGGACGTCGCATGAATTTGATGATCGTATAAATACATTTGCATGTACTATGAAATAAGAGGAAAATGGCAATCGCATGACCATTTTCGCATGAGTTTACGTGGCTTGATCATATAGCCACCTTTGCATGATAAGTTACACGTGCTTAGTATTAGGTCTTACGTTCATTCAATAGACCATCTCGTTTGACTGGGTTTTGATTAGTACTCAATCTAATTTGACCTTGAAATTTCCCAAAGAAATTAACTTTCTAATATAAATGTGAGATAAAGGTGCAATGAAATCACCACTCCAATCAATCAATCAAATAAAACAAAAAGTCATCCAAACGCTCCCAATAATGTCAACACAACAAAATTCGAATCTATAAGTAATTCTAATAATCTCAAATATGTCAAATTCCAACAACTTCCACCAATATTAATTAAGAGATAGTAAGGAAATTAGTAAATTATGCAAAATAGGTAAAATCCACATGAGGCGTGATTTTTACAAGAGAACCTTTTGATCATCATGATTTACGATAAAATTCTCGACATGTAATCGAGTCCACATGTAGACATAGACAAATTCGCTATGAAAATAATTGGAAGTTACAAAAGATCAAAATTGCTTATAAAGCATCACACTGTAAGCCCTTCACAATCCTCATGTACTTCATTAACAAAATCATATACATATATATAAAATTACATCCCTATAATCAAGAAGCTAATCTTCCTACATATCCCAATAATCAAGGAGTTAATCTTTGTATAATTAATGTGCTTTGTTATTGTTTACAACTAATATTATAGCTAATATTCCAATACCCTTCCTCAAGTTGGAGCATGCAAGTCCTGAATGCCCAACCTGCGAAGGAAGGACTCAAACTGTCGTTTACCCAATGCCTTAGTAAATATATCAGCCAGTTGTGCGTAGGTCGGGACATGAATTGCTCGAATGTTACCAATGCGAACCTCATCACAAACAAAGTGACAATCAATCTCAATATATTTGTCCTCTCATGAAACACTGGGTTTGCTGCAATATGTAAGGCTGCCTGACTGTCATAATATAGCCTCATCGGATTTGGATATCCCACGCCAAGTGTCAATAAAAGCCCTTTTAACCATTTTCATTCACAAGTAGTGGTAGCCATAGACTGCTATTCTGCCTCAGCTGACGATCGAGATATTGTATGCTGCTTCTTAATCTTTGAGGAGACTGGTGAATTCCCTAGTAGAATGAAGCATCTAATCAAAGAACGATGAGTCAGCGGAAAACTTGCCCAATCTAAACCACACCAAGTAGATAGTTGTAAATCACAATCTGACTGTAGCATAATTCCTTGGCCAGGATTCCCTTTCAAGTAGCTCACAACGCGTAGAGTAGTGGTCCAATGTTCTTCCCGCGGTTGTTGCATGAATTGTGCCAACACATGCACACAGTAGGATAACTCAAGACATGTAACTAAGAGATAAATAAGTCGGCCCACCAACTGTCTGTAACACTCAGGATTAGATAAAAAAATCTTTGTCTACCAAAGGCAAATTATGATTTTGCTCTAGCGGGAAAGATCCAGGTTTAGCTCCAAGTAAACCGACCTCAGAGATAATATCCAACACATTTACATTGGCACAAGAAAATCTCTGTAGGACTTTGGGCTACTTTAATGCCTAGGAAATATTTCAACACTCCTAAATCCCTAATATAAAAGCACTTGCTGAAATACTCATTGAAAATCTGAATGGCTACATGATCATTACCAAACATGACAATGTCATCAACATATACAAGGACATTGATTTGTACCTTGCCTTGACACAAAGTGAAAAGAGAGATGTATGAGTATGATTGCATGAAACCATAACTCTTCAAGGCAATAACCTATTTCGCAAACTAACACAAGGGAGCTTGTCTTAATCCATACAAAGACTTCTTCAGATGACATATCATCCCTGGTTTCTTTGAATGAAATCCTGGAGGCATATGCATGTACACCTCTTCCTCCAAGTCTATGTGTAAGAACGCGCTATGTACGTCCATCTTATGAAGTTCCAATTCTTAGTTGCTACCACTGCCAAGAAAGTGCGCACTGTAACCATTTTTGTCATTAGTGCAAACATCTCGTTATAGTCAATTCCTTCAACTTGCCTGTTCTCGAGAATTACCAATCAAGCTTTATAGCACTCAATTGTTCCATCAACTGTATATTTGATCTTGTATACTCATTTACAACTTATAGCTCGTTTTCCTGGTAATAAGGGCTTTACAGTCCATGTCTCATTATCTTCTAGTGCTTGTATCTTCATTGTATCTCTCCATTTCTCATCTTTTTCTACTTCAGCAAAAGAACTTGGCTCAACTCCTGTAGTAGTAGCTGCCAAGAAAGCACGATGTTGCAATGAAAACTTACTATAGTTTACATAATATGCTATTGGATAAGGACTACCTGAGGAATGCGTATGGTCAAGTGAGCTTGCAGAGGGGCTCAAAGAGGAACTCAACAATTGTACTATGTGTAAGACATAATCTCGCAATCTAGTGGATTGTTGTTGTTGTTGCCTATAACCATGCCCAAGCGTAACTTTAGATTGTTGGCCATCCATTGTCTCATTGTCACCCCCCTCACTATAGACTCCTTGTTATTGTACATCACACGTAGGTATTTCAGCATATTTCCCATCATCTATATTCTTTATTCTTCTTTGATCCTCTTGTCCAAGTGATGCTCCTTGGTTACCATCCCTAGCACCATCTCCATCTTATTGAGGCATCCTAGAATGGTGCTCCATGTCCATGTATACCAGCTCCCCACATCATTTTCTCTTTGGCAACCAAGCCATCAAACTCATTGGTTCTCGTTTTGTCATGGTCACTAGTGCCTTTGTTCAAATAAGGAAACTCATTTTCCATGAATACAACATCCTTCGAAACAAAGAACTCACCAGAGTCCATATCATGCAAGTTCCACCCTTTCTTCTTGTAAAGGTACCCAACAAAAACATATTTCATTCTTCGATTGGCAAATTTATCTCCTCCACACCTTTGATTATGAGCATAAGCTAAAAATCCAAACACTCGAATATTTTTATATGAAGGGGTTTGACCAAACAATATTTCGTAAGGTGCTTTTCCTCGTAACAAATCAAATAGAGTTCGATTAATAAAGTATGCAGCTGTCAATATGTATTCCCTCCAAAACTCAATCGGCAAATTGGCTTGGAAGCGCAATGCTCGTACTACATTGAGTATGTGACGGTGTTTATGTTCTACTCCCCTATTTTGTTGAGGAGTCCCAACACATGAGGTTTGATGTATTATGCCTTTCTCCATAAAATAATCATCTAAGCAAGTGAACTTAGTTCCATTATCACTACGCACTATTTTCACATGTTCATTAAATTGTCTATGAACCATAGCAAAGAAATTTCGAATAGTTCGTGCCACTTCGCCTTTATTATTCAACCAGTAAACCTACACACATCTAGAATGATCATAAAAAATAGTAAAAAAATAATATGCACCATAAAAAGTTGGAGTTCTATAAGGACCCACAAATCATGATAAATCTTTGGAAAAATATTAGATGCCTTATTATCACTAGACGCAAACTCTCCTCGACAATGTTTTGCTCGGAAACAAATATCACATCCATCAGTTCAATTATTACTATTTTCATTAACGATGGGTAACAACTTAATGACTTTGTCGGAAGGATGGCCCAGCCTTTGATGCCAAAGATCAACTGTGTCCTTCCCTACTGTCTTCATGACTCTGACTGACGCTATGCTCCAAAAGTAGTAGAGCCCCTCACGTTGCTCACTAGTACCAATTAGCATCCTTGAATTAGGGTCCTGTATAATACAAAATTTATAAGTGAACTGGACTATACAATTTGACTCCTTAATCAATTGTGATATTGAAATCAAGTTACACTTCAAATTAGGCACATATAACAAATTATTCAATTTTAGGTGTTTATCCAATACTATGGTTCCTTCGTTCTTTGCGATAGCTTCTTTCCCATTTGGTAGCCCAACAGGACACGAGAGGACTTTCATCACATCACTCATCGACTTAAGGCTTCCTGTCATATGATGATAGGCCCCAGTGTCAATTATCCATTCCATTATCTTATGCTTTCCATTCAATCTTCCTTGATTTCCTTCTTTATGTATGTTCAATAGATTAAGCAATAAGCTCCATTGTTCGCTACTAAATCCGGTCAATCTACTTTTGTCTACTTCAATTGTATGTCCTTGAGTCGTGCTTCCCTATGTTGTCACTTGCGCTGCATTGGCCTGAATTTTTCTATTGCGTCCTCTTCCTTTCGATGCACTAGGTTGCTTCAGTCTTCTTTATCCATGACTTGTTCCTCGTTCGCTTCCTTGAGGTTGATCCCCCCACCAATCAGGGTATCCAATTAGCTGAAAGCATGTTTTGTATCGTGTCTTGTCTTCTTGCAATTCAAGCACACCACGACTTTGTCCTTGCTCTCGGTCCGTCCCCTCAAACTTGTTGTTGTTTGAAGTGCAAAGGCCATGGGCTCACCCTGTTGTTCTTTCCCATGGGTTATATTACAAACTCGCTTTTCTTGAATAATCATAGCATATGCTCAATTCAAAGTTGGCAATGGTTCGGTGCTCAAGATATTGGATTACACCATCCCATAAGTTGAGTCATCCGAGCCCATCAAAAAATGATGTAGCCTTTCCTCTTCACACCTCTTATCTAATTCTATGCTGATGTTGCATTTGCATCCTCCACATCGGCATGTCAGGTATTACTCATAGTTTCCCAATTCTTCCGATATCATCTTTAATTTACGATAGTAACTCATAACAGTTATGCCTCGCTGTTTACATTCGGCCAGCTCAAAATTAAGCTGGTGAATACATGGTCCATTTCCTACCGAGAACCATTCCTCGATATCATCCCAGAGTTCTTTTGCGACCTCCATGTTATAGCTGAGTGCAAAGTTGGTTCAATTGTATTCAAGATCCATGATATCAGCATGCAATTAACTGTCGATCAATGATCCAAAGGTTGCATCATCGAACCATCGATGAAGCTAAATTTTTTCTTGGTCCGCAGTGCCGTCCTCATCGCTTGTTCCCACTCGTAATAATTGTCACCTTTTAATTGAATTTGCGTGATGATGTTTCCTAGATTGTCGTTGGCCGAGAGGTAATATGGTGATGTTGAGCTCTTTGCCAACCCAACATCACCTTCCTTCTTGTCATCGATGTCGTTCCTAGCCATGTCCAAGTTGCCCTGATACCACGAAAAGAATGTATTTTAGGATTGAATCTCACGTCCTTCATTAACAAAATCATATACATATAAAATTGCATTCCTGTAATCAAGAACCTAATCTTCCTACATATAAAATTACATCCCAATAATAAAGGAGCTAATATTTCTATAATTAATGTGCTCTGTCATTGTTTACAACTAATATTACAGCTAAAACTTTGGGGGAAATGCTTTGGAGCTAAGAAGACTTTTGAAAGAGTTGGGCCTTTTTTTAATGATTTGTCTTAATAAGATGTAATCCTATAGATTAAAAAACTCTAATAAAAAAGGATATGTTTACCTACGCCATATCTAAACACATATAGAGCCTATTTAGGGTTAAGGTTAGACAATTGTACCTTAAGAGTTATGTAACTAAAAGTATTTAGTAAACACTATCTGTTATAACTTAAAAACTAAGTTGATTTGATCTTATACCTATATGATGAAAAATCTATTATATCTTTATTAATTTCGTCAAAATTATTATTTAAAAATTATATTTACTATATAATATTGACTTTTATTTCAATAATAAGTTCAAGGATAAAAATGATCATTTTAATATTTTTTAGGCCCGTGATAATTGAACGGTTGTCGTAATGTTGTTTTCAAATTATAGGGGGTCAAAAACATTAGGATGGGTCAACCTCGAAGTTAAATTGGAGATGGTTTTAAAACCCAAAGTTTAAATTTGGAGAATGGACTGTGGAGAGAGATTCAAAAATCGATATGTGATACTGGCTAGAATTCTGTGTGCTGTGTATTCTACTGTAAGCCTGTGCAACTTTGTTGCCTTTTCGTTGACTGAAGAATGATTGGATAATTTAAGCGAGTTCACGTATATGTAGCCGCACACAATCACTATCTCCCCTTAACTACATCGCGCGGATCTGCATGCTTCCAGGTAAGTCAACTCGAACCAAATTCGACCCAAGAGGCGATCTGCATGCTTTGAAGCCGTTGGTCGCTCCTGATCCAAGTGTTGAGATTGTGTTGACCAGACCATTGACCGCATTGACCATCCATTTTGACTATTGATTTTACTTGTTTTGAGGTTACCGATGTTCCAGATTTTCACCGTCTATTACCCCATACCTTCCTGGTACATGTTCTTTGAGCCTTTCTAAATTGACTTCTAAATGTTATCTTAAATTAATTAATAAATCTATTATAAAGTTTTGTTGACTATTGCTAATATATGGAATATGCTTAAATTGATTTTTTAAGTATTCTATATTACGACTAACTTTAATTCTTTTTGTCAAATTTAATTCTACTTTCCTGTGATTATTAATTTCTAAATCTAAATAACCTAGTCTTTGAAAATTCATGCACTATAATTTATGAATTTCTAAACTCTTCTACCCAATTTCTAATTTTTAAAGCTAAATTTTCATACTAGTCTAATAATTATATTTCCCTATCGTTATTATGTTCTAATATAAGATAATTTTTAGAAAGCGTAATGCCTAACACTTTTTTTTTTAATTTCAGGGGCTAAATGGAGATACATAATCTATTGGAAGTTTTATATTTCCTATGATTAAAGTGTTTTTCTAAACATGATTTCAAAACCAGTTTAATGAACTAGAAAAGACCAGTTTTCGCCAAAGGCAATAGCTTATTTGAAAAACTTCTTAGAATTTCACTATATATAAGTGGGAAATTGACGACATATATACTGAAGATTAACCAGAATGAAAACAATATCACTATATACTATTAGTATAACAAGCCATGTGCAAATCTTCCCATCCTTTTTCACCAGCCTTTAATTTAGGTTCAACAAAAACCTTATCCCAGACATTTTGAACTTTTTGTTATTTAGAAGATTTTTCTTGTGAGTTATGCTATTGGCACTCCTCAAAATCTCTTATGAACTTTTGTTTTGTATTTACAAATTTATCCTTTATATTTTAAATTATATTAAAAATAAAATTTATTTAATTAAACCTGCCTACATTTTCTTTGTCTTTTTCTCTATTATAAACTCATTAAATCTATAAAATCTGAGAAAACAATGAATTGTCATAGAATAAAAATTTGATCTAAATATAAATTAAGCTTTCGTTGGAAAGATAATTTTGTGAACTTTGTTTACTTGGAGTAAGGTTTTTTTTTTTAAGATATGCATTACTATTCTGGTTATTAGCTACTAACAAAAATAAAGAGAGATGGAGATAAAATTAGAAATTCGCAAGTGCTATAACAAAAAGGAAATTGAAAGTTTTTTTAAATGGAGGAGATTTTTTTTTTTTTTTTTAGTATTGACATAGGATTTATTAAGAAAGTACAGCAAATGAAGATTATTTTAGGAATTAAAAAGAATATCTACAGAAAGGGTGTTCTGAAGAGAATGTTAGAGGTGTGCCAATAATCTAACTCTTTTCATGTTTTGTTTCTTTGTGATTGGTATCATGAAATTATGTTTTTGACTAAAAAAAGTTACCAATTGGATTTTAATATTGTGACTCTAATTATATGTTGCATATGCTCTTCTTTTGTAATCAATGCAACTTTTTGAATGAATTGTTGTTGGCTATCTCTGTTGACATATTAAATAAATAGGGGCTTCAACCAACATCGCATCTTTTTATTATTTGTTGCTACGTTCATTGCTACTAGTCTAATTCCACCCAATTGGATGTGAAATTATGGTTTTAGCCAAATTTTTCATTTTCTATAAGATATTAAATTTCGAAGTTCTCACGTAGATATTATTAGAAATTAATTATAGAAAAGAATAAAAGTCGATTTTGAGATCCGAATCTCTTTTTATGATTATTTTATCGACTGTACATACACATAAGAATGCCTCCTGTCTGCATGGGGCCGTGCCTTGAGTGCAATCTGGTTGAGCTGTGTCACACAGAGAGCTAACATCCTTATACCTAGAGCTGGCAAAACTGTCTGATCGTATTCGTGTCGTGTTAATTTCGTATCGTGTCAAATTTAAATCGACCTAAACATGACTCATTTAATGATCATGTCAAAATATTGAGACCCAAACCCAATATGAAAAATAAATGGGTTACCCAATAACCTATTTAATATTTCTATATTTAACAAATGTTATATATTTTTCACACACATCCACCAAAATATTACACATTTGCACTATTAAAATTTCAATTATATATATTGTTGATGCGGGATTCCGGTTCTCCTCGTTCTACGACCAGGATTTCTGCCCGATCAACTTCTTCACGACCAGAAGGTCTTCTCGTGAGGCTTCTTCTCCAGAGGTTCCTGCGCACACAGACAAGTCAGAGTACGCCGGTTGTTTTCCCAGCGCAAACCCTCCGACGCTCAAGTCAGATATGAAGGTTCGGGGAACGCTCACCACAGATCTTATGGCTCTTTCGTGGTTTTCTCTTCTTTTGAATTTCTTTTTTAATCTAAAAAATGCTAACCCTTTTACCTTCGTTGGCTACCTTTTTATAGGCTTCCCCTGAATCCCAGTCTTCCGCTTTTTTCAAGACGGTATGGGACTCTGACTGCTGCGTTATGGGCAAACGTGGGATCTTGCGTGTTACGCCACAGTTCTGGGGAAAGCGTGGCTGTCGTGGTTCTGCGAGATCTTGCGTGTTACGCCACGGTTCTGGGGAAAGCGTGGCTGTCGTGGTTCTGTGAGATCTTGCGTGTTACGCCACGGTTCTGGGGAAAGCGTGGCTGTCGTGCCTAGATTCTCGGGCTGGGGAGCCTGTCTTGCCAACTGCCGTCGACCGGGTCTCCTCGCCTCTCGACCTCTAGCCGGAATGGCCTTATGCCTCTTACAGGAAATTGGCCTCGCGGATGACGTGCTCGTGGATGAGCAGGATATTTCTGCTCCTGTTCCCCCGCGCACCATGCTTTTACGGGACATACCGGTTCGCAGAACTCTGCCATCAGATATCTGCTCACCATGCCTGGTCTCGTCGACGTATTTCTCCCAAACACCGGTCCCCCAGTTTCTGGTGTTGGGTAATGTAGTGGACCAGCAGTAGAAACTCGTTGGTACTCGCTCGCGTGGGATTGGAAAAGGCTGCCAAGAGTCATGTTGCATTTAATTGCGGACGAGGTGACGTGGCAGAAATCCCCCCCTCCATTTGAATTTCAAACCGACGGTTATGAGACCCTCGGGATTCAGCGCCGTTAAATGCTGGCAACCCAAGGGTCCGTCCTCATTAGGAAAACCAAATCCTCTCGAACGACATATTCATCATTCACTCCGTCTCCGTCTCTGTCTCTCCGGCAAAGAAGTTCCGGCATAAAAGGCCTCCATCTCTGACTTTCACCGACTGAACCATTACTTCAGGTATTGCTTCTATCTCCTTGGTCTCTGATAGCTGTAGATAATTTCTCTTCTCTTCTATTTGGGTAGTAGTTGGTGGTGTTGTGGTTAGAGCTTAGGGAATGTCGAAGGGTAAGGAGAAAGTCGTTGAGATTGATGACGACGAACTAAGTTTCCTGCCCGGTCCGCTCACTAATCCTGCTTTTGACCCCGGGATCCCCTTAGAACCCGTCAGGTTTAGTGTCGGGACTAGCGCTAGGAGGATGTCCCCCCAAACAACCTCCACGAGCGGAAGCAATGGCGAGGAGGGACCTTCTGGCTCTGAGGACACCTTAAGTGAGAATGGGGAAGGTGACTCTGGTGAGGTGTCTCCATCTGGAACATCACGACCAGAAGGACGGGGTACAGTAGGAGGCAGAGCCTTGTCGCGCGATTATGCCATTGATTACATGACGTGCACGACCTTGTTTGATGAGCTCAATGACCTCCGGCTTAGGTATAGCATTCCTGGTGAGATACCTCTCAAAGTCCCAGGAAAGAAGGATGCTACCAGCCGGCCTCCCAGGGGATACGTTACCCTGTTTCTGGAGAGCTTTAAGTACGGGCTGAGGTGTCCCTTGCAACCCTACTTTGCCCGGATACTTAACGGGCTAAATCTAGCTCCTGGTCAGCTGAATCCCAATGGGTGGAGAGTGCTCTCTGGTCTGTTCATCTTGTGGGACAGATGTTGCCAAAGCGAGCCCACGATTGATGAGGTGAAGCACCTGTACCAGCTAAAGAGCAGCCCCAAAGATGCCGGCTGGTACTACTTCTAATCTAGCACCAAGAGTCGGAAACCCATAACCGATCTTCCGACCGGTGGTGGTGGGACTTGGAAGAGGAAATTCTTTTTTGCTGGGGGTCCTTGGGGTCAAGTTGCACAAATAGACGGGAAGGATTGTCGCGTCCCACCCCGTTTCACGGTCCCAGGTTGCCTGCTCGCTCTAGATGTCTTGCATCCATAATTGTTCTTGCTCTTTTTTTTTTTTTGGCTTGTCTCTAACCAAGTGTCTGTTTGTGTTGTAGTTTCTTGGGGTGTCCACTTCCCGCTTGAACCTGACCAGCTCAAACGGGTCGAGGCTGTACTAGCCAATTCCTGCTCGAGTCGAGAACTGTTAACTACATACAACTTGCTCGAGTCTCGCTTGATACTTCCTGGCCATAGGATGGAGGATGCTGTGATTGGGGCTCTGACCCAAAAACGTTCCCGACTTCCAACCACGAAGAGGGACCAGAGTAAGGAAGCCCCTACTGTAAAGCGGGCCAACATCGTGCAGCAGGTCCCACCCTTGAAGATTTTGCCTCCTGCTCCTGTAAAAGTCGGGGAAGCTAGTGGAGCAGCCACAGATCCTGCTTCCTCTTCTCCTCCTGTCGGGCCTCGATCTCGCTTACCTGACAGCCGAGCAGAACACCTGATCCCTTACCTCAATGAGTTAACTAAACTCGTGAGCAAGAAGGACCTGGAGGACTTTTATGGCCGCACCTTGGGTGAGCTGGTGGGGGCCATGCAGCATAGCGCTTTCCACCTCAGCTGCATGACCACCTATTACAAGGCTAAGGTTGGCCGCTACGACCGGAAGATGAAGGAGGATATTCAATCGGCGATGACCAGAGCTGACGTTGCCGAGAAGAAAGCAAGGGAGTTGAATCTCGAGAATCTGAAGCTGATAGAGCAAGAATCACTTGCTCAAGCAAAAGCCATTTCCCTCGAGGAGGAGCTTACCAAGATCAAGGAGGATCTGCAAAGGCAGAAGGCTATGTATGAGGCTCAGCTCGAATCTCTCCGCGACTCCCACCGAGCTCAGGTCGAGAACTTGGAGAGGGAGGCTGATCACCAGTACGACCAGGGACTTCGGCATTCCTATCGTTGCATCATGGCCGTCCTTGGGAAGCAACACCCTGATCTGAAGATGGACGACCTTGCAGCTGGTGTTGCTCAACATATGGACAAGGAGGCGGCCAAGGAAGATGCCGATGGGGTAGAGCCGATCGTGGTCAAGGAGGAAGACTCTCCTCCTCGTGCAGTCCCTGCTGATGTTGGCGAGGCGAGCACCCCCCCGGACGCAACTGGTGATACCCCTCCTGCACCTGTGGAGGTCTAGCCAACCGATGCTGCCGGGCTTACTGATCCACCATCTTCTTGATATATCTCTTGTATTGTAATGAACAATGTTCATGAAGATTATTCCCTCTGTTAGTTATTAACAAATTAATAAAAATGGTTTTTGATTACTTTCTTGTGTTGTAAGTGTGAATTAATTTTCGGTTGGGAATCTGCTTGTCTTTGTCTGGACGAGCAGGTTCTGGCTTGGTTCATGGTTTTGCCACATGCCTTTGGAGATTCTTCAATGCCTGGGATTCGGCTCGCCTTCGTGCGGTCGAGCAGATCCTGGCACGCTTGGCTTCTGCCTCGCCCTAAAACAGGCTTTGAGACTTTGTCGAGCCTTTGCATGCCTTGGATTCTTCGAGGATTGGGATTCTGCTCGCCTTCTCGTGGCCGAGCAGATCCTGCCACGCTTGGCTTCTGCCACGCCCTAAAACAGGCTTTGAGACTTGATGAGCCTTTGCATGCCTTGGATAATTTCTTCAAAGCTTGGGATTCTGCTAGCCTTCTCGTGGCTGAGCAGATCCTGGCATGCTTGGCTTCTGTCTCGCCATAAGACAGGCTTTGAGACTTGATGAGCCTTTGCATGCCTTGGATAATTTCTTCAAAGCTTGGGATTCTGCTAGCCTTCTCGTGGCCGAGCAGATCCTGGCATGCTTGGCTTCTGTCTCGCCATAAGACAAGCTTTGAGACTTGATGAGCCTTTGCATGCCTTGGATAATTTCTTCAAAGCTTGGGATTCTGCTAGCCTTCTCGTGGCCGAGCAGATCCTGGCATGCTTGGCTTTTGTCTCGCCATAAGACAGGCTTTGAGACTTGATAAGCCTTTGCATGCCTTAGATAATTTCTTCAAAGCTTGGGATTCTGCTAGCCTTCTCGTGGCCGAGCAGATCCTGGCATGCTTGGCTTCTGTCTCGCCATAAGACAGGCTTTGAGACTTGATGAGCCTTTGCATGCCTTGGATAATTTCTTCAAAGCTTGGGATTCTGCTAGCCTTCTCGTGGCCGAGCAGATCCTAGCATGCTTGGCTTCTGTCTCGCCATAAGACAGGCTTTGAGACTTGATGAGCCTTTGCATGCCTTGGATAATTTCTTCGGTTTCACGCGAAAGAAATTCCTCGACGTTCTATTAATGGCAGGATTCGGCTTACATGAAATTGTTTGGACATAAAGCGTTAAAGATAAACGATAATGAACATAAGCAAAAATAGCTTTCAAATGTCAACAAGTCTCACTGGAAGTATTTTCGGAGGTGTGCTGCGTTCCATGGGCGTTTCACCTCGTGGCCGTCCGTGCGAACCAGCTTGTAAGCTCCGGGTCCCGCTATCTGCTTGACTCTATATGGCCCTTCCCAATTCGGTCCCAGCACTCCTTGAGTCGAATCTTTGGTGCTCTGATTCACTCTTCTCAGTACCCAGTCTCCGACCCTGAACTGTCGTATGTTCACCTTCTGGTTATAATACCGAGCAACCCTCTGTTGGTAAATGACTGATCGCTCGGCCGCTTGCTCCCTCCTTTCCGTTAGCAGATCAAGATTCAAACATATCTGCTCGTCGTTCTTCTGCTCATTGAAATGACCTGTCCGGTGTGTGGGCGTCCCTATCTCAGCCGGCACAACCGCTTCATGTCCGAAAGCCAAAGCGAATGGTGTCTCCCCAGTTGCGGTTTTGTGAGTTGTTCTGTATGCCCATAGCACACCTGACAGCTCGTCAACCCACGCACCCTTTTTTGCCCCAAGCCTGGTCTTCAAAAGCCTCTTGATGGTCTTGTTGGCTGCTTCAACTTGTCCATTCGATTGAGGGTGAGCAGGCGAGCAATACTTCAGCTCTATCCTGAGGTTCTGGCAGAACTCCCTGAAGCTGTGATTATCGAACTGCCTGCCATTATCCGTTACTAAGGCATAAGGGATCCCGTATCGACAGACCAGGTTTCTCCACACGAAGTCTGTTGTTTTCTTCTCTGTGATCCTGCTAAGGGCTTCTACCTCTATCCACTTCGTGAAGTAATCTATAGCAACTATTGCATGTGTTGCTGCTCCTCGTGCCTTTGGCAATGGGCCGATCAGATCAATTCTCCATTGAGCAAATGGCCAGGGGGAGGTCATGGAGGTGAGCTTCTCTGGTGGTTGGTTAGAGAAATTTGCAAAACTCTGGCAGCTTACACAACTCCTGGTCTTCTCTTGCGCATCCTGGTGCATTGTCGGCCAGAAATATCCCTGCCTTAGAACCTTGTGGGCCAAGGATCTCCTGCCAGAATGATTTCCGCAAATTCCTTCATGTACTTCTTTTAGTACGTAATCCGCGTCGTCCTCATCCAGACACCGAAGGAACGGTAGTGTATATCCTCGCCGATACAGTACCCCATCAATCATCGTGTATCTCGAGGCCTGGGCTCTAATCTTGCGAGCTTGCAGCTTATCTGGTGGTAACACCCCGTCTCTAAGGTATGAAACTATCGGGTCCCTCCACGAGCGTTTTTGTTCTATCCGCAACACCCCCAAATTCTGATCGATACTTGGGCTGGACTTCACCTCCAGAGGGACCGACTTTGGCATTTTTGGGTCGGCTACTGCTGCCATCCTAGCCAAAATGTCTACTCGACTATTCTGCTCCCTGGGAATTTGTATCACCTCCACTGTTTCGAACTTCCCCATCATCTGCCTGACTATCTTCAGGTACTGCTCCATCTTCTATTCTCTTGGTTGGAATCTTTCACTGACATGATTCGCAACCAGCTAGGAATCAGTTCTGATCTTAACTCTGTCTGCTTTCACGGCCTTAGCCAATTCCAGACCTGCTATCAAGGCTTCATACTCTGCCTGGTTATTCGTGGCTGCAAATTCCAACTTTACAGCATAAGAGATCTCCTCCCCCTCTGGGCCTTCCAGGACAATCCCTGCTCCTGAACCCCGCTCCCCTGATGACCCATCCACAGACACCTGCCATACTTGAGTTTCGTCATTGCCTATAACCGCATCTTGCTGATCTAAGCATACTTTGGGCTCTGTGAATTCAGCTATGAAATCGGCCATTGCCTGGGCTTTTATCGCTGCGCGGGGTTTATAGTCTATGTCGAACTCGCTCAGCTCTACAGCCCACTTAACGAGCCGACCAGAGGCATCTGGCTTGTGCAGAGTCTGACGTAATGGCTGGTTTGTTATTACCGAGACCGGGAATGCTTGAAAATATGGCCTCAACTTCCGAGCAGCAACCACAAGGGCAAGCGCCCATTTCTCCAACGGCGGGTATCTGGTCTCAGCGTCGAGCAGGACCTTGCTGGTGTAGTATATCGGATACTGAACTCCTTCTTCCTCTCTCACCAGAACAGAACTGGCGGCCCGATCCGATATTGCCAAATACAGATATAACTTGTCCCCATCCCTTGGTGTGGACAGCAGCGGAGCTTGTTGCAAGTATTGCTTCAAGTTCCGAAAGGCTTCCTCGCATTCTGGGATCCATTCTGTTTTCTTTCCCCTCCTTATCACTTGAAAGAATGGCTGACACTTATCTGTAGCCTTGGATATGAATCTGCTCAACGCCGCTAACCTCCCCGTGAGGCTCTGCATCTCCTTCAGGTTACGAGGAGACGTCATCTGCACAATCGCCTGGATTTTCTCGGGATTTGCTTCAATCCCCCTATGGCTCACCATGAATCCAAAGAATTTCCCTGACTCGACCCCAAAAGCACACTTCTCCGGGTTGAGCTTCATCTTATACTTCCTCAAAAGCTCGAATGTCTCCTCGAGGTGTCTGACATGTTCCTTCGGGATTTTGGACTTGGTGATCATGTCATCCACGTACACCTCTATGGTTTTCCCAATCAACGGCTTAAAGACTTTGTTCACCAGCCTTTGATAGGTGGCCCCAGCATTTTTGAGACCGAACGGCATTACCCTGTAACAGAACAAACCTTGGTTAGTGATGAAAGCCGTGCTCTCCTCATCCTGCTCGTACATGGGGATCTGGTTGTATCCCGAGAACGCGTCCATAAAGCTAAGCAGACCATGTCCAGCCGTTAAATCTACTAGCTGATCGATCTTTGGTAAAGGGAAGCTGTCTTTTGGGCACGCCTTATTGAGGTTTGTGAAATCCACACACATCCTCCACTTGCCGTTTGCCTTCTTTACCAACACCACATTCGATATCCACTCAGGGTAACTGACTTCCCGAATGAACCCTACTCTCAAGAGCTTCTCCACCTCGCCATTTATAGCCTCATACCTCTCCTGGTTGAAGCACCTCCTCTTCTGCCTTACTGCCCGGGCACCTTTCTTTATTGCCAGCTTATGACATGCTACCTCAGGGTCAATCCTTGGCATGTCTTCATGTGTCAAAGCAAATACATCAGCATGAGCCTGTAAGCATTTCACTAACTCCTGTTTTTGCTCTCCCTTAAGTCTCGACCCGATTCTGATCGTCTTTCCCGGGTTCTCTGGTCCCAGGCTTACTGTTTCCAAATCCTCTACAGGTTCTTGTTTTCCCTTCTTGTTCTCCACTCGGGTATCGAGGGATGTTATCTGCAGTGCTTCCCTTGCTGCCGAGGAGTAGCAGCTTCTTGCGATCCTCTGGTCTCCTCGTACCACTCCTACTACCCCATTCACCCGGTACTTCAGAGCCAGATAATGGTTGGACAACACCGCTTTGCTCATCCTTAAAAATGGCCGACCTAGGATCATCTAGTAAGGACTTTCTTCATCCACTACGACAAAGTCCAGTATCATTGTTCTTTCTGTCGGGGAGCTCTCAATTGTGATAGGCAGCTCGACCACGCCCAGAGGGACCAGCTTCCCTCCTCCGAACCCCTTCAAGGAGGTATTGGTGTATTCCAACTTCCGGTCGGCTATTCCCATCTCTTCCAGGGTTGACTTAAATAACACATCAACTGAGCTCCCCGTATCAATCAATATCCGATCAAACTTCTTGCTAGCGACAGTAGCCTCGATGACTAAAGCATCCTCGTGGGGGTATAGAATCCCTTCCTCATCCTCATCCGTCCACATGATCGGTACTTGCCTGACTCTTGCTCGTTTGGCTGCTGTGGTGCTGAAGAGTACCTCTTTACTGGTCATGGCGTACCTAGCATAATTTTTTCTCGATCTGTTGGAATCTCCGGCCAATGTTGGGCCCCCAGCTATCATTCTTACTGCGGGCTGCTCGCGCCTCAAGTTTCTACCACTCTGATCCCCTTCACCTGTTGTGGCCACCATCGGGAAGGTCTCATCTATAAACTCGTCCAGGTACCGATTTCTCACCAAATCTTCGACCTGGGTCTTGAGATCTCTACACTCTGCTGTGGTATGGCCATGAGTGCCATGGAACTTACAATAACGTCCTCTATCCCTCCTGTTGGGTAGCTTTGTTATTGGCGTAGGGAGGTGCAGCAGCCCTCGATCCTTTATGGCCTCGTACACCTCATCCAGGGACATCTTCAAGGAAGTATACCGCCCATAGTTCGGGTTCTGGTCGATCAGGTGCACTGCTCTTTCTTTGTTTGCCCCGCTCTGAGTTGGGGGCGGTGGAAATACTTCTGGTCTACTCGCTCTGCTATCGTGGGGAAGACCACCAGATGCCGACTCATGCCTTCTCCAAGGCTCCCTAGCTGGGGAACGAGGAGGTTGCGCCCTGCTGCGCTGATACTGTGGTGGCCTCTGATGAGGCTGGTAAGCAGTTACCCGACCTCCTGCTCCACCACCGGAGGCCTGGTGGTCCCTCCTCCTGATCGGCCCATTCCCCGGTAATGCTTTCTTCTCTTTCCTCCCCAACCCTTCTAACTGGTCTGTCTTAATCCGTGCAGCCTTCTCCTCTTCAATCTCGATGTCTCTCTTAGCCTGTTCGTATGCGGCTGCATACGTTTGAATCGCTGGGCTTCTCAAATTGTACCACAGCCTTCCTATCTTCACCCCTTCCTTCAATCCCCTTAACGCCTGAGGGTGGTTGAAGGCCCCCAAGTCGAGGACAGCCCGATGAAACCTCTTGATGAATTCCCGAAGGGTTTCTTGCTCCCCCTGTTTCATGCTTTCCAGCTCCATCATGTCATCTTCCGGTGCCATTGCCCCACTAAACTGCTCTGCGAATTCCTGGCACATTTGCTCGAAGGTTTTAATGCTGCCCCGAGGAAGTTTCCTGTACCATTCTCGTGCACGTCCCTCAAGGGAGAGTGGGAACACCCTGCACCTTTGGGATTGAGATAATCCTTGTACCCCGGTTATGTCGTTGAAGCGCTCTATGTGCACCAGCGGATCAGTTCTTCCCGAGTATCTGAGGTCTGGGAGGCGGAAATCTCTCGGAATAACTGCCCTCATGATCTCTGCTGCGAGTGGTGATTCTCCGTCCAGCATTATCCTCCAACCAGGGGCTCTGTTCTTTCCTTGCATGTCGCCAATTACCTGCGCTAGTCTGCGCACTTCCTCCTCCAGCTGCACTGCACGACCAGGGTCACGTGCTGCAACTTGATCCCGCTCTTGCTCTACATCATGCATGTGCTGCCTCAACTCTGTTTCCTCTGCATTCACCACCCCGTCGTCCTCATCACCAGTCTGTCTTGCCGGGGACTGCTCTCGTTCTCTATGAAATTCTCCCCGCAGAGGTATGTTACCCCTTTCACCACCAAATCTCCCGGTGGTTTGACTTCTCCCCGCACTATCGGGACCTGGTGCCACTCCACCGCCTCTCACCCTTCCCTCTTGGGTTACCCCTCGCTCGCTCTGCAGCTCATGCAGGATGGTTGTCAAGGTTTCCATCTGCTTTTCCATCCGTTCCATCCGGTCGAACATGACTTTTTCCCGTGCTTCACTGACTATCTCCCTCAGCGTCACGGAATCGTTAAGCCTCCTATCACCCCCTTGTGCACTACTTCCTCCTGTCTCCATCGCTTTCCACTTGCTTCACCCCTCTCCTTGCTATCAACAGAAGCTTTTTGCTCAGGTCCCCACAGACGGCGCCAAAATGTTGATGCGGGATTCCGGTTCTCCTCATTCTACGACCAGGATTTCTGCCCGATCAACTTCTTCACGACCAGAAGGTCTTCTCGTGAGGCTTCTTCTCTAGAGGTTCCTGCGCACACAGACAAGTCAGAGTACGCCGGTTGTTTTCCCGGCGCAAACCCTCCGACGCTCAAGTCAGATATGAAGGTTCGGGGAACGCTCGCCACAGATCTTATGGCTCTTTCGTGGTTTTCTCTTCTTTTGAATTTCTTTTTAATCTCAAAAATGCTAACCCTTTTACCTTCGTTGGCTACCTTTTTATAGGCTTCCCCTGAATCCCAGTCTTTCGCTTTTTTCGAGACGGTATGGGACTCTGACTGCTGCGTTATGGGCAAACGTGGGATCTTGTGTGTTACGCCACAGTTCTGGGGAAAGCGTGGCTGTCGTGGTTCTGTGAGATCTTGCGTGTTACGCCACGGTTCTGGGGAAAGCGTGGCTGTCGTGCCTAGATTCTCGGGCTGGGGAGCCTGTCTTGCCAACTGCCGTCGACCGGGTCTCCTCGCCTCTCGACCTCTAGCCGGAATGGCCTTATGCCTCTTACAGGAAATTGGCCTCGCGGATGACGTGCTCGTAGATGAGCAGGATATTTCTGCTCCTGTTCCCCCGTGCACCAGGCTTTTACGGGACATACCGGTTCGCAGAACTCTGCCATCAGATATCTGCTCACCATGCCTGGTCTCGTCGACGTATTTCTCCCAAACATATATGTCAATAACACTATATATCAATATCATAAAATATACATGTGTATTGATATTTTACACACTTACATTATTAAAGTGTCTATTCTTCCCAAAAATATAAAAAGAGATAATCATGTTCAATATTTGAGTTCCAATAAAAAGAACCTAGAAATTAATTTAAAAATGAAATATAACCATGTCATTAGTTAGGTAAATGGGTCAGGAACTTGAACACTAACTCAATACGAAAATAATCGTGTCGACTCAGACCCAACCCATTTAATAACATGTCAAATTTGACGACTTATATCTATTTATTCGTGTCGTATTCGTATAATCGAATCGTGTCAAATTTTGTCAGCTCTACTTGTACCTGAAATATTGTTACTGCTTAAACAAATGAAGAAAATAATGCCGAAGTCTCCTCTGGAAAAATTTTATCATTTTTTTAATTATGTATAAGTAGAAATAGACATTTGTTCATATTTATTGTGAGTATCTCTTCGATATTTGTGAGTATAAGTTGTCATAATAAACTTTATCTTGAATTGACTTAAATAGTATATTTGTAGTGTTCTCATTATAATATACATATGATTGAATATCATGGGTTAATTTTTTTCACAATATTATATAAATGAATCGTAAACTACCCCTTCAGAACTTAAAAAAGTATAACTTAACCATGATGAATTAATTGATTAATTAAAAATCACAAAAAAGAAATAAATAAATAATATTTAAGATTCGATTTTCTACTATTAAAAGATTGATGAATTAATTAATTATATCAGCGAGCTCCCGACATTGATGCAAGAGACACGACTTGCTGCTGTAGAGCTCATATTTACTCCAGCAATGATTTTAGAAGGTGAAAAAATAGATTAAAGAAATAAATAATAAAATAGTAAATAAGAAATTTAAAATCATTTATTTGGGCTACCTGGCTAGGAAGGCATGGCAAAACACTAGGTTCGGGCCGAGTTTGGACCCTCCCAAGATTGGCCTGAATGGATAAACATCTACTTGAACCGTAGTTCATATCCCAATTTTTTTAATGCGGGCCAACTTAAGCCCAACGCCGCCCAAGTACGGATTTTTAAGGCAGGGTTCTCCTACCCGCATATTCAAACTGAACAAAAAAAGAATTATAATAGTGCAAATTTTACATGAATAATAAATAAAAATTATTTCAATCTATTTTTTATTACCAAAATACATTCAATCTCTAATCTAAATTCATTCAATTTTGATCAAAAATTTAAATTCAACAGTACAATAATCACAAATAAATTTAAATAACGGTAATATCCAACATATCATAGTTCATAATCATGATATCAATTACTAATATAACATATGAAAATCTCAAAATATCTAACAATTGGCAAAATAATTAATAAAAGATTCTCAAAATACTCTCATGTAAATTAAGTAAATCACAACTTCATGTCATACTACTTGACGATTGTGGCCCATCATCATCATCATCTAAAATTACCTCCTCCCCAACAAAAATATTACATAACAAATATTATATAACAAATTATATAATTATAATAATTATGTAACAAATTAACTTAATAGTTAACAGTAGCCTAATTCAGCTCCTATTACATATGTTTATTATTATAAAAAATAATCATCTAAGCATAGCATTCAAGAAAAACATAAAGCATAACACCTAAGAATAATAATAATAATAATTTCAATCATTTTTTTTGAAAAGCTGGAAAAAAGTCAATACCTCGTGGTTGTGATGGTGGAGGCGTGGAGCAATGGCAGCGAGAGGGTGATGATAGAGACTGTGGCTGTAATGGTAGTAGAGTCGGCTGCACGAACGCGGCTGTAGGCTAAGAAGGTGAGTTGTGACAGTGACGAATTGATGATGGAGAATAGAGAGAAGTCGCACGCCAAGGCCAGCAGCTAAGAAATGAGAAGAGATGTTGCCGACGCGCAGAGAGAGGTTTGTGGAGGTGTGCCGTCGTGGCTACTGGCTTGGAGCGTCAGAGCTGCAACAGCGTCTGCACTGAAGTAGGGTGCTTGTTTCGGTATGTATTACGAATTTAGAGTTTATTTTGGATTTTGGGTTTGTAATTTTATATTATTTTTTTAACTAATTAAAAAAAAGGGAACGAACGAATTTGGGTTCCGGGTTTTTTGTACTGTGCCTGAATCCTTGCCCGGGCTTATCCGGATATTCATTTTCAATACTTGGGACAGGTTTACTAGTGCACACAGTTCGGGTTTTACCTGTCGTCGTATTGGCTTGGTTAGGTCTTGATCCCGTCTGGGCCACTAGACCAAAAAACTTTTAGCCCCCAACCCATCCAATGAATTTAGCATAAAACAAAATGTTTATTTAACACATAAAGTCATGTTTTATTTGTGGCAAAGAATATCAAATTGATAACGAAAGTTATAAATTCTAAGGGTATTTAGAATTCAATCTGATTTGTTTAATCCGTCTAATTTGCAGAAATTTGATTCGTAAAATTCTAATTTGTGAATTATTGAATTGGATTAGATTAAAAATTCAAAAATTCATAGTCAGTGGATTGGATATGGATTTACTTTTATAAATTCGCTTAAATCAGTGAATTCACAAAAAGAATAAAAATATTTATTTAATTGAAAAATAAAACTTATAAATGTAGCACTACTACTTATTAGTAAATAAATAAGTTAAAATGTAGTTACATTAATATTGTACTATATTATAACTAATAGTAATACAAAATAAAAATAATTAAATAACTGAATAATAAAAATAAACAAATATTCAATTTTTTTAGTGTGTTACATTTTGAAGCTTTGAATATATTATTTTATTTAAATAATTAATTTATTTAAATCTTATTCAATATTGAATTTATCAATTTGATCAGTAATAAAATTATTGTTATATTACATTTTTATTTAATTAATTCGTCGATTGGATATAATTAAAAAAAATTTAACCCACAAATCAATCGGCAAAATGGTAGATTATATGTGAATTATTGTGTCAAATCTACATCTAATATGTTGATGTATGGATTGGATTTGAATTGAATTTTAATAATCTATGAATTAATTGAATTGAATATTAATAATTCGTGAAGTCATAGACTATACATGATTCATGTCCAATCTCCAAAATCTGATCCGTGAACACCCCTAATAAATTTAGTTTAATTTTATGATACAACAGATGAAAAGTAAATATGACCATTCTTGGGAGACAATAAGGTATGTATTGATATAGGGATGGTAAAACGGTCTGACCTACGTATGGCCTGGCCAAACCTAGCCCAAATAGTCAGAATTGAGTAAATCCCAAGCGTTTTTAGTAAGCCCGAGTTACGAGCTTGAACTAGAACAATAATGTTACTCTTAGTTGAGGTAATTAGTTTATAGCTCAACTAATGCTGTAAACGATGTGTCATTATTTAATTGACTTAAGTGATAGTTAATTATTAAAATTTATTATTTCTAATTCAAATGGTGAAATTGTATTAGTGGCACATCAGTTATGATATAAACTAAGAACTGTAACTAAGTAAGCACAGCATCGCTGGACTTGGAAAGGTCGATTTGGAGCTACACATTTGAAGCACGGCATGGCCTTTTAGGCACCAGGTTAGGCTCAAGCTTGGTTGGACATAGACTTTTTACAAGCACCCACACATTTAGGCATGGTAATGGGTCGTATTTGAGTGATTTTTCTGTCATGCTAAATTACATAGGCTCAAATTCATCTGTTAATTTATTTGGATAAAAAAAATACAAACTTGAATCCATACTTTACCATTATCGTATTATTTAATTAGACTATTTTAGGTTCTTTAAAAAATATGACCTTATATTTTAATTGATTTTTTCAAAAAAGTTAAGGTATAGACAAAGTTCAAATTCATTTTTTAGCCCTTTACCCTTGCAAATATTTAAACTCAGATAGTCAACCAAATAAAGCTGCTTGACAACCACTCAACCACACCCTTGAAGACAAATGAAAGAAAACCTTAATATTC
Source organism: Citrus x clementina (assembly GCF_000493195.1). Classification (NCBI taxonomy): domain Eukaryota; kingdom Viridiplantae; phylum Streptophyta; class Magnoliopsida; order Sapindales; family Rutaceae; genus Citrus; species Citrus x clementina. Next base: position 12,088,352 of record NW_006262139.1, on the reverse strand, counting down.
ATCATGTTTTATATGATTGAATAATATAGTACACAAATTTATATAATTATTTAAATAAGAATACTTGTCCAAAATTAAAATAAAAATAGTTTGGTACTTTGATGGTCTTTCATAAAAACAAAAGAAAGAAGAATGAAAGTTTTCTTTCCTAACCATCGTTCATCCTTTACAATAAATACCTAGTAAGAATTTTATGGGTCTCTGACAACTTTATATAATTAGCAAATTTAAAATCAATTTCTTTTTTTATACAATGTTAAACAAAGTAAATATACTTTATCTTTAAAAAATGTTTATTTAAATTTATTAAATAATTAAAATTTTAGTAATAAGTGTTAACGGGTCATGTGAAATGAGTTTTAATGTTTAAACACAAATTTGACCTCTTACTAAGGATGGCAGCGGGCCTGCTATAATGTGGAGATGACCAATACTCACACCGTATCTATAGAATAGAAGAATTCTTCTTCCCTGACCATTACGCATTATGGGTTTAAATGGATACAGGTTGGGAATTTCCCATAAAGAAATACAAATACTTGTACCCATGCCTATCCTTTATATCTCTCTTATTATTTTGATATCCTGCACATATTTTTTAAAAAATTATAAATTTTAAACTAAAAGATATACAATACCTCAATTTTATTATCTTAAGAAATAAAAAATCAGTTTCAAATATATATATATATAGAAACACACACACATACATATATGCATATATGTATATATAATGATCAATATGTTAATAAATAGGAATATTAAATCTATTTACTTACACACACATATCGATGATTGATGATCAAAGATGATCATGTTTTGTAAAATCCAAAATAAAGAACCTCTTTCAACTGATTTTTTTTTTCTTAAACTATAGGATTAATGTCTTTAAAATTAACTTTTGATTATTTTTTTGGGAAAGGGACTTTTGATATCCTCAAAACTTAAAATGAGATAGTAATTAGCAAGCTGCTAATTGTACATTTTATGCTCTTTATCATATTATTTTATTTTGTCCTTTTAAGTAAGTGACCAATTTTAACATCAGGTTTAGCAGTAAGTGTAGGCCAAAGTGTCATGTTCATACTTAACCCATCTAACCAATAGACAAGAAACACTTTCTTTTAACAAGCCTTAAATTAGAATTATAGCGGGACCCCTTCCCACATAAAATTTTGCCATTGATAAGTATTATAAAAAAAATAATTTATAAAATAAAAAAATGCAAAAACAAAAACAATGTAGGTTATTGAATAAAAACGAGTGTTTAAAAAAAATAGATTTGAATTTGTTTTCGCTTTATTTGCTAGGGACTAGCAATAAGCTGGTTGGGGGTGTGTTGAGTGTTAGAAAGTGTATATTTATAAAGGAGAAAATCGTCATTTTACATTTCAAGTCTTACTAGCACTTCTACTTTTATGTATTTTAGTCTCTTGTACTTTAATTATGTGTGTTTTATTTTAATTAAGTATTTTATGTATTTTAGGGGCATCATGGTCATTTTACAATGAACAAGAGTTCAGACAGCAAAACGAACATCACTTTTGAACTCAGGACAGTCGAAAACCTTAGGAGGAGCATAAAAGAAAAAACGGCACTGTTCACATGTACAGTACTGTCTACGTTACTGTTCACGATACTGTTCACATAGACGGATCGATGATGTGGCATTGACCGATGAGGTGTCACGATCCTATTGGACTAAAATTCTTATGTACAGTTGATCAGTGACGTGGCAGCATGTTAGTGGACCAAAAATTGCGCGTACGATACATGCATATACACAGGATTATTTTCAACCAAACCGCGTCACTGTTCAAACCGCGTCACTATTCAAACCGCATGGTCAAACCGCGTACTGTTGACTGATGACGTGGCGCAATCCTGAGCGTCCGAAATATTTTTAATTCGATGGCCATGATTTACTCAATGTATCTATAAAAAGGGGTCTCCCCCTCTAATTTGGCATCTCTGAATTCAATTTTGAGTTCCGTTTTCTGTAATTCCTTCTCCATCTTATATTTTCTACGTATTTTAATAAATTCTGATTTTACCCCTAGTTCAATTATGAGTAGCTAATTTTCTTTTAAGCTTGGGTTGAAGGTGAAGTCTCAACATGTGCCTTGGGCTTTATTTGGTAAATTTACTTTCTCTTCCCCTCTAATTATTGTGGATGTTTTGACTTTTTGTCGACAAATAATAATAATCTTGTCTAGATACCGTCCTGGTTTCACCGGCTCTCTAGTACAAGGTTCTTATTATTTGGCACGATAAGCCCTTAGCACCATATTGATTAGAGTGTGGTTCATGAGGTGTGGAATCCCCCCTCATAATTTAATTGGCATTAATAAGAAATAATTAGCCCATGGTGCATGTTGATGCGGATCCAGATACCCAAGTGCTTCATTTCAATAGATTTCTCTTCAATTTATTCTGACCATTTTAATTTAAATTTTAGAATATTCCAAATCATTTTTACCACAAATTTATCCACCCATTTAGAAAATTAATTCTACACACAATTAAAATTCACCTCCTCGTGGGATCGATACTCGTCACCATTAATATATTCTACAATAGATACGTGCACTTGCGAGTTCAATAAAATTTACACAAGACAAGGAATGTTGCCAACACTAAGTAGCAACAATTTTCTTTCATTGCAATAGCACTTCATTCATGGCTTCTGAAAACTTTGTTCAATCAGTTATTCTTCGTTTTGATGCTCACTATGACCATTAAAGCATGCCAAGGGAGAACTTCATGAGGTCCAAAGAGTATTGGCAAGTGGTTAATTTTGAAGTAGTAAAACCAACAAGAGCGATATTGACAAAGGTGCAGAGGACAAAGTTAGAAGCACTTAAGCTGAAGGATTTGAAGCCAAATAATTACTTATTCCAAGCAATTGATCGTGCGGTCTTAGAAGCAATTCTTTGCAAGGACACTTTTAAGCAATTTTGGGACTCTATAAAGAAGAAGTATCAAGCTAATGCAAGGGCTAAGCATGTTCAGCTCCAAGCTCTTTGTCAAGAGTTCAAGATTCTTCAAATGAAGTCAGAAGAATCATTTGTAAAATATTTTTCAAGGACAATGGCAGTTGTAAACAAGATGCAGATTCATGGTGAAAGGCTCGAACATGTCACTATTGTTGAAAAGATTCTTTGTTCCATGATACAAAAGTTTAATTTTGCCATTTGTTCTATTGAAAAGTCTAAAGATATTGATATTCTTTCATTAGATAAGTTGCAAATTCGTTGTTTGTCTATGAGCAAAAGATAATCTAACAAGACAAAGAAGAACAAGCTTTAAAGTCAATAGCTTCAAATTCAAAAGTAGCTGGGCATAAAAAAAGTGGCCAGAAAGGCAAAAACACACAACAGAAGTAAGAAGAAAAAGATTATCTCTAAGAAAATGGGAGGAGGGGCCATGATGGTCAGAATTCAAGAGGGATTAAATCAAAGCCCAAAGGCAAATCAAATGTTGAATGTTCTTGCTCTCACAAATTTGGTCATTATGGTTTAGAATGCTGAACCAATCTATCTAAAGGACCTGGCGCTGAGAAGTCAAATTTTATAGAGAAGGTTAAAGTGGCATCTTTGTTAATGTTTGTCATGTTAAGGAGGATACTCAAGGAAATATTTAAACATAAGTTACAACAATCACATGTGTGGCGACAAGTCTGTATTCTTTGATTTAGATGAATCTTTCCGTGATAATGTGAAGTTTGGTGATAATTCAAAAGTCTCTATTATGGGAAGAGGAAAGGTATCAATCCAAACCAAGGGTTCAAGCTATCCCTAATGTTCTTTTTGTTCTAAATTTAAAAACGACTTTGTTAAGTGCTAGTTAGCTTCAAGAAAAAATATATGAAATTTTTATTAAAGATGGAGGTTGCAGAATATAAGATGAGAAATTAGGCTTAATTGCCTAAATCAATATGACAACAAATGAAATGTTTCCGCTATATATCCACAACACTACCCACTTGTGCTTCTCAGCAAAATTGAAAGAAACAGCATGGTCATGGCATTTTTGCAATGGATGTTAAATTTTGGTGGATTATAGACATTGATTGTGGAGGAGAATACAACTCATGAATTTGAAAAATTTTGTGAGAACTATGGAATCAAAAGGTAACTTACAGTAGCATATTCAACTTAACAAAATGGAGTTTATGAGAGGAAAATCACATCATTTTGAATATAGTGTGAAACCTTTTGACAAAAAGTTGTATTTCGAAGAATTTCTAGCCTAATGTAGTTAGTTGTAGCATTCATATTCTGAATAAAAGTCCTACACTTGCTATTCAAAATATGACCCTTGAGGAGGCATAGAGCAGACGAAGACCATGGTAGATCATTTCAAAATTTTTGGATATGTTACCTATGCTCATATTCTAGACATGAAGAGAAAAAAGCTAGATGACAAAGGAGAAAAATGCATTTTTCTTGGGGTTAAGTGAACAATCAAAAGCTTATAAGCTTTAAAATCTTAATGCTAAGAAAATTGTCATTAGTTGGGACGTCATTTTTTATGCAGATCAAGCCAAGTCGTGGAACAAAAGGGCTATTAGTGAACAAATTCCAATTGATTTTGACGGTGAAAATAATGAGGATGCAAAGCAGCCCCAACAACAGCAAGTTCTAGCAGTTGCTGCTCTTGGCAATCCTTAAAATAAAGCTCTTACAGCATCTTCAACCTCAGAATTTGATGATCAAGTTGAAGTAACAACTCAGTCAAGTCATGTTTGAAAGAGGTCATGATGGAAGATGGATGATGAAGTGATTGGAATCAATCAATCTGAGGACCCACTTACACATTTTGCTTTGTTAGTAAATAGTGATCCTACAGATTTCAACAAAGCAGTCAAAGAATTAAAATGGTGAAAAGCTATCGATGATGAAATTGAAGCCATTCAACGTAACAACACCTAAGAGTTGACTGACCTTTCAGATGGACACAAGATAGAGTTGAAGGAAAATGGCAATATTGACAAATATAAAGCTTGGCTAGTAGCTAAAGCAATAAGCAAGAGTTTGATGTTGACTATAAAGAAGTATTTGCTCATGTTGCAAGACAGAATACAATCATATTGATTATTGCCTTGGCAGCACAAAATTCATGGTCTATTTTCTAATTGGATGTGAAATCAAGTTCTTACATGGAGGCTTATAAGAAGAGGTACTTAACGATTTATCATAACCCAACTTAGATCTGACAAGATATTTTCCACTTTGTATCTTAACAAGGCCCGTAGGGTTTTGTTTTTGGGGTATCCATACACCCTAAAATGCGTCTTACCAATTAAGGCGAATCACCCATTATAAACCCAGCATATCTCTCGTGCTTTGCCGATATGTGATTCGCCTAAGGTGTTACAAACATTCCCTTAAGAACTTAGCGTCCTTGCTGAGGTTTACCATACCATCGCTCAAGAAGACATGCAGAGCCGCTCTGATACCATTTGTCATGACCCAACCTAGACTTGGCAAGATATTGTCTGCTTTGGGCCTAACAAAGCTCGCGTGGTTTTGTTTATAGGGTACCCATACACCCTAAATGTATCTTACCAATTAAGATGGATCACCCCTTATAAACCCAACATCTCTCTCATGGTTTATCAATATGGGATTCACTTAGGATGTTACACAATCAACCTCCTGGCTATATGAAATTAGGCAATGAACATAAAGTGTATAAATTGAAAAAGGTTCTATATGAACTAAAACAAGTACCCCGAGCTTGGTATAGTCATATAGATGTTTATTTCTTGAAGAAAGGTTTTTGAAAATGCCCATATAAGTTACACAAAACAGATAATAGAGGAAAAATGCTTATGGTATACTTATATGTAGATGATTTAATTTATACGGGAAATGATAGAGCCATGTTTGAAAAATTTAATAAATCCATGATGTTTGAATTTGACATGTTTGATCTTGGTATGTTGCACTATTTTCTGGGTATAGAAGTTAAATAATCTACTGCTGGAATCTTTGTTTCACAAAAGAAATATGTACAAGAGATTCTAGGTAGGTTTCGAATGAAGAATTGCAATGTTATTACTACACTAATTGAGTTTGGTTTAAAGCCTTATAAGGATCTTGAAGGAAGAAAGAGGACAATACCTTTTACAAGCAAATTGTGGGAAGCTTAATGTACTTGACTACAACAAGACCTAATATAATGTATGTTGTAAGTCTAACGAGTAGGTATATAGAGAATCAAATAGAGATACATCTTTTAGTTACCAAGCGAATCTTTCGTTACTTGGAAAGTACTGCTGATTTTGGGCTCTTCTACAAAAGGAATGAAAAATCAAATTTGTATGGCTTCACTGATAGTGATTATACTGGAGTTTTGGATGATAGAAGAAGCACATCTAGATATTTGTTTAGGATGGCTTCAGCAATTGTTTCATGATCATCAAAGAAGCAACCAATTGTCATGTTACCAACCATTAAAGCTAAACTTGTTGCTGCAATAGCCTGTGCTTGTCAAGCTATTTGGCTAAAAAAAATTCTTGAAGAGCTACATTTTAAGCAAGAGGAAGCCATTGTAATTTATTGTGACAACAATTCAGCAATAAAGCTCTCCAAAAACACGCATATAGATGTTGAGCATCATTTCTTAAGGGATCTTACAAATAATCAAGAAATTGATTTTTTTTTCTACTATAAGAGTGAAGACCAGGTTGCCGATGTCTCTAATAAGCCCCTCAAGTTGGCTAGTTTTTTAAAGTTAAGAAAGTTACTTGGAGTTTGCAAAATGGAGGATTCAACTTGAAGGAGGGTGCTGCATTTTATTTTTAAACTAAATGTTTATAACATCAGTTTAAAGGGGGGGATTGTTGGAAATTTCATATTTATGTCAATAAAGTACTTATGTTGACTTAGTCTTTAAAGAGTTTGTTAGCAATGTTATTGTTTATCTGGTCTTTAAGATATAGTTACAGTAGTGAAGAGTAGCTGCAATATCTGCAAGATAATGTCTCATCAATTCCTACTATTTTACTTAATTTGTTACTATACTACTTATATAATGGCACTAGTATGAATAAAGTATGTATTATTTTTCAACTAATTGTCTAAGCTTGAGTGTTCATTTTATAACCACTAAAAGTCAACATAAAAAATAGAGCAAGCAAAAAAAAAAAATCAGAGGAAAACAAAAAGAAAGAAAAAAGAAAGAAAGTTCTTGGAATAAAAAAGGATGCTTTTTAACAGAAAAAGAAAGAAGAATCAAAAGGGAGACCTCTTCAAAGAAAGAAATAGAGAGATAGTAAAAGGGTTCAAAGGAAATTTTGTAGATGTTATTGTATCACACGAACCCATATTATTTGGATTATTTATCACAATTTATTTTACTAGTGATTATCTTATAACCCTTATTTTATTTTGTAATTATCTTATGGTATTTTAGTATGTATAAACTTCGATTTTTATAAAGAATTATGATTCTTTTACAATTTATACTAAAAAAGTAATGTTTAGTTTTAATTTAAGACTTTTATACTTAGTATTTTTCTAAATACTAATAAATATTACTTTCTAAAAATATAATTTAATTAATCACAAAAAAATTAATACAATACAATGTAACACCAAATATAGGGTGCGTTTGGGATTGAAGTTGAACAACTGTAGTTTTAAAATACAACACTAAAATGTTTGGTAAACACTAACTGCTATAACTTGAAAGTTATGTTGATTTGATTTTTCAGTTATATAATAAAAAAATTATTATATGATTAATAATTTTGTCAAAATTATTATTAAAAATTTATATTTACTACATATTATTAACTTTTGTTTAATAGTTATAGCTCTTTTTCCACAGCAGCTGTAGCTTAAAAGCTATAGTACCTCAATTCCAAACATGACCATAGTATAACTAAAAATTAGGACAGTACAGTGTAGCACCAAATGTTGTACAATATTATTACAATCTAGTGCTAATGCAATATAGTTTAGTACAATACACCTGCATTAAAATAATACAATATAATATAATATAATATAATATGTCAAACGCACCCTATAAGATGTTTACTACTATTAGATTTTGTAAGAAGTTGATGTGTTTGGAACAATTGCTGTACTAACTGATTTATTTGTTTTCTATGACATTCCAAGTGTTGGATTCTGATTTTTTATTAGGCTAGGAGGAGACAAAGGGAGAAAGAAAAGTACTCAACAAGTATTACTCACCAGATTTCGAACCATTACAATTTAATTCTCACAAAGAAAATGTCATTGGCGAGGTAACTATAATTACTCTACGTAATTAAATTTATTTTATTCAATTATATAGTTTCTGATTTTGTGTATTAACTTTAATGTTTAATAATGTTAAATGATATTGCAAACGTATCTTGGAATTCAAATATCCAGGTTCTATTTTAAATGCACAAAGTGCTCAGCTGAGCTGACAATGAAAACAGATCCTCAAAATTCATATTATGTAGTGGAGTTTGGTGCATCTCGTAATTATAAACCATGGCGTGCAGAGGATGAGGATGTAGACAAGGAGAAAAAGAAGAGAGATGCTGAAGAGATGGGGAATGCTATGAAAGCTTTGGAGAATAGAGCCTTGGATTCCAAAAGGGAGATGGACATCCTTGCAGCACTTGATGACATGAAGTCTATGAAGTCTAGACATGCAACTGTTAGTGTAAATTTTATGCTGAGGCCTTGCAGAGCACAGCTCCTGAAAACGAGAAGACACCAGAAGAAGAGGATGAAGCACTTAATAGATTAATATTCCTGAAATAGAAAGAAGTTATTTGAAGGATTTCTGATGAAGATCTCAATAATGATGGTGATTTGTTTCAATTTGGTAGTGAAAGTAGTGAAGCTCAAGCAACAATTTGAAGAAAAGAAAGCTTTCTGAAGTAAACCAACAAATGCATTGACAAAAGCCAATTTTTTTGATAGCATTAGTCATGGTCATCTATTTTTCTCTTTACCCTTAAAAGCATGAAAGTAATGGTGTGTTTACCAATTAGTAATTGGAATGAGCTGGAATCGGAACGAGTTGGAATCAGATTGAGTTGGAATCGGAATCAAGTATGAGAATTAAAATAAGTTATTTACTTGAGTTGTCGAAATCAGAATTAAAATGAGATTCATTTTCATTGATGTGTTTACTCTATCTTGGAATCGGAATGAACTATCATAATTTACTAAAATGCCCTTTGTTAATTATTGTCAATTGATGATAATAATAATAATAATAATAATAAGAATAAATTATATTTTAATAATATTTTAATAAATAATAATAATAAAAATAACAAAATCAATAAATAATAATAATAATTTCATTATTTATTATTAATGTCATTATTTTTTAATAATAATAATAGTCTCATAGCAGCTGCTCTCCTAGTCAGTTGAGGGTCTCGCTGACATTCTCCTTCATACCATGTAGTCATTTCTTGCCATGTATATGTTTGTTGATGTAAAATGCTGACATGGCCCAATAAGACTTAGAGGACCTGATAAGTTTTAGATCCATCAGGGCTTGGATCTCTGTTCTGTACAGTTCTTCGTCATGGGACATGCCTGGATGTGAGGCTGTCTGGTGAGGCATGGACCATCCTTCTTTATAAGGCAATGACACGAAGTATTATTCTCGAGCCCAAAACTGATTTGGAACTTCTGCACAGCATTCTAAGAGCTCCTTAATTTAGGTGTCAAATTTGTGGACCAGGTTTTTCTTTATTTTTCTCTTTTCACCCTCTCCAAAAATGGAGTGTTTTTCAACCCAAGGTACTTGAAACAAATGGGCCTTACCATTCATAGGATTATGAATGGTGTATGAAAACCCTTCAGGAAAAAAGGCAAAAGGGGCAACAAGACTAAGGAAATCTGTATCCAATAAGATATCTTCGCCAGTATGATCAAAAGCAAAGAATCCATGCCTTATTCCGAATGGTTTGACTTCGATCGGCCTGGTGTACTTTCGGCTATAGAAGTCTTCTCCGCTTATAGAGCCAAAAGATACTCGTGTGGGGACATAACAGTCTCTGGCTACACACGCTTCTCGTATTATTGAACAAACTGCTCCAGTATCAATTAAAGCAGTGAGTGCTACTTGGCTTTCTTATGTTGGACTGAGGACGATTTTGACGTAGGGTCTGAAGGAAGGTGTAGGTTCTCTAGCAAGATCAACCGGTAATGGTTGCTTCACCATCAGAACCTATTATTCTTCTTCTTCAAAGCTGCTACTAGTTGTTTCTTTAGTACTGCTATCTGTCTCTCCACAGTCGAATATTGCTCGGATTGGATTGGCTGTCCAATAATAGTCATCATCATCAAATTGTGCTTGTTGGATCATTTGGAGAAGCTTAGTTGGGAGTTTCTCTTTTGACTTGCACTACTTTGCATAGTGTCCTTTCTTTCCACAAATAAAACATCTCCCTGAACTCCTTTTCTTTGTTCGCCTTTTGACAAAGCGATAGCCTTTGTAAGGCTTCCAGGGCCTTTTCTCTTTCTTCCGCTTTCCTGGTGTTGAGTGTTAGAAAATGCATATTTATAAAGGAGAAAACCATCATTTTACATTTCAAGTCTTACTAACAACCCTTACTTTTATGTTTTTAACATTCTTGTGATTTAATTACGTGTGTTTTATTTTAATTAAGTAATTTATGTATTTTAGGAGCATTATAGTCATTTCACAATAAAGGAGAGATCAGACGGCAAAACGGACATCACTTTTGAACTCAGGACGGTCGAAAACCTTAGGAAGAGCATAAAAGGAAAAATGGCACTATTCACATGTACGGTACTATTCACGTATACGGTACTGTATACGTTACTGTTCACAGCGCTGTTCACATAGACGGACCGATGACGTGGCATTGACCGATGATGTGGCATTGACTGATGAGGTGTCACGATCCTGTTGGACTAAAATTCTTATGTACTGTTGATGGTGACGTGGCAGCATATCAGTGGACGAAAAATCTCGCGTACGGTGCATGCATCACACAGGATTATTTTCAACCAAACTGTGTTACTGTTCATCCGGGTCAAACCGTGTTACTGTTCATCCGCGTGGTCAAACCGTGGACTGTTGACTGATGATGTGGCGCAATCCTGAGCGTCCAAACTGTTTTTAATCCGATGGCCATGATTTACTCCATATCTATAAAAAGGGGGCCTCTCCCCCCTAATTTGATATCTCTGAATCCATTTTTGGGATCCATTTTCTGTAATTCCCTCTCCATCTTGTATTTTCTACATATTTTAATAAATTTCCATTTTGCCCCTAGTTCAATTATGAGTGGCTAATTTTCTTTCAAGCTTGGGTTGAAGGTGAAGTCTCAATATGTGTCATGGGCTTAATTTGGTAAATTTATTTTCTCTTCCCCTCTAGTTTTTGTGGAAGTTTTGACTTCTCGTCGACAAATAATAATAATCTTGTTTAGATACCGCCTTGGTTACACCGGCTCTCTAGTATAAGGTTACTATTATTTGGCACGATAAGCCCTTAGCACCATATTGATTAGAGTGTGGTTCATGAGGTGTGGATTCCCCCCTCATGGTTTAATTGGCATTAATACGGATTATTTAGCCCATGATGCATGTTGATACGGATCCAGATATCCAAGTACGTCAATTTAATAGATTTTCTCTTCAATTTATTCTCTCAATTGCAATTGCAATTTTAGAATTTATTCTTGCCATTTTAATTTAATTATTAGCATATTCCAAATCATTTCCACCATAAATCCAACTACCCATTTACAAAATTAATTCTATATATAATTAAAATCCACCTCCTCGTGGGATCGATACTCGTCACCATTAGTCTATACTACAATAGATTCGTGCGCTTGCAAGTACATTAAAATTTGCACAACAAGTTTTTTGCGCCGTTGCCGGGGAGGTAAGTAATTTTAATTCATAGAATTAATTTTTGTGAATAATTTCTTTTAATTGTTTTCTTGTAATTTTTTTTATTAAAAAAAAGAAAAAAGAAAAAAGAGTGAATTTACATTTTGAGCTAAGAATTTTATTTTCTCTCTTCTTTAAAATTCTGTAATTTAATTTTGAATTTATTTTTCTTTGGAATTTTTTTATCTTATTAATTTATTTTTATTTAATTTATTTCACGTATTTGTTTTTGCGTATTTTTATAGTAAGGTTGTAATAGCGCAATAAGGTTAGTATCGTAATTTCTCCCTCTTCTTTATTTTTATTTGTTTTGTTCCCATCTTTATTTTTTTTATTTGTTTTGCATGCATGGTCGTAGGTCATTATTACCTAATCTTGAACCTATAGACCTTGAACTAAAAAAAACACTTCGCACGCACAAGAACGTTAAAAATAAAATGGATTTACAAGCACCACAGGAGAGGCCATTTAAGGACTATTTTAGTCCCTTAGCTAATTTGAGCACATCATGCATAAGATACCCAAATGTAGCTGTTAGGAGTTTTGAATTAAAACCCAGTGTGCTAAATTGTCTCCCAACATTTTATGGCCTAGAAAATGAGGACCCATATAATCATCTGAATGATTTTCATGCAATTTGTCAAACTTTTAAATATGAAAATTTTTCAGACGATGATGTTAAACTCAGATTATTCCCATTTTCTTTAAAGGATAGAGCTCGTTCATGGTTAAATACTTTACCTGCTAATAGCATTTCATCATAGGAACAAATGGTAACAAAATTTTTGAATAAATATTTCCCAGTGCATAAAACCAACGCTATTCGCAGGGAAATCTCGGAGTTTACCCAGAGAGAGGACGAGCAGTTTTTTGAAACATAGGAGCGATTCAATGGGCTACTCTTGAAGTGTCCACATCATGGGTACGAAAAATGGCACCAATGCCAATACTTTTTGGAGGGATTATTGCCGAATGTGCAAGAATGGCTAATGGCAACAAGTGGAGGAGAGCTAATGTCAAAAAGTGCATCAGAGATTTGGGAATTCTTCCAGCGACAAACGGATAATTCCCAACAACGGAGTCGATCACTCAGGAATACGAGAAGAATTAAGGGAGTAAATGAGGTTCACATTGGCGAGTCAAGTTCAGAAATTAAAGAAGTCAAAGCGATAATTGAAAGTCTCTCTCGACAAATAGCATCGTTATCGACTGCTAAATCAACAGAGCCACATGACCATGACTCATACTCAGATCAAGCCAATGCCATAGGTATAATGAGAAAGCCATCAAACTACAACCCATACTCCAACACATATAGCCCTGGATGGAGAGACCACCCCAATTTTTCATGGTCTCAAGGATTCCAACAGAATGGACCAACAGCTCCAGCTCCACCAATGCAACAAATTCCTCAAGCCTCTCAGCCCCCATTTAGACCATTCAATCAGAATCAGAACTACTCTCAACCCAGACCATGGGAGGATGCATTCCAAAATTTCAAGAATGTTACTCACTCCACGATTGAGCAACAGAACCGCACCATTGATGGACTACGAAATGAATTGAGAGCGGGCTTCAACTCACAAGCCCAACAGAAAACGTTAGTTCTATACTCCAACATAAAATTCCTTTAAAATGCAAAGACCCAGGCTCCCCCACTATTTCATGTAGCATAGGGAACCACACAATTGAGAATGCTTTGTTGGATTTAGGAGCTAGTGTAAATTTGTTGCCTTATTCTGTATTTGTGAAACTTGGACTTGGAGAATTACACCCAACTCCAGTGGTGTTACAGCTTGCAGATCGGTCCACGAAAATACCTCGTGGTATTGTGGAGGACGTGCTTATCCAGGTAGACAAGTTTTATTTTCCTGTTGATTTCATTGTAATTGACACTCAACCAATACATGATTCAAGGAAGCACATCCCCATTATTCTAGGCCGACCTTTCTTGGCAACTGCGGATGCTCACATTCAATGCAGGACTGGAAATATGCAGTTGTCCTTTGGCAACATGACTATGGAGCTGAACATCTTCAACATTGCCAAACAACCTCACAATGCAGATGATGGAATTGTTGATGTGGATTTAATTGAAACAATAGTTGATAACACTTTTCTTTCAAACCTTAGTGATGATCCTTTACAAACATGTTTAACTCACTTTGGTTTTGATTTTGATATTGACAGATCGGTCGATGAGGTCAATGCCCTACTTGACTCAGCACCATCCATGGACACTAATAAATGGAAGTCAAGAGTTGAACAACTAGCACCATCAGAGAAGAAACTCATCCCAGCATCAGAATCACCACCGAAACTCGAGCTCAAACCATTGCCCAACACTTTGGAATATGCATTTTTGGGAAAAGAACTCTGCCGGTAATCATCTCATCATCCCTCAATGATGAAAAAAAAGGTAAGTTGTTGGATGTTTTAAAAGAGCACAAAGGGGCATTAGGATGGATCATAGCAGACATTAAAGGTATAAACCCAGTAGATTGCATGCATTACATTCACCTTGATGAAAATGCTAAAACTACTAGGGAGGTGCAACGTCGGTTAAATCCTAACATGAAAGAAGTTGTTAGAACTGAAGTCCTTAAGCTATTAGATGCAGGTATCATTTACCCAATTTCTGATAGTTCATGGGTCAGTCCTGTGCAAGTTGTCCCCAAAAAGTCAGGAGTCACAGTAGTTACGAATGCTGATAATGAATTGATACCCACTAGACTGACTACAGGATGGCGTGTATGCATTGATTATAGGAAGTTGAATTCTGTCACACGTAAAGACCATTTTCCTTTATCATTTATTGATCAAATGCTTGATAGATTAGCAGGCTATGAATTTTATTGCTTTCTAGATGGCTACTTAGGATATAATCAGATTCCCATAGCACCAAAAGATCAAGAGAAAACTACTTTCAGTTGCCCTTTTGGCACATTTGCATATAGGAGAATGCCATTTGGATTATGTAATGCACCTGCTACATTTCAACGATGCATGTTGAGCATTTTTTCTGATATGGTGGAACGATTCCTTAAAGTCTTTATGGATGATTTTTCTGTCTTTGGTGACTCGTTTGATCAATGTTTACATCATCTAACACTAGTTCTGCAGAGATGTATCGAAAAGAACTTGGTCTTAAATTGGGAGAAATGTCATTTTATGGTAAAACAATGTATTGTTCTCGGTCACATCATTTCGAGTAAAGGTATTGAGGTTGACAAAGCCAAGGTGGATCTCATTTCTAATCTTCCTCCACCCAAAACAGTCAGAGAAGTAAGATCTTGTTGCGTTTGAAAAATTAAAGCATTTGTTGACATCATCACCCATCATTCAGCCCCCGAACTGGAGCTTACCATTTGAGCTCATGTGTGATGCATCTGATTATGCAGTAGGAGCAGTATTAGGACAAAGGGTTGATCAAATTCCTCATGTTATTTATTATGCTAGTATGACATTGAATGATGCACAGTTGAACTATTCAACTACTGAAAAAGAAATGCTAGCAGTAGTGTTTGCATTAGAAAAATTTCGATCTTATCTCATTGGTTGTAAAATAATTATATTCACAGATCATGCTGCTCTTAAATATATTCTCACAAAGAAAGATACAAAAGCTAGACTAATTCGTTGGGTGTTACTTTTGCAAGAATTTGACTTGGAATTCAAAGATAAAAAAGGGACAGAAAATGTTGTGGCGGACCACCTCTCTCGTCTCCATCTTGACACAATTACAGAGCCATTAATATTGAATGAGTCATTTCCAGATGAACAATTAATGAGTGTGGAAGTATTACCTTGGTATGCTGATATAGTTAATTATCTTGTTACAGGTAAACTTCCTGAGCATTGGACCAAGCAAGACAAGGCAAAATTCTTTGCAGAGATAAAGAATTTCTTTTGGGATGACCCGTATTTGTTCAAGTATTGTGCGGATCAAATTGTTAGACGATGTGTCCCAGAAAGTGAAATTCAGAATATCCTTTCATTCTGCCATGAACAAGCTTGTGGAGGCCATTTCAGTGCTAAGAAAACAACGACTAAAGTTTTACAATGTGGTTTCTATTGGCCATCTATATTTCGAGATGCTTACACTTTCTGTTCTTCATGTGATAGGTGTCAACGAATGGGAAGCATTACACGAAGGAACATGATGCCACTAAATTCAATTTTAGTGGTTGAGATTTTTGACGTATAGGGTATCGACTTCATGGGACCCTTTCCCTCTTCTTTTGGCCATCAATACATATTGGTTGCTGTTGACTACGTATCCAAATGTGTAGAAGCAATTCCATGCAGAGCTAATGATCACAAGGTAGTGATAGGATTTTTGAAAAGCAACATTGTCTCGCGCTTTGGATTCCCTCGAGCAATAATCAGTGATGGTGGTGCCCACTTTTGTAACAAAGCATTCAAGACTCTTTTGACAGAGTATTCAATCACACACAAAGTGGCGACCCCGTATCATCCGCAAACCAGTGGCCAAGTTGAGATTTCCAATCGAGAAATAAAGCACATATTAGAAAAGACGGTGAGGCCGGACAGAAAAGATTGGTCATTAAGACTTGATGATGCCTTATGGGCATATAGAACGGCTTTCAAGACCCCTATTGGGATGTCACCCTACAGGCTAGTGTATGGAAAAGCTTGCCACCTACCTGTGGAACTCGAGCATCGTGCGTATTGGGCCATCAAGAAATTCAATTTTGACATGCAGCAAGCCAGCTCAGAAAAGAAGATTACAGCTGGCAGAACTTGAAGAAATTCGCAATGATGCATACGAAAATGCCAAGATTTACAAGTAACGAATGAAAGTCTTCCATGATAAGCAAATTATGAGAAAATCGTTCACTCCAGGTCAGAAAGTGCTTTTATTCAATTCTCGCTTGCACCTATTCCCAGGTAAGTTACGCTCTCGTTGGTCTGGCCCATTTATTGTTCATACTATTTTTCCACATGGGGCAATTGAAATTAAGAACCCAAAGAATGGTGTCACGTTTAAAGTTAATGGTCAAAGATTAAAGCCATATCTAGAATACCAACCACATGAAGAAGACACCGAAATAAATTTGAGTGACCCACCAAATTTGAATTGATTTTTTTTTCTTTTAGTTGATTTGATTTTTCTTTATTTCTTTTTATTATTATTCTTTTGCTAATTGAAATTGTTTTTGCATAAGTATGTTTATTTTACCATTAAGTTTTCTCTTATCATTTTTAATCATGAGTCTCATACTTAGACCGTTCCTTCTGAACATTCTTAAACCACTTCAACGTGTCAAAACTCATCTCAAAAAGCAGATTCAATTTTGTAAAACACAACGCATTTGGGCTCTACAACCACCAGAGTTAGTAGCCTATGTTGAGGGTTTAGAACGCCAACTCAGAGACATTGAGAGAAGTGTTTACGACATCCAATTGGAGCTTGAGGTAAATTCAATAAGAGGACGATTTTAATTTTCTTTGTGTGTTTTAATTTGTTTTTCTATTTGTGTGCTTTAGTTTGTTACCCCGGTGAAGTGGCGGATAACGGTACTCCGTGACAATCAAGTCGGTTACTTCAGTTTCCCATAATAACTGATATTCTGAGGCGAAAGTATGGACAGAAACGAGATTCTAGCGAAGCTTCACAAGCGATTCCCTTCACTTCCTCAGAATGCCCTCCTTACGATCTATAAAGCTCGGTCCGAACGCATGCGATTACTCATGAGAAATAACATACCTGCTGACATCCGTTGGTTAATCGAGGCTAAAGTACGATCGGCAGGTGAGTTACCTCCAAAATTTATTGCATACATGCCTGGTTGTGGTAAAGGAAATTATGCAAGAAAACGACGAGCTCGAAGAATTTCTGTTGCTTGTCATAAGTGTGCCAGAATGAGTTGCAATAAAAACCCATGTTCTTTAGGAATGGTGTCTGATAACAGGGAAGATAAGATTCAATTCATTAGGGATGGCTTGAATAAGGAGTCATTGGATGATATCCTTTTGTCTCTTAAAACGCATCCCAGTGGATATGTGCAAGGAGCGATTCTCCAGTTATGGCCATTATTCCAGAAAGAGCATGCACGATATAGTCTCGGGAATCTGACTATAAACGACCCTATTTGCCAGTTTATAAGAAAACTGGATAGGAAGCCTATCCTCGACCCATAGAGGGCGTTCAAGCCGTTTCTGGACGTAAAACCAGAGGAAGATGTGAGCCACAGTCACAACTACCTGTAAATATCCTTTCACTTTACTGTTATTTTATTTTACTATTGTTTTATTGTCCTTAATAATTTTATTACTGTTTACTTTTTCCTTTTTACTGTTTCCTTTTTGACTCGCGAGCCACGTGCTTTACGCGTTATTTGACACTGACATGTTACCTCATACACAACTGTGACCCACTGTCACCAAGACTCTTAAATGTGATTTTTTTTTGTCAAGCACTCACAAATTGTTTTTTTTTTAGAAGTATTCCAATGGCAGCTACTCCAAATAGACAATTCAAGAACATTTGTGTGCTTTCTGGATTTACATATGGCAAACATAAAGAGTTCGTTGAGACAACCATAGATCTTGGTCGCAGCATAGCAGCGAGAAAATTACACTTGGTGTATGGAGGAGGTAATCTAGGGTTATCAAAAATGGTCTCAGAAGCAGCTTTTATCAGAGGCAGCCAAGTGTTAGGCATCATCCCAAGAGCCCTAAAACCTTTGGGCAGTTCGTCTGACTCATCAACTGGAGAAGAGTTAGTCGTCTCAGGTATGCAAGAAAGAATAACTGAAATGCTTAATCATGCTGATGCTTTTATTTTCCTTCCAGGAGATTTTGCAACACTAGAGGCACTTATCACACTAGCATCTTGGGCCCATATGCACATCCACCAGAAACCCATCGGTTTGTTAAATGTCAATAACTTTTATGATGGTTTTATCGCATTTCTTAACCATGCAATAAAAAATTATTTCATTCCCTCTAATGCGAAAAAACTCTTTATTTGTGCTCACACTGCTAATGAGCTACTTGATATGTTACAAGCTTATAGACCAGAACCAGACCCCTGGACCTTTGTGTTGGAGCATCCAAATAATGATGGTAACAGTAGCCGCAGTAAGAAGTACAAATTAGATTTAACTCTCTGCTTGTAAATATTATTTTCTGTGTTGCACCACCCAGGTGATGTCTTCTAAACTCTACTTCTTTCCTTTCAAACATTGAGGACAATGTTTCGTTCTGGTTGGGGGGAGGGAATAGTCGACAATTATGGAATTTTGGTTAAGTTTTTACTAATTTTTTTGTTGTAGAAACTAACTGTTGCTAACTTTTTGTGTTGAAGATGGCTGAATATGGAGTGTAGTGACTCTAGAAACGCATCTTCATCGTTTAAAAAAAATTAAAAAACTAAAAAAAAATTTCAGACATTTTCTTTTTCTTTATTCTGTTTTTATGTTTATTTTTCTTCTTCTTTTTATTTTCTCCTCTATAAATATACATTTTCCAACTTTTGAGTCGAAGATGGCTGAATATGGAGTGTAGTGCCTCTAGAAACGCATCTTTTTTTTAAAAAAAAATCATTTTCTTTTTCTATCATTTTAAGTGTAACTTTTCTAATTAATTTTTCTACATCATTTTCACATTTCTGCATGCATATTTTTCTTTTATGTTTAGAATAGGTTGGGGGGTAGAATGTTGTTTAAAAAAAAAATTGTGTGGTTTGTTTTAACATTGGATGACATGATTAATTTTAAATTTTAGTATTTGTATTATCTTTGGTCTTAAGTGATGTTACATTATGTTTGCTACTCTACATGTTGATGTTGGAGACAAATATGAGTTGCTTGAAGGAATGAACATGTCATAATAAGTACCAAGTGAGTTTTTGAGCCTATCATTTTTCTTGGAGAGTAACCATTTTGCCCATTCTTTATACAGCTTAACAGTTTATTATTGTATACACGATCTCTAGATTTCTTTTGAGTTAACCCTTAAAAAAAATGGTAAAATAAAAAAAAAAGAAAAAAATATATGTGTTGTTACATTGGGAGGCTCATCTAACTAGTAGATATGGATAATTATTTAGAGCCCTAAAAGACGATGGAAAGGCCATCTTTGGTCCGTTTGAGCCTTTCTAGCCATCCCTTTTATTAAATATCCATAGTTAACCCTTTTGAGCCTTTAAAAAAAAAAAAAAACCTTTTCTTTGTCAACTTATCATCTTGACCCACTCCGATTTGGAGTATTACCCGATGTCTTATAAGTTCCATCACCTATTTATATTTGAGAAAAATGTAAATAATTATTTTGTTTAGTGAAGTTATGCCAAAAAAAAACAAAAAAAAAACAAAAACAACAAAAGTTGTTGTTTAAAAAAAAAATAACAATAATAGGTGAAATCTACCTGGCAACTTCCAAAAAAAAAAAAAATTCTCTGTATTTTTCTCAAACATACACTTTGTTTTCCTTATTTCCCTTCTTTGTTAGCTATATCCCTAGCCTACGTTACGTCCTAATAAAAGTCCTTCTTGATTTTAGGGAACTATAGTTTGAAGTAGAAGCTAGTTATATGGGCTAAAAAGATGTAGTGATGCATAATAAATAAAAAAAAGATAAATAAAGTGGGTTGACTAGCATTTTTGTTTGACTTGAGATCGTATTATTTCTAAGCTGAGGGCATATTTATTTCATCTTGGTGAGAGCAAATGATATCACTTCTTTATTATTTTCTCTCTCAATTACCATTCATTGGAGTGACTATTTTTAGTGGGTTTAATTTATTTGTGAGAGTGTCACTACTTCCAGTGAGAATTTGGGGTTTGACATGTCATTCTTGAAAGTAGATATAACAAAGTCTACTGGGCTAATTCATGTGGATGGTTGATGTGAGTGTGATGTTGCTTTAGACTGGAGATAATGCTTATACTTTTATTTGATTGCTATCATTAATCTGATTGAATAAACACGGGTGTTTCTAAATTTAAAAAAAAAACAAATCATTTTGAATTTGAATTTGAATTTTGTTTTCGCTTTATTTGCTAGGGACTAGCAATAAGCTGGTTGGGGGGTGTGTTGAGTGTTAGAAAATGCATATTTATAAAGGAGAAAACCATCATTTTACATTTCAAGTCTTACTAACAACCCTTACTTTTATGTTTTTAACATTCTTGTGATTTAATTACGTGTGTTTTATTTTAATTAAGTAATTTATGTATTTTAGGGGCATTATAGTCATTTCACAATAAAGGAGAGATCAGACGGCAAAACGGACATCACTTTTGAACTCAGGACGGTCGAAAACCTTAGGAAGAGCATAAAAGGAAAAATGGCACTATTCACATGTACGGTACTATTCACGTATACGGTACTGTATACGTTACTGTTCACAGCACTATTCACATAGACGGACTGATGACGTGGCATTGACCGATGATGTGGCATTGACTGATGAGGTGTCACGATCCTGTTGGACTAAAATTCTTATGTACTGTTGATGGTGACGTGGCAGCATATCAGTGGACGAAAAATCTCGCGTACGGTGCATGCATCATACAGGATTATTTTCAACCAAACCGTGTTACTGTTCATCCGGGTCAAACCATGTTACTGTTCATCCGCGTGGTCAAACCGTGGACTGTTGACTGATGACGTGGCGCAATCCTAAGCGTCCAAACTGTTTTTAATCCGATGGCCATGATTTACTCCATGTATCTATAAAAAGGGGGCCTCTCCCCCCTAATTTGATATCTCTGAATCCATTTTTGGGATCCATTTTCTGTAATTCCCTCTCCATCTTGTATTTTCTTCATATTTTAATAAATTCCCATTTTGCCCCTAGTTCAATTATGAGTGGCTAATTTTCTTTCAAGCTTGGGTTGAAGGTGAAGTCTCAACATGTGTCATGGGCTTAATTTGGTAAATTTATTTTCTCTTCCCCTCTAGTTTTTGTGGATGTTTTGACTTCTCGTCGACAAATAATAATAATCTTGTCTAGATACTGCCTTGGTTACACCGGCTCTCTAGTATAAGGTTATTATTATTTGGCACGATAAACCCTTAGCACCATATTGATTAGAGTGTGGTTCATGAGGTGTTGATTCCCCCCTCATGGTTTAATTGGCATTAATACGGATTATTTAGCCCATGATGCATGTTGATACGGATCCAGATACCCAAGTACGTCAATTTAATAGATTTTCTCTTCAATTTATTCTCTCAATTGCAATTCCAATTTTAGAATTTATTCTCGCCATTTTAATTTAATTATTAGCATATTCCAAATCATTTCCACCATAAATCCAACTACCCATTTACAAAATTAATTCTATATATAATTAAAATCCACCTCCTCGTGGGATCGATACTCGTCACCATTAGTCTATACTACAATAGATTCGTGCGCTTGCGAGTACATTAAAATTTGCACAATACGTGGTTTGCAGTAGCATGTTTTGTCTGAATGCTGGCATCTAAACTTGTTTGGCTTGTCATCACAATATTTTTGTAATGACGTCTGCTCAATCTGCTTCATATGCTTCTTCAGCTCCTGTGATCTACAGTGGCCTTGGATGAGCTCAGTTGCTATTTGGTACAGTTGTGCTATGTTGTACATTGCTAGATCTGTAACTGCATCTGCTTTGAATTTTGCTTCCATCATATCTGCTACTGGTCCTGGCATGTTAAGCACGAACGTCCTGTGAATTGTGTCATTGGCTTTGTGGAAGATATAATACAACCTTTCTTGTTCTAGGTAGTATTCTTCCATTTGTCTGACATTACAGCACTTGTTCTGGAGAAATTGCTTTTCTGCAATTATTATTATTATCATTACCAATTAACAATAATTAACAAAGAGCATTTTAGCAAATTATGATAGTTCATTCCGATTCCAAGACAAAGTAAACACATCAATGGAAATGAATCACATTCCAATTTCGATTCCTACAACTCAAGTAAATAACTTATTTTGATTCTCATTCTTGATTCTGATACCAGGTCATTTCGATTCTAGTTCATTCCGATTTGTTTTGTTATTTTTAATTATCAATAGTTCGTCTAAATCATTAAAACCACGACATATTTAGACAAAAAAATGCATTGGACTTTTAAATATATATGTGCATAATCGTTAAATTGACGTATTAATAGGAAGTTAACACTACAAGAAAATAGACAATAGATGATGGAAAATAATTGTCATAAAAGGGGGTGCATGACAGACAGTTTATATGTCATCAATGTCACTGTCATTAATTTATGACAGAATATTTTCCGTCATTAATTCATGATGGCTTTTCACAGTCATATATCTATCACACAATATTTTAATATAAAAAAATAATTAAATAAAATTTAAATTTATTTACGCACCTTTTTTTTAATTTTTGGCGGAAAATTGAATAATCATTTGTAAATTTATTATTCAATTTTGGCAGTAAATTATTTATGACAGAATGTATGATGGCTATTTCCCGTCATAAAGTTTTGATTTTTTTAAATATTACAATTATAATTTGTTGATGAATTCCTATTTAATTTCATAAAACAAAACCAATAAATTTTAATATTAATTAACATCCATTCAATCCAACAAACTAATTTCAAAATAAATATATCTAATATTCAATGAGATCACCATTAATAAATAATAAAATATCCCAAATTAAAAAAAATCATCCCAAAGTATAAAAAAACAGTTAAATTCTAATCATCCTCCAAGAAAAGCAATTAAAATTCAAGCCACCAAGCCAAGTTACTTAACAAAACTTCCAAAGATTAATTCAAGTATTCCAACAACAAGACTTGCAGTAAAACTTCCAGCAGTAAAACTTCCAGCAGTAAAACTTCCAGCGTCAATCCAATCTTCCAAGAGCACTCTAATTCCAGCCACATACCCTGCAACACTCCAACTATTAGTCCAACTCATATGCAGCAACCCGGCATCTTCCAGCTGCACTTTAATTCCAGCCATATACACAGCAACACTCCAACCTATATCCAGTAATCCAATCTATGCAGAATCAATCAAAATACCTAATGTTATCAAATGCATAACATCTACACTACAATCCTTAAGAACAACCATTATAGTTTGACACCACAACTTTAATTTCAACAAATTGTAACAACTAATAACAAGGTGCATCTATAGTTTCATACTCATACCAGCTATTTTGCTGATGCGACAAGGATGTCGAAAAAAAGGTTAGCCCACTCCAAAGCTTGAGGTAAGATAACAAGTAATTGAGGCAATTTAAGATCATTCCAAATCACTATCACTTGACAGTGAAACCTTTAAGTGCCTAGATTCCACCGAAAGAATTAAATTGATGTTTGTAAAAAATAAATTAACTCATTGAATTAAATAAAACAAATGAGGGAGATTGATGGGAAAATATAGACCATCAGAGTATGAGAGGTCGTTATGGAGAATAAATTTTGGAATGCTAATTAAACAACGCAGTGTTGACTAATCATAACAGTAAAGAAGGTCAAAGATGAAAGCAAACCATGGTCCTTCTCAGAACATGTGAATAAAGCAAATGACGATATGAACATTATTAAAGCCTCGTAACAAGACCAATAAATGACAGAATAAACAAACAAAAGTGAAAAAAGTAGCAACCCTACAATGGTGATGAACCAGATGCTATAATAGAAAGATCAGAAGCTAACGTATAAGGTGAGCTTATACATTAATGTCAACATTTCAAACATTGATCTGAAACCAAATACGTCCAATCAATTCATCATGTCTCTGGTGAAAGTACCATAGGAATTACCAAAGGTGAAGAATAAAAGGTTATAAGACGAAAAGATCAACCTTCTATAGATAGGCCAGCAGATTTCCAGTGCTCCAACAATATATTTCCTAGTACAATAAAAGAAACAGAAGAAGAATAAAACACTCTGTTAGTCGCAGAAAAGCCGTAACGACCATTGAACGAATGTCAATATCATGTTTACCAAAATATGAGTTATGATAATAATATTTTAAGTACAAACATTTTAGTATGTAGGCCCGTGAAAAAAGATCAAATATAAATGTTTGTGATTGGAACTACAAATTTAAAAATATTATTGGATCTCGAATATCATTATCAGAAATTCTACATTAAGGTATAAACCCAAAAAAAAACATTAATGCATTCACTCGGAAATATAAATATTAGTTTGGCTATGATAAATAATTGTTCAGAGATATACAATCACCGCAGAAAAGATATTCAAATCCAACAAACTGAGATAAAAGTACCCCAATTTCCAGTGCAGCAAAAGCAAATTACGAATTGTTGGTGATTTCATACGAAACCTCTAGTGGCAAACCAAAAAAAAAAAAAAAGGATCATGCAAGGAAAAATGTTAAAAAGCTCTCATGATACTACAAAATAAAAAGCAAAATCACCAGCCATGTCAAGTCCAAGAGCACTAATCATGTAAGGCTTAGCTCCAAGCTTTGACATGCACTCCGCAACATTCCTTGCTACACCCCCCAACACATAATTCACCTGCATAAAGAAGCACCCCCTAATGTAAGTAAATATCATAAAACAAAATCCATAACATACCACTAATTTCTCAATATACCTAATGGTGAACACATTTCTTAAAGCTACATTTCAAGAACTAACACAATTCTGACAAGAAATTGCAAACACTCATCAAAATCTTTTTTTTAAAAAAAAAGATGGGACTAAAATCTTTTTTAGAAAAAAAAATGGGTATAATTGTACCTTGCCTGGTGTAGTGGTTCTTGGGTTTGCAGGGATCGATGGAGTGGCATGAATGTCCAAAACCATGCCTTCTATGATCACTGGCTCTGCTGCTTCTTGTTTTTACAACTGCCTGCTTGTTAACAAAACCTTTTATACAAAAAAGATGTATTAGAATTAAAAGAAAAAGAATAGAACCTAAAAATGGAAAGAATATTACAGTTTAGATAAGGCTACCTTATGAAGAACGGGATTAGCTTCACATGCCTGCTACAAAAGGTGGCAAAAGACTGCATTCAATCGCTCTTGAACACTGCTGCTGTCCATTTTGCTTCCAACACTTTTGAGTGCAGCACTTGTTTGCGCTAACCAAAGAGTTTCTTGCATTGTTTAGTTTTGGGCTGGGCATGAATGGTTTCTTCTTCATTTGGTTCATCACCATGAAAGTCTCTTGACCATTGACTATTGACATCAACTTCAAGATCACACCAAACTGCCATGACTCCTCCAATGAACAAACCCTCCTCAAATCAAGCGTCCTTTTTTCTTTTTTTTGGGAATTAGTATAAGATTAAAAAAAGGAACAAGATGGATGTTTTTAACAACCCAACAGAGACAAGGATGCTAGAAGGCCAAGTGGGAAGTGAAGAGGAGCAAAGAGGGAGAAAGTCATCATATTCTGGGAGAAAATCAAAGGTGCCATATTCACAAACAAAGATAATAGTATAATTTTATTAAAAAAATTAAAATTTTTATCCTTTTATTTTCTTTTTCAGAATGAAACACAAAATTGAAAACAGAGATGAATATAGCTACACTAATGAAATCAAAATTATTGATTCAAAACTAAAACATAATAAAAAGGAAATAAAAAAGTGAAGAAATGTTACCTAGGCTCAAAACTTTAGCTCCTATTCCAGCCACCACACAATAGCCACTGCCGCCACTGCTTTTAATCTTTTATGTCGATCTCCACCACCATCAAAACCATAAAGACCCGCCCATCAAATCCCAGCCGTAAATACCACCGATTTACTACAAGAATCACCAAACACGACTACCAAACAGCAGCAAAACCTCCACCATTGTTCACTATCTTCCAGCGCGATTCATCCAGCCACTACCAACAACACATTACTCGTCACAAGATGTATCTATCTAGTTACCTCCTTCTTCCAGCCCCTTCCCCTTTCGCTGGAATTGAAGCCAAAAATCAACACTGGCTCTTTCGTAATTTTCGATCAAATGCTCGCGAATCGAAGAGAACCTTTAGCAGGATGTCGACTTGTGGCCTATGGGTGGGATTCGAAGGTCGACTCTTTTACTTGGGTTAATTGGTTGTGAATGTTGGAATTTTGTTTGATCGTGAGTGAGTAGGGTTTGAGCTTCTAGGGTTTCAATTTCTTAGGTTGAGAAAGGGAGTGATGAATGTGTTGAGTGAGGTTTTTTAACTTAGAATATTTTGTAGTATTTTGCTAAAACTCACCGTTTCAATTCCTTCATTTAATTTTTTTACATCATTTAGATTATTAATAAAAGGGAAATTATCAGCCATATACCCTTAAATGACACCCGTATCAAACGTGTGAAAACTTTTCAAGTGTATCACTCGTATACCCTAAGTTGACAAAACACCTCTGCCGTCCACCAATTCGTTAACTTCCATTAGAAAGTTAACAGAATTGTGATAAATTGACTATTTTACCCTAAAAACTCAAAATGAGGTAAAAATATAAATTTACCCCAAAAATTAACGTAAACTTTCAATACACAATTTTTTTTTTAATTTTGTTATTAACAATACATTTTTTTGATTAAAAAAATAAATTATTAATGGTACATATTATTAACAATTATCCATAAAAAATATCCATATTATACCATAAAAAATTATTAACAACATATTATTTACAATTATACATATTATACCATAAAAATTTCTAATTGGAGCTTGGAGGAGTAGATCTCCAAAATTTTAGGTTAAATTTTGGAGGAGTAGATTCGGTTGTAAAGTAGTTTTGTTTTAGCAATTATTAACAATTATCCGATAAATGGGATGACATCTCATTTTTATCAATATATATCATATGACATGTCATTCTTTACTAGGTAAATGGGATGACATGTTTTTTTTTAATCAAAGTTTCATCAATCTTAAAAGACTAGATTACCCTTATGATGTCAGCGCTTGCAAACGGAAGTTAACGGATTGGTGGACGGCAGAAGTGTTTTGTCAACTTAGGGTATACGAGTGATACACTTGAAAAGTGTTCACACACGTTTGATACGGGTGTCATTTAAGGGTATATGGCTGATAATTTCCCTTAATAAAATTATAACACATTGTTTTCTTTTTCTTTTAATAAAATATCACACTAAAATTTTGGTCAAATACGGTCAAATTAATATTTCTATCATAATTTTTTGATAGAAAAAATTTCAATCACAATTCTATCATAAATTCTTGATAGACAATAATTCTATCACAAAACCATCATCAATTCATGACAAACCAAAATTCTATCATGATTCGGTCATCCTATAATGATAGAAGTCAAATCCGTCATAAACTGTCTGTCATCTATTGTCAGTTTTCTTGTAGTGTAATAAAAATTTTCACAGCAAAATTTCTAAAATATTTGTTTCTATATTCTGTACATGATATGTTCTTCATTAAAAACACGACATGTTTAAAAAAATGCCTTCGACTTTTATATAAATTTTAAATATATATATATACTGACATTAATAATAATAATGAAATTATTATTATTATTATTGATTTTGTTATTTATTATTATTATTTATTAAAATCTTTTTAGAGTTATAATTTATAATTTATTATTATTATTAATTTCATTATTTTAATTTTTAATTATTATTTAAATTAAGGATAAAATGAGTATTAGGAAGTTTAGTTGGGGGTAAAAAAATCATTTTCGGGAATGGAGTTTTGATTCCCAAGCCCCCCTAGAATCAAAACTCTAATTATGATTCTCAAATTTGTGGGCCCAATACTATTTCGATTCCGATTTCAAGCCTTAATTTTATAGGTAAATGTCTCATTGATTCTGATTATAGAATTCTCATTCCCATTGCTGCAAAATAAACACTCCATAAATGGGGACAAAACAGTAGGTCGGTAACTCTCGTGACCGTGTGGTTTTGTATGAATTATTTCATGTCGTTTGTTTTGTTGTCAAAGAAAATCCAATTGTTTCAGAAACTGAACGTGATGCCAAGGTGCCTCGAAAGTCTTCATCAATAAGGATTCAAGTAATCAAGAAGCCAGTTGCAAGTCTCTAGCACCAAAGTTATTACAAAATCAGAGAACAAATCAGAGGAAAGCACTGGACTACAATCACTCTGCCAAAACTATGACACCGATGACGAGTAGTTTGTCTCTTTTTTACTTGATTCATGAAATTTATACCCTCTTTTCAGTTTCCATCAATATAAATGGTTGAAGTTTGATGAAATGTGAAGAAACTATGAATTTAATGTATTAAAGAATATTCTAAAAAGTTACAGCCATATGTGCAGTTTCCAAGCCAGCACCTCAAGAGTTGTCTCCTTCTCCAAGTTAATGTTGTTGTTGTTATTAGAGCTTTGGACCACTTGACTCGTGGTGTGGGCTAACATCAATCAAACAGAAGCTATATACTGTATCTGGAGGGTGTAAAGTTGGCAAATGATGCTTGTTCCAATTTGGCTGAAGCTCCCATGTCAAAGTGGAGTGGAATGGTTTGTTTCCAAAATCAGAAGCTTGCTAGCTAAATCAAACCATCAATTTGTGATCATCTATGTTCCAGGAGAGTGCAGCTACATAGCACATACAACAACTGGCCAAATTGGCTCCCTACTGGAGTGACTAATGTGTTGTAATTTTTCTTCTCTTAATTAATAAAAGGGAAATTATCAATCGTATACCCTAAGATTACATCGTTATCAAAATTACTACAAAACTTTGAGAGTGTATCGGTCGTCCACCCTCAGATGACAAAATATATCTCCCAACCACCATTCCGTCAACTGCCGTTTACAACTTAACTGAATTGAAACAAAATGATGATATTGCCCTTAAGCATGAAATTAATGTTAAAAAGGCAAGACTGCCCCAAAGATGAAACAATGCCAAATGTAGCTGTTGGACTCAACAACAGTAACAATTTTGGCTATATAATGAGCCAAAAACACCAGCACAAACGTCATTGAAAGCAAGTAAAAATTAGCAACTCCTCAACAACAACAAATCAGCACACACCTCATTGAAAGAACCCAAATTAGATACTCCTCAACAACAACAACAACACACACCTCATTGAAAGAAAGCAAAAATTAGCTACTCCTCAACAACAACAAATCAGCACACACACCTCATTGAAAGAAACAAAAAAATTGCTACTCCTTAACAATACTAAATCAGTAGCACATTTCCTTGAAAATGGCCTCCAGTGAAGCATCAAGTTCTGGTGTCAGCGGATTTAAAAGATATAAATAAGTGAAATGTCAGCCAAAATATTGCAAGTGTGGCATGCAAGCAGTGGCCATGGTGTCAACTACATTGCAAAATCCTAATGCACTATTTTGGTCATGCAGGTGGAAGCATTGTGGAGTGAAGCACTGTGATTTTTGGGAATGGATTACTACGGAATCTCTCATATGTCCGACTACTAATGATGAGATGGCATACGAGCAAAACCTGAAGCTAAATGATGATGTGGTGAAAATAAAAAAGAGGCTGAAACTCATTGAAGGAAGGCTTAAATATATCTTAATTCTGCTGGTGTGTGTATTTGTAACTGTCTTTATGAGAAAGTAATATGGCTTGTAATAAAGTTTCAATAGTAATGGTTTAGCTCATGTAATGTTCCTAACAAAATATATCGAAACAGTGGTAGTGTAATTAATTAACATCCAAACCGTGCAAATAACATATCTTCTTTAAATTATTGTTCAATAAAAATCCAAAACATGGTTTAGCTCATGCAAGAGCATAGTTAAGTTTAGGAAACTGAAATTGACAAAATGAAATAACATAACCAATATAAGTGTTTAAGAAACTGAAATTGATGACATGTTTCCCAACAAATTGAGTATCAAACTCATTTTAAAGCACCTGTTATAGTTGACGACTGTGATGGATTCTGGAATTGGTTAGCTTGGGATGTGTTAACATCTGTTTTCCTTTTCCTTCCTAAATTACAAAAGAAAAAATTAATCAAACTCTTATGTATGCATTATGAACTGTGAATTATATATTAAAACAAATTAATGAAACTCAACCTCTTTTTCTGGTTGTTCCAGCAACTGCAGTAGTACTTTTATTTTTTCTTTTCTTTGATCCAATATTGGAGCCCTCGCCTGGACCACTTGCTTGTACTGTCTGCTGAGATGGCTGGCCTGAAAGACTTGCTGGCTGGCCTGAAAGACTTGCTAGCTGGCCTGAAAGAGTTGCTGGTTGGCTTGAAAAACTTGCTGGCTGGGCTGAAAGAGTTATTGGTTGGCTTGAAAAACTTGCTAGCTGGGCTGAAGCATTTCCAGCTGAGAACTGTAAACAATATAAACAATCAAGTTAAGTATTTGCATACTGCTGATCAGTATGCTTAGTTAGCGTGACCTTTAGAAAAATGCAATGACTATTATGTTAAATAACAATGAAAACAATATAAACAACATACTTGAGAATTAGTACTCCTTGCTCGAGCTGCCCGTGCAACAGAAGGCCTTAATGGACAAGATCTTACATTGTGGTTGGAGCCACCACAAACTGAACAATTGACAAAGAATCTCCTGCTGCGTTTTTGAGGTTCAGTTGCTGCTCTCTTCCTACATTTCTTTGGCCTCCCAATCTTTTTTTGCACAATTGGGGGATCAATTAGTGGCCTTTCACCACGGTCCCATGTACGCTCATCAGGAATTGGACTAAACATAACCGAGTACATATTAATGTAAGCTTGCTTGGTGAAGCAGAAATGGTATGTACTCCTCAATTTCGTGTCTCACATAACCTATGCAAGCGATGGCGTGAGAGCAAGGTAAACCGGCAATTTCCCAATACCCACAGTCACACGTTCTGTCCTCTAATTTCACAATAAATTTCCTAGCTGGATAATAAGATTTATCCATGACTTGAAAATTCAAGTCTCCCGAAGGGTGCACGGTCATTTTCTCTCATTTGTTGTAAAATTTATCCAGCTCTTTATAAATCCTCGGAGCAACAGATTTTGCCCAAGCATTTGCTTCATTTTTTCTCTTTGTGAATCTTTTTATAAGTCTACACCTAATCTTCTCAAGCATCGATAGCACAGGCCTATCTCTATAAGGCAAAATCCAGTTGTTGAAACACTCAGATGCATTATTGTCAGTTCTCTCAACTTTACAATTTCTGTCATATGCATGCATAGACCAAGTGTACCCTTGCAGTTCTCTTTCCAGCCAATTATAAGCCGCTATCTTTTCTTCCTTAATCAATGCCATTGCCTTATTAAAGTCGTGCCTGTTACTGCTCTTGGCTGCCCTCCAAAAAAGATTCCGCAACTTGGCACCAGCATGGTCTTTAGTAAAGTTAGCATACACATGCCTACAACATGCCCTATGATAGGCAGAAGGCCATGTGTTTGGAATCTCATTCAACAGTCCCTTTTGTCCGTCACTAATGAATGTGACCTGCCTTCCATCATCTAAATAGTTATGCAAATGTTCAAGAAACCAGGTCCATGTTTCAGTATTTTTAATTTTGCACACACATATAGCCAATGGGACAATCCCTTTGTTAGCATTTGTAGCAATAGCAGCCAATAACACTCCTCTATATTTCCCCTTCAGGTGGCAGCCATCAATTCCAATGAAGGGTCGGCAACCATTGAGGAAAGCATTCTTTTGTGCAAGAAATGCGACAAAGAATCTTTTAAATAAACATTTCCCGGGATAACTCATTGCATCGCATAACACCTTGCAAATAGCTCCTGGATAAGCCTGATGAATGGCTGCAGCATACTGAAATAGCTTCTCATAGCCCTTAGAATGATCACCGTACACCAAAACCCTTGCTTTTTCTCTAGCCCTATAAATTGTTAGCTTCTCAATCTTCAATCTAAATTTTTCCTGCATATAAGTCCTAAGAAGAGATATCTTGACATTAGCATCAATAGCAACATGTCCTTTTATCATTTCAGCAATCCATGTAGAAGTCATCTTCATAGATTTCTTAGTAAGCATGCACTCATGCTTTTTGTGGTATCCACGCAACCAAAATCCATTTCGGTCATTCAATCTCACACCATTAACAAACCATGGACAACCAGGCTCTTTACAAGTTGCATAATATCTCCTCGGTTCACTGTATTTGATGTTAATATTGAACCCTTTCCTAACCATCACCTCATGCAGCACTTCTCTGAAATGACCCACATCCCTGAACACATCACCCACCCTGAGCCTATGTACTCCATCAGCATCTAACTTATACTTATGCTTTTCTAATTAATTTCTAAACTGCACACTGCCTAAATTCATGTCCTCATCTGAAGAATTAACAACCATTTGGAACTCCCTAGTATCATCATCCAAAAAAATATCTGCATCGCTATCACTGTCATGTTGGTTTCCCTCACTGCCATCACTGTCATCACTGTCCTCTACAGGCGCGGTATCATCAACAGACACAGTAGGTGGTGGTTGCTCACCATCACCCTCTTCGTCATCATCATCATTACTGCCAACCCCTTTGTTTGAACATTCTGATAGCAAATCATCTTCAACAGTCACAGTAGGTTCCTCACCATCACCCTCATCATCATCACCACTGTCTAATCTATTGCCTGACCAATTTGATAACAAGTCATCTTCATCTTTTGTTGGATGCCTAACTTTGGAAGTACTCTGATGCTCTGCTCTATTAAACTGATCATTCAATGTACTTATAGCTTCTGAAGGTAGATGTATCCCTAAGTTAAACATCAACGATTGCAGTAATGGAGAATCTGGATATTGAGGGTATAACACTGGCACCACTTCAACTTCAAATGTGTTTAAATCCATTGAGTTATGTATCCCGAATAATCTGTTTAACCCAAAATCGGAATCCACCACAACCTTCACTTTGTTATCTGGATTCATAACAGTTAACAAGATTTGTCCAACTTCGTTTAACCCATGTATTCCTGTTATCTTTAATGCTTCAACCTTATTTTATCAACAGAACAACTTTCAGGGTAAATCAAACCTACACAATATTTTTCTCCTTTGAAATGAATCACTAACTCCATTGGAGACATATGCTGTCATATCAAATGCAACAAAGAATAACCTAATTAAATCCAAACTCAAGCTTTTGCAAAAACAAAAATAGGAAATTAATGAGATTCTACAGCAAAAAGGACTTCAATTAACATACAAAACTTTCCTCACCATTTTGTTAGTTTCTACAGTCTAGGGTTTCTAACATTAGTTAAAAAATGATAAATTCAAATAATTTCTTACAAGTTCTTACATCTATTGATTAAATAATAGATGCATTGCAAGAAACAAGTATGATATATGAACATACCTAACAACCCGATCTTTCACTTGTTGTCTTCAAGCGTTATCAGCTTACGCTTGATTCAAACTCCAATTCAACCTCCACAGATGTCAGCTACACTTGTTTGATGGTTAAATATTGAACGTATTTGGTGAAAAGGGAGCAAAAATAAGTAGGAATGGTTGGTATGCGTGCAAGCTATCTCTCGATGAAGGAACAAATTGGGTGCGTGGCTGCAATGAAGCTTTTTGATGCGCCAATGCAAAATGACGTCGTTTTGCATGGATGAAACGACGTGTCATCCCGTGAAATGACGTGTCATCCAATAAAACATTCAGTCGTCTGGTAAATGGCTAACATGTCATATTTTCCCATAGCCGCTTCTATCTTAAAAGACCATATTACCCTTGTGACGTCAGCACTTGTAAACGGCAGTTGACGGAATGGTGGTTGGAAGATATATTTTGTCATCTAAGGGTGGACGGTTGATACACTCTCAAAGTTTTGTAGTAATTTTGATAACGATATAATCTTAGGGTATACGATTGATAATTTCCCTTAATAAAATTCCCTAATTATTATTTTAAAAATAAACCTTATTATCATCATAAGAATGAAAACTGAAATAATCTTGAATGTAGCCTTAGAAGATTCCCATGATGTTGTTAAAATGTAGCAAACGCTTGCCTTGGTTGATCTTGAAGGTAGCCTTAGAAGATTGCCATGAAGCTGATTGAAGTGTAGCAAACGCTTGCGTTGGTTGATTTTATGAACGGAAAACAAAATATTTGCCTAAGCACGGCAGCAAGACAATGCCCTGGACCTCCTGGATCCTACGCCATAAACAAAATACTGCATATTGGAGTCACCTACTGTTAAAATCCCAACAGCACGTGAAATAGTAAGCCTCAATGATGATGATAAGGTAATGTTTCTTCGTATATATTTCTTCATTCTTTATCAGGTGTCGATTATTTATGACAATGAACTACCGCGCTCACTTTATATAATCTGTATATGATAACAATAAAAGTAATTTTACCTTTTTAAGGTTCTTTTTTTAAATTATATTTTTAACAATAAATAACCTAAAAAACTATTTTTATAAACTCAAATATAATTTTGTTGATTCAACTTTTAAGTTGTTGGGCACTATAATTAAGTTAATGTATGAGACATTATGTATCATAATAATTTCTTAAATGATATTATATCAGTCAATTAACTAAATTGATATTCGGTAAG
Organism: Citrus x clementina; assembly: GCF_000493195.1. Classification (NCBI taxonomy): domain Eukaryota; kingdom Viridiplantae; phylum Streptophyta; class Magnoliopsida; order Sapindales; family Rutaceae; genus Citrus; species Citrus x clementina. Next base: position 12,052,977 of record NW_006262139.1, on the reverse strand, counting down.
GCGGGTATTCGGACCGTTAAAATGATCCGGACCCGAATGACTAATTCGTTCGGTTTAATGTTGGAATCCGAATTCTAATTTAAAAATGTAAAACCGATCGGGAGTTTTGCCCTTTGGGAAAGCGACAAAAAAAATATATATATATATACAGAAGAGGAAAAACAGGAAGCATCATTTCGCTAAGCAGCTGCAGCTCCTTCAGTTTCAGAGACACTCATCTATCAATCAAAGGCACCAACAAGATACTTTTGAACTGGTACAACCGACCGTGTGATGAAATACAGGTAGCTAGTGAAGGAGAAACCCGACACACCATCAAAAAAAAAGGGAAATTTACAAAAATAGCCAAAAAAATTAGTCATTTTTCAACTTTAACCCTTCAAACTTTTTTCTATCATAACTAGCCAAACACCCTATTTTTGGACTACATTACCCTCATCATTTTCATCAAATTTACAAAGGCATGCCACTTTCCCTTATTAATTCCAGCACTTCCACCATTTTTTCCTTTTCAACTTAACAAATTTCATCACTCAACAAACTCCATTACTCTCAATAAATTAGCAAATTTCATCAAACAAGTATTACATAATTGAAGATATAATTATCAATTGGAAAGCTTCTTAAGGTTAGTTTATACTCTTACCATAACCTAAACTTTTAATCTATTGATTTTATCATTTGAGTTCGAAATTGATGTGAGTTTTTATTGCAAATGTTGTTATTTTTCATTAACAAAACAATGTGACTTGTTAAAGTAGTTAGTTTGAGTTGAGAAATGAAAATCAATCATTGAAACCCCTGAAAAATCGAGTGAAACAGAAGCCCAGAACAAGTGAGACAGGCACCTGTCTCACATAAATCTACTGGTTTTATGTGAGACAGGCACCTGTCTCACTTGCCTGTCTCACCAAAATATGTGCGACAGGCAAGTGGGATAGGCGTGTGAGACAGGCGCCTGTCTCACTTGTTACCACTGGATTAATGTGATACAGGCAAGTGAGACAGGCGCCTGTCTCACTTGATACCACTGGTTCTATGTAAGACAGGCAAGTGAGACAGGCGCCTGTCTCACTTGTTACCACTGGTTTTATGTGAGACAGGCAAGTGGGACAGGCGCCTGTCTCACTTGTTACCACTGGTTTTATGTGAGACAGGCAAGTGGGACAGGCGCCTGTCTCACATAAATTTGCTGGTTTTATGTAAGACAGGCACCTGTCCCACTGCCTGTCTCACTAAATTTAAGTTATTTTCCGAAAGTAATAACTTCGGCTACATGTGTCCGTTTTAGGCGTATAATATATCATTTCGAAGCTTACGATGAGACGAAGTAAATCAAAAATTGTATACTTCATATCATCCACATAAATGTACTGCATATTCATTTTTACTAGGTTTTGTAGCGTGAAATCTTATCTCTTTTGTTTTTTTTTTTTTTAGGTTTAATGGATTCCGTTGTACTTCAATTATGTTATGACAGTTGGTGGGAGACATTAGCAGATGGCCGTACGGAGTATGTGAATGCGAAGAATACAGCATTTTTAGTTCGGAAAGATTGTACGTTTGAGCAATTTATGGCAAGGGTGTATGAAGTTTTACAGATAAATCCTATTGAATATAGTTTGTCGATGAAGACAACTTTGAGATCTAGTAACACAATGTATCGTGCATGTTCACTACCTATGGATATATTTAATGATGAAATGGTTAATGTTGTGCTGCACATGGCCTCTGATGTGGTCAATTATGGATGCATCCCTATATTTGTCACCACACATCCTCGAGTTCCGGCCGAAAATCCTGAGCCACTTGTGGAAAGTGAAAGTTCGTTTAGAGCAAACGAGTCTGTCCCTGATATTGAGGAAGAGGTGTTACCACAACAAATGTCGTTCCAACAACATTACTCACCAGTCAACGAAAACAATGACACTATTGATGATAATGGCATTACGATAGCGGATGTTGAAGATAATGTGTTACCATTAGGGACATTGTTAGGGCAACATTACTCTCCATTTCAAAATAATGAGTTCCGCAGTTATGATGATCCTGGTTATAACACCAACAACACAGAAGCTGATAATGTGCAAGGCATGAACTCCAATACTGAAGTTGATGATAGGGACACTGGTCATTCCGATATTCCTATCAATAATGAGGATGAGCATCAGTATGATATTCCTGTTAACAATAGAGAGAATCGACCTATTCCTCCGATGGCCCGTTCGAGGAGGAGGACAACAGTTGATCCTCTGGTGAGTCTTGCTCCAGTTTTGCCTTCAAACTTGGTTGCTCCAGACTTAGTTAGAAGCTGTAATTCTGCCGACATTGGTGTGGGAAAGTTGTTCATTGAGAAGAATGAGTTAATACTGGAATTGCGCAAAGTGGCCTTGCGGGAAAAATTTGATTTCAAGATTGCACGGTCCACAACGACACGCTTTGAGGCTCATTGTTCTTCGGAATCATGTAATTGGCGTCTTCGCGCAACAAGAGGTTCGGATGAGCATAATGTTCCTTGGGTAGTGAGAAGAGTTGACAATGTTCATACGTGCTCTAATGAGGTTTTGCCTAGTGGCCTCCGCCAAGTTAGGAGTCGGGTTGTTGGCCATCTTATTGCGGATAAATTTATTCAGGATAAACGGATATACACGCCGAATGACATTAGAACAGACATGCAGCAAGAATACGGGGTCCAGTTAACATATCAGCAAGCATATCGGGCTAAAGAAGTCGGTCTTGAAATAGTACGAGGGAATCCTGCAGAGTCATACAACTTACTTCCCAAATACTCTCACGTTTTGACCAAAGCGAATGAGGGCACAGTGACACACCTCCAGCGGGATGGAGATGATAATTTCTTATACTACTTTGTTGCGCTTGGATCTTCCATTAAGGGCTTCACACAGTACATAAGGCCTGTGATTGCTGTAGATGGCACTCATTTGAAGGGGCTATATCGTGGAAGCATGTTTGTAGCAACATGTTTGGATGGTAATAATCAACTGTATCCGTTAGCTATTGGGGTCATGGATTCAGAAAACAATGATGCTTGGGAATGGTTTATGACGAAGTTACACGGAGTGATTGGCGATAGGCCAGAGTTAGTATTTATCTCTGATCGATGCACTGCCATCAAGCGAGCCGTTTTAAAAGCATTTCACACTGCTAGTCATGGAGTTTGTTTTTACCATGTCAAAGGCAACATTAAGTCTAAATTCAGGATGTCCAAAGCTATTTGGGATCAATTCGAGCCAGCTTTTATTAATGCAGCAAAGGCATATGGACACGAAGAATTTAAAAGACAACTTGAAGGGTTGTGGATGCTCCACTCGGCCGCGGCTGATTACTTAGAGAATAATGTGGCCACGTGTAATTGGGCAAGGTCCGAATTTGAAGGTAGGAGATACAGCATACTTACCACCAACATTGCAGAAAGCGTGAATTCTTTAATGAGGGAACCGCGAAAATTTCCTATTACTCATCTTGTTGATCACTTTAGAAAAACATTACAGCAATGGTTTTATGATAGGAAAATTGTCGCTGAATCGATGAGCACTCGTCTAACGACGTGGGCAGATGAGATAGTCGGCGAAAGGAGAATTTTGGCCGAAAGAATGACCGTTCGGCCAGTGTCTCAGCATCGATTTCATGTTTTGGGTGGTGGTATGAAGGAAGGGATAGTTGACATTCATGAAAGAACTTGCTCCTGTAGAGTATTCCAACTCGATCAGCTTGTTTGTGCGCATGCAATTGCTGCTTGTCTGATCGTCCGTGTGGATTACATAAGTCTTTGCTCTGATTATTACTCTAAAGATTCATTGGTCATGGCATATGCAGAACCAGTAGAACCGGTTGGGGACATGACAGATTGGGACATTCCAGAAGAAATCCAGGAAATCAGAGTTAACCCACCGATCGAAGCACCACCACCTGGTCGTCGTCCAGAGTTAAGAATTCCTTCTATTGGTGAGGATGTTAACCGAAGAACTGTGAGATGTGGTCGATGCAACCAACCAGGTCATAACCGCAAGAGATGTAAAAATCCCATTGTGTCAAATCCAAACTGACTGTGTCGTTGTAACTAATTATGAATTATGAACTCTTATTATAATTTATATTACAATTATATGTAATGAGGTATATTATGTTATGTTCATTTGCATAATGAGTACTAAAGTTGATCAATAATTACTTATAGCTAAATATATGAATATATCAAAAGTTTATATCTATTAGAAAAACAATCTACATCCATACATCAAGTCTTAATACAATACAACGACTTACAAGGCAATATCGCCCGTGAATATATCTACAGCAATTTTCTTCCTGAAGTAATGCCCGTGGCTACTATCAAAATCAAGTTTTAGCCCGAACATCAAATACATTGTAAACATCAACATAAATACACCGCAATCACCACTTCCAGGTGATTGTTGGGGCACATCCTTAACGATTCTTACTTTCCAAGGGTTGGCACTCTGCAGCTCAGATCGAAGGTTGTAGAATCCAACATCTTGAAGCCATTGAGGGAAGACGACCTGAAGAGGTTTGAATTTACGCAAATATGTTTTGTCCTCGCGAAAGGTAACCAACGAGTCGTAAATCCGCATCCTCCTCGCGCGAAGGTCCGCTCGAGCTAGTACCCAATGATCGCCGCCCAAATTCACAGGGATGAATATCTACATAAATAAATTGGTAAATTAGTATATTTTATACACAATTACCATAAGATTGAGTGACAATTCTTACCATATCGACATCCGTAAACGGTTTGGACATGAGATCTTCCCGCCCATCCATATAGCTGCTCAAGTTGTTGCCATATTGTAATGAATTGACATCACAACTACCATTGTTCCATAATTGCTTTAGGAACACCTATTACACGATGAGTAGAAAATTAATAACATTTCGAGATATTTAAAACATCGAAATTATAATTAATGATTATAAAATTTAAAAACATGCCCAAAAGTATGTATCTGTATGCGTGACGCGTTGTGGTAGTGCATTTGGAAACCGCCGTTGCTTCTCGCTGATCAAGCGGTAATACGTGTGAATATGCTGTGAAGGGATTATACCAAGTTAATTTATATCAATATCCATGCGAGCAGAAATATTATTGTGTATTGTAATGTACTGACCATTAAACACGCTTACCTCGTCACCAAGCCACCCCATCGAAGCATTGCCCATGAGTATTTCAAAGAAATTTCGAGACTGTTGGACAGGCCGATCCACGGAAATGTTGCCGGCAAACCACTGATCAAACTCCTCACATAGTCTTGAGTCTTCTAGTCCCCTAAGCGGATTCATATCCACACTCGATCTTTCATCAATTTCATAGTCCGTAATGTTGAGTGCGGGTAGAGCCCTGACATTCCTAACTCTCTTGAAAGGAGGAATGAAGTAAGGACTGCCAAATATATACGACGGTCGGTACGGACGCCCAAACTTACTAACGCCGGGAGGTGCCTCTGTGAATATCTGAACACTGTCATCACATATGTCCCCATGTAGACTGTACAAGGACATAGGGGTGTGCTCGTCGTCATTACCAGCATCAGTATGCGTACCATAGCCAGCATCAACGTTCGGACCATAGCAATCTGGGGCCTGTTGTTTCGAGGAGATGAACATATTAACATAAGTTCGGGTTTGAAATCATAATAACATAACGAAAACATACGAAACTTGCTCACCGAGGGTGCGGGGCCAAACGAAGAATCACTGTACGCGCCCTTTGAAGCACCCGCGCCAAACGAAGCCATAAACTCCATGACCGCTGCTCTATATTGTTGTGCTTCTCTGCGTTCCGCCATAAGTTCTGACCTCAGTTCGTTAATGGAACTGTGTCCAGTTTGAAGTTCCGACCTCAACTCGTGAATGGAAGACTCTATTTTATCCAGTCGTCCAACGAAATTATCATTGCGGAACTTAGTCCTTGCCTACAATTTACGCAAATAAGAAAGTAATGACAAAATGTCGGATAGGTATATGTGCATTGTAAATGTTCAGGACGACAGAAGTTACCTCTGGCTCATTTCTGTCATCTGAATCATGTGCGGATTCATAATGGTCGTCGGCAGCACCGGCATCCTCAACAGGACTCTGCTCCAGTCCTATTGGGCTCGTGGGGTCAGGATCCACCTCGTTTGGCCTTGTACTGGATGGCGCATTGATTGAAGGCTGGTGCTGCACCAAGTAAAACAGAAAACAATAAATACCTAAAAAACAAACATATAAATGACTTTGCACCCGGTTTTCAATGATACTATAGATGATACCCACATTACGGACCCAACTTGGCAAATATGGCACGTAATCCTCGACACTCTTCCAATAATTTGTGGCTCTCTCCTTTGCATCCGGTTTCAGGGTTTGGAAAATGGTGTCATCCTGTCGTAAAGATTACCAAATTTCCAATTAGTATAACCATATATTATGTAATACTTATATACAGACATACATATAAATGACTTACAAGACGCTCGTTTAGGTATGAATACACTTCGCCGAAGTTAATATTTGAAGAAGCCACAGGCTTCCATCGCACGATCCGAGCACCCTTCCTCTTAATTTTCTCTACCCACTCTAATGGTAGTCCTTCGATCGCTTCAAAAATCCATGCCTTCAACAAGGAAAGATATGAAGTAAAAAAACGTGTCATTAAATATTTATTATAACAAAACTAAGTTATAAAAAAAACTTCTTCACTCACATGCACTGCCGACGTAAAGCCGTAAAAGTTGTATTTCTCAATTCTATGCAATGGATTTTCTGCGCTTGCCTTCTTAAATTTTTTGGCTTTGCCGTTCAATACATTATCAATGCTTTTATAAATTGTTTCCCATGACAAACGACCCCACGGAATACTTCGAAAATGATTTATGTCATCTACCTCATTAAGTAAATTGAAATTGATTTGACAATGATCCTTTCTTCCGTGTAGCACTCTATCAGCAAAGTAAAACATGGCAATTTTTAGCGCATCGGTGTCATTCATAGTCTTGATGCGTAAGTTCATAAATATTTCCTCGAACTGGCCAAGATTTATATCGCGAATCCTGCCTCCAAAGTACTTATTAAGTAACCTATGATTTGTTTTATGCTTCGTCAGG